>NC_133135.1:90042426-90707426 GCF_048418815.1 Hemitrygon akajei | reverse complement strand
GTAGAGGAGTCCAGGGCACAACTTCAGGATGGAAGGATGTCCATTTAGAACAGAGATACGGAGAAATTACTTTAGTCAGAGGGTGGTAGATCTGTGGAATTTGTTGCCATGAGTGGCTGTGGAGGCCAAGTTACTGGGTGCGTTTAAGGCAGAGATAGATAGGTTCTTGATTAGCCAGGGCATCAAAGGGTATGCGGAGAAGACAGGGGAGTGGGGATGACTGGAAGAACTGGATCAGCCCAAGGTTAAATGGCACAGCAGACTCAATGGGCCTAATGGCCTGCTTCTGCTCCAAAATCTTATGGTCTTATGATAGGCAGGAAGGCAGAGGGGATGGTGTTGTTCTGTTGGTAAAAAAACAAAATCAAATCATTAGAAAGAGATGACATAGGGTTGGAAGGTGTTGAATCATTGTGGATAGAGCTAATGAACTGTAAGGGTAAAAAGACCCTGATGAGAGTTATATACAGAGCCACAAACAGTAGTAAGGATGTAATCTACAAATTACAACGGGAGATAGAAAATGCATGCCATAAGGGCAATGTTACAACAGTAATGGGGATTTCAATATGGAGGTAGATTGGGAAAATCAGGTTGGTGCTGGATTCCAGGAGAGGAATTTCTAGAATGCCTACGAGATGACTTTTTAGAGCAGCTCATGGTTGGGCCCACTAGGGGATCAGCTGTTCTGAATTGGGTGTTGTACAACGAACCGGAATTGATTAGAGCTTAAGCTGAAAGAACCCTTAGGGGCATGGAATCATAATATGATTGAATTTACCCTGAATTTTGAGTAGCAGCAGCTAACATCGGATGTATCAGTGGAGTAAAGGGATTATAGGGCATGAGAGAGGAGTTGGCCGGAATCTCTGAATGCAATTCAGAAGGCACAGGATATACACATCCCAAACAGGAAGAAGTATTCTAAAGGAAAGATGACATAATCATGGATAACAAGATAAGTCAAAGCCAACATAAAAGCCAAAGAGAGGGCATATAATAGAGCAAAAATTAGTGGGAAGTTAGAAGATTGAGAAGCTTTCAAATGTCAACAGAAGACAACTAAAAAGTCATTAAGAAGGTAAAGATGGAATACAAAAGTAAACTAGCCAATAATATTAAAGAGGATACCAAAAGTTTCTTCAGATACATAAATTGTAAAAGAGAGGCAAGAGTGGATATTGGACTGTTGGAAAATGATGCTGGAGAGGTAGTAATGGGGGACAAGGAAATGGTAGACAAACTGAATAAGTATTTTGCATCATCCTTCACTGTGGAAGACACTAGAAATATGGTGGAAGTTCCAGTGGTCAGGGGTCATAAAATGTGTGAAGTTACCAAAATTAGAGAGAGGTTCCTGGGAAACTGATAGGTCTGAAGGTAGATAAGTTACCTGGACCAAAAGTAGTTACATTCCAGGGTTCTGAAAGAAGTAGCTGATGAGATTGTGGAAGCATTAATAATGATCTTTTAAGAATCACTAGATCTGGAATGGTTCCAGTAGATGGAAAATTGCAAATGTCACTCCATTCTTAAGAAGGAAAAGAGGCAGAAGAAAGGAAGTTATAGACCAGTAAGTCTGACCTCAATAGTTGGGAAGATGTTGGATTTGATTGTTAAGGATGTAGTTTCCGGTACTTGGAGACACATGATAAAACAGACCACAGTCAGCACGGTTTCCTCAAGGGAAAATCTTGCCTGACAAATCTGTTGGAATTCTTTAAAGAAGTAACAACAAGCAGGATAGACAAAGGAAAATTGGTTGATGTTGTGTTCTTGGATTTTCAGAAGGCCTTTGACAAGGTGCCACACATGAGGCTGCTTAACAAGCTATTACAGGGAAGAGTCGAGCACGGATAAAGCAGTGGCTGACTGGCAGGAGGCAAAGAGTGGGAATAAAGGGTGCCTTTTCTAGTTGGCTGCCGGTGACTTGTGGTCTTCCACAAGAGTCTTTATTGGGATATGTTTTAACCTACAATTTGAGAAGGAGAAAGGAAAATCGGATGTGTCAGTATTACAGTTGAACAAAGGGAACTATGGAGCTATGAGGGAGGAGCTGGCCAAAGTTCAATGGAACAATACCCTAGCAGGGAAGACAGTGGAACAACAATGGCAGGTATTTCTGGGAATAATGCAGAAGGCGCAGGATCGGTTCATTCTAAAGAGAAGAAAGACCCTAAAAGGAGTAAGGGGCGGCCGTGGCTGACGAGTGAAGTAAAGGACAGTATAAAAATAAAAGAGAAGTATAACATAGCAAAGATGAGCAAGAAGCCAGAGGACTGGGAAGCTTTTAAAGAGCAACAGAAGATAACAAAAAAGTCAATACGCGGAGAAAAAATGAGGTATGAAGGTAAACTAGCCAAGAATATAAAGGAGGATAGTAAAAGCTTCTTTAGGTATGTGAAAAGCAAAAAAATAGTTAAGACCAAAATTGGGCCACTGAAGACAGAAACGGGTGAATTTATTATGGGGAACAAGGAAATGGCAGATGAGTTGAACAGGTACTTTGGATCTGTCTTCATTATCAAAGACACAAACAATCTCCCAGATGTAAAAGTGGCCAAAGGAACTAGGGTAATGGATAAACTGAATTAAATTTATATTAGGCAAGAAACGGTTAGGAGGTGGCTCTAAAAATCGTGGATGCATTCGTAATCATTTTCCAATGTTCTATAGATTCAGGAACAGTTCACGCGGATTGGAGGGTGGCTAATGTTGTCCCACTTTTCAAGAAAGGAGGGAGAGAGAAAACAGGGAATTATAGACCAGTTAGCCTGACGTCAGTAGTGGGAAAGATACTGGTGTCAATTATAAAAGAGGAAATTACGACACATTTGGATAGCAGTAGAAGGATCAGTCCGAGTCAGCATGGATTTATGAAGGGAAAATCATGCTTGACTAATCTTCTGGAGTTTTTTGAGGATGTAACTATGAAAATGGACAAGGGAGAGCCAGTGGATATAGTGTACCTGGACTTGCAGAAAGCTTTTGATAAAGTCCCACATAGGAGATTAGTGGGAAAAATTAGGGCACATGGTATTGGGGGCAGAGTACTGACATGGATTGAAAATTGGCTGGCTGACAGGAAAGAATGAGTAACGATAAACGGGTCCCTTTCGGAATGGCAGGCTGTGACCAGTGGGGTACCGCAAGGTTCGGTGCTGGGACCACAGCTGTTTACAATATACATTAATGATTTAGATGAAGGGATTAAAAGTAACATTAGCAAATTTGCCGATGACACAAAGCTGAGTGGCAGTGTGAAATGTCAGGAGGATGTTATGAGAATGCAAGGTGACTTGGACAGGCTAGGTGAGTAGGCAAATGTATGGCAGATGCAGTTTAATGTGGATAAATGTGAGGTTATTCACTTTGGTGGCAAGAACAGGAAGGCAGATTACTATCTAAATGGAGTCAAGTTAGGAAAAGGGGAAGTACAACAAGATCTAGGTGTTCTTGTACATCAGTCAATGAAAGCAAGCATGCAGGTACAGCAGGCAGTGAAGAAAGCTAATGGCATGCTGGCCTTTATAACAAGAGAAATTGAGTATAGGAGTAAAGAGGTCCTTCTGCAGCTGTACAGGGCCCTGGTAAGACCCCACCTGGAGTATTGTGTGCAGTTTTGATCTCCAAATTTGAGGAAGGACATTCTTGCTATTGAGGGAATGCAGCATAGGTTCACAAGGTTAATTCCCAGAATGGCGGGACTGTCATATGTTGAAAGATCGGAGTGACTGGGCTTGTATACACTAGAATTTAGAAGGATGAGAGGTTATCTGATTGAAACATATAAGATTATTAAGGGATTGGACACGCTGGAGGCAGGAAGCATGTTTCCGCTGATGAGTGAGTCCAGAACTGGAGGCCACAGTTTAAGAATAAGGGGTAGGCCATTTAGAACAGAGATGCGGAAAAACTTTTTCACCCAGAGAGTTGTGGATATGTGGAATGCTCTGCCCCAGAAGGCAGTGGAGGCCAAGTCTCTGGATGCTTTCAAGAGAGAGTTAGATAGAGCTCTTATAGGTAGCAGGGTCAAGGGATATGGGGAGAGGGCAGGAACGGGGTAATGATCGTGTATGATCAGCCATGATCACAGTGAATGGTGGTGCTGGCTAGAAGGGCCAAATGGTCTACTCCTGAACCTACTGTCTATTGTCTAGTGACTGATTCTCTTTACATTATATGTTAATAATTTGGATGATGGAACTTATGGCTTTGTTGAAAAGTTTGCAGATGATATGAAGATAGATGGAGGGGCAGGTAGCTTTGAGGAAGTAGAGAGGCTACAGAAGGACTTGGACAGATTATGAGAATGGGCAAATAAGTAGCAGATGGAATACAGTGTCAGGAAGTGAACAGTCATGCACTTTGGTAGAAGACAATAGACAATAGGTGCAGAAGTAGACCATTCGGCCCTTCGAGCCTGCACCGTCATTCTGAGATCATGGCTGATCATCTACTATCAATACCCGGTTCCTGCCTTGTCCCCATATCCCTTGATTCCCCTATCCATACCTATCTAGCTCCTTCTTGAAAGCATCCAGAGAATTGGCCTCCACTGCCTTCCGAGGCAGTGCATTCCACACCCCCACAACTCTCTGGGAGAAGAAGTTTTTCCTTAACTCTGTCCTAAATGACCTACCCCTTATTCTTAAACCATGCCCTCTAGTACTGGACTCACCCAGCATCTGGAACATATTTCCTGCCTCTATCTTGTCCAATCCTTTAATAATCTTATATGTTGCAATCAGATCCCCTCTCAATCTCCTTAATTCCAGCGTGTACAAGCCCAGTCTCTCTAACCTCTCTGCGTAAGACAGTCCGGACATCCCAGGAACTAACCTTGTGAATCTACGCTGCACTTCCTCTACAGCCAGGATGTCCTTCCTTAACCCTGGAGACCAAAACTGTACACAATATTCCAGGTGTGGTCTCACCAGGGCCCTGTACAAATGCAAAAGGATTTCCTTGCTCTTGTACTCAATTCCTTTTGTAATAAAGGCCAACATTCCATTAGCCTTCTTCACTGCCTGCTGCACTTGCTCATTCACCTTCAGTGACTGATGAACAAGGACTCCTAGATCTCTTTGTATTTCTCCCTTACCTAACTCTACACCATTCAGATAATAATTTGCCTTCCTGTTCTTACTCCCAAAGTGGATAACCTCACACCTATTCACATTAAACGTCATCTGCCAAGTATCTGCCCACTCACCCAGCCTATCCAAGTCACCCTGAATTCTCCTAACATCCTCATCACGTCACACTACCACCCAGCTTAGTATCATCAGCAAACTTGTTGATGTTATTCTCAATGCCTTCATCTAAATTGTTGATGTAAATCGTAAACAGCTGTGGTCCCAATACCGAGCCCTGTGGCACCCCACTAGTCACCACCTGCTATTCCGAGAAACACCCATTCACCGCTACCCTTTGCTTACTATCTGCCAACCAGTTTTCTATCCATGTCAATATCTTCCCCCCAATGCCATGAGCTCTGATTTTACCCACCAATCTCCTATGTGGGACCTTATCAAATGCCTTCTGAAAATCGAGGTACACTATATCCACTGGATCTCCCTTGTCCAACTTCCTGGTTACTTCCTCAAAAAACTCCAATAGATTAGTCAAGCATGATTTGCCCTTGGTAAATCCATGCTGGCTCGGCCCAATCCTATCACTGCTATCTAGATATGCCACTATTTCATCTTTAATAATGGACTCTAGCATCTTCCCCACTACTGATGTTAGGCTGACAGGACGATAGTTCTCTGTTTTCTCCCTCCCTCCTTTCTTAAAAAGTGGGATAACATTAGCCATTCTCCAATCCTCAGGAACTGATCCTGAATCTAAGGAACATTGGAAAATGATTACCAATGCATCCGCAATTTCCAGAGCCACCTCCTTTAGTACCCTAGGATGCAGACCATCTGGACCTGGGGATTTGTTAGCCTTCAGTCCCATCAGTCTACTCATCACCGTTTCCTTCCTAAAGTCAATCTGTTTCATTTCCTCTGTTACCCTATGTCCTTGGCCCATCCATACATCTGGGAGATTGCTTGTGTCTTCCCTAGTGAAGACAGATCTAAAGTACTTATTAAATTCTTCTGCCATTTCTCTGTTTCCCATAACAATTTCACCCAATTCATTCTTCAAGGGCCCAACATTGTTCTTAATTATCTTCTTTCTCTTCACATACCTAAAAAAGCTTTTGCTATCCTCCTTTATATTCCTGGCTAGCTTGCGTTCGTACCTCATTTTTTCTCCCCGTATTGCCTTTTTAGTTAAGTTCTGTTGTTCCTTAAAAATTTCCCAATCATCTGTCTTCCCACTCACCTTAGCTCTGTCATATTTCCTTTTTTTTAATGCTATGCAATCTCTGACTTCCTTTGTCAACCACTGTGGCCTCTTTCCCCTCTTTGAATCCTTCCTTCTCCAGGGGATGAACTGATTTTGCACCTTGTGCATTATTCCCAAGAATACCTGCCATTGCTGTTCCACTGTCTTTTCTGCTAGGATATCCGTCCATTTAACTTTGGCCAGCTCCTCCCTCATGGTTCCATAGTCTCCTTTGTTCAACTGCAACACTGACACCTCCGATCTGCCCTTATCCTTCTCAAATTGCAGATAAAAACTTATCATATTATGGTATTATGGAAGAAATGAAAGTGTTTTTCAATTTTCTAAATGGCCAGAAAATACGAAAAAGTGAGGTGCAAAGGGACTTAGGAGTCCTTGTGTAGGATTCCCTAAAGGTTAATTTGCATGTTGAGCATGTGGTGAGAAAGGCAAATGTGGTATTTGCATTCATTTCAAGAGGACCAGAATATAAAATCAAGTATGTAATGTTGAGACTTTATAAAACACTGATGAGGCCTCACTTGGAATATTGTGAGCAGTTTTGGGCCTGTTATCTTAGAAGGGATGTGCTGAAACTAGACAGGATTCAAAGGAGGTTCATGAAAATGATTCCAGGTTTGAAAGGCCTATCATATGAAGAGCATTTGATGGCTCTGGGCTTGTATTCACTGGAATTTAGAAGAATGGGGGTGACCTAATGGTGAAAGGCCTTGATAGAGTGGATAAGTGGAGAGGATGTCTCCTGTTATGGGAGAGTCTAAGACCAGAGGACACAGCCTCAGAAGGGCATCTAGATATGCGGAGGAATTTCTTTAGCCAAGAAAGGTTGAATCTGTGGAATTCATTGCTACAGGCAGCTGTGGAGGCCAAGTCTGTATGTATATTTAAGACAGACGTTGATAGATTCTTGATTGGTCAGGGCATAGAGTGATACGGGGAGAAGACAGGAGATTGGAGCTGAGAGGAAAAATGGATCAGCCATGAAGTTGTAGAGCAGACTCTATGAGCCAAATGGTCTAATTTTGCTCCTACGTCTTATGGTCTTCTGAAAAGAATTGTCTAGTTAAAATCAAGGAATTCCCTAAGTGTTACATGAATACATAATGGATTAAAAGGGTGAGAAAGGTTGAGTCCTATCAGAGTCCAAAAGGGTATTCTGGTGTAAGGGGAGAAACCGGCGTTTCTATGACTACAAACAAAATTCCAAGTACGTTGAATCATTGGTGCTAGGGTCAAGGATGTCTGAGAGCAGTTGCTGGATAGTCAGAAGAAGGAAACTGAACATCCAACGGTTTCGGTGCATGTTAAGATCAATAACATATAGGTGGAGAAAGGATGAATGAGGTCCTGCAACGTGAGCTTAGAGAGCTAGGTAGCAGTTTAAAGATCAGGATCTCAAGCACTATAATGTCTGGATTACTTCTGCTGCTACAAGCTAGTTAATATCAGAAATTTAGGCTAGGCAAATGTGTGGCTGAAGGGCTGCTGCAGGAGGATGAGCAGTAGGTTCTGAACCACTGTTGGCAAAGGTAGGAGTGTGAAAGATTGTACCTAAACCATAATGGGATAATTTACAATGTCACCAAGTTCTTAACTGAGCAACTTACAGAACAACATCTCACAATGAAGTCTAGAGTTCATTGAACAGTGTTCACATCGTCAACATAGAAAACCTACAGCAAAATACAGGCCCTTCGGCCCACAATGCTGTGCGGAACATATACTTACTTTAGAAATTACCTGGGGTTATACATAGCCCTTTATTTTTCTAAGCTCTATGTACCTATCCAGGAGACTCTTTAAAAGACCCTATTGTGTCCACCTCCACCACTGTTGCCGGCAGCCCATTCTACGCACTCACCAATCTCTTAGTAAAAAACTTACCCCTGACATCTCCTCTGTATCTACTCCCAAGCACCTTAAAACTGTGCCCTCTTGTACTAGCTCTTTCAGCTCTGGGAAAAAGCCTCTGACTATCCATATGATCAATGCCTCCAATCATCTTATACACCTCTATCAGGTCACCTCTCATACTTCACCGCTCCAAGGAGAAAAGGCCGAGTTCACTCAACCTATTCTCATAAGGCATGCTCCTCAATCCAGGCAATGTCCTTGTAAATTTCCTCTGCACCCTTTCTATAGTTTCCACATCCATCCTGTAGTGAGGTGAGCACAGTACTCCAAGCGGGGTCTGACCGGGGTCCTATTATAGTTGTAACATTACCTCTTGGCTCTTAAACTCAATCCCATGGTTGAGGAAGGCCAATGCATCATATGCCTTCTTAACCAAAGAGACAATCTGCGAAGCAGCTTTGAGTGTCCTATGGACTTGGACCCCAATATCCCTCTGATCCTCCACACTGCCAAGAGTCATACCGTTAATACTAATATTCTGCCATCATATTTGACCAACCAAAATGAACTACCTCACACTTACACACACAAAATGCTGGTGGAACACAGCAGGCCAGGCAGCATCTATAGGGAGACCTTCGTCAGGTCTCGGCCCGAAACGTCAACAGCGCTTCTCCCTATAGATGCTGCCTGGCCTGCTGTGTTCCACCAGCATTTTGTGTGTGTTGTTGTTTGAATTTCCAGCATCTGCAGATTTCCTCGTGTTACCTCACACTTATCTGGGTTGAACTCCATCTGCCACTTCTCAGCTCAGTTTTGCATCCTGTAATCTCTGACAGCCCTCCACACTATCCATAACACCTCCAACCTTTGTGTCATCAGCAAATTTACTAACTCATCCCTCCATTTCCTCATCCAGGTCATTTATAAACATCACGAAGAGAAGAGATCCCAGAACAGATCCCAGGCACACCCAACTCCACGCAGAATATGACCTGTCTACAACCACTCTTTGCCTTCTGTGAGCAAGCCAATTCTGGATCCACAAAGCAAGGTCCCCTTGGATCCCATACCTCCTTACTTTCTCAATAAGCCTTGCATGGGGTACCTTATCAAATGCCTTGCTGAAATCCATACATACTACATCTACTGCTCTATCTTCTTCAATGTGTTTAGTCACATCCTCAAAAAATACAATCAGGCTCGTAAGGCACGACCTGCCTTTGACAAAGCCATGCTGACTATTCCTAATCATATTATACCTCTCTAAATGTCCATAAATCCTGTCTCTCAGGATCTTCTCCATCAACTTACCAACCACTGAAGTAAGACTCACTGGTCTATTATTTTGTACTCTCTTTCTTGAATAAGGGAACAACATCTGCAACCCTCCAATCCTCCGCAACCTCTCCTGTCCCCAGTGATGATGCAAAGATCGTTGCCAGAGGCTCAGCAATCTCCTCCCTCACCTCCCACATTAGCCTGGGGTACATCTCATCCGGTCCCGGAGAATTATCCAACTTGATGCTTTCCAAAAGCTATTGCACATCCTCTTTCTTAATACTCAAGCATTTCAATCCGCTGTAAGTCATCCCTACAATTGCCAAGAACCTTTTCTGTAGTGAATACTAAAGCAAAGTATTCATTAAGTATCTCTGCTATCTCCTCCGGTTCCATACGCACTTTTTCACTGTCACACTTGATTGGTCCTATTCTCTCATGTCCTATCCTCTTGCTCTTCACAAGCTTGTAGAATGCCTTTGGGTTTTCCTTAATCCTGCTCACCAAGACATGCTGCAAGCTACATTCCTGCACTGAAAAGCTTAACTTATTACTCTACCGCATTGTTAAAGAGTACTTTAATGTACATTTTAATGCATATGTTGTATTTATATAATCTTTCATGTTTCATTTACTTGTAGTAGAGGAATGAAAGCCAGAAATGTACCAAACAGTTGAATACCAAGTCCCTCAAGCATATTTATACCACATATTCATTTCTAAATGCACAATATCTAAAAGACATTATCCTGCTAAGTACGTTCTATAAAAATAAATGAGCTGTACTGCGTTTAGTAAGAAAGTTGCTTGCAATGCACAAAATAAGTGAGGTACAATGAAACAATACAATTAAATTATGAATGTAGATTTATTCAGAACTGTCAACTTACAGTAATAAACTGACATTGGATTTTTTCCACAGTATTTTAAATTCAAATTCAAATGTGTTTTGGAACTTTTAAAATATATTTACAGTAGGATTTGAATATTTCAATAAATTAGCATTATATCAGATTACAATACCCTGAAGCAGCTGATAATGAATTTCATTAGGTCACATGCCTATTTTTTTCTCAAGATTGTCAAGTATCCCTATGATTGTCATTTAATCTTTCAAATGGAATCATGAGCAAGCTAGGAATATGGCATTTATATAGAAAATCTGTTAACTCCCATCACAACTACCAAAATGCACTATGCACAGATCTGCTTTCTATTGCTGCAATTTTAGAAAGGTTCATGGCTCAGAAATTTGAGCAATTTGTTTCTATTTGAAGCACTCAACAAAATTATAAAGCTTTGTATTTGTTTATTAAAGCACTGAGATGATGGAAAAAAGCACAACTGGAGATGGTTTGGATTACATAGATGAGAGAGGAAAGTAAAGCCCATTTGCTTATGAATTCTGTTGTTTGTGTTATTTTTGTGGTTAAACAAAGGTGGGGAGCGTAAATGCTCAAGCAGAAATAGAACAAGAAATAAAAATGTTTGAAATTATGTGGAAAAACCCCCTGCCACCAAGTGAACAAAAAAAAGTACTTTGTCCCCAATACAGTCGGCCCTCCTTATCTGCGAATTCCGCGTGCGCAGATTCAACCAACCGCGGATCAGGAAAACCCAGAAGTTCTCTCTCCAGCACATGTTGTTTGAGCGTGTACAGACTATTTTTTGTCATTTTTCCCTAAACAATACAGTATAACAACTATTTACATAGTATTTACATTGTATTAGGTATTATAAGTGATCTAGAAATGATTTAAAAGTACAGGCAGTCCCCGGGTTATGAACAAGTTCTGTTCCTGAGTCCGTCTTTAAGTCGGATTTGAAGTTGGAACAGGTACATCCGGTATAATGTAGCCTCAGTAAAGCATTTGTCTTAGTATATAGTATATATTTTACCCTTCCATGCATATAAAACACTTAAGAAACATATGTATTTCAATAATTAAACCACTGTGTTGCTTAGTAATAATTGTAGCTTTCATTGGGGCAGGGCCTTTCACATGCTCCATTAAAATTGTTCCGATCGTTGACCGACTGTAGTCTAACGCTTTTCCAATGACCAATAGAGTTGCACCTCTTTCCAATCGCTTTATTACTTCCACTTTATTTTCAATCGTGATCGTGATTATTTTAATGAACAGAAACCCTGCCGATTTAGAGCTGCGCCAGGTCCTAAAGTCCACTGCACTGATACATGTTAAATAAGGTCCGGTGTTCCGCTGGGTCCTAAAGACCACCACTTGAGACAGGTTAAATAAGGGACTTGAGCATCCGTGTTTTTTGGTATCCACCAGGGGTCCCGGAACCAATCCCCCGCGGATAAGGAGAGCCAACTGTATATGCTATGAATCAGCAACATGGCTGCTGGTTAGAGAATTTTGAATGTAGTTGGCTCTGGTTTCAGACTTGCCAGTCCTAAATAGTTCTCCTTTCCTATCAAATTTTTCCTTATATGCTTTGTCTAATAATGAAGTTCTTTGGCTTTCTCTTTTTCTGCTTCTAATAAAGAATCCTAAACATTCAAAGTGAAAATATGCCAACAGATTTATTGTGCACTTTCAGAGTACTTTGCCTTTTAAGTACATTAAATTAATGAAAACAATAGAACAAAATTTAGCATTGTTCCTGAATAATAAAAATGACTGCAGGATTGTGTTGTTCATTATTAACATTTCTATCACCAGTGCTACAGGAAATCACAGTTACAGTATATCAGTACTTCATTTGCAAAGGCGCTGGAAGAGTCAATATGGACAATGAAATCAGAATAACGACAGGATTATTTGAGGAAATGACACAGATGCCAGATGAAAACATTGTATTTGATGTAATCCACATTGACTTTAGCTAGCTTTTTGACATTCCCTCATGGAATCAAAGATGTAAAGCTAATGGGATGCAAGGAAGAGTAGAAAAAGAGATTTAAAATTAGCTTCCTGGTTGATTTGTGTTTGGTGAATAGCTGAATGCACCAGGAACAGCTTCTTCCCCTCTGCCAAATGATTTTTGAATGGACATTGAATCCATGAACACAACCTCGCTACTTTTAATTTTTATACTAATGATTTATCTTTCCAATATTTTTATTAATTCATTTACATATAAGAATACAGAATACAAGAAAAAATATATAGATCAATATATCATACTAAATCGCATATAAAGACTCCTTACCCTATATTCATACAGATTAACTAATTCATAACATTGAAATATAGTAATTTTATTATATAAAAAAATCTAACCCACTACCAAGACCAAAGCTGATTAGTAAACAAAAAAAGGAAATAAAAGATTATTAGTCATCATCTGTGCTTTAACAGCAAATCAAAGGTTTTGAAAATAATTCAAAAAAGGTCCCCACAATGTTTGAAAGTCTTGGCTAGATTCAGAGATTGAACATTGAATCTTCTCTAAATTTAAACATGACATCACATCACACAACCACTGGGTGTGAATAGGAGGGGCCGCATCTTTCCATTTAAGCAAGACCGTCCTTCTGGCCACAAGAGAAATAAAAGCCAAAATGTGCAACTCAGATGACTCCAAAATAATATTCTTTCCTCCAACAATACTAAATAAAGTGGTCAAAGGATTAGGTTTAAAGTTTACTTTGAAAAGTATTGAGAAAGTTTGAAATACTTCTTTCCAATATTTTCCAAGACTCGGACATGTCCAAAACATATGAACAAATGAAGCTTCTCCATTATTACATTTATCACAATACGGAGATATATCTAAATAAAAACAAGACAACTTATCCTTGGTCATATAGGCCCTATGGACCACTTTAAATTGTAGGAGAGCGTGGCAGGCACATAACAAAGTGTTAACCAATTCAAAAATTTGATTCTCCAAAACTCATTTTTTTCGATACCTACAAATAAGAGATTTTTTTATGGTCTCAAAAAAGTACATTTCCTAAAAGTCCTGATAAGAATCTATGTAATTTTTAGTTTGAAACCTTTTTATAATGGATTTATATCTAATATTTATAATATGCTGTTGGGAATGAGAAGTGTTCCTTTAGATAAAATTAAAAATCTTTGGGAACAAGATTTACAGACTTCAATTTCTGAGGAAACTTGCAATCAAAATTTTATACTATTTAATAAATATATACTGTATAGATATTCACTGTAATTCACATTTTTCTATAATTATGTATTGCATTGTACTGCTACCACAAAGACAACAAATTTCACAACATGCCAGTGATATTAAACCTGATTCTGATTAACAATGGGATTACACAAGATTCAATACTCATTACTTTTAGAGTCATACAGCACAGTAACATGCCAATTTGGCCTGCCACATCCATGCCAACCAGTGGGCACCCATCTATATTATTTGTCTTCCAGCACCAGGCTGTAGCCTTCTCTGCTTAGATAATTAAAGTGGTTATCCAGACATTTCTTGAATGCTGCCAACAACTCTGTTTCCACCACACTCTCTGGCAGTGCATTCTAGGTATTTAGCATTCTCTGGAAGAAAATGATCTCCCTTGGACCCCTCTAAATCTTCCTACAAGTGTTAGTAAGACAAAAGAACTGATTATTGACTTCAGGAGGAAGAAACTGGAGGCCCATGAGCCAGTGCATACTGGGAGAATCAGAGGTGGAAAGGGGCAGCAACTTTAAGTTCCTGGGCGTTATCATTTCAGAGGCTCTGTCCTGGATCCAGCACGCAAGTACAATTCCGAAGAAAGCACAGCGGTGCCTCTACTTCTTTAAAGGTGTACGAAGATTTGGCCTGACATATTAAACTTTGACAAACTTCTATAAATATATGGTGGAGAGTATATTGACTGGTGGCATCACAGCCTGGTACAGAAACACCAATGTCTTTGATCAAAAAAACCTACAAAAGTGGCAGATCGGCCCAGTTCATCATGGTTAAAGCCCTGTCCACTATTAAGCACATCTACACAGAGTGCTGTTGCAGGAAAGCAGCATCCATCATCAAGGACCCTCACCATCCAGGTTCTGCTCTCTTCTTGCTGCTGCCATCAGGAAGAAGATACAAGAGCCTCAGGACCTACAGCAGCAGGTTCAGGAAGAGTTATAACCTCTCAGCCATCATGCTCTTGAACCAGAGGGGATAACTTCATTCTTCCCATTATTGAACTGTTCCCATAACCTATGGACTCACTTTCAAGCACTCTTCATCTCATGTTCTCCATATTTATTGCTTGCTTGTTTGTTTATTTATTCTTTTTTTTTCTTTTTGCATTTGCACATTTTGTTGTCTTTTACATTTTGGTTGTCCTGCTGGGAGCAGTCTTTCATTGATTCTATGGTGTTTCTTGTATTTACTGTGAATGTGTGCACGAAAATGAAACTCACAGTTGTATATGGTGACATATATGCACTTTGCTAATAAATTTACTTTAAACTTTGGAACATTATATCCTTCGTAATTTTATACATCTCTAGCATGACGCCTCTTAACCTCCTCCACTCCAAATCTAGCCTCTCCAATCTCATATTAATAATGGAATATCTGAGTGGCTAGAAGAATTCAAATGCCACAATATAGATATGAAATGCTCTATCCCAGAAAATACTGTATAATGATGAATTTCCTCTGTACCCTCTCCAGAACTACCACATCTTTTCTGGATTGTGGTAAATAAATAAGCAATAGTGAGGTACATTAGTATTTCTAAAGTGTATAAGGCCACATTTTTCAGAATTAAACTCCTCCCACTTCACCAACCCACAGTCTCAAAATCTGCACCAATCTTTGCATCACCTACAAACTTACTGAACATGCCTCCTACATCCACAATATACAGTATTTTACAAAGAGCAAGGGTCCCAGCACCAGTCCCTGTGGAACACCACTGGTCACAGGCATCCATTCATATATATATAAATAAAAATAAAAAAACAACCTTCTACCTTCTCTAGCAAACACGAGGAAATCTGCAGATGCTGGAAATTCAAACAACACACACAAAGTGCTGGTGGAACACAGCAGGCCAGGCAGCATCTATAAGGAGAAGCACTGTCGACATTTCGGGCTGAGACGCTCCATCAGGACTAACTGAAAGGAAAGATACTAAGAAATTTGAAAGTAGTGGGGGGAGAGGGAAATGCGAAATGATAGGAGAAGACTGGAGGGGGTGGGATGAAGCTAAGAGCTGGAAAGGTGATTGGCGAAAGTGATACAGAGCTGGAGAAGGGAAAGGATCATGGGACAGGAGGCCTTGAGAGAAAAAAGGGGGAGGGGGGAGGGACCCGATGCAGACTGGGAGACCGTTTTGCAGAACACCTACGCTCCGTCCGCCAGAGAAAGCAGGATCTCCCAGTGGCCACACATTTTAATTCCATGTCCCATTCATTCCCATTCTGATACGTGTATCCATGGCCTCCAGAGGGAGATGGAGAACAGGCAGAGTGATGGGCAGAGAGAGAGAAAAAAAACAAACTAAATATTGTCAGGGATGGGGTAAGAAGGAGAGGAGGGGCATTAACGGAAGTTAGAGAAGTCAATGTTCATGCCATCAGGTTGGAGGCTACCCAGCCGGTATATAAGGTGTTGTTCCTCCAATCTGAATGTGGCTTCATCTTAACAGTAGAGGAGGCCATGGATTTTCTACCTTCTCTCTCTGTCTCCTATTGCCAATATTGGCTCCAATCTTAGTGTTATATTAATGATGGAAGCGTAAATGCAAGATGCACAATAATGTAATCTTGTAAAGAATACCAAAACTGTTAATGTTGTTCACGGTGAACAGGAAGGTTTGAGACTTCAAGAAAATATGGATGGCTGGATTAGTTGGGCAATAAAAAATAGGGAAAGTAGAACTTAATCCACAGAAATATGAGAAACTACTTTTTGTGAGACGCAATGATAAATAAGGGATCTGGAGGATCAGTGACTTAATGGTACATCTCCAAAGAATCTTATAACTAGCAGGACAGTTAGATATGGTGACTGAAAAAGCACATGGGATAGTCTTTCCTAGCTAAGGCATAGATTGCAAGAGTAGAAAGATTTTTCTAGAATGTATATAATACTTATAAATCACAGTTCGAGTACAGCATAAAGTTCGGGTCACATGTGATTCTACTGAAGGAAACAGAAGGAGACTTACAAGAAGTTTTCAGGTCTGGAACATTTTATGAGGACAGATCAGATAGAACAGGGTGGTTCTTTGGAAGAGGAGGAGTGAGGATTTAACTCAGCTATATAAAATTTTGAGAAGCCACTATTGAGTTAACAGGACGAGGATATTTCATGTAGCAGATAGGTCAAAGACCATGGCACGTACCTATGAGGGGTGATTGATATGTTCATGGCCTAAGGTAGAAAGAAGGAATCAATTTTAGAAAATCTAGCACATTTATTTTTCAACATACTCCCCACCTACATTTACACACTTGGTTCAGCAGTCGTGGAGCACACGGATCTTGGACCTCCAGAAAGTTAATAACTCATCAGTTAATAACACATCAGGGGTGATTGATAAGTTTGTGGCCTAAGGTAGAAGGAGATGAGTTATTAACTTCAAACTTTCAGCATAATCACTCAAAGAGTTGACCTGCATGTGCATGTAATGAGAGCTGTATAACTCATCTCCTTCTACCTTAGGCCACAAACTTATCAATCAACCATCTGTGGACACTTTCTGGAGGTCCAAGATCCGTATGCTCTACAACTGCTGGACTAAGTGTGTAAATGTAGGAGGGGAGTATGTTGAAAAATAAATGTGCTAGGTTTTCTAAAATTGACTCCTTCTTTCTACCTTAGACCACGAACATATCAATCACCCCTTGTACATATTTAAATTTGCTGAAGGAAAGATTGGATGAGAAATAAAACATTTTCACTTGATGGGTGGGTGGGATCTGGAAGTTGCTTCTTGAAAGGGCAAAAATCCTCACTATGCTTAAAACTTGTAATTCTCCACTCTGGACCAAGTACTGAAATGCAAGATTAGCATTAGCAGAAGAGAAGTAATTCTTCTCAACCAGCATAGATGTGACTCCCTCTGCCTAATCAATTTTCTGTGTTACCTGAACAGCTGATAAAAGGTCAAACTAAAAACATGCAAAACTGTGTATACTAGTCTGGCTGCAATTAAAAATAAAATCAATTTAAACATTTTAAGAATGTGAATATTGATCTCAGCTGAATGCAAACACTTAAATAAACTCATGTACCATCTATTGCTCCAAAATCAAAATCAAATAAAGTTTAATTATCATTCAAACCATACACAGATACAGCTGAACAAGACAGCATTCCTCAGGGGGCAAGGTGAAAAACAGTCAAAATAGTAAACATTCAAAAATAGCGAGTAATTTGATTCAAAATATCAAGAAGCATATTCATTTGAAAAAATATATAGTTCAAAACATGCAGTACAGTACCGATCCAGATGAAAAGCAGATATTTCAGCATTGTGTCTGTCATAACCAGCGTATGGTTCCCCTTCCACCACATAAGACCTGCTGTACCTAAAATAAAAGCAAAATTAAAATATATACAACATTTAAAATATATCATGAATAATAGCAATTAGCTGTTTTAAAAGGCACCTTTTAAACAAAAAGTTAAGATTATTCTCCTGAGAGGTCAAAATCTTCACCGTGTTATCAAGCAAATAAAAACATCTTGTTGAAACTGATTTTACTTGGAAGTAGTCAATGATAGTAGTAGTAGTGCAATCACTCCAATCAAGTATGATGTCCTCCTAAGGGACTGTCTAGTGGTGGGTCCTCAGGTGGCTGTAGAGGCCAGTCTGGGATCTAATATTGCAGTGTGGGCACAAGTAAGTGGTGGCTGTTATTCATGTTTGGGTCTTTTGCTTGTTCAGTCTCTCCTTTTAGGGCTGCCATTTGCTCTCTGTGGCACAGTGGAGATCATTCTCATATAGCTCTCTCTTGGACAGATTTCCTCCAAGTGTACCTTCTTCCCCTCTGCTATCAGATTTCTAAATAGACACACTTAATGTAACTCAGGTTTTACATACACACACTTTATCCAACTCAGATTCTTTTTCTCTATATTTATTTATCATGTATTTCAATATACTGCCATAAAGTTAACAAATTTCACAACATATGCCGGTGATAGTGATTCTGATTCTATTGACTGCAATGCTTTCTGAGTTTTTGCATTGAATTTCTTCAGGCTGATTTTGAGGTTATCTTTGAAGTGTCTGCCAGGGGCTTGCTGACCTTTCTTCTTCTATGAGTAAAGGATATGACAATCATACCAGAACCCACGAAGAGCTGGGTGAGCTGCCTTAACATCTGTTGCCCAGTGGCACTCACATCTACTGTGAAGAAGCACTTTCAAAGGTTGATCATGGCTAGAATCAACTCCTGCCCAAAAAGGACTTGAACCTGCTGCAATTTTGTTGTTTGGAGGCAGGAGTATAGTGCAGGAATAACAAATTATCAAGATAAATAAATAGGTAGCGCTCAAGAGGAATAGGGTGGTAGTGTTCATGAGTTCATGGACTATTCAGAAATCCAATGGCAGAGGGAAAGAAAGTTAGTACCCCCATTTTGTACAGGAGTCACGTTGCTTTTGAGCAACATTACTAAAATAATCGTAACAAGAGCTAGTATTGAGAGCTCATGCAAGATGGTTTTAACTTTCCATAAAAGTGAAAGAAAACATCATGGAAATGATTTAAAGTATTCACATAATAGATAACACATGTTCTTTTTTTCACATATCTGAGATTTTCAACGCAATGTGGCATCAGAGAGGGACAATGAAATCTCCACTTCATAATTCATAGTTCTTGGAGAAGTAATATATTTTGCTTGCATGATTATGCATATGGATATGAAAACATTATTTATAAAGTTTGAGTTGGTGTCCCTGTGATACAAATTAATAATGATGGTTCAGTTAGATTGAACAAGTTAGGTCTTTATTCTTTGGAGCGTAGAAGGTTGAGGGGGGACTTGATAGAGGTGTGGTGAACTACATATACCTGTCTGGACACGCCCCCCCTGCTGACTGCTTCTGTGGCTCCTCCCACAGACCCCGGTATAAAGGCGATTGGAGGCACTGCTCCTTCCTCAGTCTCCAGGATGTTGTGCGGTGGTCGCTTGCTGTTTGTGCTTTCTTCCAGCCAATGAAAGCCTACCTTAACTCATGTCTTTGAGAGTTATTGATGGTGCATCAAGAGGTATTTAAAATTATGAGGCGGATAGATAGAGTTGACGTGGATAGGCTTTTTCCATTGAGAGTAGGGGAGATTCAAACAAGAGGACATGAGTTGAGACTTAGGGGGCAAAAGTTTAAGGGTAACATGAGGGGGAATTTCTTTACTCAGAGAGTGGAATCTGTGTGGAATGAGCTTCCAGTAGAAGTGGTAGAGGCAGGTTCGGTATTGTCATTTAAAGTAAAATTGGATAGGTATATGGACAGGAAAGGATGGAGGGTTATGGGCTGAGTGCGGGTCAGTGGGACTAGGTGAGAGTAAGCGTTTGGCATGGACTAGAAGGGCCGAGATGGCCTGTTTCCGTGCTGTAATTGTTATATGGTTATATAGTTAGGTCTCTAAATATGAAGCTAGTTTACAATGAGAGTCATTATGCCAATCGCTGCATGTAATTCTAACCAACAAATTACATTTATGCATTAACTATAATTTAACCATGAATTAAATTATTAATTGCCAATTTCAGTTAACCAAGAGAGAGGTTTGTTTCCTATGGAAACAAGTTAAATTTAAGATCACAGGAATTGGCAAATGCAGCTGATAAAAAGTCCATGGAACTGAACAGTCGGGCCCAAAGCATTGACTGGGTGTTCATTTCCATGGATGCTCCCCAACTTGCTGAGTTCTTCCAGCATTTTGTGTGTGTTGCTTTGGATTACCAGCATCTACAGAATTTCTTGTGTTTATTATAAAAAGTCCAAAAGGTGTCACAACTTAAAATGCAAAATTCCAAGCCAAGTTAATTAATGATGTGATAAAATCCATGTTCGCAGATTGACAAAATGCCACTGTTGACTATTCACTAGAGGAAGGAGGACAGAGCATAATAAGAAAAATACAAAGGCATTATAGAGGGTACAAAAAAAATTTGCAAAAACAGTTTGTGGGATAAAGAACTACAGGTCCAAGGACATGGTGGGTGGGCTGGGACAATTTTCATTGTAGACAGCTGAAGGGAAATCCAGCAGAAGAATATAAAGTGAAGAAGGGTTTGGACAGAGTGAACAGTGGTCACAGATACAACATAAATGGAAAGAGAATCTAGAATGCACAGTCTACAGATAAGATGGAGGCAGATTCCACTGCGGACTTCAGGAGAGAACTGGAGGAACATTTTCATGGGGTATAGCAAAGGGTTGGGGGGTGTGGGTGTGGAACAAGTGAGTTTCTTTGGTTCGGCTCCAGAACAGATAGGATCAGCTGACGGCTCTCTTCCGTCCTATAACTTTTCCACATTTTTATGATTCTGTCTTTCACAGGAAGGCCTACTCCAGTTCCTATTTTCTTGAATTCTTGTGAAACATTCTCATTTGTGTCTTAACTTATTGCAACTGTGCTTAGTACATTACATTAGCTCTTGGTTACGCAACACATGTAATTTTCAAATCCCTGCACAATCCTTCTCTTCTATTTTTCCTGTAATCATCTCTTAGCCCTTGACATAATGGTGCTTCTCTAGTTCTGACCTTCGACCTACCTGAAATCTGCTTTTGGCTGCCAATCCGACAGCTGCTAAAGTCCTGAGATAGCTAAACTTTTTCATCTCTGAAATTCCCTCAGTAAAATTATTCACTTTTCTTTCTGACTTTAAGAAGCTCCATCTTAGGTACTAGCCTACAAAGTACCCAGGACATCTTCAAGGAACAGTGTCTCAGAAAGGCAGCGCCCATTATCAAGGGCCTCCAGCACCCAGGGCATACTCTTTTCTCACTGTTACCATCAGGTAGGAGATCCAGACGTCTGAAGGCACACACTCAGCAAATCAGGAACAGCTTCTTCCCCTCTGACATCTGATTCCTAAATGGACATTGAGCCCTTGGACACCTCACTTATTAAAAAAATATATAGTATTTCTATTTTTTGCACAAATTTTAATCTATTCAATATATGTATACTGTATATAGTATACTGAGTAAAATTTACTGAAAACACAAAATGCTGGCAGAACTCAGCAGGCCAGACAACATCTATGGGAGGAGGTTGTGACGACGTTTTGGGCTGAAACCCTTCATCAGGAGGTTTACCTCCTCCCATAGATGCTGTCTGGCCTGCTGAATTCTGCTAGCATTTTGTGTTTTTATTTATTTCCAGCATCTGCAGATTCACTCATGTTGCCTTTGAATAAAATTTACTTATTTATTATTATTATTTTTTCCTTCTATTTTATGTATTGCATTGAACTGCTTCTGCTAAGTTAACAAATTTCATGTCACATGCTGGTGATAATAACCTCGATTCTGATTCTGATTTTAACCCATTCTTGTTTAAGAATTAAGTTTTCTTATGTGGCTCAGTTTTAACACTCTGAAAACACCCATGAAACAACTTGGGGTATTTTTGCTATGTTAAGTTAATGGTTAAATGGTGATGAGCAGAATGGCAAAATGTATGGAAGAGTAAAACTTAACATTTCACTATCCAACTGTTAGGAAATCTCGATGGCTCACTGAATGACAATTTCTCCATTTCCTTTAAAACATCGAGGCTCTGGTTCCCATTCTCCCAGTGACACAAGGATTCCTATTCCATTTTCCCCATTGACACCAGATTCTTGATTTCCATTCTCTTAAGACCATAAGACATAGGAGCCGAATTAAGCCATTCAGCCCATCAAGAATGTTCCGACATCCCTCACTTGCAGACCCCATTGTTGATTTATTTCACCTTTTCAGCCTATTCTCCCATCTTCTCCCTATAACCTTAGACACTCTTACTAATCAGGAAGCTATCAACCTTCGCTTTAAATATACCCAATGCCTTGACCTCCACAGTCATCTGTGGCAATGAATTCCACATATTTACCACCATTTAGCTAAAGAAATCCCCCTTCATCTCTATTCTAAAGGGATGTTCTTTTATTCTGATCTGTGCTGTCTGGTCCTAGATTCTTCCACAACTAGAAACATCACCCAGAGCCATTGGTTCCCATGCTCCTATTAAACACATAAGTGTCCTGATTCTTGTACTCCCATGAATCTATCCCTTTTTCTATTTCACATGCTCTCTTGAAACTCTCTAGTGTGTTGGAGTATTAATTTTAAAAAAACAGAAAAACCACAGTAGTGGCTTAAATGGAGTTTCATTGTATCCTCTGTCACCAGCTCAGAACCAGTAATCCCCAGTAGTCTGGTGTTCTGAAGCTTTGGTAGAGCCTGAGTGGCACATTTTCCCAATTAATACACCAGCACACTTCCAAATTCTTTTGTTTTGTTTTGAGATGTTACACAATATTATAAAAACTTTTCAGTGAATCCAGCAAGTTTAAAGGAAGTGTAGGTAATAGGGTTTCAGTGAACCAGAGGAACAAGGATAGTGGATTATCGGAGATCTTGTATGATATGATCTTTAGTTTATATCCCTTAAGAATGTGTATTGAAATAAAGGTTTCTCCCAAATAGGATCCAATGATGGATAGTCATAAGTTCCAAACATATACCAATGATTTTAAAAGTGCGAAAATATTAAATGAAAGTTACAGATTTAAAGATGTTTTAGTTACAAGTAGCATTTGTAGCATATGTGAAACCTAAGGCCATATCCAATTCCATTTATGAAACTTATAAAAATGTTGAGAAGATACTTCAAACTTTAAATGATATATAACCATTAGAGTCATCTGCAACATCTTTCACGCTACTGTCAATGATTCTGGAGACAGAATGCAATACAAATGCATCAGTCAATGATCTGATTATCTTAACCTTCAAAGGTTTAATCAATCATTTTCCTATAGTTCATTTCTATATTTTCAAAGTTCAAAGTGCAAAGTAAATTATCACAGTACATATATGTCACCATATACAACACTGAGATTCATTTTCTTGCAGGCATTCAAATACACGAAACATAATAGAATCAATGAAAGATCATACCTAACAGGACAAACAACCAATGTGCAAAAGTCAACAAACTGTGCAAATACAGAAAGAAAGAAGAAATAACAATAATAATGTTGATAATTAATAAATAAGCAATAAATATCAAAACATGAGATGATGAGTCCTTGAAAGCAAGTCCATAGGTTGTGGGAACAGTTCAGTGATAGGATAAGTGAAGTTGAGTGAAGTTATCCCCTCTGGTTCAAGAGCCTGTTGATTACAGGGTAAAACTGTTCCTGAATCTGGTGGTGTAGGTCCTGAGGCTTCTGTAACCTCCTTTCTGATAGAAGCAGTGACAAAAGAGCATCGCCTGGATGGTGGGGGTTCTTTTAGAGCATTAGAAATTTTTTGACAAGAACAGGCCATTTTGCCCAACAAAGCTTGCAAAATTCCCATTCACATAGTGTGTTGAAATAACTAGCAAGTTTAGATTTGCAAGTCTCTAAGGTACTACTCTCAGCTACATAGAACTTTGTTCTATGTGTCCACAACCTGCTGTGTTAAGAAATGCTTCCTGAAGTTAGTCTGAAATCTTTCTAACCAGTCTCCACCCATGGCCTCGAGTCCTTGGTGATGGAAGTAGCAGCTGGCATCCACCTTACTTATACCTTTAATGATTTTGTTCACTTCTATCATGTTTCCTCTCATCTTATATCTACTTAGGCTAAAAAGATTTAATTCTTGCAATCTTTCTTCATAGCTCATACCCTGCAGACTTGGAATAAGTCTAGTCGCCCTTCTCTGAACTCTATCCAGTGCCTTCACATCCCTCACACAATATGGTGGAAAAAAAATTGTACACAGTATTCAAGATGTGGTCTCACAAGCACATTTTACAACTTAAGGAGAACGTCTCTAGACGTAACACTCCACTGAGTGCATTATATAGCCCAACATTCTATTAATCTTCCTAATCACTTCTGTTCATCGTCTGAATGTTGATATCGATGAGTTTACCGGGATGCCCAAACCCTTCTCACACAGTGCACTTTCTAACTCAAGACCCCCACCCATTGTATATTTATATCTAATATTTCTACTTCTTATATGTAATATTTTACATTTACTTACATCAAATTTCATCTGCTATTTACCTGTCCACATTTGGATTTTGTTAGATCTAACTCTATTGCTGCCTGAATGTTATCAGCCCATCCCCTAATTTTGTGTCATCAGAAATCTTTACTAGTTTATTTTCTACATGCTTACACAAATCTTTAATGCAAATTAAAAACAGCAGTGGCTCCAAACCGATCCCTGCGGAACCCCACTTTTAACGTCTTCTAGATGTGAAAATAAACCTCTTACCATAACTCATTGCTCTCTGTTCTTAAGCCAATTCTGCACCCATTTGCACACAACCTGAACCTCACCTCCTGTAAGTTGATTATTAACCTCTCATGGGGGGCCTTGTCAAAAGCCTTATGAAAGTCCAAGTAAATGATATCAAATGCTCTATTGTTATCACAAATTTTAGTTGCCTCTTTATAGAACTCCAGCATATTAGTAAAACATGATTTCCCTTTTCTGAACCCATGCTGGCATTCTGCTAGCATGCCTGTTCTTATCAGCTGCTCTTCCATCTCATTCTTTATTATTGTTTCCATTATCGTACCAATGATACATGCTAAGCTTACTGGTCTGTAGTTACCAGAGTCAATGCAGTCACCCTTATATACTCGATGATGAAAGCTGCTTTCCTGCAACAACACTCTACACGGGCGTTTTCAAAGGTGCGGAGGGCTTTAGTTGTGATGGATTGGGCTGTATCCACTTCTTTTTCAAGGCTTTTCTGTTCAATGACATTGGTGTTTCCATACCAGCCCGTGATGCACCCAGGTCAACATGCACAACCACACATCAATAGAAGTTTGTCAAAGTTTCAGATGGCATGCCAAATCTTCACAAACTTCTAAGAAAGTAGAGGCATTTCTGTGCTTTCTTTGTAATGGCACTTCTGTGCTGGACCCAGGACAAATCCTCCGAAATGATAACAGAGGAATTTAAAGTTACTGACCCTCTCCACCTCTGATTCCCCTGATGACCACTGGCTCATGACCTTCAGTTTCCTCCATCTTAAGTCAATTATCAGTTCCTTGGTCTTGCTGATATTGAGAGGTTGTTGCTGTAGCACCACTCAGCTAGATCTTCAATTTCCCTCCTATATGCTGATTTGTTACCACTTTTGATTCAGACAACAATAGTGGTGTCATCAGCAAACTTAAATATGGCATTGGAGCTGTGCTTAACTACACAGTAATAAGTATAAAGTGTGTAGAGCAGGGAGCTAAGCACACAGCCTTGTGATGCACCTGCGCAGATGGTGATTGTGGAGGAGATGTTATTGCCAATCCAAACTGACTGGGATCTGCAAGTGAGGAAATTGAGGATCCAGTTGCTCAAGGAGGCATGAGGCCCAGGGTCTTGAAGCTTATTGATTAGTTTTAAGGGGATGATAGTTTTGAATGCTGACCTGTAGTTGGTGAAGTGTATCCTAATGCATCTTCACTGCCCAGATGTTCCAGGGTTGAGTGAAGAGCCAATGAAATAGCATCTGTTGTCACTTATTGTGATGGCAAACAAACTATAGCGGACACAAGTCGCTTCTTAGGCAGTTGATCACAAACCTCTCAAAGCACTTCATCACAGTGGATGCAAGTACTATTTGACGAGTTATTGAGTCAAGTTAGCATGAATAACTGAAGCCTACTTGAGGCAGACCACTGAAGTGAGAAGTTTTTGGTGAACATTTTAGCTAGTTGATGAGCACAGCTCCTTCATACTTGGCCAGGTACCTGTCTGGGCTGGATTCTTTCCATGGGTTCACCCTCCAAAATGATGCTCATGTCGGCTTCAGTGACTGAAATCACAGGGTCATTGGGGGCTGTGGAAGCTTCTGAAGTTGCCTCCATGTTTGAAGGTCAAAACAAGCATAAGAGGCATTGAGTTCATCTGGGAGTGAAACCTTGTCATTTGAGTCGCTTGGTTTTCACTTTGTAGGAGATGATAGTATTCAAGCCCTGCCTCAGCTGTCAGGCATCTTTCAGTGATACAAGTTTGGTTTGGAATTGCCACTTTACATGTGAGTTGGCTTTCTGGAGATCGTACTTCGTCCCCTTGTATTTTACTTGGTTGCCATCTGGCCTTCAGCAGATTGCAGATCTCATGGCTGATCCAGGGGCTTCTGGTTGGGAAAGGCTCTGAATGATTTTGTGGGGACATACACATCTACAGCTGTTTTTATAAAGTCCTTGAAATCTGCGGTGTATTCGTAAATCATTTGATAGGTCCTTGAACACGGCCCAGTTCACTGACTCTAAGCGATCTTATAGCCACTCCTCTGCCTCCCATGACCATCTCTTAGTTGTCTTTACTTTTGGAGCCTTGCTCTTTAGCCTATGCCTGTGTACATGTAGGAGAATAGCCAAATGATCAGATTTCCCAAAATGCAGTGAAGGGATTGTGGTAAACTACATATACCTGTCTGGAGACGCTCCTCTGCTGACTGCTCCTGTGGCTCCTCCCACAGACCCCTGTATAAAGGCGATTGGAGGCACTGCTCCTCCCTCAGTCTCCAGGATGTTGTGTGGTGGTCTCTTGCTGCTAATAAAAGCCTATCGTTTGCCTCCCGTCTCCGAGAGTTATTGATGGTGCATCAGGGATCGAATGGTAGGTATTCCTTATGATAGTATAACAGTGGATGAGTATGTTGGAACTCCTGGTGCTGCAGCTGATATACTGATGATAATTAGGCAGAGATTTCTTCAAACAAGCCTGACTGAACCCAACGAAAATAATTTGAAAGGTTTCTGGGGTAGGCACCCAGTACTTCATGCTTGCTTAATGTTGACCTTCGGTGGTACGTAAACTGTGATCAGGATCTTGGAGATATTTTTTGGCAAGTAGAATTATTATCACTTAATCTTTAGATGTTCCATGTCAAAGGAACAAGAATGCAACAAGACCACTGCATCTGAGCACCACAAGGAACTTATCATGAAACACAGAACCCTGCCTTTGCCTCTCCAAATCAGTAGTCCTGCCCATTTGGAGCATCAAGAAGCCCTCGGTTCTTACCAAAATATCTGGAGTGAGCCACATCTCTGTGAAACTCAGAACAAAGCAATTCCTCATTTCCCCCTGATACAGCAATCTTGCCTTTAGGTCCTCAAACTTGTTCTTCAGTGACTGTACATTTGCTAACAAGATACTTGGTAGAGAACTTTCATACCCTGGCATTTTAGTCTGGATTGGAGTCTCATTTTCTTCCCCTCTTCTGCCCTAAAGGTGCTGTACCTGAGAGTTAAGTCTTCCAAATTCTTCAGAAGATTGCAAAATCATTAGTTTGTTAAGACAGTTCAAAAGTATGTTACTTAAAGGGAAATAACAGGCTACAGATTGCAGTGAGAATAGTTCAGAAGGTATATTTAAAAGTTTGTAAGCTACCTCAAAACATCATGTACAGAACAAAATTATGAACCCCATGGAACTCAACTCATCAGGCTCCTTCATCATTACTTTGGAACCCCCGATTTATAATACAAATTTTGAATTTAATCCATTACTTAAAACATATACATGTGGACATTTTATTACCTCCTTTGTAAAACACCAATGTGCTACTAAGTATTCCTAATGTGCATTGACCAAATAAAACAATTGTAAACTTATTAAGGATCTGCATAAATCTCCATGACATTATATGCCCAGGAGACACATTTTCAAATTAGTACTTAACAGAAATTAATAAAAACTCTATTTTAAACAAATCTAATTTCTAGAACTGATTCTACAATATTTTTGCAAACCATTCTGCCTTTTTAAAAAAAAAATAATGTTACACTGATTGGTATTAATTTAATTCATTCAAAATATAATTACAATATTTGAAACAATCATTCCTCTCATTTCTTTCCAAGTCATGACTTTTGGTCCACTTAATGTTCCAGTTATTTGCTTCAAATATTTAATGTACTGTTAAGAATCCATTGTTATGTAACTTACAAGGCCTTAGAATGGAATTTTCAGATCATCAATATTTACAAGAAAATTAATATCAGAGATGAAATCAAGTTTCTTAGTTATTAAACACCCATAAAGGAAGGTGGAGTGGCTCAAACACTAGAAAAGGTAATCAACAATATCAAAGTCACAAGCCATATACAGTGTCAGTTAAAAAAAGAAACTTCCTTTGATGTGACTTCTTTCATAGCTCCATTTTGTCCAAACCACAATATAACCAATCAAGTATTTTAAGTGTAGTCAACTGAAGGAATTAAAAACTTCCCTAAAGAAACGCCCATCACAAAAAAGGTTCAAATTCCATCCATCCCTCCCAGTGGCAACTGTGTTTCCTAATCAAATACCACAAACTCACTTTCCAAATCAACTCTGACAATCAAATTAAACTTTAACAGCTATAGATTAATTAAATTGATTAATTAATTAAATCAGGCCTTAAGATGAGGGCATATAGATGAGGGTAGTGCAGTGGATGTGATCTACATGGATTTTAGTAAAGCATTTGACAAGGTTCCACATGGTAGGCTTATTCAGAAAATCAGAAGGCATGGGATCCAGGGAAGTTTGGCCAGGTGGATTCAGAATTGGCTTGCCTGCAGAAGGCAGAGGGTTGTGGTGGAGGGAGTACATTCAGATTGGAGGGTTGTGACAGAGAAGGAGGATGAGGAGACATGATAGAGGTGTACAAGATATTAAGAGGAATAGACAGAGTGGACAGCCAGCGCCTCTTCCCCAGGGCATCACTGCTCAGTACAAGAGGACATGGCTTTAAGTTAAGGGGAGGGAAGTTCAAGGGGGATATTAGAGGAAGGTTTTTCACTCAGAGAGTGGTTGGTGTGTGGAATGCACTGCCTGAGTCAGTGGTGGAGGCAGACACACTAGTAAAGTTTAAAAGACTACTAGACAAGTATATGGAGGAATTTAAGGTGGGGGTTATATGGGAGGTAGGGTTTGAGGGTCAGCACAACATTGTGGGCCGAAGGGCCTGTTCTATGTTCTATTAACCATCCAACTCCAAAGAACTACCAACTCTTACACAAAAACAGCCCTTCATTCATAAATGTGTAATGCATGTAATTTCTGAAGCTGAGATTTTTTCAGCTTTAAGCTATTACTTCTAAACATACATTGCGAATATGGTTTCAATTTCATAAATTTTTTGGCTTGAATAAGTTTATCTTATCAAGCCCTATTATATCTAACTTTTTTTTTGACCCTCTTTTATGGATCAAGCCTTTGTATTATGGAAAACAAAAGGTATAACATGTTTTTGTGATCTATTTTTAGATAATAATTTTATGTCCTTTGAACAGCTATCTAATAAATATAATTTACCTAAAACTAATTTTTTTAGATATTTGCAAGTTAGAAATTTCTTGAATAATATGTTAGTCTTTTCCGAAATTATGTCCAATGGATATTATGGAAATTTTTTTAGCTCTGAATCCTTGCCAGAAGGGTTTAGTAGCCACCATTTATAATATGATCACGAAAATACAGCCAGAAGTATCAGAAAAAATTAAGAAGGAATGGGAAAAAGAACTTCATTGTCTTATACCCAATGAACAGTGGGAGAAAGTTTTACAATTAGTCAATTCCTCTTCTATTTGTGCTAAACATGCCCTAATACAATTTAAGGTTGTACATAGGGTTCACATGTCCAAGGATAAACTTGCTCGATTTTACTCTCATGTTAATCCAACCTGTGACAGATGTTATTCTGAAGTAGCTTTATTGACTCACATGTTTTGGTCTTGCCCTTGTTTGCAAAATTATTGGAAAGATATTTTCAGTATTATTTCAACAGTTCTGAATATCAAATTGCAACCGCATCCTATTACTGCAATTTTTGGTTTATCAGTGGTGGATAATATTTGTTTATCCCCCTCAGCTCGACGGATGATTGCATTTGTTACATTAATGGCTAGAAGATCTATCCTACTGAACTGGAAAGAAATTAATCCTCCAACTATATTTCAGTGGTTTTCTCAAACTATCTCTTGTTTGAGCTTAGAAAAAATTAGAAGTGTTGTCTTTGATTCTTCAGTTAAATTTGAAGAAACTTGGAGACCATTTATCCAACATTTTCATATCAGTTAAACTGACTTTTCCTAAACCCTGCTTCTATTATCCTTAATTATTTGGATGGAGGTGCGGAGTTGTTGACGCTACTGTGTATATTTGACATAATGCAATGGCCCATGTTGGTTAGGGTTTTTTTTCTTTTCTTCTTTTTTGGGGATCTTTTTTTCTTATTTACTCCCTTTTTTCGTAATTATTATGAGTATGGGAGATTATTATATTTGGATTATCATCTATATGAATGTATACTTAACCTATTAATTATGTACTTTCAAACTCTCTGTATTCATGTTTCATTTATGTTTGTTTAAAATTAATAAAAAGATTTAAAAAGAAAAAGCTATTACTTCAATATACCTTTAACATAGAATGTCACAATCTAGTACAAAGATTGCATAAATACTCTTGCAGAAAATGGAATTGCTTCTCAGCCAGATAGTACATTAGCATTCTTTAATCAAATTTTAGCACATGCATATTTCAGAAGGGTATGAGAAAAAAACTAGTTAAGAAAATCATTCACATGTATGTTTACACCAACTGCTTGAATAATCTTGCAATACAATTTCATCATGGCCTGTGGTTGAGTTGGTTATGTGATAAAGTCAGCAGCAAGAAATGATTCCACAGATTGCAAACTTTATTTAGTTCTGGAATCAGAAAAATTTATGGATCAACAGAAGGAAAAATGATTAAAGGGTCTGAAGACAATACACTGAAATGGGCTGACATTTAGTGATCCAACACACTATATTACAGATCCTTGAAAAAGTATTCAGTCCCCACAACTATTTTCACATTTTACTCTCATTTTCTAAAATTAAAATATATTGAAATAGGACTTTTTTGAGCTAATCTACAGAACATCATGTCATATCAAATGAAAAATTCCAAAACTTGTCAACAATTTACTAAAAATTAAAAACCAAAATTGTGAGGCTGAACAAGTATTAATCCCCTTTGTAATGACTACAGATGCAATACTCACAAAATGCTGGAGGAACTCAGCAGGCCAGGGAGCATCTATGGAAAGAAGTACAGTCGATATTTCAGGCCAAAACCTTTCAGCAGATCTGAAGAAAAGCAAGGAGGATTTAATAGGTGGGGGGAGGGGAGACAGAAGCACCAGGTGATAGGTAAAACCTGGAAGGGGATGGATGAAGTAAAGAGCTGGGAAGTTGATTGGTGAAAGAGACAGAAAGCCATGGAAGAAAGAAAAAGGGGGAAGAAGCACCAGCGGGAGGCAATGGGTGGGCAAGGAAATGAGGTGAGAGGAAAGAGGAGATGGGAAACAGTGAAGGAGGGGGTTGGGAGGGGTATTACCAGAAGTTTACCATGCCATGTTCATGCCATCAGGTTGCAGGCTACCCAAACAGCATGTAAGGTATTGTTCCTCCAACTCATCATGACAGTGGAGAAGGCCATGGATAGACATGTCGGAATGGAAAGTTGACAAGTTCAGCATGCTTGCAGGAAGCAGCACCAATTGGTGAATTGCTGACTTCATCCACTTTGCCTCCAGCTTCCATCCTGCACTCAAATTCACCTGGTCCATTTCCGACACCTCTCTTTCCTTTCTCCATCTCACTGTCTCTATCTCTGGAGACAGCATATCCACTAATGTCAATTACAAATCCACGGACTCTCACAGCTACCTCATCCCACCTTACTACTTGTAAAAACACCATCACCTTTTCTCAATTCCTCTGTCTCGCCACATCTGCCCTCAGGATGAGGCTTCTTATTCTAGAATGAAGGAGATGTCCTCCTTCTTCAAAGAAAGGAACTTCCCTTCCTCCACCACCAAGGCTGCCCTCAACCACACTCTTCCATTTCACACATGTCTGCTCTTACACCGTCCTCTCGCCACCTTACCAGGGATAGGGTTCCTCTTGTCCTCACCTACCACCCCACCAGCCTCCACGTCCAGCACATACTTCTCCAAAACTTCTGCCACCTCCAATGGGACCCCACCACCAAGCACATCTTTCCCTACCCCTCACTTTCTGCAGGAATCGCTCCCTATGTGACTCCCTTGTCCATTCGTCCCTCCCCACTGATCTCCCACTTATCCTTGCAAGCAGAACAAGTGCTATACCTGTCCCTATGTCTCCTCTCTCACTACAATTCAGAACCCCAAACAGTCTCGGTGAGGCAACACTTCACCTGAGAGTCTGTTGGGGTCATTTACTGTGTTTGGTGCTCCTGGTGTGGCCTTCTGTACATCGGTGAGACCTGACTTAGATTGGGAGACCACTTTAATGAGCACCTGTGCTCCGTCTGCCAGAACAAGAGGGATCTCCCAGTGGCCACCCATTTTAATTCCACTTCCCGTTCTGTTAGGTCCAACCATGTTGGGATAAGGCCACACTAGGTTGTAGGAACAACACCTTATATTCTGTCTGGGTAGTCTTCAACTTGATGGCATGAACATCGATTTCTCAAACTTCTGGTAATAACCCCAACACTCCAGCCCCACTTCACCATTTTGCATCACATTTTCCCTCTCTCACCTCATCTCCTTGCTTGCTCATTGCCTCCTTCCCACTTTTTCTTTCTTGCATGGCCTTCTGTCTCTTTCACCAATCAACCTCCCAGCTCTTTACTTCATCCCTCCCCCTCCAGGTTTCACCTACCACCTGGTGGTTTTCTCTCCCCTCCCACCTTTTAAATCTACTCCTCAGCATTTTTTCCTCCAGAGTTTTGGACAAAAACATCAACTGTACCTTTTTCCCATTAATGCTGCCTGGCCTGCTGAGTTCCTCCAGCATTTTGTGTGTGTTGCTTGGATTTCCAGCATCTGCAGATTTTCTCTTGATTATGTCCAGTGTAATACTGTCAAGTCACCTAATTTATGTAGAAAATCAGAGGATCATCTGTTTTCAATGAATTCCTAAGAATATATACCCCCTCTCTCTGTAAGGTCCAACTGTATGGGAGATTTTCAACACACCAAAGCAAGTCAGGAAAATGATAATAGAGAAGCACAAATCTGGGAAGGGTACAAGACCATCTCAAAGGCACTGAACATACCTTGGAGTTCAGTACAGATCACCATGGAAAAGAGGAAAAAATATGAAACCACAGCTACACTGCCTAGGTCAGACTGCCTCTCTAACTTAATCACCAGAAAAGAATGGCTCTTGTAAGGAAGGCTACTGTGATGCCAACAGTCACTCTGAGTGAGCTGCAGAAGTCAGTGGCTACAACTGGAGACCGTTCATGGCTCCACATCTCCAAGGTCTTGCACAAAAAGTGTATTTGTGGAAAAACAGCAAGAAAGAAGCCCTGGATAACAAAAAAGTATATCCTTGCCTGTAAAAACATTGCCAAAGCTTCATTTAGAATACACTGTAAAGAGGTAGAAAGTAGCCGGCTGGTGGCGTAGTGGCATCAGTGTCGGACTTCGGAGCGAAGGCTCCCGAGTTCAAGTTCAGCCAGCTCCCTTGCACGCTTTCCATCCATGCTGGGTGAGCATCGAGCTAGCAACTAGGCCTTGTAAAAACAAGAAAGACTGCTAAAAAAACGCCGTCACGACAGAAACCCGATGACTCCACTTGGAGTTAAAGGCTTTCTTCCTCTTCTTCTTCATGTAGAAGTTGGTCTTGTGGTCGGATGAGATTAAAATGAAACATTTTGGCCTCAACATTAAGTGGTACATGTGGTGGAAATCTAATACTGCGCAATAGCTAGGTAACACATCCCTATTGTAAAGTATAATAGAGATAGCATCATGCTATGTGGATGCTTTTCAGCAGCAGGGACTGGATTGATGGGAGGATGAATAGTGTTAAAAATAGAGAGATCCTGGATAAAAACCCACTAGCCTCTGCCTGGAAAGCTTAAACTGGAGAGGGAGAACGTTTTTCAGTAGAACAACCCAAAGCACACTGCCAGAGCAACTATGAAGTAGTTTCAAATGAAAAAAATCGATGTCCTTGTGTGGCCCAGTCAGAGTCCTGACTTTAACCCAATCTAACATCTCTGGCAAGACCTCCACATTGCTGTCCACTGCCACTCCCCAACTAACCTGGCACAGCTTGAGCAATTTTGCACAGAGGAATGGGCAAATCTTGTGCCATCACATTGTACAAAGCTAATACACACTTAACTAATAAGACAACAGGCTATATTAGAGGATGCTTTATTACTGCAGATATATGTATTATTTGTTTAAATTTCCACTGCAATCATTTTTACCTGGATTGAGAAACAATCATATTTTAATTTACTAGAGCATAACACCAAGACATGTTATTCCACTGCTCTCAAGTTCCAGTAACTCACATTAATGCTTCTTTCAAATGAAGGCTAGCATCAAAACATGTACTGTATACATTTTTCTTTAAATCTTCTTTAATAATTTTCAAGTAATATTATTTCACAGTCCCACAGTAATATAACTTCACAACAGAAGTACAGCAGTGACTAACAACCAAATACAATTCACTGTCCCTTGGCTGGTCTTAACCTGTAAATGACAGTTTAGGAAGGTGGTTAAGGATTGGAAGGTTCATTTCTGTGCTGGTTCACGATGAGCAATTTGTCCTCCTTAAAAGACAAACTAGATTTAGTTAGGTTCAATTTAATCAAGAATTTTTGGGGTAATCATTATAGTGGTGATTATTTGAACCAGATAAGATCGATGATTCTATTAGATTATTGCTCCTTGAGCAACATTACAAAAACAAACATCCAAGGATTACATATACAAAATGCTGGAGGAACTCAGCAGGCCAGGCAACATCTAGGAAAAGAGTACAGCAACATTTCAGGCTGAAACCCTTCCCCAGTTCTGCTGAAGAGTTATGGCCCGAAACATCAACTGTACTCTTTTCCTAGATGCTGCCTGTCCTGCTGAGTTCCTCCAGCATTTTGTGCGTGTTGCTTTGATTTCCAGCATCTGCAGATTTTCTCTCATTTGTCTGAGGAATATGGGACTGCCATGTGTAATACAATCCAGAGCACCTCTGGGCAGCAATGTGTTTGGATTTGAAACTCTAATCTGAATTAATCTGGCATCTTAAACTCATAGAAGCTTAAGAGTAATGAGTCAGAATTGGGGTTAATACCATTGTATATGTCATGAAATTTGATGTTTTATGTCAGCAATACAGTGTAATACATAAAAGACTATAAATTACAATAAGATATACATAAATTATAATAAGTAACAGGGCAAAAAGAGAGGGAAAATAGTGAGGTAGCATACATGGGTTTATCAGACTCAGAAATCTGATAGTGGAGGGGAAAAATTGCTTCTGAGACTAAGAGTGTGTATTCACACTCCTGTATCTCCTCCTTGAAAATAGCAATGAGAACAGCCTTGTGTGATCGGGGTTCTTAATGATGAATGCTGCCTTTCTGAGGTCTTGCTTTTTGAAGGAGTTCTTAATACTGGGGAGGTTAGTGCCTTCTTTGTAATTACATCAATATGTTGAGTCCAGAACGGATCTTCAGAGATGCTGACACCCAGGAACTTGAAGCTGCTCACCCTTTCCACTGTTGATCCCTTGATGAGGGTTGGTGTGTGTTCCCTTGACTTCCCCATCCTGAAATCTACAATCAATTCCTTGGTCTTATTGACATTGAGTGCAAGGTTGTTGTTGCGACACCACTCAACTAGCTGATCTATCTCATTCCTGTAGTCCTCCTCTTCTCCATCTGAAGTTCTGCCAACAATTGTGTCATCATTAAGTTTATATACAGTCGGCCCTCCTCATCTGCGGATTCTGTATACGCGGATTCAACCAACCGCGGATCGGGAAAATCCGTAAGTTCTCTCTCCAGCACTTGTTGCTTGAGCATATACAGACTATTTTTTCTTGTCATTATTCCCTAAACAATACAGTATAACAACTATTTACATAGCATTTACATTGTATTAGGTATTATAAGTAATCTAGAAATGACTTAAAAGTACAGGCAGTCCCCGGGTTATGAATGAGTTCCGTTCCCGAATCTGTCTTTAAGTCAGATTTGAAGTCGGAACAGGTACATCCGGTATTATTTAGCATCAGTTAGTCAAACATTTTTCTTAGTATATAGTACATATTTTCTTTTCTATGCATATAAAACACTTAAGAAACATATGTATTCAATAATTTAACCACTGCATTGCTTAGTAATAATCGTAGCTTTCATCGTGGCAGGGCCTTTCACATTCTCCATTTAAAATTGTTCCGATCATTGACCGACTGTAACCTAACGCTTTTCCAATGACCTCTTTATGATCACTTTATTTTCAGTCGTGATCGTGATTATTTTCGTGAACAGAAACACTGCGGATTCAGAGCTGCGCTGCCAGGTCCTAATGTCCTCTGCATGGAGACATGTTAAATAAAGTCCGGGGTTCCGCTGGGTCCTAAAGACCACCGCACTGAGACAGGTTAACTAAGGAAATTGAGCATTGCGAATTTTGGTGTCCGCGGGGGGTCCTGGAACCAATCCCCTCCAGATAAGGAGGGTCGACTGTAAGGTGTTTGAGCTGTACCTAGCCACACAATCATGAGGGTAGAGAACGTAGAACAGTGGGCTAAGCACGCATCCTTGAGATGCATCGATGTTGACTGCCAGCAAAGAGGACATGTTACTTGTGATCCACACTGACCGTTGTCACCCTATGTCACCCTCAAGGAACAAGTTGCAGAGGGAGGTACAGTGGCCTAGGTTTGGAGCTTGTTGATTAGGACTGAGGGTACGAGCTGTAATCAATAAGCAGAAACCTGGCATGGGTTCATAATTCCCACACCCCGCACCGCTCGGTTTCACCTCCTCCCCAAGATTATAAGCCTGACTGTCCTGGTAGGCCCATAGTTTCGGCCTGCTCCTGCCCCACCGAACTTGTATCTGCTTACCTGGACTCCATTTTGTCACCCATAGTACAGTCGCTCCCTACCTACATCTGGGATACATCCCATGCCCTCCACCTGTTCAATAACTTCCAGTTCCCCGGTTCCAACCGTTTCATTTTCACTATGGATGTCCAATCCTTATACACTTCATTTCCCCATCAAGAAGGCCTCAAAGCCCTCCGCTACTTCCTTGACAATAGACCTCACCAGTTCCCCAACACCACCACACTTGTTCGGTTGGCGGAACTGGTATTCACACTTAATAACTTCTCTTTTGGCTCTTCCCACTTTCTTCAGACCAAGGGTGTAGCTATGGGTACTCGCATGGGCCCCAGCTATGCCTGCCTCTTCGTGGGTTATGTGGAACAGTCTATGCTCCAAATCTATACTGGTACTGCTGCCCAACTTTTCCTTCGCTACATTGACGACTACATTGGTGCTGCTTCCTGCACCCATGCTGAGCTCATCAATTTCATCGACTTTGCCTCTAACTTTCACCCAGCCCTCAAATTCACTTAGTCCATCTCGGACACTTCTCTCCCCTTTCTCAATCTCTCGGTCTCCATCTCTGGAGATAGACTGTCCACTGACATCTTCTATAAACCCACTGACTCCAATAACTACCTTGATTATATCTCTTCACACCCTGCCAAATGTAAAAATGCTATTCCCTATTCCCAGTTCCTCCATCTCTGCCGCATCTGTTCCCAGGATGAGACTTTCCGTTCCAGGACATCCCAAATGTCTTCTTTCTTTAAGAATCGTGGTTTCCCTTCTGCCGTCATCATCGATGCCCTTACCTGCATCTTCACCATTTCCCGCACTTCAGCCCTCACCCCATCCTCCCATCACCACAACAGGGACCATGTTCCCCTTATCCTCAGCTACCACCCCACCAGCCTCCAGATCCAACACATTATCCTCCGCAACTTCCGCCACCTTCAACAGGACCCCACCACTAAGCACATCTTTCCCTCTCTACCCTTCTCTGCTTTTCGCAGGGATCGTTCCCTCCGCGACTGCCTGATCCACACGTCCCTCCCCACAGATCTCCCACCTGGGACTTATCCCTGTAAGCGCAAGTGCTACACCTGTCCCTACACCTCCTCACTTACCACCATTCAGGGCCCGAAACAGTCCTTTCAAGTGAGGCAATACTTCACTTGTGAGTCTGTTGGGATAATCTATTGCATCCGGTGCTCCCGGTATGGCCTTCTCTACATCGGCGAGAACCGACGCAGACTGGGGGACTGCTTCATCGAGCACCTATGCTCTGTCCACAACAACAGACAGGATTTCCCGGTTGCCACCCACTTCAACTCTCCTTCACATTCCCATTCGGATATGTCCATATATGGCCTCCTCTACTGCCATGATGAGGCCAAACTCAGATTGGAGGAGCAACACCTCATATACTGTCTGGGTAGTCTCCAGCCCCTTGGTATGAACATCGAATTCTCCAACTTCCGATAATTCCCTCTCTCTCCCTTCCCCCATCCTACTTTCACTCTGTCTCCTCTTCTAACTGCCTATCACCTCTCTCATAATTCTGCCTTCTTCTACTACCCATGGTGCTTTCCCCTTAGATTCCTTCTTCACCTCTCCTGCCTATCCCCTCCCTGCTTCCCCTCCCCCACCCCTTGATCTTTCCTCTGATTGGTTTTCCACCTTCTTTATCGGGGCCCTGCCCCCTCCTTCTTCAGTCCTGACGAAGGGTCTTGGCCCGAAACATTGACTGCTCATTTCAACGGATGCTGCCTGACCTGCTGAGTTCATCCAGCTTGTTTGTATGTGTATGGCATAGGTATTGTATTATCTAGGTGATCCAAGGTCAAGTGGAGAGCCGATGAGATTGTATCCACTGTAGAGCTATTGTGGTGATTGGCAAATTGCAGTGGATCCGGGTCCATGCTTAGTCAAGGAGTTGATTCTAGCCATGACTCAAACCTTCATTACAGAAGATGTGAATGCCACCGGGCAATAGTCATTGAGGCAGCTCACCCTGCTCTCCTTGGGCACTGCTATGATTGTTGCTCACTTGAATCAGGTGGGAACCTCCAACTGCAGCAGTGAGAGATTGAAGATGTCTTGAACACTCCAGCCAGTTGGTTGACACAGGCTTCCAGTGCCCTAGTAGGTACACCATCAGGGCCTGATACCTTGCAGATTCATCCACTTGAAAGATGTTCTGACATCAGCCTTTGAGTCAAAGGTCATAGGGTCACCAGATGCTGCAGGGATTCAGTCAGGTTTAGTTTTATACTCCCTTTTAAAACATGCATAAAAGGCCTTGAGCTCATCTGGGAGTGAAGCATCACAACCATTCATGATGTTAGGTAACACACTCAAAATGCTGGTGGAACGCAGCAGGCCAGGCAGCACCCATAGGGAGAAGTACTGTCGACGTCTCGGCCCGAAACATCGACAGTGCTTCTCCCTATAGATGCTGCCTGGCCTGCTGTGTTCCACCAGCATTTTTTGTGTGTTGTTTGAATTTCCAGCATCTGCAGATTTCCTCGTATGATGTTAGGTGTTGCTTTGTAGGAAATAATGGACTAGAAAACCTAGCTGAACTGATGCGCATCTGATTCAGTCTCTGACCTGAATCAGAATTATTCTTTCACTTTTAAAACAAATTTCTGTAGGTTGTACCTGGACTTCTTGTATGGTTCTGTATCAGAGTCTTGAATGCCACAGATCTAGCTCTCAGCAGGCTGTGAATCTCCTGGTTCATCCACAGATTTTGGTTTGGTATGTCCAGTATGTACTTGAAGGCACACACTCATCCACACAGATCTTGATGAAGTCCATGACAACTGTGGCACAATCGTTCATATTCGAAGATGAATCCTTGAATATTATCCAGTTCACTGATTCAAAGCAGTCCTGTAAGAGCTCCTCTGCCTCCCTTGACAATACCTTTGCAGTCCTGAGAGCAGGACTGAGACAGAATCGCCACATTTGTGCACCACAGTGAGTTTATCATGAAATACACTCCGCCTCCGGAGAGATCCAAGGAGACAATTTTGAATCTCACAGGACAGGTGTGGAATTTAAAGAAATAAAAACTGGAATAGGTCTTTTGTGACTGCTCTATTATTCAATAAATGCTGGCTAGTACAGCATATTAAATTTATTTCCCTTTCAATCACCATATGCTCCAAAATCAATAGACTCAGCTTTGAAAATATTCAAGGACACTGCACCCATAGTTCTCTTGGGCACTGAATACCATAAATTTCAGATCTCCATTTAAAGAAATTTCTCATCATAGTGATAAATGGCTGACTCTTATCGTGACAATCCCCGTAGCTGGACTCGTGCCCCTTTTCACAGCCTCTGAGCAACTATTCAGTTAATTCGCTTCTGAAGTTCCTTGAGATCACATCTCCGTTTAAACACCAGTGAATACACCTAGATTCTTTTATTGCTCTTTGAAGTACAACCACTCAACTTCAAAATGAATGCTGTAAATATACCCTGTACTATGAAAGGCCGGAATACGCTCCTGACACAAGGTCATTTGAAAAATAAACTTTTTTTTCCTCCACAGTTGCCTTCTGACCAAGAGTATTTCCAATATTTTGCATTTTTTCAGTACATCCTCCTCCAGATAGGAAATCCAAAACTTCATATAGTACTCCAAATTTTCCATTCACTGAAGCCTTGTACAACCTGAATGCAAGAGAGTGTTCCTTCCTCTTGCATTTTTACCTACTTGCAAAAAAGAATATAACATTTGTCTACTTAACTGTTTAATGCAACTGAAAGCTAACTTCATGTCGAGTCAATGCACTCAGATCCCTCGTGTACTAACATTTCCCAATTTCTCAATATTTAAATATTAGACAACTCATTCATTCTTCTTTTCTATATCCACACCTAACAATTACCTTCCATCTGCCAATTTACTCCCTGTTTATTGAACTTCATTTCTTCATAGCTTATTTTCCCACTCAACTTTGCATCATTGGCAGACTTGGACATGTTATTTCAGTTTATCAGTTAATAATTTTTGAAGCACTGAGGAGCCAACAATGATCACTACACCACTCAGCTAAAAACTCTGCTAATCTGAATAAAGCCCATTAATTCTCTCCCTCCCTCTCCTGATATTCCTTTAACCAATCTTCTCTCCATGGTAGTATGATACCCTAAGAGCTATATTTTCCATAATAAAATTTGTGGTAACCTATCAAATGCTGCATTCCACCAGCATGTTGTGTGTGTTGCTTAAAAGAAATAAAATATATGTTTTTGTGGACTATCTGGAAGATGCCAAATTCCAGCTTACCAAATTCAGCCTACCACTTCTATGAATTATTCATCTGGTATATGTATCAGACAACAACATTCCCTCTGTTCATGATATGAATCTTGCATTTCCTCTTTTTTTTCCACATCCTATTAATGCTTTCCACAACCAATATTAAACTGACATGGTCTGTCTTTCTGCCTCATTTTGAACAAATTGTCATTTTTCCAATCCTCTGGCACACCTGTGGACAACTGACTTTGTTCCCTGTCTTTTCTTTCCCGTGGGAATGTACCCAAACTGTACTTGAGCCTTCTTTAAGTACCTCCAATTTTTCATTGCAGTCTCACCTGACCTCCAGTTTAAGATTGTTCTAACGATGGTTCATAAACCAAGAAATACAACTAAATAATTTATTAATACCTTTTCTGTGGAAAATTGTGGTAAACAATCACCACAAACAATGAAGAGACAAGCGAAGGTGAGGCTGATCTGAGGGCCAAGGCGTGTAGGTATGAGACAGAGTCGGAGCAGGGTCGAGGCATGTTCGAGGAGAAATGGATGGATTTGGAAAGATCGAATATGGCCAGACCTTGGTGGCAGGTCAAGACCCTGAGCATATCGAAGCAAAAGGGCCTGGGTCCTAGTACAAGAGATGTTCTTTTGTTTGGACAATCAAGTGTAATTAGCTTAGTTTTGATTTGGCAAAACACTGTGGGCCACAGGGTCTGCTCCTGTATAGTACTGTTTTATATTCTATGTTCTTTTGCCGTTTAATATTATCCTAATAAATACTAGGATATCTGAAATATCAACACTCTTCCTAAACCACCCTTCAATATGACCACATTGCAGTTATTGCATATGTTTTCAAATTTCCTTAAGATTTGCCCCTCTATCTTCCTCTCAGTATTTATCAGCCCAGAGAATACATTCAGTAATTCAGTCATGCCCTTCTTGCTTCTAAGTAAATGGGTTCTGAATTTGGCTCTTGAAGGACACTGTCTCCCTTTCACAGTCTACCTTACCACCTTTTATTCTATCGCTTTGTTTGTCAACACCAGACATTCTGGAATATGTACAGCTGTATTTATAGAACATAGCCCACAATGTTGTGCCGACCCTCAAACTCTGCCTCCCATATAACCCCCCACCTTAAATTCCTCCATATACCTGTCTAGTAGTCTCTTAAACTTCACTAGTGTATCTGCCTCCACCACCGACTCAGGCAGTGCATTCTACGCACCAACCACTCTCTGAGTGAAAAACCTTCCTCTAATATCCCCCTTGAACTTCCCTCCCCTTACCTTAAAGCCATGTCCTCTTGTACTGAGCAGTGGTGCCCTGGGGAAGAGGCGCTGGCTGTCCACTCTATCTATTCCTCTTAATATCTTGTACACCTCTATCATGTCTCCTCTCATCCTCCTTCTTTCCAAAGAGTAAAGCCCTAGCTCCCTTAATCTCTGATCATAATCCATACTTTCTAAACCAGGCAGCATCCTGGTAAATCTCCTCTGTACCCTTTCCAATGCTTCCACATCCTTCCTATAGTGAGGTGACCAGAGCTGGACACAGTACTCCAAGTGTGGCCTAACCAGAGTTTTATAGAGCTGCATCATTACATCGCGTCTCTTAAAATCTATCCCTCGACTTATGAAAGCTAACACTCCATAAACTTTCTTAACTACCCTATCTACCTGTGAGGCAACTTTCAGGGATCTGTGGACATGTACCCCCAGATCCCTCTGCTCCTCCACACTTCCAAATATCCTGCCATTTACTTGGTACTCTGCCTTGGAGTTTGTCCTTCCAAAGTGTACCACCTCACACTTCTCCGGGTTGAACTCCATCTGCCACTTCTCAGCCCACTTCTGCATTCTATCGAAGTCTCTATGCAATCTTTGACAATCTTCTACACTATCTACAACACCACCAACCTTTGTGTCGTCTGCAAACTTGACAACCCACCCTTCTACCCCGACATCCAGGTCATTAATAAAAATCACGAAAAGTAGAGGTTCCAGAACAGATCCTTGTGGGACACCACTAGTCACAACCCTCCAATCTGAATGTACTCCCTCTACCACAACCCTCTGCATTCTGCAGGCAAGCCAATTCTGAATCCACCTGGCCGAACTTCTCTGGATCCCATGCCTTCTGACTTTCTGAATAAGCCTACCGTGTGGAACCTTGTCAAATACCTTACTAAAATCCATGTAGATCACATCCACTGCACTACCCTCATCTATATGCCTGGTCACCTCCTCAAAGAACTCTATCAGGCTTGTTAGGCACAATCTGCCCTGTACAAAGTCATGCTGACTGTCCCTGATCAGACCATGATTCTCTAAATGCCCATAGATCCTATCTCTAAGAATCTTTTCCAACAGCTTTCCCACCACAGTCGTAAAGCTCACTGGTTTATAATTACCTGGACTATTCCTTCTATCTTTTTTGAACAAGGGGACAACATTCGCCTCCCTCCAATCCTCCGGTACCATTCCTGTGGACAATGAGGACATAAAGATCCTAGCCAGAGGTTCAGCAATCTCTTCCCTCGCCTCGTGGAGCAGCCTGGGGTATATTTCGTCAGGCCCCGGGGACTTATCCGTCCTAATGTACTTTAACAACTCCAACACCTCCTCTCCCTTAACATCAACATGCTCCAGAACATCAACCTCACTCATATTGTCCTCACCGTCATCAAGTTCCCTCTTAGTGATGAATACCGAAGAGAAGTATTCATTGAGGACCTCGCTCACTTCCACAGCCTCCAGGCACATGTTCCCACCTTTATCTCTAATCGGTCCTATCTTCACTCTTGTCATCCTTCTGTTCTTCACATAATTGAAGAATGCCTTGGGGTTTTCCTTTACCCTACTTGTCTTCTCATGCCCCCTTCTTGCTCTTCTCAGCCCCTTCTTAAGCTCCTTTCTTGCTACCCTATATTCCTCAATAGACCCATCTGATCCTTGCTTCCTAAACCTCATGTATGCTGCCTTCTTCCACCTGACTAGATTTTCCACATCACTTGTCACCCATGGTTCCTTCACCCTACCATACTTCATCTTCCTTACCGGGACAAATTTATCCCTAACATCCTGCAAGAGATCCTTAAACATCGACAACATGTCCATAGTACATTTCCCTGCAAAAGCATCATCCCAATTCACACCCACAAGTTCTAGCCTTATAGCCTCATAATTTGCCCTTCCCCAATTAAAAATTTTCCTGTCCTTTTCCATGATAATGCTAAAGGCCACGGAGCAGTGATCACTGTTCCCCAGATGCTCACCCACTAACAGATCTGTGACCTGACCCGGTTTGTTACCTAATACTAGATCTAGTATGGCATTCCCCCTAGTCAGCCTGTCAACATACTGTGACAGGAATCCATCCTGGACATACTTAACAAACTCTGCCCCATCTAAACCTTTGGAACTAATCAAGTGCCAATCAATATTAGGGAAGTTAAAGTCACCCATGATAACAACCCCGAGCAAACACGAGGAAATCTGCAGATGTTGGAAATCCAAACAACAACACACACAAAATGCTGGTGGAATGCAGCAGGCCAGGCAGCATCTATAAGGAGAAGCACTGTCTCGGCCCGAAACGTTGACAGTGCTTCTCCTCATAGATGCTGCCTGGCCTGCTGTGTTCCACCAGCATTTTGTGTGTGTTGTCATGATAACAACCCTGTTATTTTTGCACCTTTCCGAAATCTGCCTCCCAATCTGCTCCTTGGTATCTCTACTGCTACCCGGGGGCCTATAGAATACCCCCAGTAGAGTAACTGCTCCCTTCCTGTTCCTGACTTCCACCCATACTGACTCAAAAGAGGATCCTGCTACAATACCCACCCTTTTTGCATTTGTAATAGTATCCCTGACCAGTAATGCCACCCATCCTCCCCTTCCCCCCCCCATCCCTTTTAAAGCACTGAAATGAGTTTGCAACTCACCACCCTTTGTTCACTTAACATAGGCATCTTAAATCTATCTGTGTCCTTGTTCTATTCTCATTTGGCCTGCTCCTTCACAAAACTAGACTATGTTGTATTTTAATAATCACTGTCACTTCTATTCAATGTGGTCACTATGCCCCTTCTTTCTACTGCAACATACTGAGGGTCATTTCCCTGTCGACCTTCCATGTTCTAGGCTTCACTGCCAGGTCATATAAGTCATTGCCTTTGAGGTACAACACATTCATCTTAATCAGATCTGGACACAATTTCTTTCTGAAATGCTGATTCAGCCACAACTAAGAATTCAATAAAACATTCTGATGAATTGTCATTAACTCTGTTGGCTAAACAGATACTGTCCGGACTACTAAGCATTTATGTTTCTTTTATTTCAATAGTACGTCCTTACTTCTGAACTGTTAAGTCTCAATTGATATTTCTATTTATGAAATAAAGGCTCTCCCACAAGTCTTACTACCTCCAAAGATATATTATACATATGCACAGAAAATCCTTTGGAAATATGTCATTTGGTCTATGTTATCTCCAGACCAAATCTGTTTTGTCCGAAAGCATCTTTGCATTAAAGTTCCTCTGTCCTGTTCAGAGTCATACAGCCTGATATGCAGGCAAGTCTAGATGAGGAGTTGCACGGCAGGTGAGAGGCTTAATAACATCTATTTTAATCCTAGGAGTCCCACAGGTACAAAAGATGGGCTGAGAGTGTGGTTCAGCACATGGAATTCTGAAATTGCTGCAATCTCAGAAATGTTATTGAGGGAAGGGCCGCTCCATATCCTGGGGCAAAAAAGTTTCAGATGTGACAGAAAGGGATATAAAAATAGCGTTGCAAGGGAGTACTTCTTACCCTTTCCTTTCAATGAAGGGTATCAGCTAAAACAATGACTGCTCATTCCTCTCCATAGATACTGCCTGACCTGCTTAGTTCCTCCAGCATTTTACATGTGTAAGTTGTCAAAACCTTTCCCCATAGTAAGAGGGCAAAGGTTTGTGAAAGGTAAGAGGATTAAGGAGGTTATGAGAGTTAAGCTTTTTTACCTGTACATAGAATGATTCATACACGAAACAGGTCGCTAGAGGAGGTGGTGGAATCAAATAAATTTACCTCAACCCATGCAGACAAAAACGTAAGTAAACAACACAAAGGAGGATATGGCCCAAATGCAGTCAAATGGGATTGGTACAGATGGGTAAAGAAGTCAGGGTCTGTGGTCAGAGGGCCTGTTCCTGAGATATACAAGTTTGACAAACTATCCTAAAACTCAGGAGAAATTAATGGGTACAAAGGTTTCAGTTAATGCACATCTGAAAGAGAACTTAAAAAACCATAATTTTTAAAACTATAGACCAAGAGCTAGGAATTGAAGGTAATTTCTACCATTCACTTTTGACCATGTGAATATGATGGACTAAATGATCTCTTTCCGCACTCTAAATGTTTTTGTCCAACCTTGAACAACATTGATCACTATGATCCAAGAATTTGGAAATACTCCAAATATAACCCCGAGCATCAACAGCAGTTGGTAATTTCTGCGACCACGAATATTTAAATATAAATGTTCCTCTACGCAGCTTACATTGGGTACTAGCTGTTCAAAATACATGGATTGAGAGCAGGATCAATCAGAGCAAACGTTCAAATATTAGCACTTTGAGGCAAAATTATACATTATAAAAAGGTAAGCCTTATTAATGTCTCAAATAAATTCTAGTCCACTACACCAAAATAAAAGATGGAGGCACAAGACTGCTGATGCTAGAACCTGAGCCAAAAAAAAACACTATTGAGGAATTCTGTGCGCCAGGCACCATTTGCAGAGGGAACTGAGCAGTTGACATTGAGCTCCTCCAACAGTGTGATTTGCTAGAACAAAATGCAGGATGCATTATGTTTACTTAATTTATGATATTCCATAACCAACCCCAGCAAAAAATAGGCCAAAGCAAAAATGGAAATGATCAAATATTACCAATCTGGAAGATTAAAATTTAAAAAACTTCAGACTTGAATATTTCTCTCAATCAGTAATCCTCAAAATCCTCTTATCACAGAGATACAGATACAATTTTTCACCTTTGATACTAATCATTGAAAGAATTAGATTTTGGTGTGTCATAGCAACACAAGAATTATCATATCTGTTTTTTAAAAACAATTTTCTCGTTGCAACTATACTTACTGATTTAAAAAAATCCATTTGGGGAACGAGTAAAAATGAGAGGTTGGGAGCAGTGGGGCACAAGATTACTCACAACTAGACTTTAATGAGTTTCATACAGTTTCAAGTCTGGAATGAACTGGACTTCAAATCTGTTCATTCAATTACTGAATTATTACAGCATGTAAGGTGCTAATTTCATCATTTTACTAATGATGGCTCTGTATTAGTGCCTTTTCATAGGGTATACCCAAAGGGTACAGGAACTCGTTACAATATTGCATAAACAGCAATATTACGACATTTTTATGTTTGCATAGAAATATTTCAGGGGATGCAACATTTTGGGTGGAAAGACAAAAAGAGAGGGAGGAAGTCCTACGATTTAGTTCAATATCATTAAGGTGTGTGTATAGAAATAAATACCTTTTAGGTTTGAACACAACCTTCTGACCACCTTCAAGAACAAGCAGAGCTTTCAGCTGGGTTCCTTTGTAGCCCACATCAGCCTTGATTATCTTTTTGGTGGCCATAGCATGTAAAATGGCTCCAAGCTCTGGAGTTTCTTCGGGATACACCTCCCTGGGAACAACCCACTGTGCTGCAATTTCCCACGGTGACTGTAGAGTGTGCTCCAGATTGGGATTCAGTTCAATTTTAAGATTATCCATCATACGCTGGAAAGAATGTTGATCCTCTCGATTAGTTGCAGATGAGTCTGAATTGTCAATCAGGAACACTTTAGTGAAAATAAAAATAACTAGAAGGATAGCTAGTAAAACAACACGCTGCTTTAACTTCATGATGTCCGCTATTCCAAGATAGCATCAGATATTGCAAATAGTCTCAAAATGACGACTGCGGACCAACGCCAACTTCAGTTGAACTTCCCAATCATACACATGCCAGCAACAGACACTCTGAAAGAAAAATAGATCATTAATACTTTTCAAAATACTTCACAACACAAACACAAATAACAGGTTAAAACCATACACTATAGAGTTGATCTGCCCATCAAAACAATTTACCATGATTTACTATGGGCAAATACAGTAACAGTGATGGCAGCATTGTTACTGCACCAGGGATCTGGATACAATGTCTGCGTGGAGTTTGTAAATTTCCAGTATGTGCTCCAGATCTTCCCACACTCCGAAGATGTGCTGGTAGATCAATTGCCTCCTGTAAATTACTCCATAGTGAAAGAAAGTGGGGGGGGGGGGGAAATCAATGTGTTAGTTAATAAGCAAATAAGAGAAAATAAAGTAGCATGGAAATAAGGAGATGGGACTGATGGGATTGTTCAGGAACTTGATTGCCATGTCGTGATAGATAATAAGCGCATTTAATCAATAATTCTCCTTGAATCAATTCACAGTTACACTGCTGCCTAGGGTAAAGAAAATAAGCATCAACAGAACACTATGAACAGTCATTATGTCAGAGAACAATAATGAAGAGCAGGCATCCACATTAGAATAGACGCAATTTAATGATAAAACAAGCATTTTAACTGGTTTTCCAGTACACTAGAACTTAATTGGTAAAAATAAATTTTAACATAATGGATACCAATGGATTTAGCCATGTTAAATGTATAGTTTCAATTTAAACTAAAATATCCTTGAAACATTTACTAATGCAGTTATAAGAGTTTTACATAATGCAAGAATATTGTACATTTTGTTTTAAAAATGTTCACTGTGTAAATAAGGATCCTTAAAATAGTGTTATGTATTACAACAGAAAGTGTTATGAATGAATAGAATTAAGACTACACCAGAATAGTAATAATTCATACAAAAATTTAACATATTGAACTGAAAGATTACTGCTGCTATAAAATCTAAATAAATTTGAGCTCAGAAAAACATTATGCTATGTCAATGCTGAGTGGCAGATCTGTATGTGCTCTAAGCAGCTGCAGCTCAGCAAAATCTTTTACATTTTAGCATACATTACCCTTGATTCGCAAACCTTTGTGCAATAATAGACATTGTTGTGTTTGAGCAAAGGAATGCTGAACTTAATGTGCAACTGATTATACTTTGCAAACGGTAGAGAAATAATTCTGGATTCCTATAACGTTCTATAAGTTAATTCTCAATTGCTAGCATAAATTGTAAAGAACAAAATGTGTCTTGCTCTGCTTAATTAATACCCTTTGAGGAAGGAAATTTGGCATTCTTGCTTTGATTGATCTATGTTATTTCAAAACCACAACAATGGAATTGGCTCTTAATCGCCTTTCAACTCTACCAAACTATTAAAAGAGATTTTGAAAGAGTAAACGACATGTTAACTTTGACTCGTGTTTTTTTAATCACAAGAGAAATGTCCAAGATAATCACTCATTGTTAGATTGCCTGACTTCGATGCCTTCCCGTAGCAGGCAGTAACATGGTCCACATCAATTCCAGCTTCTCCACCAATGAGCAGCTCAGAAACAAAGGCCGACAACCAATGTGCAAAAGAAGACAAATTGTGCAAAATAAAACCCAGAGACCTTGAAGGTAAGTTTGTAGGTTGTTCATCAGTTCAGAGTTGTGGTGAGTGAAGTTATCCACACAGGTTCAGAAGTCTGATGTTTGTAGAGTAATAACTATCCCTGAACCTAGTGATAAAGGACCCAAGGCTTCTGTACCTCCTAACTGATGGTAGCAGCAAGAAGAGAGAATGGCCTAGATGGTGGGGTCCTTGATGATTGATGTTGCTTTCTTGCAGCAGTGGTCCATCCGAATCTGCTCAATAATGAGAGGAGTTACCCTTTGATTTAACCAGGATGTGTACACCATTAGCTGTTCCTGGGCATGGTGTTCCCATATCAGGCCATGATGCAACCAGCTAGGATACTCTCCACTATCTATACTAGATGGTTCAAGTTTGAGATCACATGCTGAATCTACTCAAACTTCTAAGAAAGTAGAGGCACTGTTTTGTCTTTGTCATGATAGTATTTACATACCCAAGGACAAAACGTCCGATATGATAATTGCATGGAAGTTGAAATAACTGACCCTCAAACTCTAATCCCCAAATGAGGACTGGTTCTTCCTCCTGTAGTTGATAATCAGCTCATTAGTTTTGCTGATATTGAGTGAGAAATTGCTGTTGTGGCATCATTCAACCAGATTTTCAATCTCCCACCTGAATGTTGATTTGTCACCACCTTTGATTTGGCCAATGACAGTGGTGTCATCAGCAAACTTAACTTCAGCATTGAAGCTGTATTTAGCCACACAATCATAGGTATAAAACAAGTAGAGCAGTGGGCTAATTACGTAAGCTATAAATGTTTAGTAACAAACATTAAGCAAGTCAGGCAGCATCTATGGAGAGGAATAAACAGCCAAAACCCTTTATCAGAATTAGAAAGGAAGGAGGCAAAAACCTGAATAAATTGGAAGGAAGGGAAAGAATATAAGCTGGCAGGTGATAGGTGAGAACAGGTGAGAAAGCTGGTGGGTGGATGGGAGTAGGAGATGAAGTGAGAAGCAGGAAGGTGATAGGTGGAAGAGGTAGAGGGCTGAAGAAGCAAGAATGTAATAGAAGAGAACAGTAGACCATGGAAAAGAGGTGGAGAGTAAATACACCTTTGTGATGGATCTGCTTTGTAACACTGGGTGACACCAATAGCAACTGGCGTTATTTAAATGGATGCTAACTTGGCAAATCATGAATCTTACCGAAATCTGTCATTTTACTGATCTTGAGGGCTGGGGAGTTAAATGGATGTGGCGTATTTGGATTTCTGAAAGGTTTTAACAAGGTGTTGCACAGGAGATTGGTGAACAAGTTTAAGCACTGAGTTGGGGGCCATGTACTGACAAAGACTGGTAATTAGATACTAGACAGAAAATAGAGTGGATATAAGCAGATTCTTCTCAGATTAACAACTGAAAAAATGCATGGAACAATGCTTAGGTCCCAGCTATTCATAATCTATATCAATGATTTGGCTGAGGGGTAAAATGTAATTTTCCCAGTACTGACCATACTGACTGGGATCGCAAACAGAAAAGGATGTAGGGGTCTCACAGTGTTTACCTCCACTGTTTTCTACATGGAGTTTGCACATTCTCCCTGTGAGCAGAAGTTTCCTAGTGTATTGGTGAGTATCAGAGTTGATGGAATTGTAGGGAGAATTAAAAATGATTAGTGTATCATGGAACATGGGTGCTTTACAGTTGGCATGGACATGGTGAGCAGAAGGGCATATCAAGGTCAACAACTTTGATTAATTTGCATTGATTAATTCTACTGTGATGAAGTGCTTTGAGAGGTTAGTCATGGGCAAAATCAACTCCTGCCCAAGCATGGACATGGACCTGCTGCATTTTGCCTATCGCCACAATAGGTCTACAGTGAATGCAATCTCACTGGCTCCCCACTCGCGTTGGACCACCTAGACAACAGCAATACCTAAAGCAGGCTTCTGTTTATTGATTACTGTTCAGTGTCCAAAATCATCATACCCTCAGTACTAATCAACAAGCTCCAAAATCTGAGCCACTGTAGCTCTCTCTGTAACTGGATCCTTGACTTCCTCATCGGAAGACCACAGTCAATGCAGATCAATAATAACATCTCCTCCTCCCTGACAATCAACATTGGTGTACCAAGGATGGACGCATAGCTCACTGCTCTACTCTCACGAATGTGTGGCTAGGCACAGCTCAAATGCCATGTACTGTATAAATTTGCTGACGACAAAAATATTATTGGCAGAATATCAGATGGTGATGAAGACACGTACAGGAATGAGACAGATCAGTTGGCTGAGTGGTGTAGTAACAAAAACCTTGCATTCAGTATCAGTAAGACAAAGGAATGGATTGCAGAATTCAGGAAGGGGAAGTTGAGGGAACACCCACCAGTCCTCATTGAGGGACCATAAGGGGAAAGGGTGAACAATTTCAAGTTCCTAGGTGTCAACATCTCTCAAGATCTATCCTGGGCCCAACATATTAATGCAATTACAAAGATGGCACAACAGCGACTAATGGAGTTTGAGCAAACTTGGTATCACTCTGAAGACTTTTGCAAATTTCAACAGATGTACCGTGGAGAGCATTCTAACTGGTTGCATCATCATCTGGTATGGAGGGGCAACTGCACAGGATAGGGAAAAGCTCCAAAAAGTTGCAAACTCAGACGGCTTCATCATGGGCCTGAGCCTCCCAAGCATCAAGGGCACTTTCAAAAGTCAATGTCTCAAAAAGGTAGCTTCAATCGTTAAAGAGCCCCCAGCAACCAGGACATGCCTCCTCATTGCTACCATCGAGGAGTGTTACAGGAGCCTGAAATACACATATTCAGGATGTATTGGAGTGGCTGCAGGATATTCTCAAGGGTGAGGGTGAATAGACAGATCCTGTTGCATATTGGCACCAATGACATAGGCAGGAAAGGGGAAGAGGTCCTACGCTGTGTATACAGTGGCATACAAAAGTTTGGGCACCCCTGGTCAAAATTTCTGTTACTGTGGATAGTTAAGTGAGTGGAAGATGAACTGATCTCCAAAAGTCATAAGGTTAAAGATGAAACATTCTTATCAATATTTTAAGCAAGATTAGCATATTATTTTTGTTTTGTACAATTTTAGAGTGAAAAAAAGGAAAGGAGCACCAAGCAAAAGTTTGAGCACCCCAAGAGATTTGAACTCTCAGATAACTTTTACCAAGGTCTCAGACCTTAATTAGCTTGTTAGGGCTTTGGTTTGTTCACAGTCATTATTAGGAAAGGCCAGGTGATGCAAATTTCAAAGCTTTATAAATATCCTGACTCCTCAAACCTTATCCCAACATTCAGCAGCCATGGGCTTCTCTAAGCAGCTGCTTAGCACTCTGAAAATTAAAATAAATGATGCCCACAAAGCAGGAGAAGGCTATAAGAGTTTTCAGGTAGCCATTTCCTCAGTTCGTAAAGTAATTAAGAAATGGCAGTTAACAGGAATGGTGGAGGTCAAGTTGAGGTCTGGAAGACCAAGAAAACTTTCCAAGAGAACTGCTCGTAGGATTGCTAGAAAGGCAAATCAAAACCCCCACTTGACTGCAAAAGACCTTCGGGAAGATCTAGCAGACTCTGGAGTGGTGGTGCACTGTTCTACTGTGCAGCAACACCCGCACAAATATGACCTTCATGGAAGAGTCATCAAAAGAAAACCTTTCCTGTGTTCTCACCACAGAATTCAGCGTCAGATGTTTGCAAAGAAACATCTAAACAAGCCTGATGCATTTTGGAAAGAAGTCCTGTGGACTGATGAAGTTAGAATAGAACTTTTTGGGCACAATGAGCAAAGGTATGTTTGGAGAAAAAAGGGTGCAGAATTTCATGAAAAGAACATGTCTCCAACTGTTAAGCACGGGGGTGGATCGATCATGCTTTGGGCTTGTGTTGCAGCCAGTGGCACGGGGAACATTTCATTGGTAGAGGGAAGAATGAATTCAATTAAATACCAGCAAATTCTGGAAGCAAACATCACAATGTCTGCAAAAAAGCTGAAGATGAAAAGAGGATGGCTTCTACAATGGGATAATGATCCTAAACACACCTCAAAATTCACAATGGACTACCTCAAGAGGCTCAAGTTGTAGGTTTGCCATTGCACTCACAGTCCCCCGACCCAAACATAATCGAATATCTGTGGATAGACCTCAAAAGAGCAGCGCATGCAAGACGGCCCAAGAATCTCTCAGAACTAGAAGCCTTTTGCAAGGAAGAATGGACGAAAATCCCGCAAACAAGAATTGAAAGACTCTTAGCTGGCTACAGAAAGCGTTTACAAGCTGTGATACTTGCCAAAGGGGGTGTTACTAAGTACTGACCATGCAGGGTGGCCAAACTTTTGCTTCGGGCCCTTTTCCTTTTTTGTTATTTTGAAACTGTAAAAGATGGAAATAAAAAAGTGATCTTGCTTAAAATATTAAAGAAATGTGTCATCTTTAACTTTATGCCTTTTGGAAATCTGGTCGTTTTTTACTTGCTTAGCTATTCACAGTAACAGAAATTTTGGCCGGGGTGCCCAAACTTTTGCATGCCGCTCTATAGTTAGGAGAGAGGCAGAAGAGAAGGGCCTCCAAGGTAGCAATTTCCAGATTACTCCACGTGCCAAGAGCTTGTGCAGGACAGAATAAGGTGACAGCACGGATGAATGAGTAGTGGCTGAGTAGATGGTGCAGAGGACAGGGTTTCAAGATCTTGGATCACTGGAACCTTTTCTGGGGAAGAGGTAACATGTACAAAAGGGACGGGTTGCACATGAAATGGAGAAAAATCAATATCCTGGCCGGGAGGTTTGCTATGCTACTTGGGACAGTTTAAACTAGTTTTGCAGGGGGCTGGGAACCGGAGCCTCACATCAGTAAGGAAGGGGCAGACCAGAAGTTAGAGGTCAGGGAAAGTATTAAAAGGCAAAAAATCAAAATAACAAGTATTATGGGTCAAATAGTTTAAAGTGTGTATATTTAAATGCTAGGAGTATAATGAGTAAAGGTGATGAACTTAAGAGCATGGATCAGTACATTGGACTATGATGTTGTGGCCATTACTGAAACTTGGTTGAGAAAGGGGCAAGAATGGGTGATTAATATACCAGGTTTTTGAAGTTTTATAAAAGATAGAAAAGGAGGTAAAAAGGGGTAGGGGGTATTTGCACTACTAATCAGGGACAATATCAAAACTGCACTTTGGAGAGACATAATGGAGAGTTCAGCCACTGAGTCCATTTGGGTAAAACTCAGGAAGAAAGGCTGCAAACACACTAATAGGATTGTACACCCATTCTCCGCCCCCCCCCCCCCCCCACAGCTACCAGGACTTTGAGGAACATATATGTCATCAAATTAAGGAATATGTAAAAAAGAGTTGTTGTCATGGCGATTTCATCTTCCCTAATATAAACTGGGACCTTTTTAATGCAAGGGGTTTAGAATTTGTTAAGTGCATCCAGGAGGGTTTATTAAATTAATATGTGAACAGTCCAATGAGAGGAAGGGCTGTATTGGACCTGGTATTGGGTAATGTGCCTAGCCAGGTGACTCACCTTTCACTGGATGAGCAGTTAGAGAACAGTGACCATAACTTCTTATCTTTCAGGAAAGCTACAGACAAGAATAGGTCCTTGCAGGTGAGTTCTAAATTGGAGTAGGGCACATTACAAAGGCATTAGGCAGGAACTACGAGTTAATTGGGAACACCTTTTCTCTGGAAAGTCCTCCTCAAGAATGTGGAGGGTGTTTGAAGATCAATTGCACAGAGTACCGAGAAGGTATGTTCCTATGAGAAGAAAGGATGGGATGGAAAGATAACAGAACCTTGGATGTCCAGAGAGGTGATGCATTGTGTCAAGAAGGAAAAGGAAAAGTATGTAAAGCTTCGGAAGTTAGGATCAAACAAAACACTTGAGGAGTATACACAAGACAAAAAAGAACTAAAGAAGGGAATTAGGAAAGCCAGGAGGGGCCATGAAAAGTCCTCTTAAGTAGGATTAAGGTGAATCCCAAGGCATTCTATACATACATCAAGAAGGGCAAGAGGATAACTAGGGAGGGAGCAAGGCCACTCAAAGTTAAAGGATGGAACATCTGCTTGGATGCAGAGAAGGTGAGTGAGGTACTTAAAGAGTACTTTGCTTCAGTATTTACCAGGAAAGGGATGTGGAGGACCAAGAGATCAATGCTGAGTGTTAGGGGGTTCAGAGATCAAGGAGGTAGAAGTGTTGGGCCTCCCAATGAGTATTTAAGGTGGATAAGTCCAATGAGCATGATGGGAAGTTATTGAAGGAGGCAAGAGACGAGATTCCTGGGGCCTTGACCAGGAACTTCGAATCCTCTCTAGGCACAGGTGAGGTCTCAGAGGACTAACATGTGGCTAATGTTATACCTCTACTTAAGAAGGGAAAATTTATCTAAAATACGAAAAATACAAAATTTTAAGAACTATAGACTGGTAAGTCTCATGTCAATTGTTGAAAATTGCTGGATAAAATTCTTAGGGATAGGTTATATGAGCATTTGGAAACCCATGAGAGAGCCAGCATGGCTTTGTGCAGGGCAGGTTGTGTCTCACACACTTGACAGGGAAAAGTGGAGGTATTTGACTCAGCTGGACGGGACGGCCGTCCTTTTGGATCAAATAGACTTGGTTCGGAAAAAAAAGGGTTACCCTTGGGAAGTGAGAGTTCCCAGGTGTTTATGCTCGAAGGTGGATTACAAGTTGGTGAGGTGAATATTAATATTGAAGGAAAAGGGGAATGTGTAGTTCCCAAATTAAATGAAGAAAATTTAAAGGCTGGACTGATATCGGAAGCAGCAACCAGGCTGCAGAGACAATGGCTTGGTACCACAAAGCCTGTGAATCAATTACAGGTTGAGTTGGAAGGTAAAGGGGCCCCACACGCTATTGTTATTCCAGAGTGTGGTGTGAAAAGGCAGAATTTGAAATGCTGTTTGAACAAAGAGTTTAAACTGGAACACATTGTTGATAACTCCTTTGAAAGGAGCGGGCGAAAGCCTATTTCGCCAGGGTGCCCAAGATCACCACGAGGGAATTAACCGGAAAAGAGGCGAGGGTTAATGGGGACGCGATTTTTAAATAGCGGAAGCCGGTTTTAAGGGATTTTGACAAAGTATGTGAATAATAAAGACAACACCCATGGAAGCTTGACTGTTAAGTTTGAAAGTAACATAAAAATTAGTATTTTGCATGAACCTTTGTAGATGTATGTAAGCTAAGACTCATTGAGCTGAAGTCTGATGCTACCAGGCGTTAGCATGGCACGTGAGGTTAAGGTATTAAAGAAAAGGGGCACTGTACTTGTTACCTGTTTAGATACTGACTTGAATGTATAACAGTAGTACTCTGAAGAGAAAAGCTTGTGTAGTATGTAGATTCAAAAAAAAAATCCTGTACCAATCTGTTTTTAACCGCTGGTTAAAAACCCGTTATGGGGGGAGGTGTTATGCCGTCGGCCCCCTCCTTTGTGAGAATCTCAAGAACCCTAGTCAAGGGGGGGTCAGCTGACCCAAAAGAGGAAGAGACGTGCTGAATAGACACAGGAAAATGGGAGAGAGAGAGAGAGACCACGTTCTCCCAAGAAGCAGAATAAAGGTGACATTGACTATTGTCTCATGGAGACCACGTGAAAAGCCCTCGGGCAAAGTGGGCTGGTTGAGAGAGAGATCGCATTACCTGCAACTTGATTGACACCTGCGATCCCGTGAAGAAGTATAAAGGAGGGTCTGAGGGGGGGGAACCCTCAGACGCACCCAGGAGACACCAAGGAAGCACGATATCGATTCCCGTGGGAGCGGGAAGGCATTTTGAAGGAAGCCACGTGCGTTAGATTCCGAATTTCGAATCTGTGGCTAGAACCAACGAAAGACTGCTTTTAACTAACAACGGGGAAGTCTGCTCCCCTGATTCCAAGGATTTGCTCTGCCAAGACGACGGGCAAGTGTTTATCTTTTCTAAATCATCTCTCTCTCTCTACAATGTGAAAACCCCAGCGGTTCCCAAAAGGGAAAAGCCTGCAAACTTCTGAGTGACTCTTTATATTTCAATTGGACTCAGTATTACCCCTAGACAACTGTAGAGCTTATTTCTGATTGATTATGGTTACACCAGTGTTTTAGATTGAGTTTTGACGATGTATATGATCTGAATGTTTTGTATTAACCATACGTTTGTGCCCTTTTTGAATAAAACGTTTGAAAATAGTAGCATCCGACTCAGCTGATCCATCTATCTTTGCTGGTAAGTTACCTGGTTACGGGGTTACGTAACAGTGGGTTAATAAATTTGTGGATCATACCAAGATTGGTGGAGTTGTGGATAGTGTAGAAGACTGACAAAGAATTACAGTGTGATATAGATCAGTTACAGATATGGGCAGTGAAATGGCAGATGGAGTTTAATCCAGATAAATGTGAGGTGTTGCATCTTGATAGGAGAAATGCCAGGAGACAGTACACTGTTAAGGGCAACATATGTAAGTGTTGCTAATCTTGGGATCCAAGTTCATAGCTCCTTGAAAGTGGCTACACAGGTTGATAAGATGGTTAAGCCAACTTATGGAATGCTTGCTTTTATTAGTTGAGCCACTGAGATCAAACGCCAAGAGGTTTTGTTGTAACTTTATAAAACTCTGGTTAGGCCACATCTGGAGTATTGCATACAGATCTGGTTGCCTCACTATAGGAAGGACATTGACGCTTCCTTCAGCATTATACAATGGGTTAATGCCTATACGTGATGAGAGTGTACATAGCCTTGAGATTCAAGCTCCAGCAAGTCCTATCAAAGCTCAATGGGGAACAAAAAACATCTTTTCTTTATCATTGATACTGTCTTTAGCCTGCAATCAGAAACAAATGCAGAAACGTTCAGTAGGTCTTTTGTAATTTCACCAGCTCCAACCAGATTCCACCACCAGGCACATATTTCATTCTCTTTCCCTTTCAGTATTTCATAGGAATTGCTTCCTTTACAACTTTCAGGGTCCACTCTTCCATCCCTACTTGCCACTTCTTTCTTAGGACACTTTCCCAGGTAACTGCAGACATCCATCCTGCTATATTGACCCTTCCAACCACCCAGGGAGCAGCCTTTCAAAGTGAATCAAAGATTCCTTTCTCTTCCTTCCAATTTGACTTACTGCACTCAGTATTCATAATGTAGCCTTTTCTTCAGTGGAGAAAACAAACACAGATTAGGTAATCATTCTGAGGAGCAGGTACAGTTTATCCAGAGTGACACCAGGCTTCTCACTGCATTTTAATTCCTCAACCATTCCCACCCTGATCTTTCTGTCTGTGGCTTCCTGCACTGTTAGAACAAGACCGAATCAAAGTCTAAGGAAGAGTTCTTCTGTCTTCTGTCTGGGCATACTGTAGCCTATAGGATTGATTATTAAATGTTCCAAGTTGAATTCTTTTCTGTTTGTATCAGAACCAACCATTTCTGCTGGTCATTATTTTAGCCCTGTCTCTGTACAAAAAAAATAGAATCTGCCTGCTCAGCAAGTTCCACAACTTTAATATTGGTTCCGGGACCCCTCGCGGATACCAAAAAAACACGGATACTCAAGTCCCTTATTCAACCTGACTCAATATGGTGGACCTTAGGACCCAGCGGAACCCCAGACCTTATTTAACCTGTCTCGGTGCAGTGGATATTAGGACCCAGTGGCAATGTTCTGAATCCGCAGTGTTTCTGTTCACGAAAATAATCACGATCACGATTGAAAATAAAGTGGAAATAATAAAGCGATCAGAAAGAGGTGAAACGCCATCGGTCATTGGAAGAGCGTTAGGCTAGGTCAACGATCCGAACAATTTTAAAGGATAAAGTGAGAAAGGCCCTGCCCCGATGAAAGCTACATATACAAGAAATGTACTGGTCTAATTATTGGGTTTTGGGGTTTTGATCCTCCACATCAAGCCGGCATGGATTTTCTAAGCCCGGCGCTGAAACATACGTTTCTTCAGTGTTTTATATGCATAGAAAGGTAAAATATATACTATATACTAAGACTAATGACGCTAAATAATACCACATGTACCTGTTCTGACTTACTTAGTAAGAGAACTTACGTTTTTTTTCGATCCCGATCCATGATAACCTATGCACATCCTCCCGTATACTTTAAATCATCTCTAGGTTACTTATAATACCTAATACAATGTAAATACTATGCAAAATAATTGTTATACTGCACTGTTTAGGGAATAATTACAAGAAAAAAAAGTCTGTACATGCTCGAACAACAAGTGCTGGAAGAGCACTTCCGGGTTTTCTCAACTGGTGGTTGGTTGAATTCGCGCATGCGGAACTCACAGATAAGGAGGGCCAACTGTACAGACAAAGAAGTTTCATCTAATCTTAACTGCTTCTTAATTGTCCTATTAAAGTCTACACCTATAAGATACATTTCAATTGTTCTTCCCACACTTTCTCTGCTATCTAAAATAAACTCATGAACAAGAAATTTTGTAGATTGCTGGAAATCCAGAGCAACAGACATAGGCAGAACTCAGCAGGTCAGGCAGCCTCTATGGAAGCCAATAAACAATTAATATTTCGGGCTAAAAGTAAGGCCCTTCTTCAGGACACAATAAACTCAGTTCACTCTCCTCTCAATCCCACTTCTGGAGGAACTTTGACCTGAAGCATTAACCATTTCACTTCCACAATGTTTCCAGCATTTTCAGTTGTTATTCAGGTGACCATTGAATTGTTCCCTAGTACGGTAAAGTTGGACTTGACCTTACACATCACACTTTACTGTCTATGTCCATTGCACTTTCTCTATAGCTGTTACACTTTAATCTGCATTCTGTTGTTAGTTCACATTGTACTGCCTCAATGAATTGATCTATAAGCAAAAGACAAGCTTTACACTGTACCTTGTTGTCACGTACCCCGTGACCGGGTTAAAGAACCAGCAGAAATGGAAAACACTCTGGAGTCTGGTATTGCTATAAACTAATAATGTTTATTAGTAACTAAGCAATACAGTAATTAAATGCAAATATAATGAACAGGTTAGCAACGATATATAGATATACAAGTGTGGAAATAGGAACAAAATTAGGCTCTTTCAAACCTAGGGGTAAATGGGTACAGTCTTACGATGTGATGAAGAGAGTTCAGTTCAGTTCGAGGTAGTTAGTTGAGTAACGTTGGGGAGAGAGAGAGAGAGAAAGGTGAGAGGTGATGCCGTCGATCTTCCTGTTGTCTTCATAAGTCCTGTTGTGGTCACCGACTATGACCATGATACGTACGACCGTTCTTCAGTGGTGGAATTATCACCCAGGCAAAGATGGACACACAAATAATTCCCCACCAGTTGCACCTTTACACACTGTGAGCCAGTGACTGATTTCCCCAAATCGAACCTCCAAAACCCCACCTTCCTGTGGGTGCAACAAAGCTTGCTCAGTATCCGAACTGTGTGTCTCGTGGTGCGTCTGTCTGTGTAACAGCGGACCTGGCTTTTATCTCCCCATGTTGGACACCAGCTGTCCATCACCCTGCTCTGCCCTGCTCTCTCTGCAGGAACTTCAACAAGCAGGCAAGTGACCTCGGGGAAAAGGTAAACAAGCTGGCAGAGAAACCATAACATCAATCTTTCAAGCAGTTTCTGTCTCTCTCTCATTGCGCTGGACGCCTCCCTCTCTCTTAATAGCAGCATAGTTCATAGGCTCTATTCTGGACCCCGTTTCAAACTAGGTTTTCCCCTGACACTTGCGCATAATAAACCAATTCCAATTGCAGAATACCAAAAGATATGAATCTCCTTAACTAACATGACTGAAAAAAATCATTAATGAATGTAATGTACAGATCAGAATTGACTAAAAAAAAATTGCTTTAGTATCAAGAAAGTCCAGAAATTGCTAATAAAGATTTCTTTATCTCATCATCAACATTTATCTTATTCCGTAAATCAATCAAATGTTTTAATATAGGAGATTCTTTCTTTTCCCATATCCATTTAGATTCCCATTTATATATAAAATCTTCTGGTGTAGCGATGTGCTACACACAGCACTATAATAACGACACGCAGTCGGTAAGTCGTTTCGAGACTAGTTTATTCAAACTTCGCGGCGCTGGCATTTAAATCCCTAGCGCCTGCCCTCTCCGGGCGGAAATGACGTCAGAAGTGCATTACCAAAGTCTCCCCCCGCGCGCTGGCTATTTGTGAGCCGGTTCGCCTGCACAGAAAGTGGGTCTCCACACTGGTATATTTTCTCCTATTTTATCTAGTTCTATTCTAATCCATGCCGGTTTATCTTCATCAAAAAAAGATGCAATAAATCTAAGTTGATTTGCTTTATAATAATTTTTAAAGTTTGGAAGTTGTACCCTCCTAGGTCAAATTTCCATGTCAATTTTTCCAACGATATTCTTGACATCTTACCTTTCCAAACGAACTTGCTCACACATTTATTTAACTCTTGAAAAAACTTCTGCGGTAATTGTATTGGTAGTGTTTGGAATAAATATTGTAATCTAGGGAATACATTCATTTTTACAGCATTTACTCTGCCTACTAACATTATTGGTAATATCATCCATTTATCAAGATCTTATTGAATTTTTTTCAATAATGGTAAATAATTTAATTTATATAAATTCTTTATATCATTATCAATTCTTATACCTAAATATTTTATACCATTTATTGGCCATCTAAATTGAGTTATTAATTGACCTTTAATTCAAAATAAACTTATTCCTTTTACAATGGATAACCAACTTTTATACAACTGGTTTCAAAAAGGGATTAGATATATAAGAGATTGTTTTGAAGAAGGTATATTAATGTCATTTGATCAATTAAAGAATAAATATAAAATATCAAACAACACTCTTTTTTGTTATTTCCAAGAGATAAACTGGGTCAAACAATGTTATTGCCAAAACCTAATGAAGTAGAAATTTTAATTCAAAAAGGAAAAATTAAAAAATTTATTTCTTGTATGTATAATTTGATTCAAAAGCAGGCAATTAAACAAGGAATTCATAAGTCAAGACAAAAATGGGAAACTGATTTGAATATTAAAATTGAAGAAACAAATTGGTCAAGACTATGTCTTGACAGTATGACAAATACAACAAATGTCCGGCTAAGACTAGTGCAATATAATTTTTTACATCAATTATATATTACACCACAAAAAATAAATAAATTAAACCCAAATTTATCTGATCAATGCTTCCGATGTAATCAAGAAATTGGTACTTTTTCACACTCTACTTGGTCTTGTTTTAAAATTCAACCTTTTTGGACAAATTTAAGAGTTTACTGGAACAAATTATTGGAATACAATTCCACATAATCCAACATTATTTTTACTAGGCGATATTAAAGGGATAAAATCGAAATCCAAATTGAATAAATATCAGAAAGAATTCATAAAAATTGCATTGGGAGTAGCCAAAAAGGCTATTGCAGTTACTTGGAAATCGGATTCATACTTAAGTATAGATCGTTGGAAGAATGAAATTTTTAGCTGCATTCCACTTGAAAAAATTACTTATAATTTAAGAGATAAATATGAAATATTTCTGAAAATTTGGCACCCTTATTTACAAAAGATAGGATTAAATATATAGGTGCTCCAAAGATAAAATTATTGGTTATCTGGGGAAAGAAATAAATATACATATTAAAGCTATTATGAACTCCATGGGCATGTGGGGAGCTTCCGATATCCAGGCATTCTTTCTTTCTTTCTTTTTTCTTCTTTTTTTTCTATAGGGATATGTTAGGGGGAGGGGTTAAGGGGAGGGGGGAAGGGTTGATAATTTTTTTTCTTTCTGTAACCTATTTGAAAATTTAATTTAAAAAATGTATTAAAAAAAAGAAAGTCCAGAAATGAAATAAAGAGAGGCAGAGATGAAAATGAGATCAAGCTGGATCAAAAAGGAATAGTTCCTAACCAAATAATAATTAAAATTTAAAATCTGAGATGTTGCATAGTATGATTAAAATGTTTATTTTGTTGAAACAAATAAATCCAAACTCTCTCTGGTATTAATGGTATATTTCACTTAACATGCAACCATCTTCCACTTAAATAGGTAAGTGTATTTTATAGTTAATATGACAGGGAAGTTTCCAGAGTGTCAAGGCATCTGAGACAGCAGGTTACAGATATTTCTCCTAAATTACTATATGATTTACACTTGAATAACATTAGCCTCATGGTTATTTCTAAAGAAAAACGTCAATATAAATAAAACAATAAGCAAACCAAAACCATAATGTCACAATAACTAACTCCTTCAAACATTGCTTCAACACAATGGTTTACCCTTGATCTAAGTGTATTATAGGTTCCTTCTCACAGTCTATAGAGCAGGAAGAAAACAATTAAACTGAACTCTGCCCTCAAAGCTAATTCTCTGGAAGATACGATTAATTCCAAATATTAGGCAATTCTTCCAATTAGCAAATCTTTTATAAACTTTAATTTATACTTATGAAAGCAGAAGTAAAACACAACGTCTCACACAATTAAAATTAGTGACCATTGTTTAGATAAATATCCAGGAATTCAATATTACAAATGGATGTAATTTACAATCAAATGCCATTACAGTGAGTATGATAGGAACAGGGAAAGAAAGTCATCTGTATGAACCATCTGAACCAGGGCATTACACATTTGGACCACCATCAGAATATTTTAAAAGGCTACTTATTTTTTTAAATAGTTCAGTATAATAATTCATAACACATTATTTTAATTATAATACGTGACATGGTACTTAAACATTTGTAAAAATAACTTTATAACTGACATGGAGATCAGAAGTATTTTCATTGGTGTTATTGAACAATAGTATTTAAAAGTAAATGAGAACTTTCAAGAATCCAGGCCATCTTAAGATATTTTAAATGTTTTTTTAAACTCACATTGTTTAAAATTTCATTCAAGATGCTCATTTTGTATACTATTCTATGCCAGTATCCATCTCTATAGGACCCCCTTCACACTTTGAGGTATTCAAACACACCGAAATATCTTTCTACATCAACTCCAATTTAACATCTTTGCACCAAGCTGAAATGAAATATACCTCAAAGGAAAAAAGAATTTCCAGCAATCATTTTCAATTGTCCCTGGCTCTAGAATGGTGCTGGAGAATTAAAGGACCGTTGAAAATGCAGCATAGTTTAGAAAAGAACAAAGAAAGTAATTACAGGTCAATTAACTTAACTTCAGTGGTAGAAAAAATTATTGGAATTGCATAAACCTTTAAAGGCTTGTATAAACCTTTATTCAGAAAGACACAAATTAATCAAGCAAGGATTTGATAAGAAAAGGCTGCATTTTTGACAAAAGTGGTTGAAATTTTTCCAATTAGTAACAAGGAGCATCCATGTAGTGTGTACGATCCAGTCTACATGGATTGACAAGGTCCCTCATGGTAAGCCATAAAAGCCCAGGGGATCCTAGGGAAGATGATAAATTAGACTCAGTCACAAAAACTCAAAGGGTAATAATTAATGGATGGTTTTGTGACTGGAAGGCTGTTCTGGTACAACTTTACATCCCTCTTTAATTGCAAAATAGATTAATTATTTGGACCTAAAGAATGTAATACACATAAGTGATTTAGAAGCGGAAAAAAGTGCATATTATAACTAATGTACCGTACTTGATAGTCAGCAGGAAACTCAGACTGTAGTTAGATATGGACAGTCTGGTCAATTGGGCAAGAGAGTCAACAGAGTGGAACTTAGCTGAAAGAAATACAAGAAAATGTACTTGGGGAACTACAACGAGGCAAGGAAATACATAAAAAGGCAGGTTACTTAATCATGCAGAGGGACAAAGGGAGCTTAAAATGAAAATTTCAATTTTAAATGTAAATGCAAGATCTTTAAAGGTAGGAAAACAAAATCAGTGTTAAAAAGTCATAGATGATGCTTTCTCTTGTTGGCTGAAAATAGAAAATACAAGAGCAGGGAGTCTAGGCTAGAACTAAACATAACACTAGTTAACTTATAGTTAAGTACTGTGCAATCTGTTTATCATCCATACTACTATCAGAAAACAGGTACTGAAGCCTGAAGTTTAAGTTTATTGTCATCTGATTACATATATACAACCAAACCAAAAGCGGACCACAATGCACCCATAATACATATATCACACACAGCAAGTAAAACTAAATATTATCACAAATAAATAAAATATAATCAAAATGCACGTGAAGTGTACAGCACAGGTAAATAGTAAACAGTACAATCAACAGCTCACTGTCCTAGTGATGAGACACCACAGGCAGCAGGGTATACATTAGTCTCACAGCCTGGGGGAAGAAGTTGTTATCCAGCCTGGTACTTCTAGTCCTGATGCTCCTGTACCTTCTTACTGACAGTAGAGAGTCAAAGAGATTACAGGATGGGTGGTAGGGATTCTCAACAATGCTCTGGGCCCTTTGCATACAATGCCCTGGTAATTGTCACAAGTAACAGGGAGGGAGACCCTAGTGATCTTCTTGGCTGTTTTTACTAACCTCTGTAAGGTCTTGTGGTCTGGTTCTTTGCAGCTTCCATACACCACAATGATGCAGTCAAACAGGACACTCTCAATAAAGCTCCTGTAGAAAGTTGTTAGATTGGGGCAGGGAGCCTTGCACACATCAATCTCCTCAGAAAGTGTAGATCATACTGTGCCTTCTTGACCAATGAGGAATTGTGGGTCCAGGTTTACGTGCACACCAAGGACCCACACTCAATGATTTAGGAACAACTTCTTTCCCTCTGCTGTCAGATTTCTGAATGGTCCACAAACACATGAACACTACCTCAGATTTGGTCATTTTTTGCACTATTTTGCAACTTAATAGTAATTTTGTCTTTGCACTGTATTGCTACCACAAAATGACAAATTTCACAACATACAAATCAGTGACAATAAACCTGGTTGTGACCACATACAGAAAATGTGGTTGCTCTGGAGATGATGGAGAGGAGATTTATAAGAATGTTACTTCAACTGTAAACATTAAATAAGCCAAGGCAAAAGAAACATAAAAGCTGGAACAGCTCCATGTGTCAGGTAACATCCAAACAGACAAAGATATGGTTGATATTTCAAGTAGAGACCCTTCATCAAGACTGAGAATATAGAGAGAAGAAAAAGAAGTGAGAAAATTATGAGTCAATTTGGTATGTGATGTATTTGATGTATTTGAGACATTGTACATATATATCATATAATCATATATATCACAAATCTCCACAAAGTATTTATCACACTTATAGAAAAGAGTGGAAAGAAAAAAACAAGCAAAAGGAAAGAACTATGTACAAGTAGGGAGTGATTTTTTTTTACAACAGATTCATTGATTTGTGAGAATAAAATCAGGCCTATGAGGCATTATGTAGTTGAACCATTTTTCCCATTATGAATCAAATTGTTCCAGCTTATGATTAACAGATGCTGTTATCTTCTCCATTTTGTAAATGTCCATTGTAATTTCCATCCATGTATTTAAAGTTGGGCTCTCCTGTGATAACCATTTCCTAGTAAGAGTCTTTTTACCAGCCACCAACAGTATAGTCATTAAATATTTATCTCTTTTCAACCATTCTTGAGGTATATATCCAAGAGAGTAATATGGTCTTACTCTCTAAGGGTATTTCACATTTAAAATTGTCGTGTAGGGCATTGTGTATCCCCCTCCAATAGTCTTTGATAACAGGGCAGTCCCAAAAAATATGATAATGATTTGCATTTTGATTTCCACAATTTCTCCAGCAAACAGGGAGGTTATTATCATAATGGGATTTCTGAGAGGGTGTAATAAAATATCAAGTTTTTCCATCCAAACTCCCTCCAGTTCTGTGAACTGGTACACTTCCATTGATACCTCCATATTGTTGTCCATTCTTCCTCAGATATAATTATCCCTCCTTCCTTCTCCCATTTTGTTTTAATGTATGAAGTTGAATGTGTTTTAAGATTTGACAACCCCTCATACATGCTTGAAATGATTCTACTACCATTATCTGAATTATATGCTTTTCTAAAGAGCTCTATTAAGCATGTACTTGCCTTGGTTACATTTTTAAGCGTCTTGTTAACATATTGTCACATCTGTAAATACCGATAAAAATCTTGTTTTTCTAATAAGTGTTTCTCTTTAAGCATTTCAAAACTGAACAGTGTTCCTTCTTTCATTATGTTGCAAAGGACTGTTATTCCTTTAGCTGTCCAGTCCTTAAATCTAGCATCCAATTTATTTGGTGTAAAATCCGAGTCATATGCACACCATTTAAGAATTGCAATATCTCCCTCTAGATTATATTCTTTTACAGTAGTTTTCCATATTTCAAGAGTCAATTTCACTCATGAGTTATCAATAGTATTTATGTACCTTTGCAGGTTGCTATCAGCCAAAATTGCTTGTATGTGGATGGGAAGTACCCGCTCCTCAATGTTTTCCCATTGAGTGTCATATGTTGGGTTGTACCAACATATCACAGCTCTCAACTGTGCTGCAAAGTAATAATCTCTAAGAGAACGTAGGCCCCATCCCCCCTTTTCCTTTGCTAATTGCAAAGTTTTGAGCCGAACTCTAGGCCTTTTACCCTGCCAAAAATACCTTGATAACATCTTGTTCCATTCATTGAATTGATTTTGATTACCGTAGATTCCGGATTTTAAGCCGCTACTTTTTTCCCACATTTTGAACAGCTTTGAACTCTGCGGCCTTTAATACGGTGCGGCTAATACATTATTTTTTTTCATGCCGCCAAAAACATTTTGCCTCGTAACAGTAGACCAATAAAATTGATGAGTAGTTCACAGAGGTCCAATGAAATTGTACGATAAATCAAGCGCACTTTCACAATTAAATTATTGTAAATCAGTCATTTGTACTCACCCTCATCAACATGGAAAACACTCGAAGAAAAGCATTGTGCTGCCTTTATGGCAGTTATTTAGTTTATAATATTTTCGCTTAGTAATTCATTTTCTAGTTAAAGTTAGAAGAGTTTTAACTATATTTGTTTTCTGTACTACATCGCGGGATGCTATGACGTCACACCCGGTTTCGCCGCGTCTTGTGGGATACCGGTTTGCGATAAACGGGACGGCGGGGGGGAGCAGCGGAGCCAAAACGCTGCTTTTAAGTTAAAGGCGATCAATAACTTTTCCTGGTAGGCTGCAGTATATATATTTTTTACCAGTCGTTAGGAGATATTGGAATGTTGTTCAGTAAAAAAGTATACGCAACATATATTTAAAAGTAGCCGCGTTACAGGCACGGTTCGAAAAAAAGCATTTGCAATATGTATTTGTTTATGTTACCATATGGATTTAATTAAAAGTTAAAAAATCCTCACGTGTAATATCTTTCTGTGTAAATATCTCATATTACAACGTGGGACACCTGCGGCCGAAAATCCGGTGTGGCCTGTACAAGTAAAAAATTGATTTTCTTTCTAAAATTAGAGCCAGCGGCTTTTAATCAGGTGCGCTCTGTAGTCCGGAATCTACGGTAATCTCTATTGGTAGGATCTGAAAGAGATATAACAATCTGGGCAGTATATTCATTTTAATAGACTCAATCCTTGAACTGAGACTGAAAAAAGGAATCAGGTTCCATCTTGCCACATCTTCCTTAATTTTTTTATATAAAGGCTGATAATTACATTCTGATAATTTTGCCAAATCTTTTGGCATAATGATGCCCAAATATCTGAAAGACTCTGTGTGCCATGCCCAGGGGTATCTACTTTCAATTTCTTTTGGTGGGCTATAGTAATATGAAAGTAATTGGGTTTTATCTATGTTGATCTTGTATCCTGATAATTGACCATATTGTTCAAAGGATTGTGTCAATTTAGGTAAAGAGTATGTTGGTTGCCCTAGATAGATCAAAATGTCATCTGTATAACAAGCCAATCTATGCTCAGTCCCTTTAACAGTAATTATCTATTTCCATCTCAAAACCTCTTCCTCCTCCACATTGCTCCATATGCGCAGCTCACCATCTCTGCAACTTTCTGCAGCTCCATATTGGACAGTGATGCAACCTGTTAGAATGCTCTCCATGGTACACCTATAGCAATCTGCTAGTCTTTTTGACACACCAAGTCTCCTCAAACTCCAAATGAAATATAGCTGCTTTCATGCCTTCTTTGTAATTGCATCAATGTATTGGACCCAGGATAGAAAGTCAGTGATGTTGACACCCAAGAGCTTGAAATATTGCTTCACAACTCTGTTGGAATTCTTTGAGGAAGTAGCAGAGAGGTCAGATAAAGGAGAGTCAGTAGATGTTTATGTGGATTTTCAAAAGGCCTTTAACAGGGTACCACACATGAGGCTACTAAACAAGATAACAGCCCACAGGACAGATACCAGCATTGATACAAGACTGGCTGACCAGCAGAATGCTAAAAGTAGGAATAAAGGGGGCCTTTTCCGACCGGCTGCAAGTGACTAATGCTGTTCTTCTGGGTTCAGTGTTGGGTCCACTACTCTCACGTTATAATTGATGGATTTGTGGCCAAGTTTGTGACATAGTACAAAGATAGGTGGAGGAGCAGGTAGTGTTGAGGAAGTAAGAAGTCTGCAGAGGATTTGGACAGGTTGGGTGAATGGACAAAGAAGTGGCAGATAGAATACAATGCAGGGGAGTATATGCCCATTCATTCTGGTAGAAGGAAAAAAGGCATAGGTTATTCTTCTAAGTGGGGAGAGAATTCAGAAATCAGAGGTGGAAAGGGACTTTGGAATCCTAGCACAGAATTCCATAAAGACTAACTTGCACACTGAGTTGGCAGTAAGGAAGGCAAATGCAGCAATAGCAATCATTTTGAGAGGTCGAGTATATAAAAAAAGCACAGATGTATAAAGCATTAGTCAGACCACACTTACCATACGATCATAAGAAATGGAGCATCATCTTCTCCACTTCATCATGGCTGATCCATTTCCCTCTCAAACGCATTCCCCTCCTTATAACCCTTCACACCCTGACCAATCAAAAACCCACCAACCTTCACCTTAAATGCACCCAGTGAAATGGCCTCTACAGCCTCCTGTGGCAACAAATTCCACAGATTCACCACCCTCTAGCTAAAGAAATTTCTCCTCATCTCTCTTCTAAATGGATGTCTTTCTATTTTAAGGCTATGCCCTCTGATCTAGACTCGCATACCAAAGGAAATGCCCTTTTCTCACTCACTCTATCTAGGCCTTTCAACATTCAATACGTTTCAATGAGGTTCCTCCTCAATCTTCTAAATTCCAGTGAGTATGCACCCAGAGTCTTCAATCACTGTTCACATGATAACCCTTTCATTCCCGGAATCATTCTCATGAACCTCCTCTGAACACTCTCCAATGTCAGCACATCCTTTCTTAAATAAGAGGCCCAAAGCTGTTCAAATTACTCTGTGAGGCCTCAGCAGTGCTTATCTAGCTTCAGCATTATATCCTTAGTTTTATATTCTAGTCATATTGAAATGAATGTAAACATTCCAGTTACCTTCCGCACCACCAATTCAACCTGCAAATTAACCTTAAGGGAATCTTGCATGCTCCCAAACCCTTTGCATCTATTTTTGAATTTTCTCTCCATTGAGAAAATAGTCTATGCTTTTATTCCTCTACCAAAGTGCATTACCATACCCTTCCCGACACTGTATTCCATCTGCCATCTCTCTGTCCGTTCTCTTAATCTGTCTAAGTCCCTCTGCAGCCTCTCTGCTTTCTCAAAGCTACCCGCTACTCCATCTATCTTCGTATCTTCCACAAACTTGGCCACATAGCCATCAATTTCATCATCCAAATAGTTGACAAAAAGTGGTTCTGAAAACACAACATCCATTGATTCTTCTACTTTGTCTATCTTACTTGTACTATCTTCAAAGAATTCCAACAGATTTATCAGGCAAGATTTTTCCTTAAGGAAACTATACTGACTTTGGCCTATTTTGTCATGTGCCTCCAAGTACCCCGAAGAACAATCGACCCCCAACATCTTCCCAACCACAGAGGTCAGGCTAACTGGCCTATAATTTCCATTCTTCTGACTCCCTCCCTTCTTGAAGAGTAGAGTGACATTTGCAATTTTTCAGTCCTCCCAAACCATGCCAGATTCTATTGATTCTTGAAAGATCATTACTAATGCCACCACAATCTCTTTTTTTAGAATTCTGGTGTTTGGTCCATCGGGTTCAGGTGATTTATCTACCTTCAGACCTTTCAGTTTCCCAAGCACCATCTCCCTAGAAATAGCAACTGCACTCACTTCTTCCCCTTGACACCCTTGAACTTCCTGCATAGCACTGTTGCAAAATACTTACCGTAGATTCCGGACTACAGAGCGCACCTGATTAAAAGCCGCTGGCTCTAATTTTAGAAATAAAATCAATTTTTTACTTGTAAAGGCCGCACCGGATTTTAGGCCGCACCGGATTTTCGGCCGCAGGTGTCCCACGTTGTAATATGAGATATTTACACAGAAAGATATTACACGTGAGGATTTTTTAACTTTTAATTAAATCCATATGGTAACAAAAACAAATACATATTGCAAATGCTTTTTTTCGAACCGTGCCCGTAACGCGGCTACTTTTAAATATACGTTGCGTATACTTCTTTACTGAACAACATTCCAATATCTCCTAACGACTGGTAAAAAATATATATACTGCAGCCTACCAGGAAAAGTTATTGATCGCCTTTAACTTAAAAGCAGCGTTTTCGCTCCGCCGCTCGACCCCCGCCGTCCCGTTTATCGCAAACGGCATTTAAAAGCAGCGTTTCGCTCCGCCGCTCGACCCCCTCCTTCCCGTTTATCGCAAACCGGCGTTTTCCCACAAGACGCGGCGAAACCGGGTGTGACGTCATAGCATCCTGCGATGTAGTACAGAAAACAAATATAGTTAAAACTCTTCTAACTTTAACTAGAAAATGAATTACTAAGCGAAAATATTATAAACTAAATAACTGCCATAAAGGCAGCACAATGCTTTTCTTCGAGTGTTTTCCATGTTGATGAGGGTGAGTACAAATGACTGATTTACAATAATTTAATTGTGAAAGTGCGCTTGATTTATCGTACAATTTCATTGGACCTCTGTGAACTACTCATCAATTTTATTGGTCTACTGTTACGAGGCAAAATGTTTACGAGGCGGCATGAAAAAAATAATGTATTAGCCGCTCTGGATTAAAGGCCGCAGAGTTCAAAGCTGTTCAAAATGTGGGAAAAAAGTAGTGGCTTAAAATCCGGAATCTACGGTATTCAGTTTGTCTGACATTTCCTTGTTCCCCATTATCTCTCCTGAGTTATTTTCCAGCAGTCCAATATATACTCACCTCTCTTTTACTCTTTATATATCTGAAAAATACTTCTGATATAATTTTAGATATTATTGGCTAGCTTACCTTCATATTGCATCTTTTTCCCCCTTAAGGTTTATATTTTTAGTTTCCTTTTGTTGGTCTAAAAATTTCCCAATCTTCTAACTTCCCACTATTTTTTCCCTCTATTACATGCCTCCCTTTTGCTTTCATGTTGGTTTTGACTTCCCTTGTCAGCCACCGTTGCATCATCCTGCCTTTAGAATACTTCCTTTTCTTTGGGATATACCTATCCTGTGCCTTCCAAACTGCTCCCAGCAACTCCAGCTATTGCCATCCCTGCTGGTGTCCCTTCCAATTAACTTTTAACAATTAAGAACCTAGTGGCATGGTTCTTAATAGGTTCCAATAACCTATCCCTCAACGTCAGCAAGATGAAGGAATTGGTTGTTGACTTCAGGAGTAGCGGACCGCACGACCCCATCAACATCGGTGGTGCGCAGGTGGAACAGGTCAAAAGCTTTAAGTTCCTCGGAGTGAATATCACAAATGACCTGACTTGGTCTAACCAAGCAGAGTCCACTGCCAAGAAGGCCCACCAGCGCCTTTACTTCTTGAGAAAGCTGAAGAAATTTGGCCTGTCCCCTAAAACCCTCACTAATTTTTATAGATGCACCGTAGAAAGCATTCTTCTAGGGTGCATCACAACCTGGTATTGAAGTTTTCCTGTCCAAGACCAGAAGAAGCTGCAGAAGATCGTGAACGTAGCCCAGCACATCACACAAACCAATCTTCCATCCTTGGACTCACTTTACACCACACGCTGTCGGAGCAGTGCTGCCAGGATAATCAAGGACATGACCCACCCAGCCAATACACTTTTTGTCCCTCTTCCCTCCGGGAGAAGGTTCAGGTGCTTGAAGATTCATACGGCCAGATTTGAGAACAGCTTCTTTCCAACTGTGATAAGACTGCTGAACGGATCCTGACCCGGATTTGGGCCATACCTTCCAAATATCCGGACCTGACTTGCACTACCTTACTTTCCCTTTTCTAGTTTCTAATTAGGATTTATAATTTAAATTTGTATTATATTTACTTTGATTTGTACTTCAGGGAGCGCAAAGCGCAGAATCAAATATCGCTGTGATGTTTGTACACTCTAGTATCAATTGTTTGGTGACAATAAAGTAATGGACTTTAGCCACCTCCTATCTCATGGTGCTATAATTCCCTTCATTCCACAGTAATACTGATACATCTGATTTTAGCTTCTCCCTCTCAAATTGAGGGTGAATTCCATCATATTATGATCACTATTACATTAGGGTTCCTTTACCTTAAACTCCCTAATCCAGTTCATTACATAACTCTTAATCCAGAACTGCTGATCCCCAAGTGGGCTCAACCACAAGCTGCTCCAAAAAGCCATCTTTGAGGCATTCCACAAATTCTCTCTCTTGGGATCCAGCATCAACCTGATTTTTCCAATCTATCTACATACTGAAATCCCCCATGACTGATGTAACATTGTCTTTATGAAATGCTTTTTCTATCTCCTGCATCTGCAGACTACATTCTGGCTACTTTTTGGAAGCCTGTAAATAACTCCCATCAGGGTCTTCTTACCCTTGCAGTTTCTTAACTCTACCCACAGGGATACTACAACTTATGATCCTATGTCACCTCTTCCTAAAAATTTAATTTTTATCAGCAGAGCCTCTTCTCCTTTGCCTGTCTGTCCTTTCAAAAAATTGTGTATCCTTAGATATTAAGCTCCCAACTACAATCCTCTTTCAGCCATGACTCCGTGATACCCACAATGTCATACCTGCCAATCTCTAACTGCACTACAAGAACATCTACCCTATTTTGTAATCTGATGTACTCAAATGTAACACCTTCAGTCCTGTATCTGACACTCTTTTCAGTTTTGGCCCCATTACACTGCAACCCATCCCACTGATTACAAGTTTGCCCCATCATCTGCCTGTCCTTCCTGACAGTCACATTGTTATCTCTGCTTATAAACCAACATCTCAATCCTCAGCGCCATCACTCCAGTTCCCATCCCCCTGCCAAATTAGATTAAACCCTCCTGCTCTAACAAACCTGCCCACAAAGATAATGCCCCCCTCAGGTTCAAGTGTAGCCCATCACTTTTGTACAAGTCATACCTTGCCTGGAAGAGATCCCAATGATCCATTAATCTGAAACCCTGTCCCCTGCATCAGTCCCTGAGTCATGCATTCAGAATATTGTGAGCAGTTTTGGGCCCCACATCTAAGTAAGAATGTGCTAAAATTGAAGGGGGCCTAGAGGAGATTTACTAGAATAACCCCAGGGATAAAGGGTTAACATATGATGAGCATATGAGGCTCTGGTCTGTACTCACTGGAGTTTAGAAGGAGGAAGAGAGATTTCATTGAAACCTACTGAATATTGAAAGGCCTGAACAGAGTGAAAGTTTCCAGCATGAGAGAAACCAAGAACACAGGGCACAGCCTCCAAATAAAAGGGTGTGGCGACCCACTTTCTGCGCAGGTGAACCAGCTCACAAATAGCCAGCGCGCGGGGAGAGACTTTGGTAATGCACCTCTGACGTCATTTCCGCCGGAAGAGGGAGGGCGCTAGGGATTGAAATACCAGCACCGCAAAGTTTGAATAAACTAGTCTCGAAACGAATAGCGCGCGTGTCGTTATTTCAGCGCTGTGTGTAGCACATCGCTACATTGGTGACCCCGACGGTCCAAACGGGATTTGGACCAAAGATGACCGACTCTTCATCTGTTCACGCAGTTTCGCTACAACTGCCGACTTTCTGGACGCTGCGACCACGCGTGTGGTTTAGCCAAGCAGAAGCCCAGTTCCAGATTTGGCAGATATCCTCTGATTCCACGCGTTACTACCATGTGGTGAGCGCCCTTGACCAGGAGACGGCCGCCCAGGTTGCGGATTTCATACAGTCGCCCCCGGAAGAACGCAAATATGAAGCATTCAAGGCGCTGCTCATTGGGACCTTTGGCCTCTCACGGCGTGAGCGGGGTGCCCGCCTGCTTCGCCTGGACGGTTTGGGAGGCAGACTGCCATCAACATTGATGAACGAGATGCTGTCCCTGGCTGACGGACACAAGCCCTGCCTCATTTTCGAGCAAGCGTTCCTGCAGTAACTGCCCGAGGACATACATCTGCTGCTGGCCGACGCAGATTTCAGTGACCCCCTGAAGGTGGCGGCCCGGGCAGACGTGCTGTGGAAAGCCAAGAGGGAGAGCGTGGCGTCCGTCGGTCAGATTACCAGGCCACGCGCCCAACAGCAGACCAGACCAGGCCCGGCAGGGGGGTGCACACAACACAGAGACAGGAGTGAGGAGGCCTGTGAACAATGGTGTTTCTACCACCAGCGGTGGGGCACAAAAGCCCACCGTTGTCGCCCGCCCTGCCAGGGCCAGGGCCAGGGCCAGCTGCCGCTAATGACTATGGCGGCTGGCCACCAGGACAGCCTCTTGTACGTCTGGGACAAACAGTCCGGACAACGCTTCTTGGTCGACACTGGAGCGGAGATCAGCGTCTTGCCCCCGACGGGGTACGACACCCGCAACAGGAAGCCAGGACCCACCCTGAGGGCTGCAAACGGCAGCACGATACAGACCTATGGCACCCGCACAGTGCAGCTGCAGTTCGGCGCCAGCCGGTTCACGTGGGACTTCACACTGGCCACGGTGGCCCAACCACTCCTGGGGACGGACTTCTTGTGAGCTCACAGCCTGCTGGTCGACTTGCAAGGGACAAGACTGGTACACGCAGAGACTTTCCAGACGTTCTCCCTGGGTGAAGCCAAGTTGCCAGCCCCACACCTGGACTCCATCACGCTGTCAGACAACGAATTCACCAGACTCCTGGCGGGCTTCCCATCGATTCTGACACTGCAGTTCACGGCAGCCATGCCTAGACACGGGGATCAGCACCACATTCCGACCCAGGGACCACCCCTCCACACCCGCGCACGAAGGCTCACCCCGGAAAAGCTCCGCCTGGCGAAGGAGGAATTCAAGCAGATGGAGGAATTGGGGATCATACGGCGGTCCGACAGCCCATGGGCCTCCCCCCTGCACATGGTGCCCAAAGAAACAGGGGGCTGGAGACCATGCGGCGACTACCACAGGCTGAACGAGGCTACGACACCGGATCGCTACCCTGTGCTGCACATTCAGGATTTTGCAGCAAACCTGAACGGCGCACGGATCTTCTCCAAGGTGGACCTCGTCCGGGGATACCATCAAATCCCAATGCATCCGGACGAAGTCCCCAAAACAGCACTCATCACCCCTTTCAGCCTTTTCGAGTTCCTCCGCATGCCGTTTGGCCTAAAGAATGCCGCACAGACGTTTCAGCGGTTAATGGACGCGGTGGGACGCGAACTGGACTTCGCTTTCATCTATTTGGACGACATCCTCATAGCCAGCAGCAGTCGTCAGGAGCATCTGTCCCACCTCCGTCAACTCTACGCCCGGCTGAGTGAATATGGCCTGACGATCAACCCGGCCAAATGCCAGTTCGGGCTCGACACCATCGACTTCCTGGGCCACAGGATTACTAAAGATGGGGCAACCCCTCTGCCCACTAAGGTAGACGCAGTCCGCCATTTCCCCCGACCCAACACAATCAAAGGCCTTCAGGTATTCATGGGTATGGTAAATTTCTACCACCGTTTCCTCCCTTCAGCTGCCTGAATCATGCGCCCCTGTTCGCCCTGATGTCAGGTAAGGGAAAGGACATTACCTGGGACGAGGAGTCCGCCGCCGCTTTCATTAAAACGAAAGAAGCCTTGGCAACCGCCGCGATGCTAGTGCACCCCAGAATGGACGTCCCTACCGCCCTCACAGTGGATGCATCTAACACGGCAGTCGGGGGGTGCTGGAACAACTCATCGAGGGTCGCTGGCAACCCCTGGTGTTTTTCAGCAAACACCTGCGACCATCCGAGCTCAAATACAGTGCTTTCGACCGGGAACTGTTGGCGCTATACCTGGCAATCCGGCATTTCAGGTACTTCTTAAAAGGCAGGCCGTTCGCCGCGTTCACGGACCACAAACCGTTGACCTTCGCGTTCACGAAGGTGTCCGATCCCTGGTCGGCTCGCCAGCAGCGACATCTGTCCTACATCTTGGGAGTACACGACAGACATCCAGCACGTCTCGGGAAAGGACAACGTCGTGGCGGACGCACTCTCCAGACCAGCTGTCCCTGGGGGTGGACTATGCAGCATTGGCGGAGGCGCAGCAGGCAGACGACGAGATGCCCAGCTACAGGACTGCAGTCTCGGGTTTACAGCTGCAGGACTTTCTCATAGGCCCAGGTGATAGGACTCTCCTGTGCGACGTGGCTACCGGCCAACCTCGCCCCATCGTTCCAGCAGCCTGGAGGCGGCCAGTTTTCGACTCCATACACGGTTTGGCGCACCCATCTATCAGGACAACCGTCCGGCTGGTCTCCAGCAAGTTCACGTGGCACGGACTTCGCAAGCAGGTCAGTGAATGGGCCAGAACATGCACGCAGTGCCAAACAGCCAAGGTACAGCGGCACACTAAAGCCCCACCACAGCAGTTTGAACCCACCCACCGGAGGTTCGACCACATTCACGTGGATATCGTGGGCCCCCTACCAGTGTCCCAAGGAGCGCGGTACCTCCTAATGGTGGTAGACCGGTTCACAAGGTGGCCAGAGGCGGTCCCGCTCACCGACACATCTGCCGATTCCTGCGCCCGAGCACTGATCGCAACCTGGGTAGCACGCTTCGGGGTACCGGCCCACATTACCTCCGACAGAGGCGCCCAGTTCACCTCCAGCCTGTGGTCAGCTGTGGCCAGCCTGTTGGGAACGCAGCTACACCACACTACTGCCTACCACCCACAGTCGAACGGACTGGTGGAACGCTTCCACCATCACTTGAAGTCGGTTCTCATGGCCCGCCTGAGAGGACCTAACTGGGTGGACGAGCTTCCCTGGGTCCTGCTTGGAATTCGTACAGCGCCTAAAGAGGATCTGCACGCCTCGTCGGCCGAGTTGGTGTACGGCGCACCCCTGGCCGTCCCGGGAGAGTTCATACCAGCCCCAAGGGGGCAAGAGGAAGAACCCACAGCAGTCCTGGACAGACTACACGAGAGGCTCGGCAACCTGGCCCCCGTACCGACTTCACAGCACGGATGGACCCCGACCCATGTACCCAAAGAACTGCAAAACTGTAAGTTTGTGTTTGTACGAAGGGGCGGACACCGGGCACCGCTACAGCGGCCGTACGAGGGGCCATTCAGGGTGATCAACAACAACGGGTCCACGTACGTTCTGGACATTGGGAGAAAAGAGGAGGTTTTCACGGTGGACCGACTCAAACCAGCCCATGTGGACTTGGCGCAGCCGGTCACGGTTCAGGCACCGCGGCGCAGAGGCAAACCTCCCAAACAGAGTCCGACCCAGACTGAGGACATTGGGGGGTGTATCGCCGGTTCTGGGGGGGGGGGGTTATGTGGCGACCCACTTTCTGCGCAGGCGAACCGGCTCACAAATAGCCAGCGCGCGGGGAGAGACTTTGGTAATGCGCGTCTGACGTCATTTCCGCCAGGAGAGGGCGGGCACTAGGGATTGAAATACCAGCACCGCGAAGTTTGAATAAACTAGTCTCGAAACGACTTACTGACTGCGTGTCGTTATTTCAGCGCTGTGTGTAGCACATCGCCACATGGGCATCTTTAGACCTGAGATGAGGAATTTCTTAAGCCTGAAGGTGATGATTCTGTGAAATTCACTCTTACAAATGACAGGGAGAGTAACTGAATAAGTATATTTAAAGCAAAGTTTGACAGGTTCCTGATTAATAAGGACATCAAATGTTATGTTGCATTGAGAGCGAAGAATAAATAAGGCATGATTGAATGGCTTAATTCTGCTCCTTTGTTTTATAGATTACAATCCACTCAAGGCTTTGGGAAAATGCACTGAAAAATTCTTGTAAATGCCTTCAACAACTCAAGACCATTTCTTAAACCTTCTGATCAGGGTGAGAATGCAAACAAGACATTAATTTTTTACACTGAATTTTCTTAATGAAATTCAACAATAAAATGGCATTTAAGATGATAAGAAACTGGTGCAGAAATTTGCTATTTGGTCTCTTGTGCCTTCTGCAATATTCAGTAAAATACTGGCTAACCTTTACGCTCAACACCACTTTCTGACACAAACCCCAGATTCCTCAATTTTAATCCTGTTCTCCCCACCCCCGAACAGATACCCAAAAAATCATGTTGTATTTCCAGCACTTTGTGCAGCAAGTTCAAATTTACAAAAAGACACACTTTTTAAAAAAATGTCATTTATCATTTAAAAAAATTTTTTTTTAATTAGTTTTTCAAAACATTTTACAAAATTAAAAACCCCAAATCCCAATGAGGAGCATTAATACAGTGCAAGATTAAGCATACAATAACAATATGCTACAAAGGAAGAGAATTTAACAAAAAAAGCACCTAAATTAAAGACAAGTGAGCTTAGTGTCCTCCCCAAGCCCCACAACACAAGAAAAAAAACAACTCCAGACCAACCATTTATCATTTTTTGATTGAAATGACAATTGTTTGTCCTCAGTGAGATAACTAATTCTTATTGGACTCCAATCAGTATTCTGACTGCAGTTTTGAGTCAATGTAGGTCTTTAATCAGTAAAATCAGGTGATACATCCATTATCAATGTCCAGTGCCACCAAGTAAAGTCTAACTGCTGCAAATTTCTCAGAATGAGCTTCCTGTTCTATTTGTCAGAATCAACTTGCATTTTGTCAACTAATCAATTATGTGTTATGCTGTAAATCTAGCACACAAAAGGACTGAGTACTATGTGTGGATAGCCAGAGTATTTTTCCCAGGGCTAAAATGGCTAGCAGGAGAGGGCACAGTTTTAAGGTGCATGGAAGTAGATACAGAGGGGATGTCTGGTGTACATTTTTTTTTACGCAGTGGTGAATGCATGGAATGGGCTGCCTGCGACTGTGGTGGAGGCAGATACAATAATGTCTTTTAAGAGGCTCCTGGATAGGTACATGGAGCTTAAAACAGAGGGCTATGGGTAACCCTAGTTAATTTCTAAAGTAAGTACATGTTCGGCACAGCATTGTGGGCTGAAGGGCCTGTATTGTGCTGTAGGATTTCTATGTTCTACTACAAGAGGACAGATAATTTATTACAATAATTTAGGTTAAAATTTTACAATTTGAGAAGGAGAAGGGAAAATCGGATGTGTCAGTATTACAGTTGAACAAAGGGAACTATGGAGCTATGAGGGAGGAGCTGGCCAAAGTTCAATGGAACAATACCCTAGCAGGGAAGACAGTGGAACAACAATGGCAGGTATTTCTGGGAATAATGCAGAAGGTGCAGGATCGGTTCATTCCAAAGAGGAAGAAAGATCCTAAGGGGAGTAAGGGGTGGCCATGGCTGACGAGGGAAGTAAAAGGCAGTATAAAAATAAAAGAGAAGAAATATAACATAGCAAAGCTGAGCGGGAAACCGGAGGACTGGGAAGCTTTTAAAGAGCAACAGAAGATAACAAAAAAGGCAATACGCCAAGAAAAAATGAGGTATGAAGGTAAACTAGTCAAGAATATAAAGGAAGATAGTAAAAGCTTCTTTAGGTATGTGAATAGCAAAAAAATAGTTAAGACCAAAATTGGGCCATTGAAGACAGAAATGGGTGAATTTATTATGGGGAACAAGGAAATGGCAGATGAGTTGAACAGGTACTTTGGATCTGTCTTCACTAGGGAAGACACAAACAACCTCCCAGATGTAATAGTGGCCAAAAGAACTAGGGTAAAGGATGAACTGAAGGAAATTTTTATTAGGCAAGAAACGGTGTTGGATAGACTGTTGAGTCTGAAGGCTGATAAGTCCCCGGGACCTGATGGTCTGCATCCCAGGGTACTTAAAGAGGTGGCTCTAGAAATCGTGGACGCATTGGTAATCATTTTCCAATGTTCTATAGATTCAGGAACAGTTCCTGCTGATTGGAGGGTGGCTAATGTATACATCAGACTTCCAATATAACTCGGAGTCCTGCCATGTGCAGAAGTTCGCTGATGACACGGCCATAGTGGGGTGTGTCAGAAATGGACAGGAGGAGGAGTATAGGAAACTGATACAGGACTTTGTGATATGGTGCAACTCAAACTACCTGCGTCTCAATATCACCAAGACCAAGGAGATGGTGGTGGACTTTAGGAGATCTAGGCCTCATATGGAGCCAGTGATCATTAATGGAGAATGTGTGGAGCAGGTTAAGACCTACAAGTATCTGGGAGTACAGTTAGACGAGAAGCTAGACTGGACTACCAACACAGATGCCTTGTGCAGGAAGGCACAGAGTCGACTGTACTTCCTAAGAAGGTTGGCGTCATTCAATGTCTGTAGTGAGATGCTGAAGATGTTCTATAGGTCAGTTGTGGAGAGCGCCCTCTTCTTTGTGGTGGCGTGTTGGGGAAGAAGCATTAAGAAGAGGGACGCCTCACGTCTTAATAAGCGCCCTCTTCTTTGTGGTGGCGTGTTGGGGAGGAAGCATTAAGAAGAGGGACGCCTCACGTCTTAATAAGCTGGTAAGGAAGGCGGGCTCTGTCGTGGGCAAAGTACTGGAGAGTTTAACATCGGTAGCTGAGCGAAGGGCGCTGAGTAGGCTACGGTCAATTATGGATAACTCTGAACATCCTCTACATAGCACCATCCAGAGACAGAGAAGCAGTTTCAGCGACAGGTTACTATCGATGCAATGCTCCTCAGACAGGATGAAGAGGTCAATACTCCCCAATGCCATTAGGCTTTACAATTCTACCGCCAGGACTTGAACTTTTTAAAAGCTATTATTAATGCTTTTTGAGATAGTGATTTAGATGCATATCATATTTTTTTTTAACTGAGTTAAGTATTGTATGTAATTAGTTTTGCTACAACAAGTGTATGGGACATTGGAAAAACGTTGAATTTCCCCATGGGGATGAATAAAGTATCTATCTATCTATCTATCTATCATCTAATGTTGTCCCACTTTTCAAGAAAGGAGGGAGAGAGAAAACAGGGAATTATAGACCGATTAGCCTGACGTCAGTGGTGGGAAAGATGCTGGAGTCAATTATAAAAGAGGAAATTACGACACATTTGGATAGCAGAATAAGGATCAGTCCGAGTCAGCATGGATTTATGAAGGGAAAATCATGCTTGACTAATCTTCTGGAGTTTTTTGAAGATGTAACTATGAAAATGGACAAGGGAAATCCAGTGGATGTGGTGTACCTGGACTTCCAGAAAGCTTTTGATAAAGTTCCACATAGGAGATTAGTGGGCAAAATTAGGGCACATGGTATTGGGGGCAGAGTACTGACATGGATTGAAAATTGTCTGGCTGACAGGAAACAAAGAGTAGTGATTAACGGGTCCCTTTCGGAATGGCAGGCTGTGACCAGTGGGGTACCGCAAGGTTCTGTGCTGGGACCACAGCTGTTTACAATATACATTAGTGATTTAGATGAAGGGACATTAGCAAATTTACATAAAAGTAACATTAGCAAATTTGCTGATGACACAAAGCTGGGTGGCAGTGTGAAATGTCAGGAGGATGTTATGAGAATGCAGGGTGACTTGGACAGGCTAGGTGAGTGGGCAAATGTATGGCAGATGCAGTTTAATGTGGATAAATGTGAGGTTATCCACTTTGGTGGCAAGAACAGGAAGGCAGATTACTATCTAAATAGAGTCAAGTTTGGAAAAGGGGAAGTACAACGAGATCTAGGTGTTCTTGTACATCAGTCAATGAAAGCAAGCATGCAGGTACAGCAGGCAGTGAAGAAAGCTAATGGCATGCTGGCCTTTATAACAAGAGGAATTAAGTATAGGAGTAAAGAGGTCCTTCTGCAGCTGTACAGGGCCCTGGTGAGACCCCACCTGGAGTATTGTGTGCAGTTTTGGTCTCCAAATTTGAGGAAGGACATTCTTGCTATTGAGCGAGTGCAGCGCAGGTTCACAAGGTTAATTCCCGGAATGGCGGGACTGTCATATGTTAAAAGATTGGAGCGACTGGGCTTGTATACACTGGAATTTAGAAGGATGAGAGGGGATCTGATCGAAACATATAAGATTATTAAGGGATTGGACACACTGGAGGCAGGAAGCATGTTCCCGCTGATGGGTGAGTCCAGAACTAGAGGCCACAGTTAAGAATAAGGGGTAGGCCATTTAGAACAGAGATGCGGAAAAACTTTTTCACCCAGAGAGTGGTGGATATGTGGAATGCTCTGCCCCAGAAGGCAGTGGAGGCCAAGTCTCTGGATGCATTCAAGAGAGAGTTAGATAGAGCTCTTATAGATAGCGGAGTCAAGGGATATGGGGAGAGGGCAGGAACAGGGTACTGATTGTGTATGATCAGCCATGATCATAGTGAATGGCGGTGCTGGCTAGAAGGCCCGAATGGCCTACTCCTGCACCTTCTGTCTATTGTCTAATTAAGCTAGACCTTTTGTTTTTTGGTTGCACTGACAGACAAGAAGTTAATTCAAACAGTCTTATGTTACATACCCCGTGGGTATCTTGTGACTGTCTTATTACCATGATGTAATTGAGTACCTTGTGAGCATGATGTAATTGTCTTGTGACAGTGGGGTGATGTAATTTCCCCGCCAGTGTGAGGTCACATGATGTAATGCTCCAACAGGTACAAGGGGAACCCCTGTTGTGACGCAGGATTAGTTCGACAGTCAGTTCGTTAGTTAATTTTGCTGCAAATTCGTCTCATGACACAGTTTCGTTTTTAAAGTGGAGTTTTTACTTTCTATTGTAAGGAGCAAAAACCGTTGTGCCAGCACTTTTGCCAATCACTGCCAGTTCTGGTTTGTTGCATCTTTGATTTACCTTTACAGTCTAGTTGGAGAGTGAAGACTTTGCTAAAGAACGGGAACCCGAAGGATTGAGTAAAGTTGGTGACGTCCGGCGGTTTTGTTAAGGATTAACCTTATTGAATCTTCGTTCAGGAATAGTGGCCTGTATCTAAGATAACTCCTGCAAGATCAGGAAGGTTTGTGCAGAGTTCACCTTCCAGTAAAAAAAGGTCAGTTCCTTTAAGCCGTTTTATTTCCTTTGTCGTGAATCCTTTGGACAAGGCATCGCTCTGCTGTAGGATCAGCAGATCATCATTACTTCGAAGAAATCAATTTTCAGGGAAGTCTCTCCTTACTGACTGTATAAATCACTTGGACTTTGAATTTACCACTTTAAGACTGTGTTTGAACCACTTTAAGAACTATTCCAGAATTTGGCTATTTGTTAAATTGCCGATTAGCAGTTAACTTCCGTTTAAGTTAGTCGTTTGTTTACTTTTCATTTTTGTTGAGCAGAGTTTAAAAAATGTTTATGTTTGTTTATAAAACATGACTCAATTTTATATTCATTGTTGCCAGCCACATAACACTTAATTCATTAATGTGTATGATCTCTGAGCGTAAAATTTCATCTAAAATGGCCACTGAGAGAATGAAATACATATCACCTTCAAGTATCAAGTGGACCAGGTACAGACCATGAAGAAACTTATTGCATATTAGTGAGGAACTTAATTGTTTGTAGCCTGATGAATAGTCAATGTCCAACTTCGATGATGCCTGATTCTTCAGAAAACACGCTCATTCACCAGCATGGTGAACATGAAACGGGAACAAAGAGGATGATGACTATGACCTAAACAGGGCTTTGTCAAATTCTTCTTCTGTTCCAATAACATTAATTATGGCCCAGGATTGTGAGAAAACCGAACAGCTGATCTGCTGTCTTTGATATTCGGAGCATGAGAGGCAGAAAGACACAAACAAGCTGCACTGATTTTCAAAGTGGGGTCATGACCTTCATGAAATACGTTTTTTAAAGTCACCAAAACAGATTTTATACACCCCACACATCAGAGACAGAGAGAACATGAGCAAGCTGAAAAGCAAACTAACCCCAAACACTATCATTTACTAAGAGTAAAATATCACTTTCTGATGGCTTTTAGGGCTTTACAGAAGTGGTTTGATTGCAGCTAAATTTACATTTACGGTTAGCTAGTTATTATTACTTGTGAGCAAGGTGGACAACCTGAAATTAATTTGCCAACCACTGCTCTATAGCATGCAAAACGGCAGGAATCTGGCATTGTTAAACAGTAGCAAACTCAAGCAATAACCACTGGGTGAGAACAGAATTTTTTTTTGGCAGGAAAACCTAATCAAAAGATTGACAATTGATGACAAATGCCTTCACAAGAAGCTTGAATCTATCAGAGAAGAATTGTTTCACTGAAAGAAATTAACATCTTTCCTAGCCAGTGTAGCCCCCTGCTAAGCCTCAGGCTCGCTCAGCTCGCTTCCATCTAGGGGGAGCAGCCTTTGGCCCCGCCAAACTGGGTAATCAGCTTGTGTAGATGCTGTGTGATATACCCACCCTACCACATAACAGACAGTACACCATATGCGATTAAATGATTATACTTTATAGATTTTACTGGAACTATGTACTTAATAGAGATACAATATAAAAGGAAAAGTAAAAGGCGCCAAACTTATCAAAGTCCAACCACTTCGTGCACAACCGTTGGTGCTCAATTAACGAAGTCCTCTTGCCACCATTCGATCCCCTCAGACCTCCTCAACCTGCCACCTGGGACCAACAACAGTGGTCGACCAGACGCTCCACATGAATCTGTCCTTGTCTCCTCTCCCCGTCGAAACCCTGGGCTTCAGACCCCCGCTCGGGGTCTGTTCCGTTGCCCAGCTTACAACATCACGTCTTCTCCCTCTAACCCCCTCGCGCCGACTCCCCAAAAGCCCACGCAACACTAGCTTACAGACCCACAAGAAAGAATAACAGCTATCCCAATTGGTTAACAAATGAATATAATTCTCGTTATCAGTCATTATAACCCAAACAAGCTTCGAGAGAAAGCACTCTCTCACCAGTTAACATAACAAAGAAGCATTTTTACTTTAAACATAACAAAGAAGCCATTTTATTAGCCTTAGCAGTAACATAAAAGAAGAAACCACTTACACCAGTAATACTGTGAATGCAGCAAAGGCCATGGGTCCCAAGACTCCCGTTGCAGCACACAATGCTTGGCCTTTTTAACTAGTTTGCTTCTAGTCAACCTATTTCAGTACATCTACCCAACAAAGATTACAATTGCTCTGTAAACCTTACAAAATAGAAGGCACAATCTAGCCAAATCACAAATAAAAAATATACACAGCAGTGTAGCTGTTAGCTTAATGCTATTACAGCACCAATGACCTAGGTTCAATTCTGCAGTCGGTAAGAGGTTTTAGATTTTCCCTGTGACCACGTGGGTTTCATCCAGGTGCTCTGGTTTCCAACCACATTCTAAAGATGTACGGACTAGAAGGATCACATGGGTGTAATTTATAGCACGGTCATGTTGGGCCAGGAGAACCTAATACTGTGCTGCATCTCTAAATAAATAAGAAATATACTGGTACCTCACTTAATGTAAAGCAAGTGTTCCAGTGAAGAGTGTGCTAATGGAACTGGCACCAAATAGGATCAGAGGTACATAATGATATTGCTGCTGTGAAAGCTTGTGTAAATGTGTTCTCACTGCTGCCACACACTGCTGCATCAAAACTTGGCATGAATTCACCCAATATGGTGTGAAGAGGTCACCTGCAAGGGCTGGATGAACCAGGGTGAGTGGTGTGTCTGCTGCACAATGGTCAGCAGAGTGCATCCACTGGTGGGAACCAGCAGCAGCTGCTCTATGAACTAACAGGCCACCTTGCTTATGCGTGTGATGGAAACTCTTCCTTTGCACAGTTCACCCCAGCCCGAAGATTTCTCCAGGATAACAAGTTCTCTGGCCAGTTTCTCACTCTCTTCTTCCCTGATTATATGATATCCAAAAAAATTCTTCTTTGTATGCAGAATTGTAACTAAGCTATATGATAATGACTATAAAGTACTTTTAATGGTGGAGTGAAGAAAAGCAGAATGTAAAAATACCTGAATTTGAGGTACACAGAAATCTGAAGGCTTTAGGCCTGAAAGCTGTTAGAAAAAATCCATTGAAAAATTCAAAGAAAGGTAAGTTTAGAAGGATGAACAGAAAACCTACAGAACAATACAGGCCGTTCAGTCCACAAATTTGTGCCGAACATGTCCCTACTTTAGAAATTACTAGGCTTACCCATAGCCCTATATTTTTCTAAGCTCCATGTACCTATCCAAAGGTCTTTTAAAAGACCCTATCGTATCCACCTCCACAACTGTTGCTGGCAGCCCATTCCACGCACTCACCACTCTCTGCATAAAAAACTTACCCTTGACATCTCCTCTGTACCTACTCCCCAGCACCTTAAACGTGTGCCCTCTCGTGACAGCCATTTCAGCCCTGGGAAAAAGCCTCTGACAATCCACATAATCAATGCCTCTCATCATCTTATCTAACAGGGCACCCACCTCTTATCCTCCGTGCTCCAACGAGAAAAGGCCGAGTTCACTCAACCTGTTTTCATAAGGCATGCTCCCCAATCCAGGAAGCATCCTTGTAAATCTCCTCTGCACTCTTTCTATAATTTCAACATCCTTCCTGTAGTAAGATAACCAGAACTGAGCACAGTACTCCAAGTGGGGTCTGCCCATGCCTACTCTTTTGCCCATCTGACTAATTCCTTTGCCTCCATTTGAACTAAGGCCTTTCGTGACTTTGCTTATTTTAGCGTCTAAGTGTCTCTAAAATGTAGCTATCATATACAATTCTATCTCTCCCTCTGGGACCTATATAGCTGCAACATTACCTCTTGGCTCCTAAATTCAATTCCACAATTGACGAAGGCCAATACACCATATGCCCTCTTAACCACAGAGTCAACCTGCAGAGCTGCTTTGACCGTCCTGTGGACTCGGACCCCCAAGGTCCCTCTGATCCTCCACACTGCCAAGAGTCTTACCATTAATGCTATGTTCTGCCATCATAGTTGACCTACCAAAATGAACCACCTCACACATATCTGGGTTGAACTCCATCTGCCACTTCTCAGCCCAGTTTTGCATCTTATCAATGTCCCGCTGTAACCTCTGACAGCCTTCCACAGTATCCACAACACCTCCAACCTTTATGTCATCAGCAAACTTACTAACCCATCCCTCCACTACCTCATGTAGGTCACTTATAAAAATCATGAAGAGTAAGGGTCCCAGAACAGATCCCTAAGGCACACCACTGGTCACCGACCTCCATGCAGAATATGACCTGTCTACAACCACTCTTTGCCTTCTGTGGGCAAGCCAGTTCTAGATCCACAAAGCAATGTCCCCTTGGATCCCATGCCTCCTTACTTTCTCAATAAGCCTTGCATGGGGTACCTTATCAAATGCCTTGCTGAAATCCATATACACTACATCTACTGCTCTTCCTTCATCAATGTGTTTAGTCACATCCTCAAAAACTTCAATCAGGTTCGTAAGGCACGACCTACCCTTGACAAATCCATGCAGACTATTCCTAATTGTATTATATCTCTCCAAGTGTTCATAAATCCTGCCTTGGACTATTCAAAACTATTGGCTTAACTGTTTGTAGTAATGTAATATTAAGAAGTTAGCATCTCGAAGGCTGCTTGTGACCCTGGCTATTTTTTAAAGGTCATAGCAGCTATGAGCTTGAGAAAAAGAGTATAAATGTACAAATGCTTTCTCATGAGACAAGCCGAGCTTGCAAAAAACGTTTAAATGCACAAAAGCTTTCCCATAAGATAAGCTGAGCGGATGATAATAGCCTTGGTGTGAGAAATATATCGTGCTTTGTGTTTCTTATGGCACCTATAAGATATGCAATTAGAGGGAGTGACTATTTACAAGGGCAGCAGACTTTGGGTGATGGGCTTGTGCATGTCTGTATCCAGACATAGTAGCAATTAAAACTGTTATACGAACAATTTATGACTGATAACATTAACAATACTCATCTGTAGAGAAACTAAGGGGGGGTGAACCCACATGTATCTGTGTACGTGACTGCATGATATAAAAAGAACTGTATTTGCTTCAGGAGGCAGAGACCCTCAAAGCAGTCTCCGAGAGAAAGAGCTTAGGAGGATTCTCTCAAGTAACTTGCTAATAAAGAGTTAAAGTTACTTTCACCGTAGTACGTGGTGTCTTTGCATCGAGTAGATCAAAAGAAGTTTATAACTATTTGGCGACTCAGATGGGACCTCAAGACAAGGTACATCCGTAAAGACGGTGTCAGTGGTCGACTCTGTGGCAACGACCTGAGGTGGATGGGCCCACGAGGTAAGATTTGCCTCGATCCCTCTCATTAGTTGACCACTTTGGTGACCCTTTCGTCTGACGAGTGACCCTTTGACGAGCTCCTGAAGAATCCCAGTTAAACTACCCGAGTACTACGGTAGCTCAGAAGGTGAGGTTCGGGTCCTCACACTTAAGGTATCTGGGGTTAGAGTCCTCAGAACTTTGAAGTATAGTGGATAATATTGTTTGTAAGTGCCTGTCTCGGACACCCTGCCTTAGACCAGTTGTTAAGAGGGGAAATCCCCCACACAAAGGTCAGGACCCTAAAGTGGGTGCAGAGAGACACTGCACTAGGCTAAAAATGGTGCAAAATCTGAATTTCGAAATGGGTCAGACCCTTGATAAATCGGGGTCTAACACCCCTTTATTTAAAATTTGTAAAGACAACCCGGGGGATGAAAATGATTTCCTCAGACTGTCGGCATCATTAAATAGAAAAGCTAGGGAATGAAATACGGCCACTAGGTGTCAGCTGGGATTTGGATAAATGTATCAAAGCAGAGGAAGCGCTGTGGAAATGGGGGACTGCAGAAAGGTGGAAATTATTAATGTCGACGTGGAGAAAGACAGCCGAGGAATTAAACACCAAGTCAATTGAACGATTGGGAACATAGTACCCGTAGATGGGAGATTAGTGTATATGACCAGCAGGGTAATCCTAAATCTTGGTAGGTTTTGAATTATTTGTGTGAGGATTACGATGTTGACCAGAGTAGGAGAGAGAGAAAGGGAGAAAGACATGAAAGGAAAGTGAAGCGGAGAAGTAAAAATGGTGATCACAAAGGTAAAGTGGAGGTACCTCCCGACATGTCTGGTTTGCCCCTGTTGTTTCAAAATGATGATACGGATGAAACTGAGGAGGACTGGCTGATCCGCCCCACCGCTCCCATATACCCCCCGATCCTGCGTACCTCTCAAAAGGACGCAACAACCCCAACTCAGGAACAGTACTGCGACCCTATTGCAACACGGACCAGGAGTCGATCAAAATCCAGAGGCAGGTACCTTACACAGCTCACCTGTCCCAGAGCCCCAACAGATGGACCCCCGTACGCACCACCACCCAATTTCCGCAGCCGACCCATCCCTAAGAGTAACCCTAACTATGGACTTCCACCATCCAGACCCCAGCGACCACCCTTAGCAAGTGCTAGGGTTACAGGATGCTACTTCTGTGGCGCCTCTGATCATTGGCAAAGGGACTGTCCCACTCACCAACAACAGTCCAGGCCCCCGGGTCGGCGGCAACCATTCACCGCCCATAACCCGTTTTATGCCTGACTAGTGGATCAGCCGGATACTGGCTTGATGTTCCCTGTCCTCACTGATAACCCTGAAGAGGAGCCCATATTTAACCTACTAGTAGAAGGCAGTACTATCCCCTTTATGCTCAATACTGGAGCAACTACGTCAACACTTGAATCTTCCTGTATCAATCAACATGGTTTCAGGATGTCAGACACCTCAGTGACTCTGAGTGGCTTAATGGGACAAGAAAAATCCTACCCACTGACGAAACCCCTACGAGTCCAATTTGGGGACCAGCAGAGTACAATCCAGTTTGCCCAAACCCCGGACCTCGGAGTTAACCTAGCAGGGAGAGATCTGCTGTGCTCCCTCAGACTTAAAATAAAATGTCTTGATGCTGGAATTACTATTAGTGGTCCCGACTCCAGACGGACTTCTTGGGTCTACCATCCTCCTCAGTGGTGGGCTGTGGACCTTCGGCCCGGAGATTTCAACCCACCCCTGCAGGTGCCCGACCCACATGTAACACTGGTGTATGACCCCTCATGGGTCTCACAGGAATTAGAAACCAAGTATGCCCCCTTTGTGGGCAGCATGGTTAGCATTACTGTTCTAGGAGACGTAAAAGGGTAAGGAGGGAGCAGCATTATTAGTTCAGGTGCCTACTGAGATACGGAGCCAGTTGGGTCTTGTGTCCCCTCACATCACCTTGTCAGTGGCTGAGGGACACAAGCCAAAGGAGTTAGGGTTTCTAGCCTGCCGACTGCAGGAACAGGCAGACCCGAGCCTCCCCGGAACTCCCCAGATGTTACCGGATGGAATTTTGACTTATTACCTTACCCCTTTTTCGGTAACAGGCTGTGTCCATTGTCACCAGTCTCACCGCCTCGCCTCGGATGAGCCAGCCCCTGACTTATAGGCCGCATCAAAGGTTGAGGTAGGACTAACCTCTGTGACCCCAGTGCAACTTCGGGTGAAACGGGGGTACAGCTGCCCTCCATTCCACAATACCCTGTTCTGAAGGACACTGTTGACAGCGTCACTTCCCTGATGGACTCCTTTTGCAAACAGGGCATCTTGGTCCCTTGCCAATCACCATATAACACCCCATTCTACCCGTCCCCAAATCTGGACAGAGAGAGTGGCGCCTGGTACAAGATTTATGAAAGATAAATGAAATAGTTGAACCTTTTACATCCTGTCGTCCCCAACCCCAACCATTCTTAGTGACGTCCCTGCGGACACATGTATTTTCACTATTATTGACCTGCAGCATGCGTTTTTTTTTGCAATTCCCTTGTCCCCTGAATCCCAGCATTTGTTTGCCTTTACTTTCCAAGGCCAGCAATACACTTGGACACGCCTTCCACAAGGATTTGTCCACTCCCTGACCATTTTCTCTCAAATCCTACATAACCAACTTAAGGACTTGTAGCTGCCGGGGGGTCATCCATTATCCAATACGTAGATGACTTGTTGCTAGCCGGCCCTTCTGAACCCACCAATAAACAAGACACTAACAGGCTCCTTAATGCCCTCCACTCCTGGGGATATGTAATACCCCCTCATAAGGTAAAACTTGCTCAATGTCAGGTGAAATTCCTGGGTACCCTATTGAGTGCATATGAGAGAAAGCTCACCCCTGAACGAGTAACACCCATCATTGCTACCCCATCACCAACCACACCTAAGAGTATGAGGGCCTTCTTGGGTCTAGTGAACTTTTGCAGACAGTGGTTACCCAACGTTGCCCTCCTAACTAAACACCTCTTACCCCTGGCGTCCAGCCAAATGGCGGGACCTTTCGAACTCACACAAGAACAAAGGGATGCTTTTGACCAACTCAAACAGGCGCTGGCCAGTGCTCCGGCCCTGGGACGTCCCCTCTATGACCGCTGCTTCCAGTTATTTGTTAATGTCCTGGAAGACTGCACTACAACAGTCCTTAATCAGATCCATGGAGATAGGAAAAGACCGGTGGCATATTTCTCCACCCGCTTAGACCCAGTGGCAAGGGGTCTCCCACCATGTTCACAGATGCTCCCAGCCATTTACTCTCTCGTAATAGCTGCCTCCAACATAACTCTGCAGCAGACTGTAGTTGTTTATTCCTCACACACGTAACTGCGCTTTTGACCTCCCATCAAACCCAGCACCTCACCCAGGCTAGATTGAACGGATATGCGGTAGCACTCCTTAATAACCCACTTATTAACTTTGCCTACTATACTACCATCAACCTCACCATTTTTCTAGAAAGCCCACCTGAGGATCTCACAGAGCCACCCCATGACTGTTTAATGCGGAACCACTTTCTGACTGCCCCCCACCTGAATCTCTCAGATAAGGCTTTCCTGTCTGTAAATTTAATCCTTTATGTCCACGGTAGTTCCTTTGTCTCTGAGCGGAGCAGCCGCTGAGGCAGCTATGCGGTTGTAAATGACTCAGCTGTGCTCGAGTCTGCATCCTTGCAGCCCCCGTATCAGCCCAAAAAGCGGAACTCTTTGCCCTAACCAGAGCTTGTATTTTGGCTAAAGATCAAGTGGCCAACATTTTTACTGACTCCCGCTATGCACTTGGTGTCGCCCATGACTTCGGCCAATTTTGGGCACACAGTGGATTTCTCATTTCCACAGGAACCCCTATTCAGAATGCTTTGTATGTACAGAACCTCCTCAGGGCCATCCTCCTCCCAAAACAATTGACTATTGTTAAGTGCTCAGCACACCTCTCCAATTCCTCCGCAGTCACCTAGGGTAACAACCAGGCGACAGGGAAGCCAAATTAGCGGCACGAACAGCCATTCCACATTGTCTCCACGGCAGAGAAGTTGGCTTTGCAAGCCAAACACAACAACAAAGGGTATCCCAGACATGAGCGCTGTGCATCAATTCCAGGGGGATGCCCCTGACTCAGAAAAACAATTATGGAAGACGCATGGGTGCTCGCACTCTGCGTCAGCAGGCCTCTGGCTTACGCCAGTGGGCCAAGTGTGTATACCTGATGCTTTATTACCAATGCTCATTGACTGCTTACATACTGATACGCACCTTGGCAAGGAGGGAATGAGTAACATGTTGCTACGCACTTGGTGGCACCCTAGGTAGAATGAGGCTGCACACAAAAAATATGGTCATGTTTAATATGTCAAAAAATGAATGCGGGAAAAGGGGTAGAAAAACCCCCTTGCCAGGTGGTCCATTTGAATGCATCCAGCTTGATTTTATTGAATTACCGCATGTACAATGTTATATGTATTCTTTTAATATTAATTTGTAGATGTGTTCAGTAGATGGATTGAAGCCTATGCAACCACCAACAAAAAAAAGCCTCAACGGCAGTGAGACTGTTACTCACAGAGATTATACCAAGATTTGGGGTACCCCAACAGATAAGCTCAGATAATGGTCCTCACTTTATAGGAAGGATAAATAAGGAGTTGTGTGGGGTACTGCATATCGAGCAACAGTTCCACTGTACCAACCACCCTAGGGCAGCAGGCATAGTGGAAAGAGCTAACGGCATCTTGGAAAACAAATTGGCCAAACTGATGTCTGAAACTGGCCTGAATTGGCTAAAGGTTCTCCCATTGGCACTGTACCACATGAGGATCACTCCCCATTCGACTACTGGGGTGTCGGCTGCCGAGGTCATTTATGGGCGCCCAGGAAGAACCCCATGGGATGCCAATATCCAACCCCCCACCCAAGTTGATCTCAATGTCATGGGGGACGAGTTACAAAGGAATTTTAGGCAATTAACATCCTCTTTAAAGTTTCTTCATTCACAGGTACAGGAGGTGTTCTCGCCACAAAGAGGCTCGAAAGCAGAGTGGCCTGACTTAAAGGTTGGAGACTCGGTACTGATAAGGAACTGGGAGCACCCCAAGCTTGGATCTCGGTGGAAGGGACCCCTCCAGATACTTCTCCAGACACCCACGGCGGTAAAGGTACAAGGTCACGACTGTTGGGTTCACCTGAGTGATTGCAAGCGATGGCCGCCGAAAGAGAAGTGATTATTGTTGGACTTGGACACTTTGTCATTGTCGTCGCCTTTATGGTGACTGCTCTAGAGGAAAATCTGTTCTATAAAACCCATATGCAGCTGCATGGTAATCGCACTGTATGTTATCCGCTTGCCAAATCAGTAGAAGCCCTGTTTGTAGCCACCCCGGGATGGGACCCTAAGAGTCTGTACACCATTGATACCTTGGACATCCCCGCATAGGAAGGACAGGCAGGTTCTGGCAGGGGACAATAGGGCAATGTGTAGAACTTGTATACAATGATAGGAGGAAAACACCAAGACCTCATCCTGTTAAAGGAACAAAGGCTAACTGTTATGACCCACAGAGTTACCCCTACTGTTTTGGAGGAGAAGGCTGGGGCTGTGTAGTAGGTCTAGTTCCTCACAATGTCTCTTGCGCAATCACTCATTGCATATGGCGTAGATGCAGAATACAAGGAGGATGGCTTAGTTGCACACATACAGAACAACAGTGTGTTAATGGGACCACAGAAGCTCTGTGGGAAGTGTAACGGGACACATGTTGCTACAGATTCCCTGATATACCCATATAACACTTCAGATTTTAATCCATATGCAGGAATCAGTAACTGGCACAAAAACAGATGACGGGAGCTGGGAAGTCTACCATAAAATGCTACCGGGCTAAGGAGGGGTTTGTTTTCCTTCTTAATGGGACTTCTACCACCGCCACATCCACTCTGCCAGCTTTGTTTGCGGTGGGAACGATTGGGCCGGTCATGTCCGACGACCCGGTCAGTAAGTAAAGAGTTCTGTGTGGACTGGAAGGATCCGGTCACGCTGGGCTCCTCTTTAGGCTATGAGTTTCTGAGAACTCTCTCTCTAGGGGATTCAGCAGGGACCATAGCCACGAAACATCGGAACTACCTTATTTGTGGGCTGACTGTGCTGGGGAACAGTACTACGGAAGGACTGGAGGCCATAAATAAAGAGCTGGCAGAGTTGCGACTGTACGCCCAACAGACCTAGTATGCTGTAGACTACCAGTTGGCTCAGCAAGGAGGAGTATGTACCTTAGTAGGGGACAAGTGCATCACCCATGTCACAGACAAATCATTTAATATAACACATGCTATTCAGTCTATCAAGAAACAATTAGATAATTTCAGGGAAGGTCCCAAACCAGAGGATAGGTGGTTAGGTTGGCTACTAGGAGGTTCCTGGGGTTCCTATTTGCTACATGGGCTTATTACAGTCATGATCGCTCTTATTGCTATGTGTGTTATTAGTTTGTATTAATACGTGTTGCAAGTTGTGTCTGCAAGAGCTAAGAAATTCATTCTCGGCCCCAATCTGAATGTATTATCATGGAATGATAAAAGGAAGGAATGTAATATTAAGAAGTTAGCATCTCGTAGGCTGCTTGTGACCCTGGCTATTTTTTAAAGGTCATAGCAGCTATGAGCTTGAGAAAAAGACTATAAATGCACAAATGCTTTCCCATAAGATAAGCTGAGCGGGTGATAATAGCCTTGGTGTGAGAAATATATCATGCTTTGTGTTTCTTATGGCACCTATAAGATATGCAATTAGAGGGAGTGACTATTTACAAGGGCAGCAGACTTTGGGTGATGGGCTTGTGCATGTCTGTATCCAGACATAGTAGCAATTAAAACTGTTATACGAACAATTTATGACTGATAACATTAACAATACTCATCTGTAGAGAAACTAAGGGGGGGTGAACCCACATGTATCTGTGTACATGACTGCATGATATAAAAAGAACTGTATTTGCTTCAGGAGGCAGAGACCCTCGAAGCAGCCTCCGAGAGAGAGTGCTTAGGAGGATTCTCTCAGGTAACTTGCTAATAAAGAGTTAAAGTTACTTTCACCGTAGTACGTGGTGTCTTTGCATCGGGTAGATCGAAAGAAGTTTATAACAGTAACACACACAAAATACTGGAGGAACTCAGTAGGTCAGGCAAATAAATGGAAATAAATAAACAGTCAATGTTTAGGGCTGAGACCCTTCCTCAGTATTGGAAAGGAAGGAGGAAGAAGTGAGAGGAAGAAGGTGGGGAAATGGGAAGGAGTACAACTTAGAAGATGATTGGTGAAGCAAGACAGATGAGTGAGGGAGGGAGGATGAAGAAGCTGGGAGGTGACAGGCGGAAAAGATAAAAGGGCTGGAGAAGGAAGAATCTAATATGAGAGGAGAGTGGACCATGGGAGAAAGGGAAGAAGGAGGGAAACTAGAGTGAGGAATGGAAGAAGAGGGAAGGGGGAGGCAGAAAATTACCAGAAGTTAGAGAAATCGGTTTTTATGTCATCAGATTGGAGGCTACCAAGATGAAATACAAGGTGTTGTCCTCCAACCTGAGAGAGCCTCATCGTGGCAATATAGGAAGCCACGGACCGAAACTTCAGAAACGACATAACTATTGAAATGTTCTCTTTCCATTAACATGTAATTTGACTTCTTTCAGGTGCACCTCTTTGCTAATACACTTTTTGCTCCAAAACAAGCAATCCCTAGTGCTAGAGGGAAAGATAATAAAGCTGGTAGCTACAATAGGAAACATTAACAGTAGTAACAAACAAGTAGCGGCATTCAACCTATTTAAATTGTACTCATTGACTCTGTTTCTCACATACTACCTTTCCTGATGTAGTAAGTATTGCAGAAAATCACAGGTGCAGCTGTATCAAGATTGCTATCCATTATACTGTCAACATGTTGTGTTGACACAAAACCCCTGAAATCACAGACCGTAGCCACTTAACATAATAGGTTCTTGAAACTAACCACAGCCTTTACAAAGACTGTATTTGAAACAGAGTACAACAATGGAAACAAATTTCTCTAGGATATCATAGAAATCTGTTGGGTATCCTATTAGAAAAAGACTTCAGAATTTTTACCATGGAAGTACATCATTTTCAAATACTCAGGATGATTTAACGCCAGTTCCAGTACATGAATGTAAAGGAGAACTCCAGATTCGATGCAGCACAGAAAAAAACAAAATATGATAAAGAACACAATAATAACACACAATACAAATACATAAGATAGCTATATACATAGATTGTATATCCATAAAGTGATGCTAGGTACAGGAGTGTCTGTACATAAGGTGGCTGACAGGAAATTATAAAGTAGTGATGGTGGGGGTCTGGTCAGATGGAGGCGTTGATCAGTCTTACTGCTGGGGGAAAGTAAATGTTTTTGAGTCTGGTAGTCTTAGCATGGATGCAAGAAGAGATCTGCTAATAGTTGGAGAAACATAGTGTCCTCCAAGAAAACCACAACGTTGACGTGGTTTGGAGGCTTGCAAGCCTCAATGTCCCAGAGGGCTATGTCGGCTGGAGTTGTCAGCCTTGTGCTTTGACTCTTGGTAGAATCACCCATGCCAAACAGGTCAAAGGGAAGAGGCCAGACTAAGAGTAGTCCACTGGTCCTACAGATTGGGGGGTGGGGAGGGGGGTGGTGTTCAGTTTAGGACTAACAACACTGACTGGTAAAACAAAATTGTTAAGGAAACGTAATGAAGAATCCTTCTGTATCTATGTGCTATGGTATTCCTGAGTCTCCGCCTGGGATTCGCATGACTGACAGAAGTTAAAACTGAGGAAGCTATTGGCATGTTGAAGGAAGCCTGAATATCACCAAGACCAAAATTGGTTTTGATGGCCATAGACAGAGACGGAGGACCTTCAATGCTGCCCTAAATGCGTAACGGGCACTAAATAGAGTGTGCAGATAATATAGTGGCAGAATTTTCTCCCACCCCTGCAGAACTGAAACAAAATCAGTGAGGAAATGTTTAACTTGAATGAGATACGGATGCCTTTATGCACATCCATCTAAAGCAATGGGATTCGTGTTTTATGGCAGACAAAAATCACTTAGTCTTTTCCTTAGAGGCAATGCAGACGCTAAATGCAAGTTTAAACATCTCTTTATCAATCACTCACAAGGACTAAGATTCTAAAAGGGACAATCAAACCAAATATTCCAGTGGCATAATGATTTAACAAAAAATTGTAGGTGATGGCATAGTTCCAAGATCATATCATGTCCCTTCTCTCTTCTTTCATCAAACAATATTTTGTCTGAGGAACAGATCCTTGCCTACTACTGGCAATATCTCTGTACATCAAGAAATGGCTGACAACATCCAGGCAGTGCTTTTACCAACAAGGCATTATTACTGCAGTTAAGATGTAATAATAACTGATGTGCAAAACGAGGGAGTTCATTATGAAATGACCTCTAGTGGCATTCTGCTACATCAAAAGAGTGATGATCATCTTCAATGAGGACAATTCCAAGATGGACAGAGCAATAAATACGGCTACATGATGGAAGATGCATGTAACCAGGAGCTTTACCAGATGAAAAAAAGAGAGCTATCCAGATGTCCATCAACACTTTCTTTAAGTCTCATTCGTCAGCTAGCGAGCCAAGTACAATCACAGGAACATTATTTACCAATAATGATGACACAAATTCCAAGTTCAGAGTCATCAATACCCACATCACTGTCACACGTTACAGCTCTGGCTCTTATCTCTCCCACATCAGCTCAACAAAAGTCACTAACTAGATGTAAATCTGGCAACTCTCCTCTGCAATAGCATTGTGGAAGTGCCTTCAACAAAAGGACAGCAGTGATTCAAGATGGCTCACTGTCATTTGCTTAAGGATGGTTAGGGAACGACAATAAATGCTGACTAACCATGCCAGCAATGTTCCCTCGAAGTTGTTCATGTGCACACGCGCACATACATCTTTTACTACTAATGCACAAAGAAATTAAAAATTGTGCACAAAAGGACGTCACCCTCTACCTCATCGGCATGTTAAATATATCTCACAATCATACACAATTACATTTCTTTTTCCAGTTTCTAATGCGGGCAGTACTGACAACACAGAACTTGCAATGATTCGTCTGCAGATTTTAAAGCTGGCTTAATTATACTGTTTTTATTGAAGAAATTATTGATTCACTGTGTCAAATTCCAAAAAAGCAAAGGGCATGAAGTGCAAAAGAATTGCTAGTTCATTTAAAGCAGAATGGCTTAATGAACCAGTAGAAACTACTACACTGAAAGCTCATGAGGTCAGGAACGTGCAGCTACGAGAAATATTTATGTACAATACAGAAACTGGTGTTATCTATGTTACTATTGCAATTCAAAAGTTGCTGGAGAATTTATAAGTGGGAAGAAGTGGCATAATATTTAGAAACTTGACTTTTTAATAGGCAAGTCACATATGGATGGTGTGCAAAAAGCTCTGGCAAGAAAATCCTTTATTACCCGCTACAGGCCTGCTATGTATTGTTCGTGAGAGTGCAGATGAATGAGATCAAAAATGATCAAACCCACAAGAGATCAAAGTTCTTCTTGAGAGTTTTTTGCTAGCTGTTAAAATGAATACCTCTATATATAAAATTCATTGTGCATTACAAATTAGAGGGAACAGTGCAATCCAGTAGAGTCTAAAATACGAAAAATACAAAATGAACAAGCCTAACTTCAATGCTAAAAAGGCTGAAGTAACTGCCATTTCTTGCTTTGATTTTGGGGAAAATGTGTATGTCATGAAGGGCACAATGACATCAGAAATGAGGGACTAGGAAAACTATTTTGATTACAGAAGTATCAAGAAATAAAAGTAATTGGTAACACACTGATCAGTTAGAAACTCACTGTAAAGCATAAGTGAAAGTAACTATAGAGACCCAATTTTTTTAATGTAGATGTAAATCCTACTTATGAATAGAAGAAAAACATTTTTGAAAGCTGAAATTTTTTAAAAATTATATAAAAACGGTTCTTTGAAAGTAAAGTCACTACAGCTACAAAGGACTAAATGGTTCCCTTCTGTGTTGGAAAACATTGCTTTCTGTAACAGCTTTTCTCTCAAATTGTTTATAAAGTCTGTATTTTTTTTTTAAATGTGTAAATTTGACTTCCACAATAACTTTTTCCAAAATACTATTGATTTGCAATTCAAACCACTGTTGTATAAAAGTGCACAATAGCCATACGGATAAGGATCAGTATCAGAAAATATACAGAATAATATCCCCCACAATGTATGTAGAGGGCAACAAAACTTCAGTCGCCAAAGGATAGACTCATAGGCATGTATCAAACAGAAAAGTAACCGAATGAGCTATGTAACCAAATTTAATGATTGTCATACTTAACTGGATGGAAGAAAAGAAAAAAATTCCAACCGTGCTGAGCAGTCAACAATAAAATCAATAGTTGCTAGCTTGAAATGGATTGTGTCAACATTTAAAACCTATCTGGTGAATAAGAGTTGTAAACATTGATTCTTTTGTGTCCTAATCTGCAAAAATGGTGACAAAACAGCACTGAAAATAAATGCAACAACTGCAAATTGCCTCAAGCAAAATTACTCATTTTTTTCCATGTAATTGTAAACTGGTGCTACTGTGTACACTCAGCTATATTAGTCAGCTTGACTACAAAGACCTGCAACACACATTTACCATTCCTGGTACGTACAGATCTTCTTCCCAACATTGTGAAAAGATGTGCATCTAAATGAAAAAAAAACTGAAATGCAATGGTTTTGATACAATTAAAATTAATTTATTCCAACCATCTTAAAGTCCTTTTTGTAAACTCTGGACTTTATTCATGTACATTTGGCATATCAAATCTATTGACTAAGCAGCTTCAGAAACAAATTTACCACAAATGCAAATGAATTATAATAGAAAGTTATATCAATAAAGTTGGATCAAATGTGGTAACTTCAGAAAGAGTTAGGGGCAAATTTTGATTAGAATAAGAGAGCGCAAGGACAGCATGTTATCATTAGCATAAGTCTTAATGATACTTATAAACAGGTTTAAGTACACAACCCATGCAATCTAAATAAAAATTAAAATCTGATATTTACAGATAGAAATGAGTAGAGCAAAAATCTAACGTTGTTACAAAGTGAGTATCACTAGCAAATGTAGATACAAAACACCACAGTGAACTTTAAAAAAAGCCAAGGGGAATAAAGCTAAGCTAGGGAATTCAGCAGGACCAGGGATCCAGACCAAAAGACATACTTTTGAATATTTCCTTTCACAATCTCAGCACCAAAAGTGTTATGCAGCAATGAACTACTTTAGATGAGATGTAATTAGAATTGATGTATCACACAGATCATAGCAGCCTGTTTGGCCACAGCATACCCCACAATCATCAATTTGATCATTTTAAACCTGGTTATAAAGACAATGAGAGATAAAATTTCGTCAGAACACGGTAATAATGACAAAATAATAATGTCTCTGTTCTTCAGAATAACACCACTGGCACTTTTTCAAGAAACGCTACAAACCAAGAAGACAAGAGTTCAATCCATTATTTCTACTCCCTTGCCGCCCCTCCCCACTTTTCCCCCGTTATTCCAACACACAGCCTGCTGGAAGAACTCATTATTTCTCCTTAGTTTTGCAAAATATTTACACTTAACGTCCAATCAGTGCCCTTTTTGAATACCCTTGATTATGTTTTTAATCACACATTCAAACACCAAGTTCTAATCATAACACACAGTATTAGGAAGTTCCCCCTCCCCCGGTGACCTCAGCTGTGTCTTTTATCATCGTATCGGAATCCTTGAGGCATCCACTGATTGCCGTTTCTCTCTATCCATTCTATACAAACTCGTCATAATCTTGTTCTGCACACCTGTACCAAATCTCTTTACAACCTCTTGTTTACCAGCATCTCCAGTCCAGCCTGGAACTGATTCGAGACACTCATCCTTTATCTCCACGCACTCGAGTGACAACCTAGCGAAATTTTCTTTGAGACTCAAAAGCAGGAGGAGGTCTTGAACTCATAAACCTTACCCAAGAGCAAGAGTGGCATCAACAGAAATCAAGTAGATCGAGGGGAGTAGCACCAAACCAGAAAGGACGTGTGAAAGGTATTGGGAGGGGTGAGGGAGACTGATTGGAGGATAGAGGCGACTCAGGGTGGGGAGATTGGGAGGAGGTGAGAGCTGAAGGGGCCAGATAGTCCAAAGAAACATGAAACACGCAGACTCCACCACCTGACGTCTCCACAGTGCCGGGGCCCTGCAGCCACCCCGTCTCCAAACGCGAGCATGAGGTCATCACCTGGGTTTTCCAGCGGGGCCGGGGCCTGGGCCTGGTCCTGCCCGCCCCTCCCCTCCCACCCGCGGTTTCCGCTCGTCCACTCGCGGCTCACGCTCGAGGTTCCCCCGCCACGCGCCCTCTGTTTGCCTACCTCGGGCTCGAGCTCCGGTAGCCACATTCGGCTCTGCCCTGGGATCGGCGGACAACAATAATGCGACACTTCCGCCTTGTCAGCTCCGCCAGCCGGCCGGGACGCCTTCGATGGTCGCCGCCTACTTACCCCAGCGGCCTCGCTTCACTGACAGGTGGACGGCGACAAGGCTACTTCTACCGTTGATGTCCGGTTGTGGTCCAGCCGGAACAAGAGCCGCGTTGCAATTACATAACTCCCGTAGTGCGGATGTAGTTCCCAAAGCACTTCCCGGCGTGTGTGGTGGAGCCAGGCAAAGAAATCAGCACAGCGCAGAGGGAACTGTTAACGGAGCGTGTTACCAGATAGGGTTAGCTCCATCAATGCTCTAATCTATCCCGGGGATCACAGGATTTGTAAAAAAAAAAGGGGGCAAATACACGATGAAACATAATGGAATTAAGGACTAAGGGGAATTGGTACAGAAGAGGAAAAGAGACGGAGGCAAATCGGCCATGAACATATCGAAGAGGGTTAGGTTTGAGGGGCCGAAGGGTCTGCTCCTGCTCCTATGTCCTAATTTCATCGGGGAGGCTAATGGAGAGGTTTCCTTGAAACGATTGTTTTGGCAGCTGGAGGAGTTTCTCTGTCTGACCCTCACAGCCATCCAAGATGGGAAAGTAAAGATCCACCACCTTCATGGTGAATAAGTTTCTCCTCATTTCAATCCTAAACATCCTATCCTTATTCTATGCTATGCCTCTGATCCAAGACTTCTTATTTATGGGGAACATGCTCATGTAAAGTCCTTTAAAAGGTGGATACTTCAATGATATATGAATTCTGAAGAACAGGACCCCAGTTTACTGAACAACACACAAAATGCTGGAGGAACTCAGCAGGCCAGGCAGTATCTAGGGAAAAGAGTACAGTCAACATTGCAGGACTAGAGAAAAATCTCTCTCTCCCAGTGTCCTGTGCCCTCCTGCTTCAAAACATCCACCATTGTTCCTGTACCTAAAAAGATGAAGCTAACATGCCTGAATGACTGGCGTCCTGTCACACTCACCTCAATAATAAGCAAGTGCTTTGAGAAGCTGATCAAGGATTACATCTGTAGCATGCTACCACCCAAACTGGACCCCCTACAAATTGCCTACCGACACAACCAATCGAAGGAAGACGCAATAGCCACAGCTCTTCACACCGTCCTTACACATCTGGAGAAGGATGCTTATGTAAGAATGCTGTTCTTGGACCACAGTTCAGCACTCAACCCATAATGACCCCAGGCATGGCAAGAAGCTCAGAGAACTCAGCTTTCACCCTACCTTGTGTAGCTGGATCCTGTACTTCCTGTCAGAGCACTGGCAGGTGGTAAGAGTGGACTCCCTCACCTCTGACCCTCAACATAGGTGCCCCTCAGGGCTGTGTCCTAAGCCACCTCCTTTAACCTCTGTAAACCCATTACTGTGTTGCCACCCACAGCTCCAATCTGCTAATTAAATTTGCTGATGACACTACACTGATTGGCCTAATCTCAAATAACAACGAAGCAGCCTTCAGAGAAGAACTCATCGCCCTGATACAGTGGTGTCAAGAAAACAACCTCTCCCTCAATGTTACAAAAACAAAGGAGCTGGTTGTGGACTACAAGAGGAATGGAGACAGGCTGATCCCTATTGACATCAATAGATCTGGGGTTGAGAAAGTTAACAGCTTTAAGTTCTTCATCATACACATCACCGAGGATCTCACGTGGTCTGTGCATACCAGCGATGTGGTGAAAAAGGCACAACAGTGCCTCTCTCACCTCAGATGGTTGAAGAAGTTTGGTATGGGTCCCCAAACTTTCTACAGGGGCACAATTGAGAGCATCCTGACTGGCTGCATCACTGCCTGGTATGGTATCCCTTAATCACAGGATTCTGCAGAGAGTGATGCGGACAGCCCTGCGCATCTGTAGATGTGAACTTCCCACTATTCAGGACATTTACAAAGACAGGTGTGTAAAAGGGCCTGAAGGATCATTGGGGTCCCAAGTCACCCCAACCACAAACTGTTTCAGCTGCTACGATCTGGGAAACGGTACCGCAGCTTAAAAGCCAGGACCAGCAGGCTCCGGGACAGCTTCTTCCACCAGGCCATCAGACTGATTAATTCATGCTGACACAATTGTATTTCTATGTTATATTGATTGTTCTGTTGTACATACTGTTTATTACAAATTACTATAAATTGCACATTGCACATTCAGATGGGGACATAACGTAAAGATTTTTCGTCATGTGTGTGAAGGATGTAAGAAATAAAGTCAATTCAATTCAAAAAGTGGAGCTTTCGGACATTGAGTCCATTCTCCACTGCTGCTGAAGGGTCTCAGCCTGAAACGTCGACTCTACTCTTTTCCATAAATCCTTTCTGGCCTTCTGAGTTCCTCTAGCATTTGTGTGTGTTGCTTGGATTTCCAGTATCTGCAGATTTTCTCGTTTAGAACCATAGAAAACCTACAGCACAATACAGGCCCTTTGGCCCACAATGCTGTGCCAAACCTACTTATTTTAGAAATTACCTAGGGTTACCCATAGCCCTCTATTTTTCTAAGCTCCATGTACCTATCCAGGAGCCTCTTAAAAGACCCTATTGTATCGGCCTCCACCACCATCGCTGGCAGCCCATTCCACGTACTCACCACCCTCTGCGTAAAAAAATTTACCTCTGACATCTCCTCTGTAGCTACTTCCAAACACCTTAAAATTGTGCCCTCTCATGTTAGCCATTTCAGCCTTGGGAAAAAGCCTCTGACTATCCACACAGTCAATGCCATTCATCAGCTTATACACCTCTATCAGGTCACCTCTCATCCTCCCTTACTTCAAGGTGAAAAGGCCAAGTTCACTCAACCTATACTCATAGGGCATGCTCCCCAATCCAGGCAACATCCTTGTAAATCTTCATTGCACCCTTTCTATAGTTTCCACATTCTTCCTGTAGTGAGGTGACCAGAACTGAGCACAGTACTCCAAGTGGGGTCTAACCATGGTCCTATAAAGCTGTAACATTACTTCTCGGCTCTTAAACTCAATCCTATGGTTGATGAAGGCCAATGCACCATATGCTTTCTTAACCACACAGTCGATCTGCGCAGCAGCTTTGAGTGTCCTATGGACTTGGACCCCAAGATCCCTCTGATCCTCCACACTGCCAAGAGTCTTATCATTAATACTATATTCTGCCATCATATTTGACCTACCAAAATGAACCACCTCACACTTATCTAGGTTGAACTCCATCTGCCACTTCTCAGCCCAGTTTTGCATCCTATCAATATCCCGCTGTAACCTCTGACAGCCCTCCACATTATCCACAACAGCCCCAACCTTTGTGTCACTGGCAAATTTACTAACCCATCCCTCCACTTCCTCATCCACATGATTTATAAAAATCACGAAGAGCTGGGGTCCCAGAACCCCTTCTAAGGCACACCACAGGTCACTGACCTCCATGCAGAATATGACCTGTCTACAACCACTCTTTGCGTTCCATGGGCAAGCCAGTTCTGGATCCACAAAGCAATGTCCCCTTGGATCCCATGCCTCCTTACTTTCTGAATAAGCCTTGCATGGGGCATCTTATCAAATGCCTTGCTGAAATCCAAATACACTACATCTACTGCTCTTCCATCATCAATGTGTTTAGTCACATCCTCAAAAAATTCAATCAGGCTCGTAAGGCACGACCTGCCCTTGACAAAGCCATGCTGACTATTCCTAATCATATTATACCTCTCCAAATGTTCATAAATCCTCTCTCTCAGGATCTTCTCCATCAACTTACCATCAACTTAAGTACTTCATGGAAGTACTTAAAAAGGTATAAGATAAAAGACAAACTGCTGTTTAACTAAGTAATAAATTATGCATTTAAATGAAATATAGAACAAATTAGATTATCAATACTACTACAGTACTATAAAATTGTGTTTTTAGTTCCTAATATTTATTGATGGAGGAATTCATTGAGTGTATGCTGCCCTGTTCTGTCGTCTGTATATGAACAAAATCATCACAGACACCTAGAATAGATAATGGACTGCCTTCATACCATGCTTTTGATGAGTTTTACTATTGCCAATCAACTACTGCTCTTTGAAATATATGTATATCATATCCCTTGGTTATAGAAAAGATAGAGAAGGAGGTAAAATGGGGGGGGGGATGGGGAAGAGTTACACTAATCTGGGACAATACCACAACTGCACTTAGGGGAGACAAAATGGGCGGTTCAGGCACTGAGTCTATTTGGGTAGAACTCAGGAATAGGAAGGGTGCAATCACTCTGATGGGATTGTACTATGGACACCACCCCCCCGCCCCTCCCAATAGCTACCAGGACATTGAGGAACAGATATGTAATTAGATCAAGGAATGTATAAAAACAATAGAGTTGTTGTCACAAACAAGAGAAAATCAGCAGATGCTGGAAATCCGAGTAACACACACAAAATGCTGGAGGAAGTCAGCAGGTCAGGCAGCATCTATGGAAAAGAGGTACAGTCAACATTTCGGGCTGAAACCCTTCAAGTTGTTGTCATAGAGGATTTCAACTTCCCCAATATAAATGAGACCTTATTAGTGCAAGAGGTTTAGAGGGGGCAGAATTTGCTAAGTATATCCAGAAGGATTTCTTAAATCAGTATGAGGATAGTCCAATGAGAGGACCTGGTTTTGGGTACTGAGCCCGGCCAGGTGACTTACCTTTCAGTGGCTGAACAGTTAGGGAACAGTGACTACAACTTCTTAACTTTCATGATAGCTACAGATAAGGATAGGTATGCTTCTTGCAAGTGAGTTTTAAATTGGAGTAGGGCAAATTACAAGGGCATTAGGCAGGAACTAAGAGTTAATTGGGAACACCTTTTCCCTGGCAAGTCTACATCAGACATGTGGAGGATAGTTAAAGATCAATTGCACAGAATACAGGAAAGGTTTGTTCCTGTGAGAAGGAAGGATGGGGATGGGAAGGTAAGAGAACCTTGGATGTCTAGAGAGGTGATGGATCTAGTCAAGAAGGAAAAGGAAAAGTATGTAAAGCTGTAGATGTTTAGGGATCTCTTGCAGGATGTTAGGGATAAATTTGTCCCGGTGAGGAAGATAAAGAATGGTAGGGTGAAGGAACCACAGGTGACAAGTGAGGTGGAGAATCTAGTCAGATGGAAGAAGGCAGCATACATGAGGTTTAGGAAGCAAGGATCAGATGAGTCTATTGAGGAATATAGGGTAGCGAGAAAGGAGCTTAAGAAGGGGCTGAAGAGAGCAAGAAGGGGGCATGAGAAGGCCTTGGCAAGTAGGGTAAAGGAAAACCCCAAGGCATTCTTCAATTATGTGAAGAACAAAAGGTTGACAGGAGTGAAGATAGGACTGATTAGAGATAAAGGTGGGAAGATGTGCCTGGAGGCTGTGGAAGTCAAGTCAAGTCACTTTTATTGTCATTTCGACCATAACTGCTGGTACAGTACATAGTAAAACGGAGACAACGTTTTTCAGGATAATCGTGTTACATGACAGTACAAAAACTAGACTGAACTACGTAAAAAAAACAACACAGAGAAAGCTACACTAGACTACAGACCTACACAGGACTGCGTAAAGTGCACAAAAACAGTGCAGGCATTACAATAAATAATAAACAGGACAATAGGGCAAGGTGTCAGTCCAGGCTCTGGGTATTGAAGAGTCTGATAGCTTGGGGGAAGAAACTGTTCCTCAATGAATACTTCTCTTTGGTATTCACCAATGAGAGGGAACTTGATGACGGTGAGGACAATATGAGTGAGGTTGATGTTGTGGAGCATGCTGATATTAAGGGAGAAGAGGTGTTGGAGTTGTTAAAATACATTAGGCCGGATAAGTCCCCAGGGCCTGACGGAATATTCCTCAGGCTGCTCCATGAGGTGAGGGAAGAGATTGCTGAGCCTCTGGCTAGGATCTTTATGTCCTCGTTGTCCACAGGAATGGTATCAGAGGATTGGAGGGAGGCGAATGTTGTCCCCTTGTTCAAAATAGGTAGTAGGGATATTCAGGGATTCCATCTTAGAGATGGAATCTATGGGCATTTAGAGAATCATGGTCAGATCAAGGACAATCAACATGGCTTTGTGAAGGGCAGATCGTGTCTAACAAGCTTAATAGAGTTCTTTGAGGAGGTGACCAGACATATAGATGAGGGTAGTGCAGTGGATGTGATCTACATGGATTTTAGTAAGGCATTTGACAAGGTTCCACATGGTAGGCTTATTCAGAAAGTCAGAAGGCATGGGATCCAGGGAAGTTTGGCCAGGTGGATTCAGAATTGGCTTGCCTGCAGAAGGCAGAGGGTCATGGTGGAGGGAGTACATTCGGATTGGAGGGTTGTGACTAGTGGTGTCCCACAAAGGTCGGTTCTGGGACCTCTACTTTTCGTGATTTTTATTAACGACCTGGATGTGGGTGTGGAAGAGTGGGTTGGTAAGTTTGCAGACGACACAAAGGTTTGTGGTGTTGTGGATAGTGTTGAGGATTGTCGAAGATTGCTGAGAAACATTGAAAAGATGCAGAAGTGGGCTGAGAAGTGGCAGATGGAGTTCAACCCGGAGAAGTGTGAGGTGGTACACTTTGGAAGGACAAACTCCAAGGCAGAGTACAAAGTAAATGGCAGGATATTTGGAAGTGTGGAGGAGCAGAGGGATCTGGGGGTACATGTCCACAGATCCCTGAAAGTTGTCTCACAGGTGGATAGGGTAAGTCGAGGGATAGAGTTTAAGAGTTGCGGGGTAATGATGCAGCTCTATAAAACTCTGGTTAGGCCACACTTGGAGTACTGTGTCCAGTTCTGGTCGCCTCACTATAGGAAGCATTGGAAAGGGTACAGAGGAGATTTACCAGGATGCTGCCTGGTTTAGAGAGTATGCATTATGATCAGAGATTAAGGGAGCTAGGGCTTTACTCTCTGGAGAGAAGGAGGATGAGAGGAGACATGATAGAGGTATACAAGATATTAAGAGGAATAGATAGAGTGGTCAGCCAGTGCCTCTTCCCCAGGGCACTACTGCTCAATACAAGAGGACATGGCTTTAAGGTAAGGGGTGGGAAGTTCAAGGGGGATATTAGAGGAAGGTTTTTACTCAGAGAGTGGTGGGTGTGTGGAATGCACTGCCTGAGTCAGTGGTGGAGGTAGATACACTAGTGAAGTTTAAGAGACTACTAGACAGGTATATGGAGGAATTTAAGGTAGAGGGTTATATGGGAGGCAGGGTTTAAAGGTCGGCACAACATTGTGGGCCAAATGGCCTGTACTGTGCTGTATTGTTCTATGTTTTAAGTCGGGAACAACAAAGTACATACGTTTGTACATGAGGAGTATAAAGAAGTCAGAAAAGAACTAAAGGGAATTAGGAAGCCTGGAGCAGCCATGAAAAGTCCATGGCAAGTCGGATTCAGGTGAACCTCAAGGCATTCTATACATACATTAAGAGCAAGAGGGCAAGGCCGTACAAGGATAAAGGAGGGAACATTTGCTTGGATGCAGAGAATGTGAGTGAGGTACTTAATGAGCACTTTGCTTCAGTATTTACCAAGGAAAGGGATGTGGAGGACCAGGAGATCAGTGCCAAGTGTATAAATGGATGGATACGTCCCCAGTGCCTCATAGGATTTACCCCAGGTTACTGAAGGAGGTAAGCGACGAGATTTCTGGGCCCTTGACCAGTATCTTCATGTCCTTTGTAGGTACAGATGAGGTCCCGGGGGACTGACATGTGGTTAATATTGTACCTTTACTTAAGAAGGGAACAAGGGAAAATCATGGGAACTGTAAACCAGTGAGTTTCACATCAATTACAGGGAAATTGCTATAGAAAATTCTTAGGGATAGGATATATAAGCATTTGGAATGTTCAAGCATTGTAGAATGCCTTGGAATTCTCCTAATTAGGGAGTGCCAGCAAGGCTTTGTGTGGGTCAGGTCATGCCTTTCTAACTTAATCGAGTTTTTTTTTGACAAGGTGATAGGAAAGATTGAAGAGGGTAGGTGTATCCAGAGAGTCATGCCTGTCACGTGACAGCACTGTCCTCACCTGGTCGGAAGGCACACCACATGCCAGTCAACATTTCACCCCTCCCAACTAAACAATGCACACTTAACCATTGGCCACCTTAATTGGATTAACCCATCTAGCGCCAAGCCGTTGGCCCTCCCCCCCGGTGAATCACCTGGGCTGGACCCTCCAGCCCCCTGACCTATAAAGGTGCTACATGTGCTGGGTTCGCTCTCTTTTTGCCATCCTCGAGGGACCAGCCTGCTTCACTCCAGGCTGAAGACTGCAGAACAGTGCTGGAGACCTGTGGTGAGCTGTGCATTGAATAGGGTTTTGGAAGCATTTATTGTTGTCCCTGTAGCAGAGGCTGTGCTTGCCCATAGTGAAGGGGTGGTGGGTATCGTAGTTGCTTTTCCCTTGCTTGTATGTGTACCTGTACTCTGTCCCCACACCGTTTTCCCGTTTATTGTACTGCCAACCTGACTTTTCCCATGCTCATCTATTCTAAGCGCGTTTGTGTGAATATTGTAGCCGCTTGTGTTGTTCCCAAGCTCTTTTCCTCTTGAAAATACTCATTATTAAAACTGTGTGTCCAGAGCCCTTGCCTTTGAGACCCAAAGAATCTGTCTCATTTCCATCACAACAGTAGGGCAGTGGATGTTTCTACATGGATTTTAGTAAGGTGTTTGACAAAGTCCCTCATGGGAGGCTAATCCAGAAAATAAAGATGCATGGGTTCCACAGCAAACTGGCTATTTGGATTCAGAACTGGCTTGCTCATAGAAGACAGAAGGTAATGATTGAAGGGACTTATTTGAGCTGGAGATCTGTAATTAGTGTTCTGCAACAACCTGTGTTGGATCCTTTGCTGTTTGTGATGTATATAAATGACCTGGATGAAAATGTAGATGGGTGGGTTAATACATTTGCAGATGATACCACGATTTGAATTGAGTTGTAGAGTTGTGCACAGTGTAGAAGACTGGCAAAGACTATTGCACTATATAGATCAGTTGCAGATAAGGGCAGAGAAATGGCAGATGGAGTTTAACTCAGATAAATGTGAGGTTTTGCACCTTGGGAGGGAAAATGCAAGGAGACAGTACTATTTTAAGGGCAAAATATTCAACAATGTTGCTGAGCTGTGAGATCTTGGGATCCAAGTTTGTAGCTCCTTAAAGGTAGCTACACAGGTCAGTAAGGTGGTTAAGAAGGCATATGGAATGTTTGCTTTTATTAGTGGAGGCATTGAGTTCAAAAGTCAAGAAGTTAAATTGCAACTTTATAGAACTCTAGTTCGGCCACATCTGGAGTATTGCATACAGTTCTGGTTGCTCCACTGTAGGAAGAATGTTGAAACTTTGGAGAGGCTGCAGAAGAGGCTTACCTGGATGCTTCCTGGTTTAGAGGGCATGTGCTATCATGAGAGGTTGGATAAACTTGGGCTGTTTTCTCTGGAGTGGCAGGGGCTTAGGGGATATCTGATCAAGGTTTATAATATTATGAGAGGCATAAATAGAGTTGACAGAGGATCTATTTCCCAGGGGTTTTAAATGTGTAATATACTAGAGTGCATGCATTGAAGGCAAGAAGGGGTAGGTTAAAGGGGGAATGTGAGGAATGTAAGGGGTAAGAGAGCAATGGATGCTTGGAATGTGTTGCCAGATATGGTGGTAGAGACAAATATATTAGAGGCTTTTAAGGGACGTTTAGATAGGCCCTTGAATGTGATGAAGATAGAGGGATATGGACATTGTGCAGTTAGGAGGGATTAGTGTTTGTTTTTTAAAATTTGCTTTTTAGCTGGTTCAGCAGAACATTGTGGGATGAAGAGCCTTTTCCTGTGCTGCTCTGTTCTATAGTTACCAAATTTTCTTTGCAGCCCTTCTAAAATAAAGGCACAGCATTAGCCTCTCTCCTGGGTTCATGCCTGCCACTCATTGTTAACTATGATACATATATTCAGCCAGACTCCAGCAATTTCATCTCTATTGCCACACAGTGCTCTTGGATAGAATGATCTGACACCAGAGATTTTTTTACCTTCATATGTTTTATTACTTAGAACACCTCCTCTACTGTAGCATGGACTATCCTAATGATTTCGCCATTGGTTTCTGGGATGTCACAGTATGTCCTTCTCCATGATTTAGAAAAGGAGAAATATTCAATGTGTGCCTGATTCATTTCCTGTGACTCTACATGATAGATCTCCACTTTGGTCTTTGAGAGACCCTATTCTTTTCCTAATTCTCTTAAAACAGATAAAATCTCTTTGGAGTCTATGTAACGTTCTCTGTCAAAGCTATTTCATCCTCTTTCTTGCCCTCTTCAGTTCAGTTCAGTTCAGTTTCAGTTTGTTGTCATTTAGAAACCACAAATGCAATGCAGTTAAAAAAATGAGACAATGTTCTCCAGAATGATATCACAAAAGCACACGACAAAACCAACTACACCAGAAATCCACATAATGTTTGATAATCCCCCAATCCAGAGTCCGGAGAGGCTGCTGCATATTAATATCGCGCTACCATCTTAGCGCATTCCCCGGAAAGGAGCTCCAAACCCACCCGACAAAACAAGACTACCCAGACACACCAAGTCAGGAGACCAACTCTACCACCCAACAAACCAAAAACTAACTCTACAAGACCGACACAAAACCACATAGTTACATATAGTTATAGTTAACATATAGTTACAACAGTGCAGACAATACCATAATTGATAAAAAACAGACCATGGGCTCTTGATTTCCTTCATAACTAAAATCCTGCATCCTTGTATTCCTCCAGCAAATAATCTTTTCGCTGCTGCCTTTGCCTGACCTATGTCTCCCTTTTCTGACCAGAGCCTCAACATCCCTTGTCAGAATAATGGCACAAGAACATAAGAAATAGGAGCAGGAGTAGGCCATCCAGCCCATCGAGCCTGCCCCACCATTCAATAAGATCATGGCTGATCTGACCGTAAACTCAGCTCCATCTACCTGCCTTTTCCCCGTAACCCTTAATTCCCCTATTATGTAAAAATCTATCTAACTGTATCTTAAATATATTTAGTGAAGAAGCCTCAACTGCTTCCCTCGGCAGAGAATTCCACAGATTCACCACTCTCTGTGAAAAACAGTTCTTCCTCATTTCCGTCCTAAATCTTTTCCCCTGAATCTTGAGGCAATGTCACCTAGTTCTAGTCTCATCTACCAGTGGAAACAACTTTCCTACTTCTATCTTTCAAAATTTTGTATGTTTCTATAAGATTCCCTCTCATTCTTCTGAATTCCAGAGAGTATAGTCCCAGGCGACTCAATCGCTCCTCATGTTAACCCCTTCATCTCTGGAATCAACCTGGTGAACCTCCTCTGCACTGCTCCAAAGCCAGTATATCCTTCCTCAAGTGTGGAGACCAGAACTGGACACAGTACTCCAGATGCAGTCTCACCAGTACCCTGTATAGTTGCAGCATGACCTCCCTGTTCATGAATTCAATCCTTCTTAATAACCTGTTGCACCTGCAAGCCAACTTTTTGCGATTCATGCACAAGCACTCTCAAGTCCCTCTGCACAACAGCATGCTGCAATCTTTCACCACTTAAATAATAATCTGCTCTTCCATTATTCCTCCCAAAATGGATGATCTTGCATTTACCAATGTTGTATTCCATCTGCCAGACCTTGGCCCACACACTTAACCTATCTATATCCCTCTGAAGATTTTCCACATCCTCAGTACAATTTGCTTTTCCACTCAGTTTAGTGTCATCAGCAAATTTTGCTATGCTACACTCAGTCCCCTTTTCCAAATCATCAGTGTAAATGGTAAACAGCTGCGGGCCCAGCACTGACCCCTGTGGCACCCCACTCACCATTGACTGCCAACCGGAGAAACACCCATTTATACCAACTCTCTGCCTTCTATCTGTTAACCAACCCACTATTCAAGCCAATACACTTCCTCCAACTCCATGCATCCGTATCTTATTTATAAGTCTCTTGTGCGGCACCTTATCAAATGCCTTCTGGAAATCCAAGTATACGACATCCACCTGTTCCCCTCTATCCACTGCACTCATTATGTCCAAAAAAGAACTCCAGTAAGTTTGTCGAACAGGACCTGCCCTTTCTGAATCCATGCTGCGTATGTCTAATGGAACAACTCCTTTCTAAATGACCTTACCTTAATCTAATACAGAGGCATATTCAGGTGATTAAAATTGACAACTTTTGTTCAGACACTTTACTATTCATCATTCCAGTCACTGAACGTGTGATAGGATTATAGAGTAATATAGCACAGAGGCTTCGACCCACTGAGTCCACGTCTGCCATCACATATCCACTTACACTAATCCTTTTTCATTCTCCTCACATTTTACCAATTCTAAATCCCTGGACAATTACATTAGCTGATCAGCTTGGACATCTTTGGAATGCATGAGAAAACCAGAGCACCCAGGAAGCCCATGTGTGGTGACCAGGAGAATATGCAAACTCTACACAGACTACAACAGAGTTCAGGATTGAACTCCAATCACTAGAACTATGCAACAGCAGCCCTACTAGCTGTGCCCAGGTTCTGCCTTTAACTACATGTACATGCTTCATAGGCATAAAAATAAACTGCAGTGCACTCAATTTAATTAAAAATCCTTGAGGGGAAAATACGAGCGAACTTAGAAACATATACATTCAGTGCCACTGAACAGGTACCTCCTGTACCTAATAAAGCAGCTACTGAGTAAATTTTCAAAGTACATTTATTATCAACCTGTGTATACTATATACAAACGTGAGATTTGTCTCCTTACAGGCAGCCACTAAACAAAGAAACCCAATAGAACCCATTAGCCAAAAAATCAAACATCCAATGTGCAGGAAAAACAAATCATGCAAACAATAAGAGTAAGCAAATAACATTCAGAACTGAAGTTCACTAAAGTGAGTTGACAGCCACAAAGCCAGTCATCACTGCAGCCATTAGCTGCAGGACACAGCCTCAGTTCAGTGCAGAGATGAGTAAACTTCGTGCAGCAGCCATCTGAACCAAGCCATCCCTTGCCTCCAGCCCCGACACCCTGATCTTTTCATTCTGGCCTGGTGCTGAAATTGGCCAAACCTCAGGCCATTCCTCGCTCATATGCCTGGACCCCGCCACTTTGATTTGGCCCGTACCTGACTTTTCCAATCCGGGCTGGTGCCTAAAATCAGTCAAACTCTGGGTCCTTCGTCATTCCCAGGCCCTACTGCCTCAAATGGCCTTGCCTCACCTCAGTTTTGCCACATCAAATCACCTCCAAGTCTGCTCCAGCAATGGCCAAACATTGGCTCATTCCCCACTGTCAGACCCAGGCCCCACCGCCTCAATTCAGCCCATACACACAACTCCTCAACCATCCTGCACTTTCCAGACTCCAGTTCACACTGCAAAAATGCCAGGTCATATAGAAAGTTCAAAAGCTCAGCCTCAAAAGGGAGGTTACAAGATACTGATTGCAGTGATCACGTCAGAAAAAGTGTGATTAATACAGTAATTCATAGTTTTGTTTGCTACCAACAATTCATCACTGTGCTTCACCAGTGCCATCTTAAATATATGCTGGTAGTCTTCTGCTGCTGTAGCCCATCCACTTCAAGGTTCAATGCTGCCTGGCCTGCTGTGTTCCACCAGCATTTTGTGTGCGATGCTTGAATTTCCAGCATCTGCAGATTTCCTGGTGTCAAGGTTCAATATGTTGTGCATTCAGAAATTCTCTTCTGCACAGCACTGTTGTAACGTGGTTATTGAGTTACTGTCAGCGGTCATTCTCTTCTGACCTCTCTCATTAACATGTATTTTGTTTTTCTCACTATTCTCTGTAAACTCTAAAGACTGTGATGCGTGAAGATCCCAGGAGATCAGCAGTCTCTAAGATACTCAAACCACCTGTCTGTCACCAACAATCAGTCACTTCGATCACATTTCTTCCCCATTCTGATGTTCGGTCTGAACAACAATTGAACCTCTGGACCATGTCTGCATGCTTTGATGCAGTTGTTGCCACACGATAGTCTGATCAGATATTTGTATTAGCAAGCAGGTATACCTAAAAAAGTGGCCATGGAATGCATATGAGCTAACTTTGCATGTGTTTAAACTGCATGTCACGAGGAAATGTGGCCCTTTAGTTTGAGCATAGCAGTGAGAAAAAAGTGTAAAGGCAGCAAATCGAGTTGCAGAATTGTACGTATCTTAAACAAGCATCACTCCCCGCTAACATCTTAACTACATTCTACAGAGGCGTGGTTGAGAGTGTGCTGACCTTTTGCATCACAACCTGGTACTCCAGCTGCAGTGCTGCTGACAAAAAAGCCTTGCAGAGGGTGGTTAGGGGAGCAGAGAAGGTTATTGGTGTCTCCCTACCTTCTGTCCAAGACCTCTTTCAGAGTCGATGTCTCCAGAAGACACGGTACATCATTAAAGACCCCTCACACCCTCTCCATGAACTGTTTGTTCTTCTGCCATCAGGTAAACGTTACAGGAGCATCAAAACTAAAACCACAAGGCTACTAAACAGCTTCCTCCCACAGGCAGTCAGACTGCTAAATAGCTGCTCTACCTGACTCTGCTTTGGACACTTTTAACTTGCACTGGACACTTATAACTTGTTTTTAACTGACGTGTGGCTGTTGTGTTTTCCTATTTATTGGTATGTTTATTATTTAGTGTTGCGTTTGTTATGTTATGATTGCACTGCTCCTGGGAAACGCTGTCTCAGCACCCTGCAGAGCTGATGTATGGTTAGAATGACAATAAAGTTTTTGAATCTTTGAATCTTTTAGGTGTAAAGGATGCCTGACACTCATGGAATCTTCCTGCAGCACCAGTGAGCACTGTCATGGTATTTGAAAAAAGGAACCTGGATTATAAAGGTCTGTATTTTCACAAGTATAAATGAAATAAAAAAGCATCTTGCCCAAAAGCATGATTTACAAACTGGACATCTGAGGGAGCTGGTAATAAAAGTTTATGTTATCTATATTGAATTTTCATGTTCACTTATTTTAAGAAAACAGAATTGTATGAATCAGTCAAATTTCCCAAGCTTCAGCAATGATCCAGATTTGACAAGACTGAAGGAGTGTCACGTTGCACCATTGAATAACATTGAGTTTCCACAAGAAATATCGGTATTCCTCCAACAATAAGATTTTTCAAATGAGTATTTCAGGCCATGTTCATAAAACTGAGTGGAGTCAAGTCTTGGAGTCAAACTTGAACTAGTTTAAAGTTAAGGAGTTTGGATATTCACCATCTAACCAAGAAGTTATACACCAGAACTAAGTGAAGTTCCAAGGGTTACAGCATCCAAGAAGTTTGCACAGAGGCAAATTATCCCCAGATAATGATCCTGGTTAACTGTTTCAAAATATGATTTCTGTATAACTTGGGTACTGCATGAGTTATGAAGCCATACTTAAATCTAAAATTATCCCATCAGTTCAAAGTTTTGGCTGTAATCACCCTTACAGTTATTGACATAATTGTTTTACTAATGTTCTTCTTGTCAGGACTATTCAGCTCTAGTCTTCTCATGAGAGCATATATTGAAATATTTGTTTTTACAATGCCCATGATCTTTAACTTGGAAACTGTCTGATTTCTTTTTGGCCTATTTTCTCCAAGTTGAGGCATTGTTCCTGTATATTTAAACACAATAATAACTTGTTTGAAATAAGGTTCCATAAGCTGCAATGTGATAAGGGATCCAGTTAATACCTTTTTTATGATGGGTGTTAAGAAATATTTATCAGCTAAAGCACTGGGAAATATTTCTTACTATTTCCAGAAAAGGAGTATATCCAGTAACACATCTGCACTACAGTAGCAGCTTAAAGGATATACAGGGAGGAAGAGATCTTGAACCCACAGCTTTTCGATTCAGGTCTATGTGCAACCAACTCATCAAGATTGTCACTTTGGTATTTATGGCATTTCTTCCAGATGAAGTTCCCTAGAGTAAATTCTTCTCTATTCCAAAACATAATTGTCCTCCTCCTCAGTGACTCTTAAGTAGTAGTGGGTTGGGGGAGGGGTGGGTTTAGTTGGAGCCGGGACTTTAAAATAGAGTATTATAAACATTTATGCATTCCCACAGCATTTGCCCCCTGCAATTCAGGTGACTATTTTGAGATTCAACAACATAATACAGACCTTGGTTTAACTTTAGTTTTTAATTGATGCAGGTACTATTGGGTCAGAAATAGTGCCAACCATTTCTTGCTTTGATATCATGCATGATATCTTGGCACTGCTGGGCTAGAATATATCATCAAACAAGGTAAATAAAGAGATACAAACTCAGCATGCTAACAATCACATAAATAGCTATGGATATAGTAAGTCAGTTTGTTTAGGAGTATTATTGTTTGTGGGAGCAATGTGGGCTTCTGGACAGGGAGAGCTCCTTGCTTCAAGGAGATAACTAGGAAAGGTACCCTCTCCGCTTCCCGCAGGGATAACACCCTCTGCAGTTCCCTTGTGCGTTCATTACTCCCTCACACACACACACACACTAATCCACTTCCTGGCCCTTAACACTGCAAGCAGTCTAAGTACTACACCTGCCCATACATTTCCTCCCTTCCCCCATTCATGGTCCCAAACAGACCTTCCAGGTGAGGCAACACCTCGTCTGCGAATCTGCTGGCTTTGTCTATTGTGTCCTGTGCACCTGATGTGGCCTCCTCTACATTGGTGAGACCCATCAAAAACTGGGACTGTTTCGTCGAGCACCTCTGCACCTCTACACCATCTGCCACAAACGGCCAAAACTTTTAAATTCTGATTCCTATTCCTGTTCTGACGTGGCGATCTGTGACCCCTGCTTGTGTCAAGATGAGGTCACCCTCAGTCTGGAGGGAGCAACACTTTATATTCCATCGTGTAACATCCAACTTGATGGCATGAATATCGATTTCTCCTTCTGGTGAACAATTTCCCCTCCCCCTTCCTCTATTCCTTACTCTGACTTTCACTTCTTACCTGTCTATTACTTCGCCCTGGGTCCTTTCTTTCCTTTCTACACTCCTCTCCATCAGATTATTTCTTCTCCAGCCCTTGATCTTTCCCACCCACCTTCCAGCTAGCCACTTTCCACTCCCCCACCTTGCTATTTAGGCATCTTCCCCCTCCCCTTCCATCTCAGTCCTGACAAAGGGTCTCAGCCTGAAACATCTGCCTGACCTGCTGAGTTCCTCCAGCATTTCGTGGGTGTTGCAGCAATGATTTGATATTGTTCAAAGTACTACACTGTAGTCGTGTGCAATGCACTACTAAAGAAACACACGGAGGCAGAGAGAGCTGAACTCAGAATGCCTCTACTGATTCAAAATCGAGTGCTTAAATCTCCCCTCCCATGGGCCCCTGCGACCTGCAGGGCGGACGTGACGTCAGACTGTCCCCGGAAGGTCCACCCCGAGTGGGTAGTTCCAAACGTGTTACCGCGTGTCTGCCTGTGGCTCCCGATGGCGATTCGTCCCACGTGTGTGGGCTGCCACACCCCCCCACCCCCAGAAACGTCCATCGGGGGAGTGGAGCCCCCGGTCTGTGTGGCTTGCCTGGGTGGCTGGCCTTGCCGGTGCGGTGCGGATACCCTCACTGGTTACTCAATGTCCAAGTGCGTGGGTTTGAGGAGGTCCACTGTAAAAGTCTCTTCCTGGCCACCACCTCCACGACACACGTGGATCCGTTGTGCCTGATCACCTTGAAGGGTCCCTCGTATGGCCGCTGTGGAGGTGACCTGTGCATGCCCCATGAATAAAAACATACTCGCAGCCTTGGAGGTCTTTAGGGGTGAAGGATGGTACAGGACCATGCCTGGAGGTCAGGACCGGTGCCAGGGTCCCTACCTTGTCCTGCAGCCTCGTGAGCACTGCTGCTGGAGTTTCTTCCGAACCTCGGGCCTCTGGTACGAACTCGCCCGGGATCGTCGGGGGGGGGGGGGGGGGGGGGCGCCATAGACCAATTCCGCTGAGGAGGTGTCCAGGTCCTCCTTGGGGGCTGTGCGGATGCCCAGTAGGACTGAGGGAAGCTCATCTGTCCAGTTGGGGCCCCTGAAGCGCGCCATCAGGGCCAACTTGAGATGCCGGTGGAATCGCTCTACCAAACCGTTGGACTGGGGATGGTACGCTGTGGTGTGATGCGGTACGGCTTCCAGCCATCTGGTGAACCTGTCTACCATGGTAAAGATATACCTGGCACCCTGGGAGACTGGCAGGGGGCCGACAATGTCCACGTGGATCTGTTAGAACCTCCTGTGTATCGGCTGGAACTGCTGGAGGGGAGCCTTGACATGCCGCTGGACTTTGGCGGTCTGGCAGTGTACGCAGGTCCTGGGCCAGTGTCTGACCTTTTTGCGCAAACCGTGCCAGATGAATCTGTCTGCTACCAGCTTGATGGACGCCCGGATGGACGGGTGGGCCAGGTCGTGCAGCATGTCGAACACCCGGTGCCTCCATGCTACTGGTACCACGGGTCAGTGTTTACCGGTAGACACGTCGCAAAGGAGTCGATCCGCTGCCGGGCCAATGGAGACGTCCTCCAACTGGAGCCCCGAAACGGCGGTGCGGTAAGCCGGGATCTCAGTGTTCGACCGTTGTGTTTCCGCCAGTGCTGCAGAGTCTATTCCTGAGGACGATATGCCTACTGAGTGGAGGGAGGGGCGAGATGGTGTGTCGGCAACGACATTGTTCTTCCCTACGATGTGGCAGACGTCCGTGGTGAATTCTGAAATAAAGGACAGGTGCTTCTGCTGCTGAACCGACCATGGGTCCGATACCTTGGCCAGTGCGAAGGTGAGGGCTTGTGGTCCGTATACACGGTGAACTCCCTTCCCTCGAGGAAGTACCAGAAATGCCGGACAGCTAGGTAGAGCACTAGCAACTCTCTGTCGAAGGCGCTGTACTTCACCTCTGGTGGCCGTAGGTGCCGACTGAAGAAAGCGAGTGGTCGCCACTGGTCCTCGACGAGCTGCTCCAGGACTTCACCGACTGCCGTGTCACAAGCGTCGACTGTGAGTGCCCTGGGTACATCGACTCTCGGATGCACTAGGAGGGCCATCTTTGCCAGCGCCTGCCTGGCCTGCTCGAACGCCTCCGTGGACTCCACGTCTCACCGAGTCCATGAGCCTTTGGAAAGTTTGTGCTGCATTCTTGAGACCGAAAGGCATCCTCAGGAATTCGAACAAGCCGAACGGGGTGATGAGGGCTGTCTTGGGCACGTCTTCGGGGATGCACTGGGATGCACTGGGATCTGATGGTATCCCCTGACCAGATCGATTTTCGAGAAGATGGTCGCTCTGTGCAGGTTCGCCATGAAGCCCTGGATGTGGGGTACTGGGTATCTGTCGGCGGTTGTGGCGTCGTTGAGCCTTCTGTAGTCTCCGCAGGGCCTCCATCCTCCTGCAGACTTGGGCACCATGTGCAGTGGGGATGCCCACGGGCTGTCTGAGTGGCATATGATTCCCATCTCTTCCATCTTATGGAACTCCTCCCTGGCGAGGTGGAGCTTGTCAGGTGGGAGCCTACGAGCTCGGGCATGCAGCAGTGGTCCTTGCGTGGGGATGTGGTGCTGCACGCCGTGCTTGGGGTCGGCCGTGGAGAACTGCGGGGTGACTATGGAGGGGAATTCCACCAACACCCTGGCGAATTCGTTACCCGAGAAGGTCACTGAATCCAGGTGGAGGGCCGGTAGCTTGGCTTCTCTGAGCTGGAAAGTCTGGAATGTCTCGGCGTGGACCAAACGCCGGCCTTTCAAGTCGACCAGGAGGCAGTTGGCTCGTAGGAAATCTGCCCCTAGTAGTGGCTGTGACACCACTGCCAACGTGAGAGTCCAAGTGAAACGGCTGGACCTGAAATGCAGTGAGATAGCTCGCGGGCCATACGTCCGAATGCTGGTGCCATTTGCAGCGGTGAGTTCGGGGCCTGGGACCGCGTTACGAGTGTCCATGTTCGAGGGGGGGAGTACGCTGACTTCGGCCCCGGTGTCTACCAGGAAGTGCCGCCTGGAGTGTTGGTCCCAGAGGTACAGGAGGCTGTCTCAGTGGCCAGCTGTCGTAGCTATTAGCGACGGCTGGCCGCGGTGTTTCCTGGAAAAGCACTTGGTGGACGGCAGCGGTGCACGCCTGAGCCCATTCTTTGGTAATAGAAACGCCATTGTTCTGAATTTACGTCTTTATCCCCCTGTGGGTCTGGACAGCTTCGGTTGCAGGGCCTGGGCTTTGGGGCATGCGATCGTGTCTAGGCCAATTGAGGCTGCTCCACGTTGCTTGCTCTGCCAAAGGACGTCTGCTTTAGCTGTGACCCTGCGTGGGTCACTGAAATCCTCACTCGCGAGGAGGAGGCGAATATCCTCTGGCATTTGCTTAAGGAACAATTGTTCAAATAAAAGGCTCGGCTTATGGCCGTCCATGAGCGCCAGCATATCATTCATGAGCTCGGATGGCGTGCGGTCGCCCAGGCCGTTCATGTGTAGGAGCCACACGGCCTGTTCGCAGCAGGAGAGTCCGAAGGTACAGATCAGGAGCACCTTAAGCTTAGTGTACCTGTCCTCCGTTGGTGGCTGGTGTAGGAAGTCGATGATCCGGCCTGCCGTCTCCTGGTCGAGCGTGCTGACCACGTAGTAGTACCACGTGGCGTTGGCTGTAATGTCTCTGATATTGAACTGGGCCTCAGCCTGCTCGAAACAAACGTGGGGCTGAGTGGCCCAGAAAGTTGGGAGCTTCAGAGAGACCGTGCTATGTGAGTTGCTCAGATTCATGGCTGGTCGCTGAGTTACCAGCTCCAGATGCCGTCTGGAACGTCGGGGTCACCAATGTAGTTACACGCAACTCGCTACTAAAGAAACACACGGAGGCAGAGAGAGCTGAACTCAGAATGCCTTTAACGATACAAAATTGCGCGCTTAAATCTCCCCTCCCATGGGCCCCTGCGACCCGCGGGGCGGACGTGATGTCAGACTGTCCCCGGAAGGTCTGCCCCTGAGTGGGTAGTTCCAAACGTGCTACCGCATGTCTGCTTGCGGCTCCTGATGGCGGTTCAAATCCTGCGTGTGCGGGCCGCCACACTATAGCACGTTTTTGGTACTGACCTCAGGTACAATCAGACAGGGTTATGGATCTGGATTAGACTTAGTTTGCAGGTGCAGCAGGCTATCAAGAAGACAAACGGGATGTTGGCCTTCTTTGCTAGAGGGATTGAATTTAAGAGCAGGGAGGTTATGTTGCAACTGTACAGGGTACTGTCAATGCCTCCGCGCCCGTGTTCAACACATGGGTTCGTTTCCACCGCCATGTCCTTGCAACAGGTACTGGTGAGGCAGCACCTGGAGTACTGTGTGCAGTTCTGGTCTCCATACTCGAGGAGAGATATACTGGCTTTGGAGGCGGTGCAGTGGAGGTTCACCAGGTTGTTTCCAGAGATGAGGAGAGATTGAGTAGCCTGGGACTGTACTCACTGGAATTCAGAAGAATGAGAGGAGATCTTAAAGAAACATGAAATTATAAAAGGGATAGATAAGATAGAAGCAGGAAAGTTGGTTCCACTGGTAGGTGAGATTAGAACTAGGGGATATAGCCTCAAGATTCGGGGGAGTAGAGTTAGGATGGAGACAAGGAGGAACTGCTTTTTCCAGAGGGTGGTGAATCTATGGAATTCTCTGCCCAATGAAGCAGTGGAGGCTAACTCAGTTAATATATTTAAGACAAGGTTGGATAAATTCTTGCATAGTAAAGTAATTAAAGGTTAAGGGGTAAAGGCTGCCATGATCTTATTGAATGGCGGAGCAGGCTCGACAGGCCAGATGGCCGACTCCTGCTCCTAATTCTTGTTTAAAGCCAACAGGCTCCCATTGGTTGGGGTTGACCATGGATGTTGCGACCTAGCTGTCCGATTAGTTGATACACAAGCCATGACAACCTTAAGGAGCTAACATGCCACTAATTTCATAATACGTCAGATCTCTGGCTACACCTTTCTATGATGGTTTTATTATACTTGACATTGATTTAGTTGGTATTAGAAAGAAGCAGATACACAACAGGTTGCAGGTGCTAGAAAAGGAGCAAGGAACAAATTGGTGAGTCCACTAAACCGACAAACAACTCCGTGTGACTAGACACTTCCAATGCAAAACTCCTGCATGATGCTGGATTAATCAAATATTTTAAAAAATGAGAATGTATAGATCTTAAATAAAAATTGGTCAAGATGTCCAGTTTAAAATTTTTTAACTTTAATTGCTTGACAAAATTTTCCCCTTAGTATGGATATTTGTCCCATTTTGTCAAAATCTGGGTATAGGCTTCAGGCAGTGTTTTGGAAGAATATTGAACAACTCCAAAAAACACTGTAGAGAAGGAAACAAGTTGGATCTAAGTTCCTCAAGGTCATAAAATGGACAATGGCTCCTATTTACCAATTTCAGTTAATTTTTTTCCAGTGTTTTCTGTTTTAATTTATTCTACTTGACAATAACACATTGAACACACAGAGATTGTGTTTAGACATTCAATTCTTGTTGTACATCCTTTGGTTCAGCGAGTTAGAAAGTACATTTCAAACACTGAGACATATTCTGCACTGGAAGAATATTCTGGCAAGAACTGTCCTTTGTTATTCAAATAACAAGCCATGGGTAACAAAGGATATTAAGGACATCCTGAACGCTAAAAAGAGGACGTTTAGAGATGGAAATAGGGAGGAGCTGAGGACATTACAGAGGGACCTGAAAGCCAAGATCAGGGAGGCTAAAGATAGGTATAGGAGGAAGCTTCAGTGGAAACTCCAGCAGAACAACATGAGAGAGGTCTGGAGTGGGATGAGGACCATCACTGGGTTCTGGCAAACTAGCAACAGAGGAGCTGAAGGCAGTGTGGACAGGGCCAATGAACTTAACCTGTTCTTCAACAGATTTGACACTGTGGCCCCTGCCCATCCCCCACATAATTCATCTGTTGTCGGCCCCCAACCGACACATACTCCACTCTCCCCTCCTACCCTTCGTCACAGCCCCCCACTCAGCTCTCATGTCTACACCCCTCCCCCACCTGAAACCACCACGGTGGGCTTCACAGCTGAACAGGTGAGAAGATAGCTGAAATGTCTCCACCCAAGCAAGGCTGCAGGCCCGGATGGTGTCAGCCCCAGGGTGCTCAAAGCCTGTGGCCCCCAGCTATGTGGGGTACTTCACCATGTCTTCAACCTGAGCCTGAGCAACCTGAGGGTTGCTGTGCTGTGGATGACGTCCTGCCTCGTCCCTGTACCAAAGATGCCGCACCCCAGTGGCTCCAATGACTACAGACCGGTGGCATTGACCTCCCACATCATGAAGACCCTAGAGAGACTTGTTCTAGAGCAGCTCCGGCCTAAGTGGTTAGGCCACACTTAGACCCCCCTCCAGTTCGCCTATCAGCCCCGACTAGGAGTTGAGGATGCCATCATCTATCTGCTGAACCGTGTCTACGCCCACCTGGACAAGCTGGTGAGCACTGTGAGGGTCATGTTTTTTGACTTCTCCAGTGCATTCAACACCATCCGCCCTGCTCTGCTGGGTGAGAAGCTGACAGTGATGCAGGTGGATGCTTCCCTGGTGTCATGGATTATTGATTACCTGACTGGCAGACCACAGTACGTGAGCTTGCAACACTGTGTATCAGACAGAGTGGTCAGCAGCACTGGGGCTCCACAGGGGACTGTCCTGTATCTCTTTCTCTTCACCATCTACACCTCGGACTTCAACTACCGCACAGAGTCTTGCCATCTTCAGAAGTTTTCTGATGACTCTGCCATAGTTGGATGCATCAGCAAGGGAGATGAGCGGAGTACAGGGCTACGGTGGGAAACTTTGTCACATGGTGCGAGCAGAATCATCTGCAGCTTAATGTGAAAAGGACTAAGGAGCTGGTGGTGGACCTGAGGAGGGCTAAGGCGCTGGTGACCCCTGTTCCATCCAAAGGGTCAGTGTGGACATGGTGGAGGATTACAAATACCTGGGGATACGAATTGACAATAAACTGGACTGGTCAAAGAGCACTGAGGCTGTCTACAAGAAGGGTCAGAGCTGTCTCTATTTCCTGAGGAGACTGAGGTCCTTTAACATCTGTCGGACAATGCAGATGATGATCTACGAGTCTATGGTGGCCAGTGCTATCATGTTTGCTGTTGTGTGCTGGGGCAGCAGGCTGAGGGTAGCAGACACCAACAGAATCAACAAACTCATTCGTAAGGCCAGTGATGTTGAGGGGGTGGAACTGGACTCTCTGACGGTGGTGTCTGAAAAGAGGATGCTGTCCAAGTTGCATGCCATCTTGGACAATGACTCCCATCCACTCCATAATGTACTGGTTAGGCACAAGAGTACATTCAGCCAGAGACTCATTCCACCGAGATGTAACACTGAGTGTCATAGGAAGTCACTCCTGCCTGTGGCCATCAAACTTTACAACTCCTCCCTTGGAGTGTCAGACACCCTGAGCCAATAGTCTGGTTCTGGACTTATTTTCACTTGGCATGATTAACTTATTATTATTTAATTATTTATGGTTTTATATTGCTATATTTCTACACTATTCTTGGTTGGCACAGCTGTAATGAAACCCAATTTCCCTGGGGATCAATAAAGTACCGTAGATTCCGGATTATAAGCCGCTACTTTTTTCCCACATTTTGAACAGCTTTGAACTCTGCGGCCTTTAATCCGAAGCGGCTAATACATGGTTTTTTTTTTTTCATGCCGCCTCGTAAACATTTTGCCTCATAACAGTAGACCAATAAAATTGATGAGTAGTTCACAGAGGTCCAATGAAATTGTACGATAAATCAAGCGCACTTTCACAATTAAATTATTGTAAATCAGTCATTTGTACTCACCCTCATCAACATGGAAAATACTCGAAGAAAAGCAAGACCCGAGCGCGTCAGACCCGATTAGACCCGATTAGACCCGATCGCGTTACGCAAGCGCGTCAGACCCGATTAGACCCGATCGCGTTACGCAAGCGCGTCAGACCCGATCGCGTTACGCAAGCGCGTCAGACCCGATTAGACCCGATCGCGTTACGCAAGCGCGTCAGACCCGATCGCATTACGCAAGCGCGTCAGACCCGAACGAAAACGCTGCTTTTAAGTTAAAGGCTCGCAGTATATATATTTTTACCAGTCGCTAGGAGATATTGGAATGTTGTTCGTGCTGTTCAGTAAAAAAGTATATGCAACGTAATTTGTGTTACCGATACGTATGTATATTTAAAAGTAGCGGTGCGGCCTAAAATCCGGTGCGGCCTTTACAATTAAAAAATTGATTTTATTTCTAAAATTAGAGCCAGCGGCTTTTAATCAGGTGCGCTCTGTAGTCCGGAATCTACGGTATGTCTGTCTGTCTGAAAAAGTCGAGATGCTAACATCAGGTCTCACCTGGGGTTTGGGAAATGAAAAAGGTGAGGAAGCCATCTAGTGGCTACCTGTGCAAAATGCAGACATGTTAAAACAGCCGCAGATTAAATGTCAGGATCAGAATCAAGTTTAGTATGACTGATATTTGTTGATGTTGTTGTTTACAGCAGAAGCACAATGTAACATATAATTTTAACTATAAATTACAATAAGGAATATATAAAGTTTTAAGCAGTATAAAAAGAGCAACAAAAGAAAAATAGTGAGGTCGTGTACATGGATTTATTATCCATTCAGAAATCTGATGGCGGAGGGGAAGAAGCTGTTCGTAAAATGTTGAGTGTGTGCCTTCAGGCTCCTGTACCGGCTCCCGTACCTCCTCCTTAAGAGGACATGTCCTGGCCGATGGGGTCCTTAATGACTGATGCAGCCTTTTGAAGGTGTCCTGGGTACAGGGGAGGCAAGAGCCCATGATGGGGCTGGTTGAGTTTACAACTTACTACAGCTTTTTCTGATCCTGTGCAGTGGCCTTTCCATTTCAGACGGTGATACAATCAGTTAGAATGTTCTCCATGGTACAGCTGTAGAAATTTGTGTGACTCTTTGGTGACATAGAGCTCATTGCAGAAACACATGAAGCTGCCAAGGCAAACATTCGGCTGCACATTAAGAAACAATGACAATGAATAGTACAATGAATTCTGATGCTAAATGGCTTGAAAAGGGACAAGAGTTATACAAACTATCATTATAATCAATACAATGCAAGTTCTGTTTTTTTTCCATAATTTGTGCCCTTGCTGTACACACTGGGTTTAATTGTTCATTGGGTGGTAGATATTGTGTTTAAACAAAGTTAGGGATTTGGCAAAGTGGACAGTCTTTATTATTTTGAATGTTAATCTGTTAATTTCTTGCACGAAAGGACATGTTAGGCAGAGCTTTGTAGGCCAAAGGGCCTGTATTGTGCTATAGGTTTTCTACAATATCTCAGGCATTGCTTGCAGCCAAGTCTGTGTTCCTGCAATATCCACATTTACCACAGGAGGTCACTGTGAATAAAGTCAGAGGAACCTAGCTGCAGTTTTCATTCACTGATTCGGGAGAGGAATGTCTCGCTCCTCTGACACTGCCCGGCTTACCACACACACACAAGGGACATTTCCAATGTGTTACACTCTGCATAACTGAAAAAGAAATAATTTTGAGAAAATGGAATACAAATATTAAATTAGCTAACTGTTATTTCCATTTTAGGATTTAAAAACATATTGCTCCATTTTAATAGAGAATTTACAAAATTTTAAAATTGGATGAAACATTCAAATCATTCTTTTTACTCTTAGGCAGTACCATAATGTTATCATTTCCAAAAGGAACCTGCCTGTAATCGCTTGAGCCTTTTGAGAAATGAAGATAAAGTTTTATTAAAACCAGACTAAAAGTTATCACAAAGAAAATAGCAAAGCACTTCAGAAATGAGAGGTTACAAAACCTGTATTTTATTTTCAGATTAATTGACAGTATTTCAGGTATAGCCAGATGGGAATCCAATTCAATTGTTTTGTGTTCAAGAAATTTTAACCTAGTGAAAAAATACTACTGGAGTTAGGTTTCAAATTCATTTTAAACAAACATTTGTTGGACTCAGTTTGAATCACAACAGATTAGTATGGGGAAACTTGGCAAGTCAAATGCCCCTAATCAGACAAAATTTTCCTGCAAAACAGTGGTAAGGTGGCTGGAATGGTGTATTGCCTTTTGCTAAGGTTACTGGGACGTGGACTGCATTAAAACCATTCATCAATGTCCCAGAGCTCAGCAATTTGTCTTTTTTATATATTGTTTGTTGGCTTTCTTTAGATTGTGCTGGTTACAAAATAAGCCTGATTGACCCAGGCGTGGTCCACTCGGAACTCCGACTGCACAACGGCCCACATTTACAAAGTTGTCTCAGTTTATGATTTTTTACAGAAACATCATTGACACTTACAGTATGCATCCTTGAAATACAAAGCTATTTTTTGGAGTACAAGAATACTGTGCCACTTTCTGTGCATAAGAATACATTGTATTGACATTTCACCTTGTGCATTTCATCCAGTGATTTCAATTTACAGATTTTTAACCTAATGATACTTTTTACCAGTAAAAAGTCTTTTATACATCAAGGAATCCTATATTATTTTGGATGTGAAGGGGATCCAACCCACTCACCTCACTGGTATCCGTCAAGGCAAGAGCAGTGAGTCTTGTCCCCAGAACCCTTGAAAGTTTGCTGGATGTCAAAGGGTTTTTTTTTTACTAACAATTTCTGAAAACAGCTATTCATATATCATTTAAATAAATTCAAATTTAATAAACATTCATTATTTAATAAACAAATAATAAATGTATGTAAACAATACAAGTATTAACTGATAACTGGACAGAATTTTTATATGATGAAATTGAACAGAAATATAATTTCAGCTTACTTGTATCACAGAGGAATTTGGGGAAACAAGAAATTAACTTTTATTGAATATAATGTATTTAATTGTATATTGGTTCTGACACTTTGCAATAGCTCAACTAAGCTAAAAATGTTTTGTTGACAATTTTCATTCATACTCAGTGTCTGAGGCTTCTTGCTTAAGTGTCCAACAATAATCAGCCAGCAGTGATAGCTTTGAGTTGCCCTGACACTGTTTCTCCAAGACCACAACGTCCTGGTGAAACCTTTCACTGTGCACATCACTGACAGCTCCAGGATTGGCAGGTAAGAAATCTAAATGGGAATGCAGAAAATGAATCTTTAGTGACAAGTTGCATTTCATGGTTTTGTATGCTTGAAGTATGTTGTCAACCAGCTGCACGAATCTGGGTGCTGTTGGTTGCCAAGAAAAATTTCAACATCCTTGAATGCCCATCATGTGGTTTTCTCTGGTCCCACGAGAAGTTCTTCAAATTGCCTGTCATTGATGACTTGTTTGACTTCCAGACCAACAAAAATGTCTTCCTTAATCTTGACATCAGTTAGTCTGGGAAATATCTGTCTCAAATATCGAAATCCTTCACAGAATTTTTTTTGTGGCTGGTGACAGCAAATTCCATTCCTGTGGTCTTGAACCCAGTAATTCTGCTTTTGACTTTGATAAGTCTTTGACCAGGTCATTTAACTCAAATTGAGTTATCAGATGAGGGTCATTTGGCATAAGGGGTTCAAAATCTGTATCAGTATTCTTTTCCATTCCTGGCTCATGAATCATGGCATCTTCGTCTGCCTCCACGTCTCGGGTGGCTTCGGCGCTGGAAGTCTCATGGCAGTAGGGCAATTGGGGTATTCATTGGAATTATTATTTTTAGCAGAGAAACCAGATAGACTGGTCAGACAGAAGTAGCAGCTGTACAGGGTACTGGTGAGGCCACACCTGGAGTTCTGGTCTCCTTACTTGAGGGAGGATATACTGGCTTTGGAGGCGGTGCAGTGCAGGTTCACCAGGTTGATTCCAGAGATGAGGGGGTTTAGACTATGAGCAGAGTCGCCTGAGACTGTATTCACTGGAATTCAGAAGGATGAGAGGAGATCTTTTGGAAACATAAAATTATGAAAAGGGTAGACAAAATAGAGGCAGGAAAGTTGTTTCTACTGGTTGGTGAGACTAGAACTAGGAGGCATAGCCTCAAGATTCAGGGGAGTAAATTTAGGATGGAGATGAGGAGGAACTACTTTTCCCAGAGCGTAGTGAATCTGTGGAATTCTCTGCCCACTGAAGCAGTGGAGGCTACCTCAGTAAATATATTTAAGACAAGGTGAGGTAAATATTTGCATAGTAGCAGTGGCATATCCAAGGTATGGCACGTGCCCTGGGTGCCACTTGAAGGAGGGGCACCACTGAGCAGTTCCTATTAAAGCCAGACAAGCCATCCTCTGATAGTGAAAAAAGAATTTTCTTCAGATCTATGATCTGTCTTTATTATCATGGGTGAGCAGCTCAGGATGGCCTTATTTCAGAGCATTGTGTAAGATGACCATGAAATGTTTCTTCATAAAGAAGGAAAGTGGAGCTGAAGGATGGAAGAGACGGAAGTTGGAGGCGGAGGAAGCCAAGCAAGTTCTTCACGCCCTTCTTTGAAAAGCCTGGAACAAGTAGTTCGACACGTTTCGTGGAGTTCCTGCACCTGCTACAAGTTTGATAGAATCCAAACATGGATCAAGTACAAATGCATCACAAGCCAAGGAGGAAGTCAAGTCAGATAAATCTGAGTATGACCAGATTAAGAGTGAGGCTGCCACAGAAAACATGGACATGACTGGAGGGGAAGACGATGTGATGGTGGTGATACTGAGTTTATTGACGAGATTTTACCTGATGACACTGAACCTAGTGAACTGGATGGTGTCAAAGAGCCTTGACCTGTCATACCAGAAGTGATCGAACAGCATGACATTGGACTTCTGAAATTCAACAAGGATACTGGAAGAGCAATTCTGCCTGATGTGTTGAGAACAGAAATAATAAAGCTGGGTTCAAAGTATTGCCAGAACAGTGAGGGGCCTTTACTACCAACAAATATCCGCTCAATGAACAAAACTTGGTTCAAGAAGAAAGTGGGGAATGGTCGTGGTGAGGAAGTGACTCGCTCATGGCTGGTCTATTCCCCTTCTAAAAAGTCTGCATTTTGCATCTGTTGTCTTCTCTATTCCCGGTCAGACCATCAATCCTCATTGGAGTAGTAAAGTGGATTCAACCAGTGGAAAGCACCTGAAAGGATTAGTGTTCATGAAAATGCCAAGAATCATTGGGAATGCTTCACACAGTGGAAAGAAATAGAAAGAAATTTAGCTGGAAACAGAGGAGTTATTGACGCGGTATTTCAGTCACAGACGGAGAAGGAAAAGCAGAAGTGGCGTGATATCTTGACAAGAATCCTTCACTGCATAAAATTCCTTGTGACTCAGAACCTGGCTTTGCGAGGACACAGGGAGTCACTTCAGCTAGACGATGACTCCAATGTGGGAAATTTCCTTGGCTTACTGAAACTACTGGCCATCTTTGACTGTCATAAAAGAACACCTCACTCATTTGGAAAGTCATCCTGGATCCACGTCTTACCTTTCATGGGTGTCCAGAATGAATTCATCCACATGATGGCATCCACTATTCACCAGAGTTTACTGAGAAGCATTCGTAAAGCCAAGTACTATGGTCTCATGTTCGACGACTCCTGATCAGGCACACTGAGGTATGTGGAAGTTGATTTTGAGGGGAAAACAGTCCGTGTCAGAGAGTCCTTCCTTGGTTTTATCCAGATAAGCCAGAAGGATGCTGAAAGCTTGGTTGAAGACATCTTGAAACAGCTAGAGAAAGACAAAATGGAGCTACAAGATTGTCGGTCACAGTGTAATGACAACGCTGCTGTGATGGCTGGACACAGAAGTGGTGTTCATCAAAGAATGAGTGAGAAAAACAACCTGGCAGTGTTTCTGAATTGTGACAATCACTCACTCAACTTGGTGAGTGTACATTCAGCCAAGCAGGATACAATGATGGTCACGTTTTTTGGAACCATCGAAGCTCTCTACGTATTTTTCTCTTGTTCAACACCGCACTGGGAAAAACTCAAAAACACAGTGCCTGTGGTTGTTAAGTCAGAGTCCGAAACCAGGTGGAGTGCAAGGACAGAAGCAGTGAAGCCTGTCAACAAATACCTTGAAGAGATACTTCAAGTTCTCCAGGACATGATAGACAATGAAAATGAGACCAGTGAAACAAGAAGTGACACAAGGCAGCTGTACAACTGCATTCTGAGTTACGATATTCTGATTTTGCTAGGGTTTTGGAACAAAGTACTCATTCACATTGACTGTATCCAAAAGAGGCAGCAGGATCCTAGCATGAAGTTCCACGATGCTGCCCTGGATTCGAAAGCCCTCCCAGATCATTTTTATGATGAAAGAGAAGTATTGGTCAGTGAGTGTCTCAGAGGAGTTGGTCTCTGTCAAGAATGGATTATTGAAGTTGAAAGACATCAGAGACGAAAGAAACAACTGGTTGATGAGAACTCGAGGGACGCTGGGTTAACAGCTAAGGAGGAAATGGAGAGAATCATGAAGGGAACACTCAACCGTCTTCACAGAGAAATGGATGAAAGTTTTGCTCGTTTGCACAACACTGACATCAAGTTTGGGTTCCTTCTTGATGTTGAGGGACTATGTTACGGCACAGACAGTAACGACCTAAAGAAAAAGTGCAAAAATTTGGGTGAATTGTACAGCTCCAATGTTGATGGACAGCAGCTATATGAAGAAATTTTGGATTGTAGAATGTTGCTATCAAGGCAGGTCAACATGAAAATATCAAAACCTGAAGAGCTTCTTGAATTTATTGTTCAGTATGGAGATGAGAGCATCTTCCCCAATCTTCACATTGCTATTCAGATAATGCTAACCATCACAGTTTCCATCACCAGCTGTGAGAGATCATTCAGCAAGTTAAAACTAATACTTTCATATTTGAGAGCCTCCATGGGTCAAGGCAGACTGTTATCTTGCTCTGCTGAGTGTAGAAAGAAGAAACTGAAAAAACTGACTTTGATCACAGCATAGTGTCATAAGTCAGGTGTACAGGATGAGACAGAACCCAAGGATGGGACGGGATGCAGTCTAGGCGGGGAAGCAGGACCAGGACGAGGGACTGGGAACAAGAAGCCTGGGGTGGACTCTAAGTCCAAGAACCTGGGTCTTGCCTCAGGCTCAGACCCCCAAACCCAAGTGAGGACATGACAAGGCTTGGCTAGGGACTAGGGGTCTTGAGGCTTGGGTCGAGGCTGCAGGCTTGGAGCTTAGGGAACTCAGAGGCTGGAGCTAGGGGCAGACTAGGAACTGTACATCAATATGGAGCCAGGACTTATCCTCCAAGATGGGACTTATCTTTAACAGGACACTGACATGAAACAGGACAGTACACAGACAGAGCCAGGACTTACCCTCCAACAACCCAGGACTCATCTATAACTCCACACCAAGGTAGGGCAGGACCATCCATCAGGTAACAGCAGAACAGCCTGACCTACCTAACAGAGGCAAAGACAAGGCAAGACAGATCCCCCCACAGGGCAACAGCAGAACAGTCTGACTTACCCCACAGAGGCAAGGACAAGACAGATCCCCCCACAGGGCAATGGCAGAACCACCAGACTTACCCCACAGGGGCAAGGACAGGAAGAGACAAACACCAAGGAACAACAGACAGTTCCACCTCTGCATCAGGGTAGCTCCAAGTAGCCATTACAGCCATCAGCCTTGGCTGTCTGCAGAAGCAACCAGATCCCTACCTAGCTCAGAGTGGCTGACGGCCACCCAGCTGGCCTGGGAAACAGCTGAATCCATACTGCAATGACTGCTCTGACTACTACCAACAACGCTCCCAGAAGCCATTGTTCTCCAATGCCGCCGCGCCGCGCCGCGCCCCCCCCCCCCAAGGACGGCAAGAGTCTATTCTAGCCATCCATATCTTGACAAGATGAACCCCCAACCACACTCAATACCAGGGCCACTTATATTCCCAGTTCCAATATGAGCCTCAGGTGTTTCTAGTTAAGTCCAACCGCAGCAAGGAACCGCCAGAAAACCCGGAGTCCGGAGTCTGCGGACCGGACCACGGTCTTCGGACTGAACCACCACACATAGACCAATTTGCAACAGTAAAAGCAAGGAAGGTGCAGTTATAATTTTCATGTAGTGTCATAATTTGTTAATTAAAAGATTAACGAGCTTGACTTGTATTTTTGAGCTGATATTATGCTAAAGTTATTTAAAAGATGGGTGTCAGATGTTTGGACAGGGGCGCAATTTCAGTTCTTGCCATAGGTGCTATTTTCCGTAGATACGCCCCTGCATAGTAGGAGAATTAAGGGTTATGGGGATAATGCAGGTAGGTGGAGATGAGTCCATGGTCAGAACAGCCATGATCTTATTGAATGGTGGAGCAGGCTTGATGGGCCAGATGGCCGACTCCTGCTCCTATTTCTTATGTTCTTATCTAGAAGTTAAGATGATGCTAAACAGCGACTCCTTTGCTTGCATCTTTGGAAACAGTTCTATTTCCATCTTTAATATCTTTATTTTTCCCTTTCAAGATTCTTTTGAAGACCCTGACCTGGAGTTACACGCTGACTTTGGTTCTTTGCGGGAATGGGACTTGCTCTCAGGTTCTATAACTGGCTGTTGTTTGGCAGGCCAAGGGTTCTGCCAGAGAGTCCAGCTCGAATTCAGTAGTCGGAGATCTTGGGGCTCTGGAGACGAGTGGATCGAGGGTCAGTGTCATGGCAGGTGACCCGTGTGTCGCCGGGGGAGCCAGGATATCTGCTGTGGGCCCGAAGACCCAAGATCTTTGGGCACAGAGCTCAGGAGAAGCAATGAAACGGACTTTTAACATCGTAAATCAGAGAGTTGTTTGTTATGTCTCCCTGCTCGCTGGTGAAAAACGGAGACATCTATTTCTCCCTCATTAGGTATGTCGAACGCCAGATGTAACGCAAAGTCTTTGGGGTCGCTGCAAGTCTGTGTCTTTGCTATTGCTTTGCTCATGCTGAGTGCTCGGAGGTGGTACCAATACTTGCTTTTTATTTGCCGGTGGGGGAGGGGGGATTATTACTCACTGCTGCTTATGAAGGAAGGGGAGGGGAGGGGAGCTGTGGGGGACCTTGGGGTTCTTATGTTTATCTGTGATTCATTCTTTGGGGCACTCCTCTGTTTTTGTGGATGTTTGTGAAGAAAAAGCATTTCAGGATGTATATTGTATACATTTCTCTGACATTAAATTGGACCTTTGAACCTTTGGTCTTATGGTCAAATAGCCTGCTTCTATAACCATGATTTGGAACATTCCTTACATGAAAAGTGAGAAGCACATTTTAATAATTTCACATTATTCTGGGCAGTTTGTTCAGCTGGTAAAGCAATCTACAAGGTCTAAGGTTCAGGAGGTAAAAAACTTTGCAACATCAGCTATGAAAAGTTCCTGTTCATTTATTGCCACAGTTCAAGTTGTGTTATCATCGAGGATTGCTTCTACATTGGACTAGGTTGAAGTTAATAATTTCACTAAAACCTTAAACAAAAGCAGGTCAGTGCCAGGTATAATGTTTGAGTCTTCCATTCAGTTCAGATAACATTGAAAACAGCACGAGCTGGAAACATGTCAGCTCAGGTAGTTTCAGTGGTACAGGAAACAGAGTTAACAATTTCAGTCATTGATTTCCCAGGAGGTGGAGTTGCTGAAGTAATTATGAACAAAAACAACCTGCAGATACTGGAAATCTAAAATAAAATAAAAGATGTTTGAAATACTCAGCAGGTCAGACAGCGTGTAAAAAGAGACACATCCTTGGTCTTTTATTAGAGCTGCCTAAATGCATGAAAGTGGGCAACTGAAAATTTAAATAATGATAGTGTTTGCTAGTGGATCTGAAACAAGTCAAGCACTGTGTAAATCACTAGATTCAAAGAGGCAATAGGATCATGGAAAATGAAATGATTTTTCACAATCGTTTACAATTTTTCAATACAAGCTCATTTGTTCCGAGAAACATCATTGTACATCCTGTTCTTCTCCCATCACCATAAATTACATCTATTTCCACTCCTACCAGGATCACTACTCTTTGAGAATCTGCTGTAAAGGGAATACTGTTCATATACTGGGAACGATATGTGCAGTTAATCAACATGATATCATAACTTGGAACATTCTTTGTGGTTTTGATATGACCTGGTTTTCAATTTAGTGAAGATTTCTTTCCTGATTTGTTAATTTAGTGGAAACATCTCTTTGGGTTTACATCTAATTTTTCATCAGAATTATTCAGTGGAAAAAATATAACACAAAGCAGCACTGTCAACATTTATTAGGCCAGCAGTAGGAAGAAAGTAAGATATGCAGTCAACTAAAAAGTCAGGACAGATGAATCTAGAAAATAATTTAATACCAAATTCTGAGATGAAAAAAGAAACGAATTTTATACCAAAGTACAAACTGCTTAGATTTTGGAACCTAATTTAGATCAGTTTCATAAGTGTTAATTTCAACAATTTTTTGAGTTTTTAAATTAGATAGGACCATTAAGTTGATTTCACATACCCCAAGAACACAGAAACATTTTTTCTTTCTGCTCAGTATTTAATTAAACAATAGTATGATGCAGGGATTAAACACTGAGCTTAATGTCATTTATCATCTTGGCCTGAATATATTATGCTGTGCTCCATGAATTCTCTTTTCTAACGGAAGAGTGACAGACATTGGCTGCAGTTTAGAAAATCCACATGTACATGTTTGAAAAATTGCCCATTTAAGTCTGTGAAGTGACACTTGGACCTGAAGCTGACAATCCCAGTAAGGCTCAGCCAGTGAAAGAAATCCTCCTTTCAAGCTGCTTGGAAACAGCTGCCAAAATTGCTACCCAGACCAGGACTTGCCACATGAACTGTGGATAAATGCCGTTACTTTCACAATTTAATTAAACTATAAAATAGTTGACAAATTGTAAGTAACACTATATTCTGCAGCAACATACACACAATGCTGGAGGAAATCAGCAGGCCAGGCTGCATCTATGGAAAAGAGTAAATAGTCGATGTCTCAGGGTGAGACCCTTCAGGATTGGAAAGAAAGAGAAGTCAGAATAAGAAGGTGGAGGTAGGGGAGGAAGACGTACAAGGAGGCAGGTGGGCCTGAAACATTGCTGTTTACTCTTTTCCATAGATGCTGCCTGGCCTGTTGAGTTCCTCCAGCATTTTGTATGTGTCACTATATTCTGCATGTTGTTTCCTTTTTACCACTAAATTCTGTATTTGTTAAAATCTTTTGGTCTACCTCAAAGCACTTACGTATGGAATGTTCTGTCTGGAATACAGGCAGACAATAGTTGTTCACTGCATCTTGGTACATGTGACAATAATAAACGAGTTACCAACAGAAAAAAATTACAATATTAGCCAAAGTCATTAGGTCATTTTAGTTTCATAACCCTTAAAATGATACAAGCACAGAGAGTTGATTTCTCTGACGTTAGATCTGCAAGCTGATGAGTAACAATTTTAGATGGGCATTCAGTGGTGCAACAGATAGAGCTTTCTTTCCACACCCCGAACACCTATTGGTTGGTTGATAAATTGCCCACTAAATCATTCTGGTTGTGAAGGTGAGCAACCGAATCTGGGGTGATGGGGCTTGATGGCAATAAAGGGAAACTAAGTGGGAGGTCAGCATGAACCTAGTGGGCTCCTGTGCTGTATGATTCTGTCCAATAGTCAGCAGTTGGTGTTTTCCTTGCCTGGGATCAATGTGTTCTTCAGCAATGCTGCCTTTTAATGCCACTGGAAATCTCAATTCATTACAGGCTACCTTTATTCATTTCCTTGCCAGGAATTAGAGCATCAGGAATTTCACTCTGATGATTTCTGATCAGGGTCAGAAACAACTTACTAGCCAAGCCTTGACATTCAGTATCTAGCTAGAGAAGCATGGAGATGCCTGTCACACCATTGCCTCTTCATTAATGATATTAGTCCTTTCAGCAGGCTGTACAAATATTCATGCAGGAATATGTCTGAAAGAAAACCCCAGTATGGATTTAAAACTAGCGATAGGGTGCACATGCCGATAAATTTCTGACATTGCTGAATGTATCTCCTTGAGATGGGTGAGGATTTGGTTTCTTCCTTTGGTTGTTTATTGTAATTTTTGGCAAAAACCTCATTTACACACAGATCCAGAGTTTCTGCTGATCTTCTACAAGGGTTGCAACAACCAGACGGGAAAATTTCTTGAGGAAATTCCTGGCATGTGTTCAGAAAATCAATACTCCTAACAATCCGCTTTCTCAAAATTGTCAAAATTAAGCAATTAAATTAATTTTGTTCAAAAATTCAATTCTGATTAGATAATTAAGCACAAATACTACCAAAATAGGAAATAATAACTGAAATATAGAGTATTTTTTAAAATTCCAGAATCCTTTGATATAGAATACTGAACTCACTACTTGGTATGGCTGCCAACAACTTCAGAAAATGTTTTAACTGCAGCCAGTTTTGAAGTGGTCTTGTATCAAAAATAATATTTTCATAATAAAATACTCCAGATGTTCAGATGAAAATAATACCAACTAGCTTAAATGTTTCAGAGAAACCAGGAGTAGAGAATTTGAGAACCTACTGCAGAATCCTTCTTTGGAAATTTCATTTAAAATGTCACACAATTTCTTCATAAGAATATGCAGAAAGCTAATGAACAACTGAGATGATATGACCACCTAGAAATCTTACTCCTTATATCATTGTAAATGCAAGAGCTGCTACAATTTGAGACCATCTGAGATTAAACCAGGATGTTAATATTGGTGGGTTGGTAAGTAACCTCAATAGCATGCACACATTCAGTAGGAATTATCCTGAATCGATTCCCACTGATGACGGAAATATAAAGAAACAGAATCAGGTTTAATAACACCAGCATGTGTTGTGAAATTTGTTAAAGAAACCCTCTCTCAATACAAAATAGCAAACTACAGCGTTTAGTTAAGCTTCCAAATATACAGTCAGCGGCTACTTTATTGGATAACCTGTACACTTGCTTGTTAATGTAAATATTTAATAGCCAATCATGTGACAGGAACTCAAAGCACAAAAGCATGCGGACTTGATCCAGAGGTTCAGTTTTTGTTCAGACCAAACGTCAGAATGAGGAAGAAATATGATCCAAGTGACTTTTGACTGTAGAATGATTGTTTTTGCCAGATGGGGCAATTTGGGTATCTCAGAAACTGCTGATCGTTGGATTTTCATGCACATGGTCTAGAGTTTACAGTGAATGGTGAAAAAAGAAATCCAGTGAGGACCAATTCTCTGGGCAAAAATGTCTTGTTAATGAGAGATGTCAGAGGAGAATGGCCAGACTGGTCAAAGCTGGCAGGAAGGCAAAAGTAACTCAAATAACCACACATTACAACAGTGATATGCAGAAGAGTATCTCTGAATGCACAACACATCGACCCTTAAAGTGATGGCTACAGCTGCAGAATGCCATGAACCTCCTGTACTTAATAAAGTGGCTACTGAGAATAGCACCAGATTACCTTGCTTACAAAGGGAGATAGAATTACCCTTGTTGCATTTTACCTCCATCTCCTCTGTCATATTCATATCTTCCTCAGTTATAAAAGCTGGAATAAAATTGGTAAAGGCCAAACAGTCCCAATAGTTCAACAATTAGTCTACGATTGTTGGCTATTCTATGAAGGTCTATGAAGGTTGAGAAAAGCAAATAGAAGAAATAAAAAGCCTCAAATGAAATGAGAACAAAAATGATTATACAGTCAGGAAGAGAACCAAAATAATTGTCTAGATAGCGTTTGACCAGCACACATCTCACAATTCCTTACTTTTATATGAATCTGATGGCCACACTAAGCTTTCATGTCTTCTACGGTGTTACTGAGTCTGACTTGTTGAGTGCTTCTGGAATATTCTGTTTTTATTCAGAGCCATGCTTCCTTGACTACTCTGTACTGTGGAATATTCATAGACAGAACAAAGCTCTCCCCCGGCTGTCTCGATGGCCTTTTGACTGCTCTAATGAATGACACTGCATTCGATTTTCAAGTCATTGCTGCATAAAGCTGAACTCAATTAATTATGAAATGCATTGGCTCTCCTCAATGCAGGAATTTTAACTCCACCAAGGGGCGCTGAGAGCAGCAGTAGAGAGGAAGGGCAGGTGATTTGATGCTGGCATCAAAACCTGAGTTCTGGTACAGTCTGTGCATCAGTACTGAAGTTGGGATCATCTAATTCATGGGAAGAATCACACCATTTGCCTCCAAAAGATGAGTTCATTTTGCCCTTTATATTAACATTTTTCTGGTTTATGAAGATTAAATTTAGTAGAATTATTAAAAGAATTATCATCAGACAGTTTTGAAATAAACAGCATCCCATTTTTAATTCAAGTTTGTATCACTTCATCCACTCCAAAATTTTGTATAACTTTTTGCCAGAATAATCACAGCAGGATTAATTAAATTGTGCTGTACTGTTATAATCACAGTCAGGAGACATCCAAGCGATTTGGTCTCTCCATAACAATACTGCTGGAAAGAGACCTTTCAGAACCTTCTTTGCAATTATCTCCTCATAAAGGCTGCATATATTTTTACTGGATTGTGGCTTTGGGATTGTTTTGGCCAACTTGAAGTATATCCTCACCAATTGGACACACTCCTCTCTGTGAACCTTGCCTGCTTCAATACCCAATTAGTGTTTCACTTCCAGGACTGGAAACCTTGGCTGATTTCTCACTCCCCATTTCAGTCCCAGTTGTTCCATGGCTGGTTATATAATTCTCTCAGCTTAATTTTAAATAGAATTTTCATTGTCTGAATGGCTCAGATCCACACTGAATAAATTTCCTGGGAAGAGGAATCAGAGACTTGTTTCTAATCACTGACAATTTTATTTATTTTCAAGGTCTTTTGGAAATATTATTGCAAGTTCATACTTTTTTCTTCTCTCAAGGATAAAATTCATAACATGATGTTAGTTTACATGTGGAATTAAATTAGTCAATACCAGACTGAGATCTGACATCCTTGTTTGTGCCCTATCAAAGTAACAGGTAGTGGTATTGACAAAATTATGTTCTATTTATGGAATGAACAACAGAAAATTACCTATTTGTAACAAATCTATTTTTCTCTCCCAGTTCCTGAGACGGTTAATGTTAATCACCATGCCATGGTTAGGTGGGTAAGAACCCAAAAGGCTTATTGTCTTCCAATAGTTCTGCATCCTAAATGACCACAAGGAAAAATGAAGGAATAGCGGTATTCTAGTAAATGTACATTGCCCCCATCCCTGGGCAAACTTAGCCAGATCTCCCATTAGCTGCATTGAAAAGGCTGCAGAATAAAAGCTGCTTAAACCCCAGCTCTTCGGAATTCTACATCCCATCTCAGGGAAGAGGGTTCCTACAAACACTGCTATGTAGTGGTTTAAAAATATTGCACAAGATTAAACTGATGTTACTCTTCCATAATTTTTGTTTTCTTCCACTGCTTTTACAGTGACCTAAAGCCAATAAGCAAACTGTAATGCTACTGCCAATGTAAACTCTGTCTTACCCAGATCTAATTTCAACTTTCCTTTGCAGATTTGGAGTTGTCAACCATGACAGATGAGCCTCATCTACTGGTTTTAAGGTACCAGTAACCTGCCTTTGCCCTTTCTCCTGTCAGTAGAAACAGTTCCACTGAGCTTAGAAGCTAAGCCACAGGTGAAGGCCAGATGCTGGACTTGGCTGTCAGAGGCTATTTGAGATACTAAATGCTATTAAATGCTCCAAGATTGCAACAAGTATGGTGGATAAAGGTGAAGTCATAAATGTTGTTCTTTTGGATTTCCAGAAGCCATTCCAAAAAGTCCCACATAAAATACTACCACACAAGATAATATGTAGGATTAGGGATAATATATTGGCCTGGACAGAAAATACTTTAAGTGTCAAATAAACAGAGAAGATGTATAGGGATTAACAGATATTTGAGCAACAAGTGGATTAAAGGGTTTTGGGAGAAAGTTGGAAAATGTTTTCGTTCTCCTTCACAAAAACATATTTCACATGGGGTTAATCAGAAGGTCATTGAAGAGATTACAGATGGCAACAGGATTAGTGACCACTTTGCTTTAAATCATCTTTGGTGAATGAATTTTAATTTTTCCTCTTCAAATAGCTGTGGGATCTTTACTATCCACCTGAGGTAGTAGTAGCTGGTTTGAGATCTTATTGGTCAGACCCATTCCTCACCCCAAGAATAATGCAGCAGTCTGTCTTTTATACTTACTGTGCTTTGGAATGAACTAATCACCAACTACAGGACTTCCAATAATCCACTCAGTTTGGCAGAACCCTGGAAACAGAAATAGCAGTCAATGTTGTTCCTCTGCTATTTCCATCAAAATTATATTGAGAGAAACTAGGCTGCCAAGTACAATAATTTATTGAACAATGGCAACAAATCAGAACTTAATTGAGTTTCTTGGCAGATAGGATCCATAATGGGACTACAGTTGTTCTCTGCACAACCAGACATTCATGATTAGTAAGGATATCAAAAGTTACAGAGATCAGGCAGGAGAATGAGGTTGAGAGGGAAAATAAATCAGCCATGATCAAATGACACAGCAGACTCAATGGGCCAAATGGCCTAATTCTGTTCCTATGTCTTATGGTCTAAATTATAGTACTGAATTTTTGAAGAGAGCAACAAAATACATGCAGACAAATGGACTGGAGAAGCAAGTAGATAAATGACACACAAAATTGGACTGTGTTTGGTCCATTTTGATGATTAATTAACAAAATCTAATCACTTCTTACATTTAAGAAGCTAAGTGCACATGTAAATTGTTAAAAGTGGTAGCTGATCAAGTCAACCGAGTGCAAGGCTATGAGTTTGGGGAGGAATGTGTTGCTAACTAAGTGCGTGTCACTACGAAGAATGATGTGTTAAGGAATCACAGAATACATAAAGGTCATTACATCCCCAGTCTGGAGTGGGGTTAGAAGAAGAAATATAGACCACTTTGTTATGTGTGCTAGAATTTCTATGTGAATTCTCCTGAGGCTTTTGCATATGGGGGCAGAACTTAGACCAATGAGATATTGATGTGAGTGAGAGTGCTAGCATTGAACCAATCATGACAGTCCAACCCTCATGATGGATTATGACCTGCTTCAGCTCATACATAAAGATTATAATCACTTGTGTGCAGCGCTTCTGATACTCATAGTGAACTAACTCATGCCTAAAGTCAGAAAGTGAGGAGATAAAAATCAGACAAGTGTTATGTTTAATGTCTGCACTTGGTAAAAACAGGTATAATCATCACAAGCAATACAGTAAACTTTTTTCACTTGAGCGCTTTTGTCTGTTATGAGGCCCAGCAAACATTTGCAGAAGGTAGTTTCACCCTTTTTCACCCTGATAGTTTCACTCTTTTCCTCTTGCCAAAAGAGCAGTATTTTACCTATTCAGTTCATTTCAATGCCTTTTTCCATTTGTCCAAGAGAGAAAAGTGGCTCTGAAGGGGGGGGGGGGGGGCGCAACACAAAAAGAACTCAGCAGTCCAGGCAACATCTAGGAAAAGTGTATAATTGACGTTTCGGGCCAAGACCTGCTGAGTTCCTCCAGCACTTTGTGTGGGTTGCTCAGATTTCCAGCATTTAGTAGATTTACTAGAATGTTACCTGGGTTTCAGCACCCAGTTACGGAGAAAGGTTGAACAAGTTAGGCCTTTATTCTTTGGAGCATAGAAGGTTGAGGGGGGACTTGATAGAGGTATTTAAAATTATGAGGGGGATAGATAGAGTTGACATGGATAGGCTTTTTCCATTGAGAGTAGGGGAGATTCAAACAAGAGGACATGAGTTGAGAGTTAAGGGGCAAAAATTTAGGGGTAACAAGAGGGAGAATTTCTTTACTAAGAGTGTGGTAGCTGTATGGAATGAGCTTCCAGTAGAAGTGGTAGAGGTAGGTTCGATTTTGTCATTTAAAAAAAATTGGATAGGTGTATGGACAGGAAAGGAATGGAGGGTTATGGGCTGAGTGCAGGTCGGTGGGACTAGGTGAGAGTAAGCATTCGGCACGGACTAGAAGGGCCAAGATGGCCTGTTTCTGTCTTAGCATCATCTGCATACTTACTAATCCAATTTACCACCCCATCATCCAGATCATTAATGTATATGACAAACAACATTGGACCCTGTACAGATCCCTGAGGCACACCACTAGTCACCGGCCTCCAACCTGACAAATGGTTATCCACCACTACTCTCTGGCAACTCCCATCCAGCCACTGTTGAATCCATTTTACTACTTCAATATTAATACCTAACAATTGAACCTTCCTAACTAACCTTCCGTGTGGAACCTTGTCAAAGGCCCTACTGAAATCCATATAGACAACATCCACTGCTTTACCCTCGTCAGCTTTCCTAGTAACCTCTTCAAAAAATTCAATAAGATTTGTCAAACATGACCTTCCATGCACAAATCCATGTTGACTGTTCCTAATCAGACCTTGCCTATCCAGATAATTATATATACCATCTCTAAGAATACTTTCCATTAATTTACCCACCACTGACGTCAAACTTACAGGCCTATAATTGCTAGGTTTACTCTTAGAACCCTTTTTAAACAATGGAACCACATGAGCAATACACCAATCCTCTGGCACCATCCTCATTTCTAATGACATTTGAAATATTTCTGTCAGAGCCCCTGCTATTTCTACACTAACTTCCCTCAAGGTCTAGGGAACATCCTGTCAGGACCCGGAGATTTATCCACTTTTATACTCCTTAAAAGCACCAGTACTTTCTCCTCTTTAATCGTCATAGTTTCCATAACTTCCCTACTTATTTCCCTTACCTTACACAATTCAATAGCCTTCTCCTTAGTGAATACTGAAGAAAAGAAATTGTCCGCTCTCTACACAGAGAGAAACAGAGTTAACATTTCAGCTTGCTTATATTTTATCGGCACTGGGGAAAGTTTGGGTACACAACTGGCATTAAGCAAGCATGGAGGAAGGGAAAAAGGGAGTAAATGAAATAAAGAATATATGCAAAATACCAGACTCTGTTAAAAGTCTGCAGTCAAAGAGACTAAATAGGAAAAATGATAATGCTACAAAGCGAAGGAAAAGGGGGAAAATCAACAAACAAATGATGAGGCCAGAAGGTATGCAAATATAAATGGCCAATGGAAAAGCCAGGTGATGGTTACTACTATAAATTATTAAAACTAATATTGAGACAGCCGATGAAATGCTGTTCCTTGAGCTTCACTACTGTATGTTCAGAAGCTGGGGATGAAGAAGTGTGAGTTGTGCTGGCATGAAAGACTAAAAGATCCCCCTCCACCCTGCCTTTCTTTCCAAAGATTGAGGTAAAAAATGCTCCATAAGAAATGCTCCATAAAACAGAGATTCAGTCAATATTTGGACTGGATTTTAGAACAAGTGAGTTTGGTACAGAGCTGCACAGCCATAATGTCCAGAATTGGACACATGTAGATAACCAAGAGGGCAGCTGGACTGAAGAGGTTGCAGAGTTTGAAGGTCATTGCAGACCATTTCTTTTCAAGAGGGTATGAGAGGAAATTTTCCGGTTTGATTTGAGGGAATTATATAGGTAAATAGAGAAATTAGAAGGTTAAATGGTTGAGATAGGATTAGGGAAAGGTTGGATGATAACATAATTTTGTTGTGTAATTAAAAGCCAAAGCATAATCAGGTTGTATTTAAGAATCACCTGTAAGTGTGGCTGTATATTCCTCTAGTAGGGTTCTGACCTGGTAAGGCCACCTTTCAACACCAAGCTATCTTGTACATTTTCATCAAAGGTACCAAATAGACTGTAGAGGTTCAAGAAGATGGCTCATAAGGGCAAGTTGCTCTCAAGGGCAATTTGGGATGGACAATAAACTCTGACCTTGTCAAAAGTGTTATTATCCCAGGAATGAAAGGAAAACAACTGTCTATTCATGAGCTTGGACTCTGAACATCTGCAGTTCAAGAATGTGATAGTAATGATATTTAAAAGCTGTCCTGAATATTTCTGTTTCATCTAAGCACTGAAGAGTAGCTTGAAATATTAATTTAGACAGACTGGTCTGCGTTTTTAGTGTGTTTTTGAATATCAAAGATATTCTTGCAGATCTAACAGCTAGTAAATCTAACAGTGGGGCTAAATCAGTTCTTGAAACAGCTCTGAGGTCTAAAATGCCAGTTAAAATCAGATACCACACTGTCTTGACAAATAGTTGAGAGTCAATTTCACAGCAGAATTTTGTGTCTTGTTATCCATTCTAGGTAACAGTAGACTCTAAGCAGCTTGTAGGCCATCAGAAGTTCTGGGTTAATACATTACCATGCCATAGTCCACAGGCTCAAGGGTAACTATGTTCCTCAGCATGGTCTCAGCAGAGAATACGGAATGCAGTGCAGAGCAAATCAATCTTCTGTACATAATACAATGGATATTCTAGCTCAACACAGAGTACCATCTGTACTGTTATAGTTTGTGCTTCCTGGATCAGATATCAAACTGAGACATTGCTTCCCCATCTTAGATAACTATAAAAGACACACCAGGAATATCTATCAAGTCATCCAAGTCATTGTACCTCAAGTAGTAGTAAATCAAGGCAACTGGGAGTCGCCTCAAGTCACCATTTCACCACACATCCAAGAGGCTTCTTCAGTTCTGATCCATGGTGGGTAGTTTTCCAGCTTATAAATGCTGTAAGTTGTTTAAAGGTACAGCAATCACATGAGGGTCATTGAGAGATGTGGAGGTAATGAGAGTCTTATCTTTGCATGAATGGAAGTGTGGGAACTTCCGGTAAGATGGCGATTGCTTAGCTGCTCCGAACTTTTGTTCCGTTACTGTTGCTACCTTTGCACTAAATGTCTCCATTTTATAAAGCTTAGTTAGGAATTATTTCGGTATCTCTTACTTGCCTGTGAATATATCTAACCTACAATGTCTAGCAAGAGTTCTAAATCCGGGAGAAAAGAAACTACGACCTCGTATGGAGGCGCTTGAAAATCTCCGAGACGAAATCTTAAAGGAAATTAAAACCGCTTTCAAACAGTTAGAAGAGAAACTGGATCGGATCAATGATAAAGTGGACAAACATGCTGAACACTTATCTCGCATCGATTCGACTTCTGAAGCTTTAGAAAGTCGGGTTCGATACTTGGAGACTCTCTGTTCCAGCTTAGAGGAAAAATCTAATAAACTTCTTTCCAAAATGGTGGATCTCAAAAATCGCAGCAGACGCTGCAACATCAGAATTCTGGGATTACCAGAGGCAACTGAGAAGGGGTCAACCGTGAAGTTTTTCGCCGAGTTTCTCTGTGAGATATTCGGGAAGGATCTGCTTCCGAAGCCGCCCGAGCTCGAACGGGCACACAGAGTTTACGTCCCCCCCGGAATTCTGGGCTCCCGCCCGCGACCAGTAATCTTGTGTTTCCATCAATACCAGGTAAAACACAGTCTGATTGTGGAGGCACGTCGCAGAGGCTCTTTTTCTTTCCAGGATACAACCATTCGCTTTGTGGAAGATTTTGCACCCCAGACCTTAAAGATGTGCGCTGAGTATAAAGGCGTAATGAAAGTGCTTTTTGATCGTGGTTTCAAACCTTCCTTTCGTAATCTTGCTGACCTAAGAATCAAGTTTAATACCGGGGAATTCAAGTGGTTCAAATCAGCGAGGGAAGCTGAAGCGTTTGTGGCAAGTCTTCCGGCTATCCAGTCATCTTCGGAATCTGATCGGACCTCCTAAAATGGTGGATAAGTACTCCTCATAGTAAAATTACTTTCTCTGGACTCGGAATTCACTTGAATCACTCAGACATTATTCACTGAAACTCTAAAGGCTGTTGACAATCTCTCCCGGGATTTGGTGTGTGTGTAATCTATTTTTACCTCTGTATAACTTTACCTACAGAGTTCTACAACTAATTCTAACTTGTTTTGGAGGTTTGAAGTCTTTAGTGAAGGCCTCCCTGTTTGTTGGTTCACAGTTCAACTGCTGATTTATTTTTCCTCTGTTTTAAATATTTATTTATTTTATCTTTTTCTTTTCTTCACCCCTTTTTTTTCCATTCTCTGAAATTTTTTTTCTCCCTTCTCGGTAAACGGTTGATAAATACTCGTCTTGAATTTATAATTTTCCCCTTCCTCTTTTTTTCTTTTTCCTTCTTACCTTTTTTTTCCCCTTCTCTTACTTTATTCTTCTATAATATTTCGCGGGTAGGTTAGTTTTGGTTTTCTTCCGATTTTCTCTGTATTAAGTTGTATATCTCGGCAGAAGGTGTTCTAATCTGTAGTTATGTTTTCTAGTGCATAAACTAGTTACTGTTTGTTATAGCATTTATACGGAACTGCTGTCAATGACACAGATCTGGAAGTTGTATTTGGGTTAATTTTTTTGGTAGAGCTAGCTACTTGTTTTGGTAGCCGTCTAGTTCTGGGTTGTGTGGGTGGGGTGGGTTTTCCAGTTCCAACATTTCTTTATTGTTTAGGACATGTTTATATTTTGACCTTACGAATCTATGTTTACATCTCTGCTCCCAGACTGCTATTGTACCGCTTGATTTTTTATATGCCTGCTGCCTTTTATGCATTAGTAATTGATAATGGCTAGTGCACTTAAATTTGTGAGCTGGAATGTAAAGGAACTGAACCACCCTGTTAAAAGGAGGAAGGTATTCTCACATATTAAACAACTCAAAGCTGACATTGCTTTCCTCCAAGAAACTCATATTCGTTGTTTTGATAACTCCCGGCTTCTGTCCAAGTGGGCGGGTCAGCATTTTCATTCATCCTTTGCCGCTAAAGCTAGGGGAGTCTCCATTCTTATTAACTCAAATATTCCTTTTGAACTCCATAATAAAATATCAGACACAAATGGCCGTTTTATTATTGTTTCTGGTAAACTATATAACACTAAAGTTGCACTAGCGAACCTGTATGCCCCCAACTTTGATGATGTTAACTTTTTTGAACGGTTTTTTTCCTCACTACCAGACTTAAACTCATACTCTCTTATATTGGGTGGTGACTTTAACTGTTGGTTGGATCCTAAACTGGACCGATCGTCCTCTGTTACCAGATCACCTACCAAATCTGCCTTAGCTATTCAGTCGTTTCTCTCTAATTTTGGTATCTCTGATATATGGCGTTTCCTCCATCCTACGGAGAGAGATTATTCCTTTTTCTCACATGTTCACCATACCTTCACTAGAATTGACTATTTCCTACTCGATAACCAACTTATCCCATTTGCCCACACTTGTGACTATCAGAATATACTGATTTCTGACCATGCCCCAATTACCCTCTCTCTGAACTTTCCCTGTCTCCCTCAGAGGAACAAACACTGGCGGTTCGATTCAACTTTATTATCGGATGATGATTTCGTAAAATTTATTAAAGACCAGATAACCTTCTATTTTAACACTAATACATCACCTGAAGTGCCATCCCAGATTGTCTGGGATGCCATGAAAGCATATTTGAGGGGTCAAATAATCTCTTACACAGCAAATCTCAATAGAAGATCCCGTGCAGATCGAGCAGACCTCATTAACCAGATCAAAGATGTGGATCAATTATATGCCCAAACTAAGAACCCTGAATTATACAAGAAGCGCGTTGAATTCCAAACTAAATTTAACCTTCTGTCCACTCAACCTGTTGAACGCCAACTTCTCGAAAGCAAGAACCGCTTTTATATTCATGGGGATAAGTCTGGTAAATTCCTAGCCAATCAGCTGAGGCGTTCTAAAGCCAAACAACATATTACAAAGATCCGGAAGGAGAACGGAGACTTTACATCGGATCATTTAGAAATTAATGACGCATTTAAAAATTTTTATTCTCGGCTTTATTCCTCTGAATCCCTGAATGACAATATCTCTGTTGATCAATTTTTACAGAATCTGAATATCCCCTCACTTTCATCTGATTTCAAAGCCAAACTCAATGTGCCTTTATCACTAGAAGAAATATCTTCTGCAATTTCTGCACTGTCCTCAGGGAAATCTCCTGGACCTGATGGGTTCCCTGTGGAATTTTATAAATCATTCTCCTCACTTCTTTCTCCTCAGTTACTTTCAGTATTATCTGACTCGTTTAACTACGGCAAATTGCCACCCTCTTTCAATGAGGCATCTATTATTCTTCTTTTAAAAAAGGGCAAAGACCCAACAGAGTGTTCCTCGTACAGGCCGATCTCTCTGCTCAATGTTGATGTAAAGATCTTAGCTAAAGTGTTGGCTCATAGATTAGAAACTGTTATTCCCTCCATTATCTCTGATGACCAAACAGGCTTTATTAAAAACCGTCTCCCTTTTTTTTAACATTCGGCGTCTATTTAATATTTTATACTCAGTTCCAACTGGGACTCCTGAATGTGTTATCTCCCTTGATGCGGAGAAAGCATTTGATCGTATAGAGTGGAACTACCTTTTTGCAGTCTTAGAAAAATTTGACCTCGGCCAAAGTTTCATCTCTTGGATCCAATTGCCGTACCTGTGTCCTACTGCTTCTGTTCTAACTAACTTTCAGAAATCCCAAGTATTCAATCTCAAATGTGGCACCCGTCAGGGATGCCCCTTAAGTCCCTTTCTCTTTGATTTGGCTATAGAACCTCTGGCGATAGCATTTCGAAAATGTCCTGAACTGACCGGGATTTGGAGAGGGGGTGTTGAGCATAAAGTCTCTCTCTATGCTGATGACTTACTGCTCTTTCTCTCATATCCGTCTACATCTAACTAACTATAAGGCACAAACTAACGGAGATGGGAGTAGACTCTCACATGGTGGATTGGATAGTGGACTACTTGACCGATAGACCTCAGTATGTGCGGTTGGGAGACTGTAGGTCTGACACGGTGGTCAGCAGCACAGGGGCGCCGCAGGGAACCGTACTCTCTCCGGTCCTGTTCACCCTGTACACATCAGACTTCCAATATAACTCAGAGTCCTGCCATGTGCAGAAGTTCGCTGATGACACGGCCATAGTGGAGTGTGTCAGGAATGGACAGGAGGAAGAGTATAGGAAACTGATACAGGACTTTGTGATATGGTGCAACTCAAACTACCTGCGTCTCAATATCACCAAGACCAAGGAGATGGTGGTGGACTTTAGGAGATCTAGGCCTCATATGGAGCCAGTGATCATTAATGGAGAATGTGTGGAGCAGGTTAAGACCTACAAGTATCTGGGAGTACAGTTAGACGAGAAGCTAGACTGGACTGCCAACACAGATGCCTTGTGCAGGAAGGCACAGAGTCGAATGTACTTCCTAAGAAGGTTGGCATCATTCAATGTCTGTAGTGAGATGCTGAAGATGTTCTATAGGTCAGTTGTGGAGAGCGCCCTCTTCTTTGTGGTGGCGTGTTGGGGAGGAAGCATTAAGAAGAGGGACGCCTCATGTCTTAATAAGCTGGTAAGGAAGGCGGGCTCTGTCGTGGGCAAAGTACTGGAGAGTTTAACATCGGTAGCTGAGTGAAGGGCGCTGAGTAGGCTACGGTCAATTATGGATAACTCTGAACATCCTCTACATAGCACCATCCAGAGACAGAGAAGCAGTTTCAGCGACAGGTTACTATCGATGCAATGCTCCTCAGACAGGATGAAGAGGTCAATACTCCCCAATGCCATTAGGCTTTACAATTCTACCGCCAGGACTTAAGAACTTTTTAAAGCTATTATTAATGCTTTTTGAGATGGTGATTTAGATGCATATCATATTTTTTTTTACTGAGTTAAGTATTGTATGTAATTAGTTTTGCTACAACAAGTGTATGGGACATCGGAAAAAAGTTGAATTTCCCCATGGGGATGAATAAAGTATCTATCTATCTATCTATCTATCTATCTATCTATCTATCCTTACCTCTAATGTTTTCACTTCTTGACCAGTTTAGCCAGATCTCTGGCTATAAACTCAACTTACATAAGAGTGAACTTTTCCCAATTAATAAAGAAGCACAAGAACTAATATTTCGTGATCTCCCTTTTAAAGTAGTCCATAATCAATTTACTTATCTTGGAATTACAGTCACAAGGAAGTTTAAAGATCTCTTTCGTGAAAACTTTGTCAATCTTTCATATGCTACAAAACAGAATCTGGTACAATGGTCACCTCTATCTATGTCCTTGGTAGGTCGTATCAATGTTGTCAAAATGTATGTTCTCCCCAAATTTTTATACTTATTTCAATCTATCCCAATTTTTATTCCTAAATCTTTTTTTGATTCCTTAGACTCTATTATTTTGTCATATCTGTGGCAGAATAAGCGCTCTAGAATTAATAAAATCCACCTCCAAAAATCTAAAAAAGAGGGTGGCATGGCTTTACCTAACTTTCGTTTATATTATTGGGCAGCTAATATACGTTGTGCTGCCTTCTGGTCTTTCTTCCATGGTCAACCTGAGTGCCCTAACTGGGTGGCAATGGAGTTGAGCTCCACTAAAGAATTATCTATATCTGCACTTCTTGGCTCTGCACTCCCTAGCAGTCTGCCCAGATCAATAGCTAATCCTCTGGTTAGACACACTTTGCGTATATGGGCTCAGTTCAGGAAATGCTATGGTTTCCAGGGGTTTTCCATTTCTAGCCCTGTCGCACATAATCACCTTTTTTTACCTACCACGTTCGATTCAGCATTCCATGTTTGGTACAGGAAGGGCATTAGACATTTTGAAGATCTCTTCATTGATAACCGCTTCGCTTCTTTTCAACAGCTCTCTGTTAAGTTCAACCTGCCTAATGCTCACTTTTTCAGATATCTCCAAATCCAACACTTTACTGCTCCTTTAATTCCTAACTTTCCTGAAATGCCTGCGAAAAATGCTATGGACCTATTTCTCTCCATTAATCCACTAGGTAAAGGTTTAATTTCAATTATCCAAGATAAATTAGCAGCCTTACGACGGGCCCCTGTGGATAAAATTAAAATGGCCTGGGAGCAGGATTTAAATATCTCCTTATCCGAGGAGAGCTGGGACTCAGTTCTCAAATCGGTTAACTCAAGCTCCCTTTGTGCTCGCCATTGTCTCTTACAGTTTAAGATTGTTCATAGAGCCCATATGTCTAAATCTAAACTATCTCGATTCTACCCGCTCTGTGATAAATGCAAGAGGGGCTTGGCCTCTCTCATCCATATCTATTGGTTCTGTCCTAGCTTGGAGAAATTCTGGAAAGATGTCTTCACTACATTATCGGGTATTCTGAATCAGCACCTAGAACCTAACCCCTTAATTGCTCTGTTCGGTTTTTGGGGCGAGACAGATTTATGTCTGGGTCCGACCAAATGCCGAATACTATCCTTTGCCTCTCTCCTGGCTAGACGCTTGATCCTCCTTAGATGGAGAGATGTTGCCCCGCCCACTCATGCGCAATGGCTTAACCTGCTTGGACCTCGAAAAAATTCATTATTCAGTTCTCAATTCGGATTTAAAGTTCCATAAGATCTGGGGGCCTTTTATCGAGTACTTTCATAACCTTCCTCTTGACTAGGGTTTTTTTTCTTTTCGGTCCCTTGCTTTCAGCTCCCTTTTTTTTCTGGTAGTAGGCATTATTATCCTCTGTTGCTAAGTGTATTCACAGTCTGGGAGTTTGACTGTCCGGGCTTATACTCTCTATATTGTGTGGTGGTTGGTCTGGAATTGTTGTTTTTTTTCTTGTGTTGTGGGGTTTGGGGAGGACACTAAGCTCACTTGTCTTTAATTTAGGTGCTTTTTTGTTAAATTCTCTTCCTCTGTAGCATATTGATATTGTATGCTTAACCTTGCTCTGTATTAGTGCTCCTCATTGGGATTTGGGGTTTTTAATTTTGTAAAATGTTTTGAAAAACTAATTAAAAAAAAATTTAAAAAATGAATGGAAGTGTGAGCTGTTGTGGACACATTGGGGTAGAGATGCTAGGACTGCATTGTAAGTAGCTGGAGGTTGTGTCGTACCCCACCCCCTCTGTTCAGAGATGGGGTTTCCAGTTTGACAAAGATGTTTTCTTTAATCCTTCTGTCAAACCATCTATCCTCCCTGCTCAAAATGTGCATATTGTTATCATCAAAGGATGCCCCTTGTCCTTTTGCTGTAGATACATAGCCATGTCTTGACCTGATGTGTTAGCCCTCCTACGTTGGGCTATCTGTTTGTGAAGTCCTGACGAAGGGTCTCGGCCCAAAATGTCGACAGTGCTTCTCCCTATAGATGCTGCCTGGCCTGCTGCGTTCCACCTGCATTTTGTGTGTGTTGTTTGTGAAGAGGTTGTTTTGTCTCGCTGATATACAGATCTGTGCGGTTCTCATTGCGTTGGATAGCATATGCAATATTGTTTAGGTTTGGGTGTAGGATAACCATATAACAATTACAGCACGGAAACACCATCTCGGCCCTTCTAGTCCATACCGTACGCTTACTTTCACCTAGTCCCACCGACCTGCACTCAGCCCATAACCCTCCATTCCTTTCCTGTCCATATACCTATCCAATTTTACTTTAAATGACAATTTTAAACCTTCCTCTACCACTTCTACTGGAAGCTCGTTCCACACAGCTACCACTCTCTGAGTAAAGAAATTCCCCCTCATGTTACCCCTAAACTTTTGCCCCTAACTCTCAACTCATGTCCTCTTGTTTGAATCTCCCCTACTCTCAATGGAAAAAGCCTATCCATGTCAACTCTATCTATCCCCCTCATAATTTTAAATACCTCTATCAAGTCCCCCCTCAACCTTCTATGCTCCAAAGAACAAAGACCTAATTTGTTCAACCTTTCTCTGTAACTTAGGTGCTGAAACCCAAGTAATATTCTAGTAAACTTTCTCCATACTCTTTCTATTTTGTTGACATCTTTCCTATAATTCGGTGACCAGAACTGTACACAGTACTCCAAATTTGGCCTCACCAATTTTAACATTACATCCCAAATCTTATACTCAATGCTCTGATTTATAAAGGTCAGTATACCAAAAGCTTTCTTCACCACCCCCTATCCACATGAGATTCCACCTTCAGGAAACCATTATTCCTAGATCACTCTGTTCTACTGCATTCTTCAATGCCCTACCATTTACCATGTATGTCCTATTTTGATTATTCCTACCAAAATGTAGCACCTCACACTTATCAGCATTAAACTCCATCTGCCATCTTTCAGCCCACTCTTTTAACTGGCCAAGCTTTGAAAACCTACTTCATTATCCACAACGCCACCTATCTTAGTATCATCTGCATACTTACTAATCCAGTTTACCACCCCATCATCCAGAACATTAATGTATATAACAAACAACATTGGACCCAGTACAGATCCCTGAGGCACACCACTAGTCACCGGCCTCCAACCTGATAAATGGTTATCCACCACTACTCTCTGGCATCTCCCATCCAGTCACTTTTGAATCCATTTTACTACTTCAATATTAATACCTAACAATTGAACCTTCCTAACTAACCTTCCGTGTGGAACCTTGTCAAAGGCCCTACTGAAATCCATATAGACAACATCCACTGCTTTACCCTCGTCAACTTTCCTAGTAACCTCTTCAAAAAATTCAATAAGATTTGTCAAACATGACCTTCCACGCACAACGATACCTAGGGTGGACGAGGTTCTGTCTGAGTGTTTGTAAGTTTGAAAAACAGAGGGATTTAGAATACAGAACATAGAACATAGAATAGTACAGCACAGTACAGGCCCTTCAGCCCACAAAGTTGTGCCGACAAAAGATGGTTTCAATACATCGACCTCGGGGTTATGGGTCCATCATGGTTCCACTGCGCCACTCTGCTACAGAGTGAATGGCGTTCATTGAAAATCCCCCGGCATTTCTCTGAAACTCCAGTTACACGTGGTTTAACTATGTTTTTCCATCTACTTTGCTCCTTACCGCTGTCTGCTGGGCTGATGTCCCTGACTGGGCCTTCATCAAGACAGCAACAAAATCAGCAGAAACTTCTTCTAGACAACACTGCAAGTCCAGTTGCCTTGATTTACTACTGCTTGATACACACCAGGAATATTTTGAAAAAGAACAGAGGAATTATTTTCCCCAATTTATCCCCCAATCAACACTTAAGCAACTGATCTGGTGATTTGGTTCATTACTGTTTGTGGAAGCCTGCTGTGTATAATTTGGCTGCTTATATTTCTTGCTTTCTATAGTGGCTATACTTCAAAAATTTATTTATTTGTTGTAAAGTGCATTAAAATATTCCAAGATTCTGACCGGCCTGTGAAAATATTTTTGCTCTTTGCTGCAGACTTGGACTGATTTAGATGACAGAAATCACAAACAAGAGAAAATCTGTGGATGCTAGAAATCCACGCACGAAATGCTGGGGAAATTCAGCAGACCAGGCAGCATCTATGTTAAAAAGTACAGTCGACGTTTCAGGCCAAAACCCTCCAGCAGGACTGGAGAAAAAAAGCTGAGGAGTGGATTTAAAAGGTGGTGGGGGGGGGGGGGGGGAAGGAGAGAGAAATGCCGGGCGATGGGTAAAACTTGGAGGGGGAGGGATGAAGCAAAGAGCTGGGACGTTGATTGGTGAAAGAGACAGAAGGCCATGAAAGGAAGAAAAGGGGGCAGGGCAGAGCACCAGAGGGAGGTGATGGGTGGGCAAGGAGGTAACATGAGAGAGGGACAAGGGGATGGGAAATGGTGAAGGGGGAAGGCATTACTAGAAGTTTGAGAAATCGATGTTCATGCCATTAAGTTGGAGGCTACCCAGACAGAATATATGGTGTTGTTCCTTCAACCTAAGTGTGGTCTCATCTTATTTTACTAGAGATATCCTGTCCCTATACACCTCCATCCCCCACCAGGAAGGCCCCAAACTCTCTGTTTCTTTCTGGACACTAGACCCAACCAGTTCCCCTCCACCACCACTCTCCTCCATCTACCGGATCTTGTCTTCACTCTAAATAATTTCTCCTTTGGCTCCTCCCACTTCCTTCAAACAAAAGGGGTAGCCATGCATAGCCATGGAGGTGTATAGAGACTGGACATCCATAGTAAAAACGAGATGATGGGGCTCAGGGAAGCTGAAATCCTCGAAAAGATCCAGAACGTGTGAGGTGTCAAGATGTAGGAAGGAAGGGACTGAACCAGGGGGATAAAACAGAGTCGAGGTATGCTGATATGAGTTCAGTGGGGGTGGGAACAAGCTGAAACAATGGGTCTACCTGGACAAACAAGGTGTGAGGATTTTGGGTAGGTGGTAGAAACGGGCGGTACAGGGTGTGGGGACTATGAGGTTGGCGGTGGTGGATGGGAGATCCCCAGAGTCAGTAAGGTTGGTGATGGTCTGGGAGACAATGGCTTGGTGTGGCCTCCTGTACATTGGTGAGACTCGATGTAGATCAGGAGACCGCTTCACTGAGCATCTACACTCTATCTGCCAGAACTAGTGGGATCTCCCAGTGGCCACACATTTTAATCCCACTTCCCATTCCTATTACGATACGTCCACCCATGGCCTCCTCCACTGTTGTGATAAGGCCACACTTAGGTTGGAGGAACAACAGCTTATATTCCATTTGAGTAGCCTTTGATTTTCTCTTCTCCCACTCAAACTTCCAGTGATGTCTCTCCCTTTCCCCTCACCATTTCCTATCCGCTTTTCCCACTCGCATGTTACCCCCTTGCCCACCCATTGCCTCCCTCTGGTGCTCCTCCCCATTTTTTCTTCCTTCCATGGCTTTCTGTCTCTTTCACCAATCAACTTCCCAGCTCTTTGCTTCATCCCTTCCCCTCCAAGTTTCACCTATCACCTGGTGTTTCTCTCTCCCCTCCCTCCACCTTTCCAATCTACTCCTCAGCTTTTTCTCTCCAGTCCTGCCGAAGGGTTTCAGCCCAAAACGTCGACTGTACTCTTTTCCATAGATGTTGCCTGGCCTGCTGAGTTCCTCCAGCATTTTGTGTGTGTTGCTTGGATGACAGAAATGATGTCTTTGTGGCCAACTTTGTAGACGGTGGAGGGACAGTTAGGGTTGAGGAAGTGAGGGGGCTGCAGAAGGATTTAGACAGATTAGGAGAATGGGCAAAGATGTGGTGGATGGAATACAGTGTTAAGAAGGTATGGTCATGCACTTTGGTAGAAAGAATAAAAGTGTAGACTATTTTCCAGATGGGGAGAAAATTCAAAAATCAGAGGTGCAAAGGGACTTGGGAGTTTCATGCAGGATTCCCTAAAGTTTAATTTGCAGGTTGAGACAATGGTGAGGAAGGTAAATGCAATGTTAGCATTCATTTTGAGAGGACTAGAATCTAAAAGCAAGGATGTAATGTTGAGACTTTATAAGGCACTTGGAGTATTATAAGCAGTTTTGGGTCCCTGATCTAAGAAATGATGTGCTGACATTGTTCGAAAGAGGCTGTAGAGGCCAGGTCACTGGGCGTATTTAAGGCAGAGGTTGATATTTTCTTGTAAAGTCAGGGCATGAAAGGTTATGGGGAGAAGGCAGGGGACAGGATCAGCCATGATGAAATGGTGGAGTAGGCTCAAAGGTCTGAATGGCCTAATTCTGCTCCTATGTCTTATGGTCGAATGACATTCAGAAAACAAGATAGTCATTGAGCCCGCCTTCTGATTCAAAGGTTCACAATCTGATTCCTAATACCTCCCTATCAGCAACAGCTACAGAACCTCCTTGAAAATTTTTAACAAAGATAGAAATGCAAGGACAGTTTAAAAAGTAAATGAGCAAATTCATCTTCACTCCCACAGGGTATTGAAAACTAACCAGGTGGACTACAATCAATTCTCATGGCTCTTTTATACTTTCTTTCTTGGTACTGCCATGGGTTAGCCATCGACAGACACACTGTCCTCAAACAAGGAACATCAAATTGCATAGTTTTAAAATGTTAGAATCTTTCTTTGCTTTTGTTAGCTAAAAGTCATCAAATCCAACTGGGTTTCCATTCCATTAGCAGATGGTAATACTCCAGTCCAAAACCTACATGTCAGAGTCAGTAACTTCAGCAAAGATTAGGAAAGTGAGGATCATCAACAATGAATCGAACAATATCCCACAGATTTAAGGCTGATAACAAGAACTATGCACAGAATATTTGTTGGTCATTGAAATGTCTGTCTTCGTTTCTGAAAGTCTTTCTTAGAGTATTTTGAAAAGGCACATGACAAGAAATGCTAGTCGCTGCAGGTATTCCTGGCCCATTGCTTGTGCTTGTTCACCTTTGTGTGTGTGTGGCAAAGACAAACTTCACAGGAGAGAAAACAAATCAGTGTGAGTATTGAAAGGCAGCATGTGAGTTTAGAAGCAGCTTTCTCCAGACCACCTCAGGCTGAAGACTGGCTGTGCTATTAAAGGCGACTGTGTGACTGGATGGATGCTGAAATGTGGGCCAAATATAAAACTATGTTCACACCTCCAACACAATGACTCACCTTGTTACATGTCTTACTTTCCCACCCTTCTTCACCCTTACTGCTCCTCCACCCTTCTTCATACTTACACCTCCAAATGGAATGACAAAGACTGAGAACTTCAAATAAAAGGGACCTCCCCCCCACAAAGATTTTCTAACCAAGTAAAAGTGGACTTCTAAATTAGACAGAATATATTTGCATGATCTGTAGATCAGCCACGGCATTAATCAAATACCTAACAGCTTTGCACACATTCTCCTTTTAGTCATAGGGTACTTCTTGTTAATATTGGCATGCAGAGTCAGACTTGAAAATATCAGCAGGCAAATACCAGTGTGATAGATGTTACTAGTGACAGAATGTAGTAACTAACTGGCATGTCAGAGAGATGGACCTGACATAAATTGGCTAAGAGGGTGGTAGGGTGGAGAGATGGGGGAGGGCTGCACAGGGGAGGAAATATACCCTGGCAGTCTTTCATTCACATCATAGGCTGAGAGTTAGTGATTTTCTTTAAGTTGAGGTGGAAAAGTGGTGACTTTCTGAAAATAACACTACTCAGGACTGTTTCTCTGAAATTAGATGGTGTTTGTTGGAAGTCACAGTTGAGCCCAAATGTGATCAGGATAGATAAGACAAGAGACCAAAATAATCTGGAAAGAAATACAGGAATATCAGAATTACACGAGGAACACAGTAAATTGGTTGGCTGTCACATGAGCAAAAATCATCACACCTTAAACTGGCCACCAGAGGGAGGCAGAGATGACAAGGCCAAACCCTTCCTGCTCACCTACCTATTAGGCTAATTATTACCGTAGATGTCGGATTATAAGCCGCTACTTTTTTCCCACATTTTGAACAGCTTTGAACACTGCGGCCTTTACTACGGTGCGGCTAATGCATGATTTTTTTCATGCCGCCAAAAACATTTTGCCTCGTAACAGTAGACCAATAAAATTGATGAGTAGTTCACAGAGGTCCAATGAAATTGTACGATAAATCAAGCGCACTTTCACAATTAAATTATTGTAAATCAGTCATTTGTACTCACCCTCATCAACATGGAAAACACTCGAAGAAAAGCATTGTGCTGCCTTTATGGCAGTTATTTAGTTTATAATATTTTCGCTTAGTAATTCATTTTCTAGTTAAAGTTAGAAGTGTTTTAACTATATTTGTTTTCTGTACTACATCGCGGGATGCTATGACGTCACACCCGGTTTCGCCGCGTCTTGTGGGAAAAATGCCGTTTGCGATAAACGGGAAGGAGGGGGGGGCGAGCGGCATTACGCGAGCGGCATTAGATCTGAGCGAACGCTGCTTTTAAGTTAAAGGCGATCAATAACTTTTCCTGGTAGGCTGCAGTATATATATTTTTTACCAGTCGTTAGGAGATATTGGAATGTTGTTCAGTAAAAAAGTATACGCAACGTATATTTAAAAGTAGCCGCGTTACAGGCACGGTTCGAAAAAAAGCATTTGCAATATGTATTTGTTTATGTTACCATATGGATTTAATTAAAAGTTAAAAAATCCTCACGTGTAATATCTTTCTGTGTAAATATCTCATATTACAACGTGGGACACCTGCGGCCGAACCGGGCCTAAAATCCGGTGCGGCCTGTACAAGTAAAAAATTGATTTTCTTTCTAAAATTAGAGCCAGCGGCTTTTAATCAGGTGCGCTCTGTAGTCCAGAATCTACGGTAGTTCATTGTTATCACCTGTGCCTTGTTTGTAGCCCTGTATAAGTTCCTTGTCCTTGTTTCTTTGTTCAGTTTTGGAATCATCATCATTATTATTATTTTTCTTTTGGGTAGGTGAAGCCTGACTTTTGTTTGTAAGAGTCTCTGAAACTTTAGTTAATTTTTTTTTTGGATTTTGATACTGCCTGTACCTTGCCTGCTAAGGAATTCAGTAAGGCCTTGTTGGATTTGTTTTTTCTAAGTTTGTGTGACTTTTCTCTGTATTTGGGCTCACCATGATTCATTGTGAAGGAAGATAAAACTGGAGAAGTTACTTGGTCAGCTGTGACAGAAATATTTATAATTTTTGCTTTGTGTGCTGTGAAGGTTTTTGTGACAAAACAAGTCTAAATCTTCAAATTATGTCTTGAATGCAAGGTTTATTGCTAAATCCCACAACTGAAATTAATTGGAACTGGTTTGTGTGTGTGTGTTGTATCTTTAGTAACCAACCATTCAATGATGAATAAACCAAAGAAGAGATAAAGGAATGGTTTTCAAACAACTAGAATGACAGTCCCCATTCCAGTCTCTGGAAGTTTGTGGTTGTTTCCCTTTTGGGATTTGGTAATCAATACATTCAATAATAGTTAAGTCATATCTAGGATGGCTCTGTGTTTGAGAAGCATCTTTGAGAAAGGAGTTTCTATAAACATGTGTCTGATGTTAATTTAACCCAGATTTGCAGTTAGATTTATTGGAAAGTTCAAAGCTTTTGCTGCTTGTTTGGCAACCAACCTGAATAAAATCCACTGTTACAGGCATGAGTAAAATAACTTGACCTGTTAGCTACTTAAAAACACACTTTGATATCAATAGTGTATCTTTCTAATCTTTTGAATATTGGTAGTGAAGCCCTACTTATCTCATTCTTTCAATGTATTTAATAAGATTAACTTTTTTGACTAGTTTAAAACTGCATGTGCTGTAGCTTATCATATTGTGATGTCGCATTCATCTTGTATTGTCCTTATTACAAATGTAAGAAAGATAAACAATGATCTCACTCAATATCAACAAGACCAAGGAACTCACTGTAGACTTCAGGAAAGGGAAACCAGAGGTCCAAGAGCCTGTAATCATCAGAGGTGGAGAGGGTCAGTAACTTTAAATTCCTGTGTCACTATCTCAGGACCTGTCCTGGACCCATCATATAAATATAATTGCAAAGAAAGCATGCCAGTGCCTTTACTTCCTCAGGAGCCTGCAGAGGTTTGGCATGTTATTGACAGCCTTGGCAAACTGTGGTGGAAAATGTGCTTATTGGCTGCATTACAGCCTGGTATAGGAACAACAATGCACTTGAGTGAAAAATCTTATAAAAAGTAGTGGCTTCAGCCCAGTACATCACAGGTAAAACCCTCCCAACCATTAAGTGCATCTACATGAAATGTTACTGTAGAAAAGCAGCATTTATCAGTGATGTTCACCACCCAGGCCATGCTCTCGTCTCACTGCTGCTATCAGGTAGAACGTACAGGTGCCTCAGAGTTTGCACCACCAGGTTCAAGAACAGTTACTAACCCTCAACCATCAGGCTCTTGAACAAAAGGGGATAGCTACTACTCATTTAAGAACTGTTATATTATTATTTCATGCTTGTTATTGCTCTTTATATCTATTTGCATAGCTTACAGTTAAGTTATTGATGTTTACAGTTAATCTATAGATTTGCTAAGTGTCAGCAGAAGAGGAATCTTGGTTGTATGTGGTGACACGTGTCAAGTCAACTTTTATTGCCATTTTGACCATAACTGCTGGTACAGTGCATAGTAAAAATGAGACAACGTTTTTCAGGACCATGGTGTTACATGACACAGTACAAAAAACTAGACTGAACTACGTAAAAAAACAACACAGAGAAAGCTATACTAGACTACAGACCTACACAGGACTGCATAAAGTGCACAAAAACAGTGCAGGTATTACAATAAATAATACAGGACAGTAGGGCAAGGTGTCAGTCCAGGCTTCGGGTATTGAGGAGTCTGATAGCTTGGGGGAAGAAACTGTTACATAGTCTGGCCAAGAGAGCCTGAATGCTTTGGAGCCTTTTCCCAGACAGCAGGAGGAAGAAGAGATTGTTTGAGGGGTGCGTGGGGTCCTTCATAATGCTGTTTCCTTTGCGGATGCAGCGTGTTGGATAAATGTCCGTGATGGCGGGAAGAGAGACCCTGATGATCTTCTCAGCTGATCTCACTATCCGCTGCAGGGTCTTGTGATCCGAGATGGTGCAATTTCCGAACCAGACAGTGATGTAGCTGCTCAGGATGCTCTCAATACAACCCCTGTAGAATGTGATGAGGATGGGTGGTGGGAGATGGACTTTCCTCAGCCTTCGCAAAAAGTAGAGATGCTGCTGGGCTTTCTTGGCTATGGAGCTGGTGTTGAGGGACCAGGTGTGAGATTCTCCATCAGGTGAACACCAAGAAATTTTGTGCTCTTTATGATCTCTACCTAGGAGCCGTCAATGTTCAGTGGGGAGTGGTCGCTCCTTGTCCTCCTGAAGTCAACAACCATCTTTTGTTCACATTAAGAGACAGGTTGTTGGCTCTGCACCAGTCTGTTAGCTGCTGCACCTCCTCTCTGTAAGCTGACTCATCGTTCTTGCTGATGAGACCCATCACGGTCGTGTCATTGGCAAACTTGATATGGTTCGAGCTGTGAAGCAGCACAGTCATGGGTCAACAGAGTGGACTGAGCACGCAACCCTGGGGAGCTCCTGTGCTCAGTGTGATGTGTTGGAGATGCTGCTCCCGATCCGGACTGACTGAGGTCTCCCAGTCAGGAAGTCTAGGATCCAGTTGCAGAGGGAGGTGTTCAGGCCCAATAGGCTCAGTTTTCCAATAAGTTTCTGAGGAATGATTGTGTTGAATGCTGAACTAAAGTCTATGAACAGCAACCGAACGCATGTGTCTTTTTTTTGTCCAGGTGGGTTAGGGCCAGGTGGAGGGTGGTGGCAATGGCATCATCTGTTGAGCGGTTGGAACGGTATGCAAACTGCAGGGGGTCCATTGAGGGGGACAGCAGGGTCTTGATATGCCTCATGATGAGCCTCTCAAAACACTTCATGATGATGGATGTAAGTGCAAAGGGACGGTAGTCATTTAGGCAGGACACTGAAGACTTCTTCGGCACAGGGACGATGGTGGCGGCCTTGAAGCACGTTGGAACGGTGGTGCTGCTCAGGGAGATGTACTCTAATAATAAATTTTACTTGACATTGAACTTTAATTTTTAGCATCAGATATTTTAATTAAAATTCATTCATATCTGGAAGCTTGTGCATGAATAATGGTTCTGAGTAAACTGTATATTTGGATTTTCTCTATTCAGACAGCATGACAGTTGAAGTGTAATGTTCTCTAATGGGGAAATGATGATTGATAAAATAATTCATCACATGCACTACATTTGAACTTGACAGATACATTTCAAAGGATTGCTGGTGTATCTTTATTTTATCTGAAGCCTGGTGGTGAATATTACATGGTGCAGTAGCAATAAATTGCAGCATCACTTAATGTTTATGAATTTAATTAAACTTCTGGTCTAGATGGTATCTGCATAAAATACTCCTTCAGTCACCATCTTCTGGCTGTTCTTGATCTGGGGATGTCAGTGGGGGTGGGGGGGGGGGGAAATGTGATCTGTTCTTTGCTTACAAAGATGTTAGTCAATATCTTGAGCGACTCCAGGCTGAAATTGAAAGTGTATTTTAAACCACGTTAGACCAAGAGTGGTCAATTTAACAAAGATAGAAACCTGGATAATCAGACATTTTACTATCTTGTGCATAATGACTGGCACAAACTAATTTCAAAGGGACATCTGGAAAAAGTTGGTTACAGGGGCATATAATGAAAAGATTACAAAGCCAATGCATCAAACATTGCATGCAGAAAGTGATGACTGGACAGGGATAGTGAACTGTGCTGATAAATGGCAGAGCAGAAACATGTGTAGGAGTCATCCTGGGCAAATTAATTGGTTGGATGGGAAGACGAGTAGTTAGACTAATCATGCAAAGTAAATGTACACAATGATGGTTGGTGGACATTGGCTCAGGAAAACTCAATTTTAGATTAGAGCCAATAATGTGCCGCCTTCCATGTTTGTTTTTCTGCTGCATAAGTAATCATGAATATTGATAATCAGGGCCTTCAATCAAGACAGCACCAAAAACCAGCCGAGACATTAGCCCAACAGACAACAGTAAGGAGCAAACCAGATGGATAAACATAGTCATATACAGCTGAAGTTTCAGAGGAACGCAGAAGGTATTTCAACAAACACCGAATCCCTGTGCTTTTCAAACTTGCAAACATTCAGACAGAGCCTCGTCCGCCCTAGGTATCCTACACCCAAACCTAAACAGAACAAAATTGCATATGCTATCCAATGCAATGAGAACTGCACCGATCTGTATATCAGTGAGACAAAACAACCCCTTCACAAACCGATGGCCCAATGTAGGAGGGCTAACACCTCAGGTCAAGACTCTGCTGTATATCTACACCGAAAGGACAAGGGACACTCCTTTGATAACAATGTGCACATTTTGGACAGGGAGGACAGGTGGTTTGAAAGAGGTTAAAGAAGACATCTTTGTCAAACTGGAAACCCCATCCCTGAACAGCAGGGGTGGGATTTGACTCCACCTATCAGCTATTTGCATTGCATCTGTACCCCAATGTCTCCACAATAGTTCACACTTCCATTCATGCAAAGATGAGACTAATGGCCCTCTCATTACCTCTGATTCTTGATGACCCTCAAGTGATCACTGTACCTTTAAACAACTCCAAGTCTGTAAGCCAGAAACCGACCCACCATGGATCAAAACTGAAGAAGCCTCTCGGGCAAGTGGCAAAACTTCTAGACAACACAGCATGTCCAGTTGCCTTGATTTACTACTGCTTGAGATGAGTATAATCTTTGTTTAAGTTAGTCTAAGTTGATTGAAACTGATTCATTTGGGCAAGAACACTTTGAGAAATGGGTTTTTATTTGCAGTGTGCTCAATTCTCATTTATAATGTGAGGTATGTTGAAAATAAATAGTTTACCCCTGTGTTACAAACAGGCTCCAACTTTACAGAGGCCCATAAAATGATTTCTTTCATTAGTAGGAAGATAAACAAAATCATTAGTAGGAAGGTAACCATACCTTTATTTAACTGAATGGTGTAGACAAGAGCTTATTATCATGGATATTCACTTGGTCTTCCCTGTCTAGTTACAAAATCAGGTGGCCCACACTCAGTGGCTGGTTTTAGCTGGTTTGACATTTGTGGATATTATATTTTTAACTAAGTATTATTACACAATTAACAATAGAAGTGATTGCTTGTCAAGTTCCAAAGCAAATTTAAGAGGCCTCCTGCAATGAAGCTGGCAGCCTGTGCTCTTAGATGCTGGTTCTCATTACTGCAGGGAGTTTACTTGTGAACATTTATCATTTCTGGAAAGTTCCCATTTCAATTCAATAATTATGGGAGCTTGTACATAATCAGGAACTTGCAACTAGGAAGGGTCAAAAACTAATTGTTTCTTAATTATATTTCTAAGATTATGCTAGCATCTTCAAATTAAAGAGTTGGCTTACAGTTCATGTTAAATTAATGCAGTTGTCAACTTTCCCTGATCCTGAGGCTAAAACATTAGGGGCATTTAAGAGCCTCTTGGACAGACATGGATGAAAGAAAAAGAGGGTTACAGGGTAGCAGAGTAGTGTGGGTTTAGTACTTTTTTTAAGGAATGTATGGGTCGGCACAACATCCAGGGCCAAAGGGCCTGTACTGTGCTGTAGTATTGTAGTGTCTTTCTCCAATTGTAGTCTCATTTTCTTTCACTCATTTAATAATGTCCTCCCTTTTAGTTGATCACACTATTTCTGCCATTCTGTCCAGGTGTTTAGGGTACATTGCTGAGTTTTTCCTTCATCATCAAATCCTGTATAGGATGAGCAATTTCAGATCTCTTCCAAGTTGCACACTGTACTTGGAAATGTGTCTCCATTCCTTCACATCAATCCAAGTACAAATCTAAGCCTAGCCCAACACGATGGTAGAAAGATCTTAACAAGTACAATTGTTCAAGACACAATCAGCTACATCCCCTCGATGATAAAGGATCTCTATCCTGGGATCTGGACTCCTTTAAATTGTAAACTTTGGTTCCATAAGATGTTCCTTAAAACCTACCTCTGTGACCAAATCTGTTCCAATGGCTTGAAAGGAACTGTCCACCAACAATACATTTTGGACATTTGTGCATCTGAGTACTTGCTCCTTTGTGGCTTTTGCCTTTCAAGTCCTGATGTGCTGAAGAGAGGAGACAGATGAAAATCTTTGTCAGACAGGACTGACATCTGTACAGTAACTGTATCCATTTGAATATGGCAAATGATCCTATGGAGGCAAGAACAATGTACAATATTTTCCAAATAATTTCTATTTTATTACACTTGAAAGTCTTTGAATGTTTCTGATCAAAACAAGCCATGCCAGTTTTACCTCCGATGCCTCTAGCAAAGGAGGACGCCTCATTCACCACATCAGGAATAAATGAGCACAATGGGTTGCTCAGGACCATCAGGATAATTGCCAAAACCATGATGATTTGATGTTATATTTTCTAATTACATTTTATTTTGAAGTACTGTGAAATACTTTGCTACATTAAAGGTGTGTACAAATCCTAATTGTTCTCAATTTCCTACATTATTTCCAATTTAGTTTTTGCCTTATTAAAATTAGATCCAATTTTGAAGTCTTGGTGGTTGAATGATCTAATTTCCAGATGGACAAATTATTGACTAAAACTATATCTGCTCTGTTCATGGAGCAAGTTAATGCAATTGATAACATTTGCTGCTACTCTTGACAGATCTGTGAATTGCCACAATAGGTCTATGGCGGCTGCAATATCATAGCTCTCCACGTGACCTGGACAATACAAGTACCTACGTCAGGGTGCCATTTATTGATATGGCTCAGCATTTAACACCATCATTCCTACAGTTCTGATCAAAAAGCTACAAAATCTGTACTACTCTGCAACAGGATCCTCAACTTCTGAACCATGCAGGTTGGTAATAACATCTGCTGACTATCAATACTGCCACACCTCAGGGATGTGTGCTTAGCTCATTGCTCTGTGCTATACCCATGACTGTGTGGCTAGGCATAGCTCAAATGCATTTATAAATTTGCTCCTGGTACAGTCATTGTTGCCAGTATCTCAGATGGTGAGGAGAGAGTGTATGGGAGTGAGTTACACCACAAAAACTAACTGGTGTAATAGCAACAACCTTGTACTCAACACAGCTGATTGCAGACTTCAGAAGGAGTAAGACAAGGGAATATAAACCAATCCTCAGAGGGATCAGAAGGTGGAGAGACTGAGCATTTTCAAGTTCCTGGGTGTCAATATCTCCGAGGACCAAACCTGGATGCAGCATATTGATGCAACATAAAGAAGGCAAGATTGTGGCTATATTCATCAGGAGTTTGAGAGCATTCTGAATGGATGCACCCCCATCTGGTATGGGGGGGGGGGGGAAAGAGAGGCTACTGCAAGGATCAAAGTAAGCTGTGGGAAGTTGTAAAATTAGTCAGCTCTATTTTGGGTACTAGCCTCTGGTATCCAAGATGCCTTCAAGGAGTGGTGCCGAAAAGGCACAGTCCATCATTAATGACTCCCCACCAGCTTTTTCAAGATGAGGCTTCACCTCGAGTATTGTGAATAGTTTTGGGCTCTTCATCCAAGAAAAGATATGCCGGCATTGCAGAAGAGGCTCACAAGGATGATTCTGGGAATGAAAGGATTATCATACGAGGAATGTTTGATAACTCTGGGTCTGTACTCACTGGAATTTAGAAGAATGAAGGGGCGGGGGGAAATCTTGTTGAAAGGCCTAGACAGAGTGAATGTGGAAAAGATCCATTTTAAAACGGATGTGGGGATATTTCTTCAGCTAGATGGTGGTGAATTTGTGGAATTTACTATAGGCTACAGGATGCAGTGGAGGCCAGGTCACTGGGTGTACTTACGGCAAAGCTTGATAGGTCCTTGATTTGACATGGCATCAAAGGTTACAAGGAGAAGGTTGGGGAAGGGGGAGAGTATCAGCTATGATTGAATGGTGGAGCTGATTCAATGGGCCAAAGTGGCTTAATTCTGTTCCTATGTCTTGTGGGCATGTCTTCTTCCCATTGTTACCATCAGGAAGGAGGTACAGAAGCCTGAAGGCGCACACTCAGGAATGGCTTCTCCCCCCCCCCCCCCCTCCCACAACCACTGTCGTACAATTTCTGAATGAATCTTGAACCCATGAACACTACCTCATACTTAAAAAAATTTCTGTTTTTGCACTATTTAATTTAATATGCTGTAATTCTTTCTATATTTATCATGTATTGCATTGTTCTGATAATGCTGTTAAGTTGGCAAATTTGACAACATGGCAGTAATATTAAACCTGATTCTGATTACACAAGTTACATTTACAATAGTTACACAAATGATTTGTTATTGGGTGCCATTTTGCATTATGTTAAACATACACATTGGTGTGCATTTAATTCTTAACGTGCTGTTTTTTAAAATGCAACTATTTAGAAGGACACAAATGCTGAAAGAATTCAGCAGGTCAAGCAGCACCTATAGTGAGAAATAAACAGTTGATGTTTTAGGCTGAGACCCTATATCAAGACTATTTGGAACCCAAGATCCTTGTTCTGTTCCTGCTACTGGGAATATCTTTTATCTACAACATTTTTTTAATGGACATTCGCTGTCAGGCAATGGAATGTTGGTCCATTAGACGCTTTCATCTTGTATTTGTGGACGATTTTGCCATGAGCCAGGCTGTTTGGAGCACAGATTAAGATCATGAATTTAAGATTTAGTTGCTGAGTGACATGGGCAGAACAGTAGCTGAATGAGTCCTGCCAAATCTTGTTATCCTCATCAATATCCAAATATCTGTTACCTCAGTGCTGTAATTGTGTGGGAACCTGGCAGTCTCGTGCTGATACAGATGTTGCTGATTACTGGCACTATACAGAGTAATGCCCTCCAGTTCTCTCTTCACTAGCCAGGCCATTGGGAAACCTGGCACTGGGTGCTTCCACATGATGTAGCTGTGAAATGATCCAAAGGGAACTATCAGAAATTGAAGTATTTTCCTCCTCGTGTTCCTTTCACTAGAGACATTTATTCCACTTTTCCATACATTGGGAGAGCTGTCACACAGACTGGTCATTTTAACATCCTGACACAGTTGTTTTCACACAATGCCATCTTTCAGACAATGTATGAGAATCCTTCATTCCAACTGTTTAGTATTTATATCTGGAGATGGGAGTACTGTTGGCATTGAGGCAGGGAACATTTATCCTAGGAATCCAAAGCACTGACTAAGTCTCAAAGTTGGTCATAAAATAATGCAGCTCAGAAGCAGATAAAGACAACACTTGCAAAATGCTGCAGGAACTCTGCAGGTCAGGTATCATCTATGGAAATAAACAAATTGTTGATGTTTTGGGCTGAGACCCTTACACTGACTGTTCATTTCCATAGATGCCACCTGCCCTCCTGCGTTCCTCCAGCATTTTGGGTGTTGCTTTGGATTTTCATTTTGGATTTCTTGAGTTTACCCTTGCTGACTGTGATTCCTATCTAATCTAATCCCACTTTTCTCACATTTAGCCCATAACCCTCTAAATCTTTTCTATCCATGTGCTTGTCCAAGTGTCTTTTAAATGATGTTTCATGGCATCCAGCTAAGTAAGGACAAAGATGCTTGCTGCTAACAACCTCCTGACCTCCCTCTGCTCGTGAATCAGGATTTTTCCTTATTGGAACAAACACTGAATCATAGTTCTGTCATCTTCAGTTACAGAAATGTGAAGATAGAAATATTTTGCAATTCAAGCAACATCGGCAAGAGAAATAGTTAATGCTTTAGTTCAAAGACCAAAAATTGTGTTGCATGGTATGATTGATCTACTAAATAAGGAAGCTGCAGACTTAGTCTGGCAGTTCAAAACTGAACCTGCATCAGCAGCAGAGATGAACCTCTAACACAGACTGTGATCCCATATCTCATTGGCCAGTACATTACTCACTCTGTCTTTATAAACAAGCCATGGGATCAGCCCTGTTTCAATGAGGAATGTTGAAGGGCCTGGCAGGAGCTGCATGGAGTGTATTTTAACATGAAATATCAACTTGGTCAAGCTGCATCACAAAGCCACATGCTGAAACAGTATGTAATGGACATAACAGAACAATCAAGCAACACATTGGATCAAAGCTCTACAGCTTGGCCATGCATCACAATTATGGGCTATTAAGCAGGCAATGGCAAGAGGTAACTCAATGAACATTACAATTCTCAATGAGGGCAGACTTAAAGGCATTCACAACTAGGCTTGCTTGAACTGTTGAGGAAATGTTCCTGCTTATCATCCTTCTGAGATCTTCATAGATGTGCAACCAATGAAGAAATGGCTGAGAGCACTGGAAACAATAAAAACTATGGCTTCATAAAAATGAAGTGTAATGGTGGCCTAGGCCTAAATATTTTCAGCTACTTCTATCAGTAGCCTTTCACCCATCACTAAGGATGTTTGCATGGAGTTCAATTTATTTTGCAACTACACCATAAATGAAGCAGTTCATGTTTGCAAGGTGCAGGTAACAGTCAGGCATAGGTTGATCAGTGGCCACAATGGCCTTGTCCAATAAGAAGAGGTTGAAACATTTACAATTGATATTCAATGAGATTATCAATTTCCCCCTCATCAACATCCTGGAATCATTGTTAACCACAAAATTATCTGGACCAGTTAAATAAGTACTATTGCTACCATGTCAGACCAGAAGTAGGTATCTCCTGATGCCCCAAAGATTTTTCACCATATACAGGTAGGAACATGATCAAGTACTCTCTACTGGTCTGAGTGGCATAGTTCCAACAAAATTCAATGTTTATTTTGACATCATGCAGGGCAAAGTTAATTTCTTCCACCATGTTCAAATGTACTGCAGTTACTCACCAAAGTCCTCCTAAAGCACTGCCCAAGCCTGCAATCTCTACCACTATAGGGTGTAGATGCATTTGATACTACTGTAGGATGTTGTGAATAAAACATGCTAGATTCATTGTCACCTATTCATTATCCTACAACACCAATTTCAGGTTCCCTTCCAAGCTGTACACCATTATAACTTGAAAATACATCATAATTTTTTCATCTATGCTTGGTTTAAACGCTGGAACTCCTGACAGAAAGTAAGGACTGCAGCTGTTCAAGAAGGTAGTTGATCTCCACATTTCAAAGGCAAGTATGAATGGAAAATAAATGAAAGTGATGCACACATTCTGAAAGAAAAATGAAAGCTCAGTTTTGCCCTTTTTAAAGAAATTGGTTCAATGCTTTTTCAAAAAAAATCCAACTTCAAACTTTTGAACAGTGCAATCATACTTTCTTTGAGATCTATTATCTGAGCAGCACATTTTGGATTATATCCTTCCAAAGTCCTTTTGCTGATTTTCACAGGGTACAACTTAGAAACATAGAAAACCTATAGCACAATATAGGCCCTTCCACCCACAATGCTAAGCAGAACATGTACTTACTTTAGAAATTACCTAAGGTTACCCATAGCCCTCTATTTTTCTAAGCTCTATGTACCTATCTAGCAGCCTCTTAAAAGACTCTATCGAAACTGCCTCCACCACTGTCACTGGCAAACCATTCCACACACACCACTCTATGTTTTTATTTTTAAAAAAAAGTAATAATTACCCCTGACATCTCCTCTGTACCTACTTCCAAGCACCTTAAAACTGCCTTCTTGTGTTGGTCATTTCAGCCCTGGGAAAAAGCCTCTGCTGTCCATATGATCAATGCCTCCTATCATCTTATGCACATCAACATAAAGCTTCCCAGGATATTCTATTAGACCCTAGCAATGTTTGTTCACTTCAGCTCATCTTCTGTTTTGTGCAGTCCAATGACATGAAGCTTTCCATTCTAAGCAATGCACTGCTCTCCTGTAAGATATGGGCAATCTCTTCATGCTGAAAACACTTAAAACCATAACCAAAAATTGTCAATTTCAATCAGGAAAGTAGTATCTGAAACAATTGTTAAGCTTCCAGTGAACAGGGACTCCCGGTGGTAATTTTAATTTATGTTCCAGGTGCTGACTGAAGCTCTGATCTGTGATGGATAATAATAAGACAGGCAGCATTGTGAACCTTCACTGCTTTACTAATTGTTACATGTCCCACATCAGTTTGAATGCATAATTTAGACAGCTTTGCTCAATAAGCATTATCTGATGATGCTACAGTTAACAATCAGCTTGGTATGTACTGCATCAGACAGAGGGAAGGAAGGCTTGTAACTATAGCACTTGTGTATATAGCATCTTTTATGTCCTTGCATTTCCCAAAGATTTTAATATCAATGAAGCATGGTTGCTATAGCAATATAGGAAGTATTGTAGGCAATATAGTTCCCAGTAGCAATTATAGAACAACGTTGGTTGAAGAGAAGTTAGAAACCCATTTGTAAAGGTTGAAAGTTGCCATTTATGCAACGCTTACAAAGATGATAATGTTATTTTTATTGGTTCATAAAGAAAATATACCACCCGCTACTAAAAAAAAACCCAAAAGTAATGAAAAATTGTGATTACATGCAATTAAAATGGTTTTGGTTTAATTGTAGGAATACAGGGAACTCTATTCTCAGCACTAATAATAAACACAGCCGTAACATTCAGAATACTTCTCCATTCTTTAAAATGATTCCCACTTTTGTGTAGCTGTGATTTTCATCTGAGGTAAAACATGAGTGATTTTCATTCAAGGTAAAATGATTTATGCCACTTTTAAACCCATTGATTGGTAAAGTGCACAGTAATTTACAAAGAGCTTAAACAGCTCAACAAAATGCAGGATCACAATAATCTTCCTAAATGTTTACAACATGGTATACAGTAAACAGCATGATAGAACTATTTAAATCATATTTAGTGTTTCCTGCATTTGCTGATTTTGTTCCCCCAGCTACACCCTCCATATATAGGTAAACCAAACTATAAATCCACCAAAGTTCAAAGTAAATTTATTATCAAAGTACATATGTTGCCATTTTTTGTGGGCATTCACTGTGCACACAAAGGATCTACAGAGTTCAAGTGTGGCACTGTTCTGTGAGATTCTCCACACATCGTTCCTTCGGGATGCATGTTTTCCCCAGCTGCTCCAGTTTCCATCCACAGTCCAAGGATGTACTGAGCAGGTTAATTGGTCATTGTAAATTGTCCTGTGATTAGGTTAGGGTTAATTGGAGTTGTGTGGTTGCTGGGGTGTGACACACAAAGGGCTCACTCTGCACTGTATTACTAAACAAACAAATCAATAAATAGACACAGTGAAAAAATGCTCACAGCAACATAGCAAACAACCAACATACAGAAGGCAACAAACCGTCTAATGCAAAAAAACAAACAAAGTGATAATAAATAAATATTGGGAACATCAGATAGTGAGTCCATAGGTTGTGGCAACAAATCAGTACTGGGCTGTGTGAAGTTATCCCTTTTAGTTCAAGAGCCTGATGGTAGAGGGGTGATAACCACAGGTGTAGTTACATCAAAGTGCATTTGAAGCAGAATTCATTGTTATATGGTCTACTGCTGAATAAGGGGAGAAAACTCAAGGTTTTGATGAGAAGAACTCGACCAATGTTAACTTTAAGAAAAGAGGGAAAGTGAGACTTGGGTTTACTAACTTTAAGAAATACCAGAGGTGAAATAAATTTTTAAGAAATCTTCAAAAAACTATTTTGTAATATATCTAATAGACACTGGAAAAAACAAACCATAGTTTCATTACAGAGAGCAGTTTTAGTACCTTTTGATTTGGAGTTGACAGGACAAAACTCTGGCGCAATACCAATGACACAAACTGCAGTAATTTCCAGAGCAAGTTGTTACACACAGTATGCAGTTTCTGGCAGCAAAAGAGAACAAGCATTGACCAATGGTAAGTCCATGAATCACTGAATCCTGAAAGTAATCCAATGGGAGATGGATAGGATTTTTATTTGTTTTTAATTTTACATTGGTTCGAATCTGTATGCTAAATTGAAAAAGAGATTTCAACAACTATGAAGAGCTGCAGGTTTAAGTAAACCATGTCGTTCCCTGTCAAAGATTTCATTGTCAGAAAAAACTGAGATTTGATACTCTGTTTACATTTACTTAATCCACAAAAGAGCTTGGGTTTAAATGCTCCCAATATTTACTTACGTTCCAATAATAGGTTTATTTGCCCAGGAGAATTTGGGTACGTCAACGACAAGAGTGTTGAAGTCTGAGTAGGAGACATGGGTTTGAATGCCAACCTGACTGGCATCTTGTCTTGGACTTTCCCTGAGGGCAGATTTGGATAGTTTCAGCCCACTTGTCTGGGGAAGCAGTGAAGACTGTCTGTGGGTCACTTCCCACAAGGCTGAAGAGATGACTCTCGCCAAGTTGAACAGAGAGCATCATTGACTCCTGCTGTTCTGTTTAGTGGAGGGGGAGGGAATGGAAAGATATCATCCCAACTTAATGTCCAAAAGATTGCATAGGTGCACAAAACCATCCTGAAATGAGGGGAAGAGAAAAATAAAAGTTCAATTCACCAAAAGTGCTCATCAACATAATGTTTCATTTATGAAATGGACTATTCGAAAATAAATAAAAACAGCAAGGTTGTTTAACTGAATGTCCAGACTCTCCATGCAACCTTGAACATCATTCATTACCAGTGATACTGGATGGGAAAGGTCACTGACTGACAAAGAGCTTGATTGTGGGCTGGCATGAATAGCATTACTTTTTTCAACAGGCTCTTTCCATTCATCCTGTCAGAGCTTCATTGTACAGAGGCAAGACCAAGCTGACCATCTAGTCTAAACTTCCCAATCAAATAAAGCAACTGTGTAATTCTATGTGAGGACTTAATGACACCTCTGTAGTCTGAAAAACTTCTCAGTATGAAAAAACAAGTGAGGTTAGAATGTAGAATAATTTAATACAGATGTTCTAATCAGGAGTATTCCCTGGAAACCCACTGGAATTCTCAACAGGGCTGGCAGACTGTCGTCTGCATAAAATAAAAAAAAAAGGCTGCGTCTGTTCTGTCTGGAGTGTAACATGTCAGAAAAAATCAGATTATTATTTAATATATATATCTGTATATGGGTCTATATTTCTGTGTGTAGTTTACTGAACTGGTGCTTTCCTGATTTAGAACGTGGCTGCCTAAAAGTGGGGAGACGTTTCTTATCTCATTTCGCTTTAGCCTCATTCACAAAATGAAACTGCACCTTACACATTTTAAAAAGAAAACAAGATCTTTAAACTAGGTTGGAAGTTAATAATAAATTCTAATTCAGAGACAGGAGGTGGAGGGAAACCCATACAAAGTATTTACTTAAATCGAGTCACAGAAGATAACATCAACAAAGTAGTCGGGCTATCATGGAATTCAACATTGATAAGTCAAACCTAAACTATTTAGTGTTGTGATCCAAATAAGTAGCTTTTGAAATCGGAATTGTTATTTAAAAAAAAAAGCATGGGATATAAAAGTAAACTTGGCAAATATATTGCTGAATTGTTAAGATAGTGTTCCAACAGAGTGTGTTACATTGACTGCTTGCAATCACACTTCATAATTTCCTGCTTTTTGACAGCTATTTCTAATGGGCCTGGTGAAAGAGTAGGTAGAAAAAATATTCAATGATTTTGAGCTTACTCATTGGGTTATTTAGTTAACTATAATACCATTGAATTTAGGAACTGGAGCCAGCATCTGAAATAGAAAACTGAGAAACTGAACTCAATGAAAAATAAAAACACAATTTTGCTCATCTCATAGAAGGAAAGGAACCTCAAATCCTATGTGGAATGGTACATTTGGTTCCAGATAACCTGGCAAATTAATTCAATGATCTCTGAAAAGCCAACTGGGCAGACATCATATTAACTGATGGATAATAATCCTATTTTCATCAGTATCACTAACATATCAAGAATAAATATATACTTCTCACTAGAAAAATTCTCACTAGAAGATGAAGTGGAGTAAAAAGATGAGTCCTTTGTAAACCCCTGGAGTCAGGAATAACTTAGTTCCAATTCACATCCAAAGAAATAAAGTTGCCTGTGCTATGATTATTTTAACCCATTACACATTGTAATCATATGATCTTAATTCAGATTTCTTGGTCCAAAGATAGTGGATACAAGACAATTAGAGAACATGGTGCTTGCTGTACAGATTTAACATTTACAACACACACCTGTGTAAACACCTTCTGCAGCTAATTTTCTCAAACGCTGCACATCTGGGCAGCAAAGATGCATACATCGGGATGCTCTTTATCAACTACAGCTCAGCAATCTATACCACCATCCCCTCAACACTTATCAATAAGCTCCTAAACCTAGGCCTTAATACCTTTTTCAGCTGAATCTTTGATTTCCTCACTTGCAGACTCCAGTCACTTTGGATTGGTAACATCCATGATCTCCATCGGCACAGGTGCACCACAAGGCTGTGTGCTTAGCCCCCTGCTCTACTCACTTTACACTTATGACTGTGACTAGGCACAGCTCCATGCCATATTCAAGTTTGCCGATGGCACCTGTCATTGGCCAAAGGTGGTGATGAATCAGCATATAGGAGGGAGACTGAAAATCTGGCTGAGTGGTGTCACAACAACATCCTCTTACTCAATGTCAGTAGATCAAGGAGCTGCTTGTAGACTTCAGGAGGAGGAAATTGGAGGATCAGAGGTGGAGAGGGTCAGCAACTTTAAATTCCTATGCGTTATTAGTTCTCAGGATCTGTCCTGAGCCCAGCCTGTAAGTGCAGTTATGAAGAAAAAATGGCAATGCCTCTATTTTCTTAGGAGTTTGCAAAGCTTCAGCATGACATTTAAAACTTTGCCAAACTTCTATAGACGTGTAGTGGAGAGTATATTAACTGGCTGCATCACAACCTGGTTCAGAAACACCAATGCCCCTGAATGGAAAATCCTGCAAAATGTAATGGTATTGCCCAATCGATCATGGGTGAAGCCTCTCCATTTTGAGCACATGTCTCAGGAAAGCAGCATTCATCACCAGGGACCCCCACCACCTCTCTCCTCATTGCTGCAGTCAGGAAGAAAGGTAGGAGAACTTCAGGACTCACACCATCAGGTTCAGGAACAGTTATTATCCCTCAACCGTCAGGCCCTTGAACCATGGGGAGGGGGGAGGGGGGAGTCCTTGCTGGTTGTGAATGGAGTAACAGCTTCTTGCAGTCAATCCTATCTCTCTTACTTTACTGTTTCCAATCTGTTTTGAAACCTCACTTTTAAACGTGATATTTTTACTATAAGTACGAGGAGTGTCAAAGGTACTAAAAAAGAAGATGCTCTTGCTTTTTTGGATTCTGTAATGGATTTGCTTTGAAAACACAGAAAAGAATCTTCCGACAAGTTCCAACAACTTAGATCTGAATTTAAACTAATGGACGCAAAATTGGATTCTAGTCAAAAAACCTTAACTGAGCATGGTAAACGAAGAGAAGAGAATGAGGAAACTCTGACGATTTTGGATGCAGGAATGGATGACCTGCAAAAGCAATCTAAATCTAATGAGAAATTAAGACAGAAGATTTTTGATTTAGAAAACAGAAGCAGTAGAAATAACCTACAAATTCTGGGTCTTGAAGAGTTAACGGAAGGTGATCAGCCTACTGAATTCTTTGCAAGCTTTTTGGTACAATTATTTCCTAAAATCTTACCATCTGTACCTATGATCAATCGAGCTCATAGATCGCCCATCCCGAGACCACCTCTGGGAGCCAAGCCCAGATCAGTTATAATCTGTTTTCATAAATTTCAAACAAAGGATCATTTAATTCATGAATCTTGTCAAAGAGGAATCTTGTCAGAAGATCAGAATTGTCGAGGATATTTCACCCGAGGTCATGAATGAGCATGCTAAATTCAGAGAGGTTATGTTGGAACTTTTTAACAAAAGTTTAAAGTGTCTCTTCGTTACACTGCTCATCTTAAAATCACATTGCAAGATGGTTCTAAAGAATGGTTTCGCTTGAGTGAAGAAGACAGGGATTTTTAAAAGACTGTTTAGTATCTTGCTATATGAATAATGCTTCTCTTACTTTTGGTGAACCTTTGCAGCTAAACTTCCTTGTGATTTAAATGCTTTACTTAGAGAATAAGAATTTAATGAGTTAATACCAAGTGTGATTTTGATAAGTTTTTATTATTTCATACACTCTTCTCGAGGTTTTATTTATCAATATGGCTTAGTTTGGGTATTTTTCATTTTATTGTTTTGAGACTATAATAATTAATCTATTTATGTCCTTGTTATGAGGGCTAAGACTTTTTTGGCCGTTATTTGGTCAAATCTGTTAGCCAAATCTGTTGCTTGGTTACCCTATTTCAAGGCTTATTGTTTGGTTTTAATGTTCATTTTACTGGTTATTACTTTAATTTCTCTATTAAATAGTATTAATAATGGGTCATACTATTAACTTACTCAGTCTTAACATGAAAGGATTAAATCACCCTGTGAAACGGAATAAGATTTTTGCCTATATTAAAAAACTTTAGGCCCCAATTATTTTTTTTAACAAGAAACACATGTACATAAGTGTGATAACTTACGTCTTTTCAGTAGATGGAAAAAACTACATTTTTACTCCTCTTTCCAGGCTAAGTCTAGAGGAGTATTGATTTTTATGGATAATACAGTTCCCTTTGTCCAACATAAAGTAGTGTCTGATACTAATGGGCATTTTGTCATAGTGTCAGGAAAATTAGATAATAAATTAAAGGTATTTGCCAATCTGTATGCTCCGAATACAGATGATCCAGAATTTTTTGAGCGATTTTTTTTCGTTTTTGCAGATTTGAGCCTTCACTCATTGGTGATGGGAGGAGATTTTAATTGTTGGTTAGATCCAGTTTTAGACAGGTCATCCTTTAAAACAGTGACACTTAATAAATCAGCTTTGTTTATTCAATCTTTTTTAATGAAATGCGGTATTGTTGATATATGGCATTTTTTTACATAAACTAGATAGGGAGTACTCATTTTTTTCTCATGTCCATTACATATATTCCAGGATTTATTACTTTTTTATTAATAGTCAAATGATTCCTTTAGTTCGATCCTGTGAATACAAAGAAATCGCTGTTTCAGATCATGCTCCGGTGCTTTTATAACCATGTAACAATCACAGCACGGAAACAGGCCATTCCGGCCCTCCTAGTCCGTGCCGAACTCTTAATCTCACCTAGTCCCACCTACCCACACTCAGCCCATAACCCTCCACTCCTTTCCTGTCCATATACCTATCCAATTTTACCTTAAATGACACAACTGAACTGGCCTCTACTACTTCTACAGGAAGCTCATTCCACACAGCTATCACTCTCTGAGTAAAGAAATACCCCCTCGTGTTTCCCTTAAACTTTTGCCCCCTAACTCTCAAATCATGTCCTCTCGTTTGAATCTCCCCTACTCTCAATGGAAACAGCCTATTCACGTCAACTCTATCTATCCCTCTCAACATTTTAAATACCTCGATCAAATCCCCCCTCAACCTTCTACGCTCCAATGAATAGAGACCTAACTTGTTCAACCTTTCTCTGTAACTTAAGTGCTGAAACCCAGGTAACATCCTAGTAAATCGTCTCTGCACTCTCTCTAATTTATTGATATCTTTCCTATAATTCGGTGACCAGAACTGTACACAATATTCCAAATTTGGCCTTACCAATGCCTTGTACAATTTTAACATTACATCCCAACTTCTGTACTCAATGCTCTGATTTATAAAGGCCAGCGTTCCAAAAGCCTTCTTCACCACCCTATCTACATGAGACTCCACCTTCAGGGAACTATGCACTGTTATTCCTAGATCTCTCTGTTCCACTGCATTTCTCAATGCCCTACCATTTACCCTGTATGTTCTATTTGGATTATTCCTGCCAAAATGTAGAACCTCACACTTCTCAGCATTAAACTCCATCTGCCAACGTTCAGCCCATTCTTCTAACCGGCATAAATCTCCCTGCAAGCTTTGAAAACTCCCTGGTTTTCCTCAAATAAACAGATCTTGGTGTTTTAATTTAACTTTGCTATCTGATAAAGAATTCTTAAAATTTCAGGAGAGACATTTTTTTTGGGGAGAATGCTTCAGAAAAGTCTTCTAGTCTTATTAGATGGGATGCCTTTAAGGCTTTTATTAGAGGTCAAATTATTTCCTATACTGCAAGTGTCAAGAAAAAAGCTAATAAAGAGAGAATTGAGTTAGCTAATCAGTTAAAATAATTAGATCTAAAATATGCTAGGTTCCAGATCCTGATTTATATAAAAGGCCTGTTGAAATTCAAATTAAACATGATCTTCTTTGAAAATATCCAATTGAAACTTGACTTTTAAAAGATAAAAGTCAATTTTATATCCATAGAGACAAAACAGGTAAATTATTGGCTAACCAATTAAAAACCTTTATAGTTGAATGGCAAATTAAAGAAATTTGTAAAGCCAATGGTGACGGGACAACTAACCATTTAGAAATAAACAATATTTTTAAAGAAATTTATTCTAAACTTTATAGTTCTGACCCTCCCAAAGATAACACTGCAATGAATATATTTTTTAGATCAATTAAACATTCCTACACTTTCTGTTGATAATTGAAAACAGTTGGATCAACCTATTTTGTATGAGGAAATTGCTGAGGCTGTACGTTCCTTGCACTCGGGGAAGGCTCCGGGTCTTGATAGATTTTCTGCAGAATTTTATAAGGCTTTTCCCTCCTGCTTATACCTCATTTATGTATAGTTTTTTCAGACTCCTTTATGTTGGGTAGGTTGCCACAATCTTTTATTGAAGCTTCTATATCACTTATTCTCAAAAAGAATAAGAACCAACTGAATGCTCTTCATACAGATCAATTTCTTTACTTAATGTTGATACTAAAATCCAATCTAAAGTTCTGGCCCATAGAATTGCAAATATTTTACCATCTATCATTTCTGATGATCAGATGGGATTTATTAAAAATCGACATTCATTGTTTATTAAATGTTATTTATTTCCCTTCTAAGGTATTGGAATGTATGATTTCTTTGGATGCTGAGAAGATTTTTGATCAGGTTGAATGGAATTATTTATTTAAAACTTTAGAAAAAATTAATTTTGGGCCTGATTTTATTCAATGGATTAAATTACTGTATCTAACTCCTTCTGCCAGGGTCTTTACTAATTTTCAGTATTCCAAACTTTTTAAACTTCAACCTGGAACTAGACTAGGTTGTCTCTTGAGCCCTTTGCTCTTTGATTTGGCCTTAGAACCCTTAGCCATTACTTTTCAAGAATCTAATGATATTACTGGTATTCTAAGGAGAGGGACTGTTCACAAAGTTTCACTTTATGCTGATGATCTATTGCTTTTTATTTCTAATGTTGAGACTTCACTACCTCTTGTGCTTTCTTTACTTTCTTGTTTTAGCCAGTTTTCAGGATACAAACTGACTTTACATAAGAGAGAACTTTTTCCTCTGAATAATTTGTCATCAATTAATACTAAACTTCCTTTTAAAATTATAAAAAAATCAATTTACCTATTTGGGTGTAACAATTACCAAGAATTATAAACACTTATTTAATGAAAATTTTCTTACCTTACAGAATTTTGTAAAAAGGACACTATCACACTGGTCGCCTTTTTTGTTATCCTTGATTGGCTGATTCAATTCTATTAAAATGAACATTTTACCTAAATTTATATACATTTTTCAGGCATTACCTGTTTTTATTCCTAAATCTTTTTTTGATTCTCTTGATTCTATTATATCTTCTTATATATGGAAAAATCTAAGAAGAATGGAGGTTTAGCTTTACCAAATTTTAGGTTTTATTATTGGGCAGTCAATATACGAAATCTTACATTTTGGAAGTATTATATTAAGTGTGAGGACTGTCTGTTATGGGTTTCTTTAGAAGCTAACTCTGTTAATAAATTTTCTATTATTTCTCTTCTCGGATCCTCACTCCCTTTATCTTTTAGTAAACTAACTGAAAATTTGGTAGTTAAACATACTTTGAGGATCTGGGTGCAATTTGGGAAATTCATTGGTCTATTGAGATTTTCTTTGTCTAGTCCCATTTGTTTTAACTATTTTTTTAAACCTTCAGTGATCGACTCAGTTTTTAGAGAATAGGATAGATTGGGTATTAAATGCTTCCGGGATTTGTTTGTTGGAGGAAGGCTTCTTTTGTTTGAGCAAATGTCAGCTAAATATAGTTTACCCAAAACTCATTTTTTTTCGTTATTTACAAATTAGAGATTTTCTGCGTTCTCAACTATATACATTTCCTATAAGTTCAGATAAGGACATTAGATGTAATTTTTAATTTGAAACCTTTTTATAATGGTTCAATATCCAATATTTATGGTATGTTGTTAGGAATGAGAAACGTTCCTATAGACAAAATTAAAAATCTTTGAGAACAAGATTTACAGACTTCAATTTCTGAAGAAACTTAGAATGAATTATTTAAATTAGTTAACACTTCATTGTTATGTGCCTGTCATTCCCTTTTACAATTTAAAATGTTTCATAGGGCTCACATGTCTAAAGATAAGCTACCTCGTTTTTATTCCGATAGATCCCCTTTCTGTGATAGATGTAATAATGGAGAAGCCTCATTAATTCACATGTTTTGGACATGTCTGAGCCTTGAAAGATACTGGAAGGAAGTATTCCAAACTTTCTCAGTACTTTTCAAGGTAAATTTTAAGCCTAACCCTTTGACCGCATTATTTGATATTGTTGGAGGAAAAGACTTTATTTTGGAGACACCTGATTTACGTATATTGGCTCTTACTTCTCTTAGAGCTAGGAGGGTGCTCTTGCTTAAACAGAAGGATGCTGTTCGCCTACTCACGCTCAATGGTTATGGGATGTTATGTCATGCTTAAATTTAGAGAAGATCCAATGTTCCGTTTTTGAATCTAGCCAAGACTTTTATACATTGTGGGGACCATTTTTGAGTTATTTTCAAAACCTTTGATTTGTTGTTAAAGTACAGATGGTGGCTAATAATATATTTTAGTATATAAGGTTTTTTTTCCCTTTTTTTCTTGCTTTTCCTAACAGCTCTGACTTTGGTAGTGGGTTTAGATTTTTTTTCCGTATAACAAAATGATTATATTTCAATATTATGATTTAATTTAATTTTCATGAATACAGGGTTTTGTGATTGTAACTGTATTTTTAATACAATGTACTTGGTACTACTTTTTTGACTTATAATATATATCTTCTTGTACTCTGTATTCCTTTATGCAGAAACTAATAAAAATATTGAAAGAGAGCCATAGGGGGTTAGCTTCATTCAACTTCAGTTGAGGAAACATGGGTCATACACAGGCAAATTGGACTAGTTCAGATAGATATGTTGGTCAGTGCAGATGAGTTGGACCAAAACTGACATCTGTGCATGATGTTGGAACTCATACCTAAAAATATTTAAATTTACAACCCAGCAGGGATTTCAGAAAAATTACTTTACACAGATAAAAAGAATATTTTAAAATAAGACCCTATCAAAATATTTCTACATTGTTACAGAATTTTTGTCGAGTTCAGAGCTTAAAGATAGGGTATTTTACCCAAGTTCTTGCTCCAAGAAGAGAAATGGGCATTGCCAATGTGGACGAAGTCCAACAGTTTTGCCACTAGTGCTTCATGAATACCAGATTATAGTGTTTATAACCTAATTTTAATGAAAAAATGGAACAGAAAACATTTCACTTTCTTCTAGGAAATGTAAATGAGCACTTTTGTTTCAAAGCATGATTACTGTCCAAAAATATCTCCATCCCATAAAAAAACTCTCTTTACACATCTATTTACATTCCTTCCAATAACCCTTTCAAAATTGCTGTATTGAAAATAAAATTAAAGTAGAATATAAGCTTTTACAAAAACTGGATAATAAATTAATCAGCATAACTTATATAAAATGTAAAACATTTATAACTTAGTTAAAATCCTACTTTCTACTTTCTAATTCTGTGAGGATTATTCAGTATGATTGATTTCACAGCCTCCTTAACTTTTGCTTGCTGTTGGCCAGAATCCCCTACAGATGATTGTAAATAGTACCTGTTGTCAAGGAAGGAGAAATCCAAGGCACAATATCAGCCAGATCTTCGCAAGCAGTTCTTTAAGCCAAGAGGAAGGCTGTTGCTCTTGGATGCAAAACTTGATCCAGCACAGATACAAACTGACATATGAACCTAGAGCGGCAGTCGTGTTTCAAAAAGATTTAGGTGCAATGCTTTTCTTATTAGAGTGCTTTTGCTCTTCACCTATCCTTTTAATATCTTTTAGATTCTCTCCCTCATTTGCAATTCCTGGTCAGAATGCTCTAAGACTAGTCAAGAAAGATTTTGGTAATCTCCAATCTCCTCTTCTTTTTCTCACTCAGGAAATGATTTGACATTTCACATTGAAACACGGGAGGTTATCAATATGAGAAGAGGAAGTAGGTACATTTTAAAATAAAGTGTTAAAATGATATACTATAAATTAAAATATAATCAAAAGAACAATGAAATCAACTTGTATTTTAATGTTTGACCCTACCAGTCAATACTTGCTCTGGTTCATCCTTCCTTGTTTCCTTAACGGTTAAACCTCATTCATCCTATAGCCATTTTTCCTTTTCCCCTAGTACAGTCTGTTTTCTTAGCCAATTTCTGAGTCAATCGTTACTTCACATTATTTCCAAAAAATCCAACGTTTTTATTCTTTACCTTACTCTTTCCTTGTGCATTTCAAATAAAATAAATTAGTTTATTGTCTTAATCATACCTTAAATCTTATGCTATTTGGTCTTAAACTGAGAATAATTAATGCACAAAATTGAATTAATTGCTATCTCAGATAGTGAACCTTTACAATAAGCTTTAAAGAAAGGACAGGCGTACCTCAATGTTGACCTCTGTGGCTACAGAGACTTGAGAAGGCATAGATGGTTTGTTCTGCCCTGTCAAAAAAGATATATAGGGATTTTTCAGCTATTTCACTCTTCATGCAGTTATGAACAATGATTCATTCTGTCATTTAAATTTTAATTTTTTATGAACTGAGATGCAACACGGAACAGGCCCTTCCGGCCCTTTGAGCCATGGCATCCGACAATCCCTCAATTTAATATGAGCCTAATGATGGGACAATTAGTGATGATCAATTAACCTACCAACCGGTATGTTCTTGGACTGTGGAATGAAACTGGAGCACCCAGAGGAAACCCATGTGGTCACGGGAATAACGTACAAAGTCTTTACAGGCAGTGGAGGAAATTGAACCCTGGTCACTGGTATTGTAAAGCATTGTGCTAACCACTACGCTACCCTGCGACCCCAATCTTGCACACAAAGCTCTGGAAAATGGCAAAGCATAGGAAAGTGCTCACCAGCTGGGAGAAGATTTCTTTGAGTATGCTAAAGTTAAACTGCCCATTTTATTCACTTTTTCCAGGACCTTGTGAAGATTCGTTTGCGCTTCCTTCTTCTGACCAGCAAAATTTAGAACAGATTTATTTTGGATAACTGACCTATTAGAATGAATACTTTAGAACTCTGGAAGTAATACCCTACCCTGATGTAAAGTTTTGACCCAAACCGTTAACTTTTTCTTTCACCCCACAGAAGCCACTTGACAAGCTGAGCTCTCCCAGGAGATTGTTTGTACTCTGTAAGAATGACTGTTTAGACAGCTCCTGTAGTAAGAGAAATAACTTTTACCATTTCACATCAGTGACTTTTAATCAGAATTGGAAAAAAATTAAAAAATGATGTGGGGGGAGGAAATGGAAGAATGAATGAAAGGGAAGGCCCAGAATTGGGTGGAAAGCAGAAGAGATTGGATGAAAAAAAATCAATGATTGGATTTAAAATTAAAGATCAGTCTACAAAAGGTGTGATCAGGAATAGTATTGTTATCTTAAACTGATTGCTTAGTTAGATGCAATTCCAGCCACCAACCATTCACTAGAATTGAAAAGTAATTATTAAATACCACTTCTGTAAAGCTAAGAGACAATACCAGTCGAACATAGAGTCCCGGACCAGATGTAAGCCCCTACCACAACTGACCAAAGTCAGGCAGCAGCACTAGCAGCAAAACATTCTTTCCTGATGAGCAACTCATTTTATACACATTTTGGATGGAAGGGGATTGGAAGGCACCAGCCACCCTGACAGCCTCCAATACACCCAAATCCACAGTCACCATTGCAGATGCAAGATCAGTCTTCCAGAGAGTGAACCTTTGGAAATCTACTGGACCAGGTGGTGTCTCTGGCTGTGTTCTTAAGTCCTCTACAGATCAGCTGGCAGGGCCAGTTGCAGAAACTTTTAAACTCTCCCCAATTCACTCGTGCTTTAAGAAGAACACTATCATCTTGGTACTTAAGAAAAACAAGGTAATGTGTCATAATGACTACCACATGGTGGCACTGATATCCTCCATCATTGAGGCTCATCATGGTATGCATTAACTCCAATCTTCCAGACAACCTCAACTCACCACAATTCACCTACCACTGAAACAGGTCTTCAGCAGACACCACCCCCTGGCTCTACATCAGCATTAGACTATTGTTTATTGACAACAGATCCACCTTCTATAAATCCAAGCACCCTCACTTTCAAACTCCTAAACCTGGGACTCAACACTGCTTTTTGTGCCTGGATCCTTGACTTTCTGACCAACAGACCACAATCAGTAAACCATGGCTACTTTCAATACTGGCATCCCACAAGAAAGCAAGACAAGACTTTTGCCGTACCTCCATACACGTGACAGTTTACCATGTTATCAATTTAGTTGGTTGAGAAACATTCTGAGGATCAGAAAGAGACCATATGAAAGAAGCAGACAGCTAGAGACTTTTTTTCTCAGGACGGAAATAGCTGATACAATGGGTACAATTTCAAGGTGATTGTGGGGGGGGGGGATATCAGAGGTAAGTTTTTTTTTCCACACAGGGAAGCAGGTGCATGGAACACACTGTCAGGGGTAGTGACAGAGGCAGATACATTTGGCACATTTAAGAGACTCTTAGATAGGCATACAGATAAAAGAAAAATGAAGGGCTATGTGGGAGAGAATGGCTAGTTGATCTTAGAATAGGTTAAATGGTTGTTACAACATCATGGCCAAAGGGTCTGTATTATGTGTATTGTTCTACGTTAAGAATTTAATTTCCTTAACTGCCTCTGGCAATATAGATTGGAAATTAAGAGAGTTTGTGAAGATGCTTTCACTTCTGAAAGCCTTTAATGTAGTACCTTTGATCTGAAGTTTGTGTGAAATTGACTTCCTTGTTCTTATTCTCATGAAAAGAGCCAATGGTTGAGAATGGTTGTGTTTCTGCCCACTTGTTTGCTGCTTCCTGAATGTAGCTTCACCAGTGTGGTAGGAGTAGGTCCTTTACTTCCACTGTCATTTCTTGTTCCTTGTTCTCATTGTCAAGCAACGGGCAAGTTAAACTGAAGTAAAGATAAATTAGATTTAAAGCAATTAACTTCCCAAATTTTCCAAAGCCAAAATCTTGTGAAGATGATGGATTAGAACAAATAATTTTGAGTTTTATAACTGATATGATTAAGCTATATGTATAGAAAAGAGTTGGCACACCTTTCAAAATTGTGGAATTTTGATGCACTATTATACCACTCTCTGCTGTTAATTGCAAGCAGACTTCCTTCAATAAAGGTTCATTATATAAGAATTTAAGCAATAAGAGGAGGAGCAGGCCATCTGGCCTGTTAAGCCTGACTTGGCCATGAACTCAGCTCTACCTACCTGCCTTTTCCCCATAATCTTTAATTCCCCTTCTATGCAAAAACCTATCTAACTATGTTTTGAATATACTGTATTTAATGAGGGTAACCTCTACTGTTTCCCTAGGCAGAGAATTCCCCAAAGCCATGAATCATTAACTTATGGATAAGTCTTTTATGGAGTACCTTATCGAATCCCTTCTCAAAGTACAGCATTCATCTGTTGCCCTCTATCCACAGCATTCATTATATCCTGAAAGAATTTCATTAACTTTCTCAAACAGGACCTGCTTTTTATGAATTCATGCTGTGCCCCCTGATGGAACTACTTCTATCCAGATGTCTTGCTATTTCTTACTTACATCAAGCATTTTCCTGACTATAGATATTAAGCTTATACTTACCCATCTTTTGCCTACATACTTTTTAAAACAGAGGCATGACTTTTGATCCATCAGGAACTGCCCAGAGTCCAGAAAATGTTGGTAAGTTATCACAAACACATCTACGATAACTTGCCCCATTTCTTTTAATACCTGCCTTTGATGGTAGCTTTGTTGTTTGCTTTATTTGGCAGTGGCACTAAAGGACCTATACACACCATGGGGGTGATGCTACCTGAAGAAACAGCACAGTGATCCAATGCAATGCCAGTAGAAAATTTTTGACAAGGTCCCGTTTGGGAGGTTGATCAAGAATATTCAGTCACTTGGCATTCAAAATGAGGTAGCATATTGGATTAGACATTGGCTTTGTGTGAGAAGCCAGAGAGTGGTAGTAGGGGTTGCCTGTCTGACTGGAGGCCTAGTGGTCAGCAAGGTAGAATATCATGGCTTGTAGAGGGATCTGTATCAGCAGGAAAACTGGGCTGAAAAATGGCAGATGGAATTTAATGCAGACAAGTGTGAGGTGTTGCATTTTGGTTGACCAAGCAGGGCAGGTCTTACACAGTCTTACACAGGACACTGAGGAGTGCAGTAGAACAAATGGATTTGGGAATACAAGTCTATAATTTGTTGAAAGTTTTGTCACAGGTAGATAAGTTCGTAAAGAAAGCTTTTAACACATTAGCCTTCATAAATCAAAGTACTGAGTACAGGAAATGGGATGTTATGTTGAAGGTGTAGAAGACATTGGCGAAGCCTAATTTGGACTATTGTGTGCAGATTTGGTCACCTTCACCTACAGGAAAGGTATAAATTAGGTTGAAAGAGTACAGAGAAAATTTACAAGGATGTTGCTGGGTCTGGAGGACCTGAGTTAAAAGGAAAGATTGGATAGGTTAAGACTTTATTCCTTAGAACATAGAAGATTGAGAGGAGACATGATGGAGGTATACAAAATTATAAGGGGTATAGATACAGTAAATGTAAGCAGGCTTTGTCTACTGAGGTTGGGTGGGATTATGGGCTAAGGGTGAAAGGTGAAAAGTTTAATGGGAACATGAGGGTACACTTCTTCACTCAGAGGGTTGTGAGTGTGCGAAATGAACTGCCAGCGCAAGTGATGCATGTGAGCTGGATTTCAACATTTAAGTAAAGTTTGGATAGATACACAGATAGTAGGGTTATGGAGGGCTATGGTCCTGGTACAGGCCGATGGGAGTAGGCAGTTTAAGTGGTTTTGGCAGGGACTAGATGGGCCAAAGGGCCTGTTTCTGCGCTGTATGTTTCTATGACTCTGTGACTCTAAAATGGATTCATCAGGTGGAGCAAAGGATGATATGTTGTTGAGCTCAAGAAACACAACCATTCTCAGTCATCGGCTCTAAAAATGGACGTGAGAGCACGGAGGAACATCTGGAAATCTCCAGGAAGGCCTTCTTCATTGCTGCTGCTGTTGTGAGGTCCGAGTCTCTGCTGGGATGAACAGGCCCCCAGTCCTTGGGGCCGCATTGCCAGCGGCCAGTGGCGGGGGTGTCGTAGTGCGCTCGGCAGAGGATGGTGCTGTTACGTACCCCGTAACTGGGTCACTTACCAGCAAAGATAGAGAGGTCCATTGAAGTCTGATGGTACTATTTTTAACAGTATTTATTGATAAAAATACACAAAAATAATATCAATGCAAACACACAGATAATATACGTCATCAATACTAAATCTGAAAAGCGCGGGTATAATAATAATCAATAAGAAATAGCTCTATCACTGTCTAGGGGATAATGTATTGTCCGATGGAAATATAAAAGTCACTTTAGTTCAGTCAAGCTGTAGGCTGCAGCCTTTTTGGTTGGAGAGAAAGACGGAGGTTTAACTTGCCCATTCCTTTTATGATGTCAATCCTTCGAGAGTCGTTGGGGGACTGATTTCCCCTTTGAGGTTAGCTAAAGCCGTGCTTCCGTGGCAAGACCCACCAATTCCGAGGCAAATGGAAAAGAACGCACGTGGGCTGGTTCCACTGGCTTTCGCTGTTACGCTGTTACAGGAGTTCTAGCATTTCTTCTGGTGCATCTGAAGGGGCTGTTCCTCAGACCCTCTTTTATCCTGACTCACAGGGTCTCAGGTGTCAATCAGGGTGAGATGATGCAATCCCTCCACCAACCTCCTCCTCGGTTCATTGCCTGGGGCTTCGATGCATCGTACAGGATTCAATACACAAGTCCGTCTCCAAGAGACAATAGCCGTTATCAATGGTTCCGCCTTTCGGAGGCCAGGATACATTCCAACCTCTTTGTGGATTCTGCATGTCTTTCTCTCATTTCCTGGGTCTCCTGACTCGAATCAATAGCGATCCTGCCATTCTCAAAAAGGAGGGGGCCACGGGCATAACAGTGCTCAGAGAGGCTGTGCCGGAGGGGATGGTCGGAGGCTCGGAGGTTCGACGGACTCAGAGTCTGCTATGCTCGGGGTGCTTTCACTGTGTGCTGCAACTGCGAGGCTGGGTCCTACGGCACTTTTGTTGTGTACTGCGTCTGCGAGGCTGAGTCCGGCGGCACCGTGGAAGTCCATAGTGACGGGTATTCCCTTCTGCCGCCTGCGTGGGATGACGAGTCTATTGGGACCCTGAGGACATGGAAACTGTGTGGTGGTTTCTTTCGAACTTATAGTCTTTTAACATTTTTGGACTATTTTTACCGTGCCTATGGTCTGTTTTTTAAAATCAAATATGGTATTGTTTGCACTATTGTAAATATATGTTGTAACTATGTGGATTTGTGTAGGTCTTGTAGCTTTAGTTTTTGGTTTATTGGGTGGTAGAGTTGGTCTCCTGACTTGATGTGTCTGGGTAGTCTTGTTTTGTCTGGTGGATTTGGAGCTCCTTTCTGGGGAATGCGCTAAGATGGTAGCGTGATATTTAATATACAGCAGCCTCTCCGGACTCTGGATTTGGGGGATTGCCAAAAAGTTATGTGGATTTTCTGGTGTAGTCTGTTTTGTCATGCGTTTTTGTGATAACATTCTGGAGGAACGTTGTCTCATTTTTTAACTGCATTGCAGTTGTGGTTTCTAAATGACAATAAACTGAAATTTAATTCAATTCATTGAATGAGTAGAAATATTTCTGAGAAGGAATAATATTGTCATTGACCTGGGCAACACAAAAGAACAAACAAAACTTTTTGTTGATGATAGGGCCAGAGATATTATACTGTAGAAAGAGGTGAAAGGTGAGTGTCCAAACTTGTTGTTGGCTTGACAGACACCAACAAGTTCAAAACTCAATTAGATTATCAGAACCCAGTTACAGTCTGCAGTTCCAGTGGGTTAAATCAAGCTCAGATTGAACTGAATGTTTTGAATGGAACTGTGATATGGAGGCAATTAAAAGATTCCAGAAAGTTCCCACATTGAAGTCACACTGGACTGATGTCAGTTTAATAAAATGCAGCCAGACTGTTGAAACACTTGGACCCTTTTTCAACAGCAGCTGATGCTGATTTAAAATCTACTTGAACTGCTGGCTCCAGGGATCTTATGTGAAATGAGTTGAAGCATTTTCAGTCAAATTACATAAAAATATGGGCCAACACATTCTACCATGAACAGAATTGCTAGAAGTTTAGGAATTATAGACAATAGACAATTGACAGTTGGTGCAGGAGTAGGCCATTCGGCCCTTCTAGCCAGCACCGCCATTCACTATGATCATGGCTGATCATACACAATCAGTACCCTGTTCCTGCCCTCTCCCCATATCTCTTGACCCTGCTATCTATAAGAGTCTATCTAACTCTCTCTTGAATGCATCCAGAGACTTGGCCTCCACTTCTTTCTGGGGCAGAGCATTCCACATATCCACCACTCTCTGGGTGAAAATTTTTTTCCACATCTCTGTTCTAAATGGCCTACCCCTTATTCTTAAACTGTGGCCTCTAGTTCTGGACTCACCCATCAGTGGGAACATGCTTCCTGCCTCCAGCGTGTCCAATCCCTTAATAATCTTATTTGTTTCAATCAGATCCCCTCTCATCCTTCTAAATTCCAGCGTATATAAGTTCAGCCGCTCCAATCTTTCAACATATGACAGTCCCGCCATTCCGGGAATTAACCTTGTGAACCTACGCTGTACTCCCTCAATAGCAAGAATGTCCTTCCTCAAATTTGGAGACCAAAACTGCACACAATACTCCAGGTGGGGTCTCACCAGGGCGCTGTACAGCTGCAGAAGGACCTCTTTACTCCTATACTCAATTCCTCTTGTTATAAAAGCCAGCATGCCATTAGCTTTCATCACTGCCTGCTGTACCTACATGCTTGCTTTCATTGATTGATGTACAAGAACACCTAGATCTCGTTGTACTTCCCCTTTTCCTAACTTGACTCCATTTAGATAGTAATCTGCCTTCCTGTTCTTGCCACCAAAGTGGATAACCTCACATTTGTCCACATTAAACTGCATCTGCCATACATTTGCCCACTCACCCAACCTGTCCAAGTCACCCTGCATTCTCATAACATCCTCCTGACATTTCACACTGCCACCCAGCTTTGTGTCATCAGCAAATTTGCTAATGTTACTTTTAATCCCTTCATCTAAATCATTAATGTATATTGTAAACAGCTGCGGTCCCAGCACCAAACCTTGTGGTACCCCACTGGTCACAGCCTGCCATTCCGAAAGGGACCCATTAATCGCTACTCTTTGTTTCCTGTCAGCCAGACAATTTTCAATCCATGTCAGTACTTTGTCCCCAATACCATGTGCCCTAATTTTGCCCACTAATCTCCTTTGTGGGACTTTATTAAAAGCTTTCTGGAAGTCCAGGTATACTACATCCACTGGATCTCCCGTGTCCATTTTCATAGTTACATCCTCAAAAAACTCCAGAAGATTAGTCAAGCATGATTTTCCCTTCATAAATCCATGCTGACTCGGACTGATCCTTCTACTGCTATCCAAATGTGTTGTAATTTCCTCTTTTATAATTGACTCCAGCATCTTTCCCACCACTGACGTCAGGCAAACCGGTCTATAATTCCCTGTTTTCTCTCTCCCTCCTTTCTTGAAAAGTGGGATAACATTAGCCACCCTCTAATTAGCAGGAACTGTTCCTGAATCTATAGAACTTTGGAAAATGATTACCAATGCATCCACGATTTCTAGAGCCACCTCTCTAAGTACCCTGGGATGCAGACCATCAGGTCCCGGGGACTTATCAGCCTTCAGACTCAACAGTCTATCCAACACCGTTTCTTGCCTAATATAAATTTCCTCCAGTTCATCCTTTACCCTAGTTCCTTTGGCCACTATTACATCTGGGAGATTGTTTGTGTCTTCCCTAGTGAAGACAGATCCAAAGTACCTGTTCAACTCATCTACCATTTCCTTGTTCCCCATAATAAATTCACCCGTTTCTGTCTTCAATGGCCCAATTTTGGTCTTAACTATTATTTTGCTGTTCAAATACCTAAAGAAGCTTTTACTATCCTCCTTTATATTCTTGGCAAGTTTACCTTTGTACCTCATTTTTTCTTGGCGTATTGCCTTTTTTGTTATCTTCTGTTGCTCTTTAAAAGCTTCCCAGTCCTCCGGTTTCCCACTCATCTTTGCTATGTTATACTTCTTCTCTTGTATTTTTATACTGCCCTTTACTTCCCTCGTCAGCCAAGGCCGCCCCTTACTCCCCTTAGGATCTTTCTTCTTCTTTGGAATGAACCGATCCTGCATCTTCTGCATTATTCCCAGAAATACCTGCCATTGTTGTTCCACTGTCTTCCCTGCTAGGGTATTGTTCCATTGAACTTTGGCCAGCTCCTCCCTCATAGCTCCATAGTTCCCTTTGTTCAACTGTAATACTGCCACATCCGATTTTCCCTTCTCCTTCTCAAATTGTAGGTTAAAACATATCATATTATGGTCACTACCTCCTAATGGTTCCTTTACCTCGAGGTCTCTGATCAAATCCGGTTCATTGCACAACACTAAATCTAGAATTGCCTTCTCCCTGGTAGGCTCCAGTACCAGCTGTTCTAAGAATCCATCTCGGAGACACTCCACAAACTCCCTTTCTTGGGGTCCAGTACCATTCTGATTCTCCCAGTCTACCTGCATGTTGAAATCCCCCATGACAACTGTATCACTACCTTTGCGACATGCCAATTTTAACTCTTCATTCAACTTGCACCCTACATCCAGACTGCTGTTTGAGGGCCTGTAGATAACTCCCATTAGGGTCTTTCTACCTTTAGAATTTCTCAGTTCTATCCATACTGACTCTACATCCCCTGATTCTATGTCCCCCCTTGCAAGGGACTGAATATCATTCCTCACCAACAGAGCCACCCCACCCCCTCTTCTAGTCAGTCTGATTGTAGGTACAGTCAATACAGTCAATTGTAGGTTCTTGGACCAAGATGCCTGTGCAAGTTGTCTGAAAAAGTTGTGCAATTCATCATGACGCCTAAACTGGGTCTCCCATAACCCTGCAAGAAAGTTCTCAACAAGACAGAACTGCACTGGAGTAAGATGGCACTTGCTTAGCAACAATCTGCTCATAGAAGTTTAGTTTGGTTTCACCAAAATCACTCAGTTCCTGAACTGGCAGATGGAATTTAATGCAGACATGTATGAGGTGTTACAATTTGGGAGGTCAAACGAGAGCAGGCCTTATACAGTGAATGGGAGAGCACTGAGGATTGTGCTAGAACAAAAAGATCAGGGAATACAGATCCACAGTTCCTTGAAAGTGACGCCACAGGTAGATAGGGCCGCAAAGAAAGATTTTGACACATTGGTCTTCATACATTAAAGTATTGAGTATAGGAGTTGGAATGTTATTTTGAAGTTGTAGAAGATTTGGCTGAGGCCTAATCTGGAGTATTGTGTGCAGTTCCGGTTACCTATCTACAGAAAAGGTATCAAGAAGATTAAAAGAGTACAGAGAAAATTTACAAAGATGTTGTCAAGAATAGGCAAAGAAATGGCAGATGGAATACAGAGTCAGGAAATGTATGGTCATGCATTTTGTTAGAAGAAATAAAAGAAATAAAAGTGTAGACTAAATGGAGAGAAAATTCAAAAATCTCAGGTTCAAAGGAACTTGGAAGTCATCATGCAGGATTCCCTAAAGGTTAATTTGCAGGTTGATTTGGTGGTGAGGAAGGCAAATGTGATATTGGAATTATTTCAAGAGGACTAGAATATAAAAGCAAGGGTGTAATGTTGAGGCTTTATAAAGCACTGGTGAGGCCTTATTTGGAGAATTGTGAGATGCTTTGGGCCCCTTATCTAAGAAGGGATGTGTTGACACTGGAGAGGGTTCAAAGGAGATTCATGAAAATTATTCAAAGATTGAAAGGCTTGTGATATGTGGAGCATTTGATGGCTCTGGGCCTCTACTCACTGGAATTCAGAAGAATGAGGGGTAACCTCATTGAAACTTGTTGAAAGGCCTCAGTAGAATGGGTGTAGAGAGGATGTTCGCTATGGTGAGGTGTCTAAGACCAAAAGACACAGCCTTAGAACAGAGATGAGAAGGAATTTCTTTAGCCAGAGGGTGGTGAATCATTGGAATTCATTACCACAATCAGCTGTGGAAGCCAAGTCACTGGGTGTATTTTAAGGCAAGTTGATAGATTCTTAATTAATCAGGGCATGAAGGGATATAGGTAGAAGGCAGAAAACTGGGGCTGAGAGGGAAAATGGATCAGCCATGATGAAATGGCAGAGCAGATTCAATGGGCCAAATGGCTTAGTTCTATTCATATCTTATGGTCTTATGGACTTGATGACTTGAGTTATAGGGAAAGGTTGAATAGGTTAGGACTTTATTCCCTGAAGGGAGATTTGATAGAGATATACAAAATTATGAGGGGGGTATAGATAGGGTAAATGCAATCAGACTTATTCCACTGTGGTTGGATGAGACTAGAACCGGAAATGATAGGTAATTGTGAAAGGTGAAATATTTAAGGAGATCATGAGGGGGAACTTCTTTATTCAGAGCAGCCAGCGGAAGTGATGTATGGGGGGTTTGGTTACACTAACTAGAGAAGTTTGGTTAAGTATGTGGATAGGAGGGGTATGGAAAGTTATGGTTAGGTAGAGTTGATGAGACTATCACAATAACTGTTCAGCATAGACTAGATTGGTCAAAGGGCCTGTTTCTGTGCTGTAGTACCTTATTTCTCTCTGATTCCACAGCTAGAAAGCCCTGACATCAAGGAACATTTGAGTATGGCATGAAGGAGTCTTTCAATGGGAATTCAGCATTTCCAGTCAGAGGAACCCCTCTGCTGTTTGGAATCATCTCGAGCACAAAGCAAGATGGTTGTGGCAATTAGCAGTCATTCAACTCATTTCTCTATCTGCAGATGTTCCTCGGGACAGTGTCCTAGGACAACCATCTTCAGCTTCATCACTGTTCTTCCTTCCATACCGTGGTCAGAAGTAGGGGTCTCACTGATTACTGCACACCATTCACCACCATTTGTGACTCCTCAGATAATGAAACAGATTTACTTGACCACAACCAAATGCAGCAAGACTTGGACAATGATACCCACACGAGTATCGGACAATGATACATACACGAGTATCAGGCAATGATGATACCCAACATGGGAAAATTCAGCTGTCACCCCTTCACCATCGTAGGTTTAAAATCTTGGACCTCTCTTGCTATCAGCATTGTGGGTGTACCTACACCGTAAGGACTGCAGCAGTTCAGAAAGGTAGTTCACCATCTGTTTCTCAAAGGCAAAGAATGACAGGCAATTAAATTTTGGCCAAGCCCACAAAGCCCTCACCCAATGAATGCACATTAAAAAACCTCCAAAAACACAGAACGTAGAACAATACAGCACAATACAGACCATTCAGCCCACAATATTGTGCCGAATCTTAAACCCTGCCTCCCATCTAACCCTCCACCCTAAATTCCTCCATATACCTGTTGAGTAGTCTCTTAAATTTCACTAGTGTACCTGCCTCCACCACTGACTCAAGCAGTGCATTCCACGCACCAACCACTCTCTGAGTTAAAAAACCTTCCTCTAATATCCCCCTTGAACTTTCCTCTCCTTACCTTAAAGCCATGTCATAACCATATAACAATTACAGCATGGAAATGGGCCATTTCGGCCCTTCTAGTCCATGCCGAACACTTACTCTCACCTAATCCCACTGACCCGCACTCAGCCCATAACCCTCCATTCCTTTCCTGTCCATATACCCATCCAATTTTACTTTAAATGACAATACCGAACCTGCCTCTATCACTTCTACTGGAAGCTCATTCCACACAGCTACCACTCTCTGAGTGAAGAAATTCCCCTTCGTGTTACCCTTAAACTTTTGCCCCCTAAGTCTCAACTCATGTCCTCTTGTTTGAATCTCCCCTACTCTCAATGGAAAAAGCCTATCCACGTCAACTCTATCTATCATAATTTTAAATACCTCTATCAAGTCCCCCTCAACCTTCTACACTCCAAAGAATAAAGACCTAACTTGTTTAATCTTTCCCTGTAACTTAGGTGCTGAAACCCAGGTAACATTCTAGTAAATCTTCTCTGTACTCTCTCTATTTTCTCTCTCTCTATTTAGGTCCTCTTGTATTGAGCAGTGGCGCCCTGGGGAAGAGGTGCTGGCTGTCCACTCTATCTATTCCTCTTAATATCTTGTATAACTCTATCATCTCTCCTCTCATCCTCCTCCTCTCCAGAGAGTAAAGCCCTAGCTCCCTTAATCTCTGATCATAATGCATACTCTCTAAACCAGGCAGCATCCTGGTAAATCTCCTCTGTACCCTTTCCAGTGCTTCCACATCCTTCCTATAGTGAGGTGACCAGAACTGGACACAGCACTCCAAGTGTGGCCTAACCAGAGTTTTATAGAGCTGCATCATTACCCCGTGACTCTTAAACTCTAATCCTCGACTTATGAAAGCTAACATCCCATAAACTTTCTTAACTACCCTATCGACCTGTGAAGCAACTTTCAGGGATCTGTGGACATGTACCCCCAGATCCCTCTGCTCCTCCACACTACCAAATATCCTGCCATTTACTTTGTACTCTGCCTTGGGGTTTGTCCTTCCAAAGTGTACCACCTCACACTTCTCCGGGTTGAACTCCATCTGCCACTTCTCAGCCCACTTCTGCATCTTTTCAATGTTTCTCAGCAATCTTCGACAATCCTCAACACTATCCACAACACCACAAACCTTTGAGTCATCTGCAAACTTGCCAACCCACCCTTCCACCGCCACATCCAGGCCGTTAATAAAAATTACGAAAAGTCGAGGTCCCAGAACAGATCCTTGTGGGACACCACTAGTCACAACCCTCCAATCTGAATGTACTCCCACCACTATGACCCTCTGCCTTCTGCAGGCAAGCCATTTCTGAATCTACCTGGCCAAACTTCCCTGGATCCCATGCCTTCTGACTTTCTGAATAAGCCTACTGTGTGGAACCTTGTCAAATGCCTTACTAAAAACCATGTAGATCACATCCACTGCACTACCCTCATCTATATGCCTGGTCACCTCCTCAAAGAACTCTATCAGGCTCGTTAGACATGATCTGCCCTTCACAAAGCCATGCTGACTATCCCTGATCAGACAATGATTCTCTAAATGCCCATAGATGCTATCTCTAAGAATCTTTTCCAACAGCTTTCCCACCACAGACGTAAGGCTCACCGGTCTATAATTACCTGGACTATCCCTACTACCTATTTTGAACAAGGGGACAACATTCGCCTCCCTCCAATCCTCTGGTACCATTCCCATGGAGAATGAGGACATAAAGATCCTAGCCAGAGACTCAGCAATCTCTTCCCTCGCCTCGTGGAGCAGCCTGGGGAATATTCCGTCAGGCCCTGGGGACTTATCCGTCCTAATGTATTTTAACAACTCCAACACTTCTTTTCCCTTAACATCAACATGCTCCAGAACATCAACCTCACTCATATTGTCCTCACCGTCATCAAGTTCCCTCTTAGTGATGAATACCGAAGAGAAGTATTCATTGAGGACCTCGCTCACTTCCACAGCCTCCAGGCACATCTTCCCACTTTTATCTCTAATCGGTCCTATCTTCACTCCTGTCAACCTTTTGTTCTTCACATAATTGAAGAATGCCTTGGGGTTTTCCTTTACCCTACTCGCCAAGGCCTTCTCATGCTCCCTTCTTGCTCTCCTCAGCCCCTTCTTAAGCTCCTTTCTCGCTACCCTATATTCCTCAATAGACCCATCTGATCCTTGCTTCCTAAACCTCATGTATGCTGCCTTCTTCCATCTGACTAGATTCTCCACCTCACTTGTCACACATGGTTCCTTCACCCTACCATTCTTTATCATCCTCACCGGGACAAATTTATCCCTAACATCCTGCAAGACATCCCTAAACATCGACCACATGTCCATAGTACATTTCCCTGCAAAAGCATCATCCCAATTCACACCCGCAAATTCTAGCCTTATAGCCTCATAATTTGCCCTTCCCCAATTAAAAATTTTCCTGTCCTCTCTGATTCTATCCTTTTCCATGATAATGTTAAAGGCCAGGGAGCAGTGGTCACTGTCCCCCAGATGCTCACCCACTGAGAGATCTGTCACCAGACCCAGTTCGCTACCTAATACTACATCTAGTATGGCATTCCCCCAGTCGGCCTGTCAACATACTGTGACAGGAATCCGTCCTGGGCGCACTTGATAAATTTTGCCCCATCTAAACTATTGGAACTAATCAGGTGCCAATCAATATTAGGGAAGTTAAAGTCACCCATGATAACAACCCTGTTATTTTTGCACCTTTCCAAAATCTGCCTCCCAATCTGCTCCTTGGTATCTCTGCTGCTACCAGGGGGCCTATAGAATAACCCCAGTAGAGTAACTGCTCCCTTCCTGTTCCTGACTTCCACCCATACTGACTCAAAAGAGGATCCTGCTACAATACCCACCCTTTCTGTAGCTGTAATAGTATCCCTGATCAGTAATGCCACCCCTCCTCCCCTTTCCCCCCCTCTCTATCCCTTTTAAAGCACTGAAATCCAGGAATATTGAGAATCCATTCCTGCCCTGGTACCAGCCAAGTCTCTGTAATGGAAAATTGAATATCTCAACCAGGACTTGTCTTAACATTCTTTGGTCTAGTTTTTCATGTCATACTCTGTATGGACTTAAAAGTAATGATCTCCCTCTGAAAGTCCTGTGCCCAGAGTTGTATTGCTCCAGTTACTGTCTACAAATAGTTTGGAGTCCACTCTTTTGATTCAATATTTCTAATCATTAAAACCATATCACATTTTTTGTTTAGTCCATATTATCAATTTATTTGTTCAATTTCAGTATCCAGGTCTGCAAAATTGGAGTCTGTATTTCCAACTCCAGATAGTATACAGTATATTTCAGGAAACAACTATCCTATGGCCAATCCAAATTGTCACTACAGCACAACTTCTCTCCTATCTTAAAAAAAAGTGTTAGCTCACCTTTTCCATTGTGTTATTCTCCCCACTTTCTCCTTAGATTCTACTACTCACTTGCACACAAGGGGAATTTATAGTGGTCTGTTAAATGACTAACCTGTATGTTTATGGGTGGAAACTGAGGTATATGGAGGAAGGCTACATAGGCAAAGGCAGAATATGCAGCTCCACACATTTCCTCCTTGGTTCATCCAATTTTTTAAATCAATAATCTCTGGCACTCAATACTGCACGTGATCTTCCATCATATTCCATAAAAGCTATTTGTTATAAAGCTCCTTTATTCCTATTTTATTTCAACATTGTAATCAAGATAGCTTTAATTTTCTACTTCGCAGGAATGTTATTGCTATGTATTTGAATATTGACTTTGAATTGACTTAATTTCTCACATGAGGAGTAAAAGTCTTTACGCTACATCTCTGTCTAAATGTGCAATCATAGTAATTTATAATAATTTATAGTAAACAGAACAGTCAGTGTAATACAGAGTACACTCAAGTCAGCGTGAGTTCATCAGTCTGATGGTCTGGTGGAAATAGCTGTTCCGGAGCCTGTTGGTCCTGCTTTTATGCTGAGTTACTGTTTCCTGGATGATAGCAGCTGGAATAGATTGTGGCTGGAATGGCTTGTGTCCCCAGTGATCCTATGGGCCCTTTTTACACACGTCTTGAATCATGGGAAGTTCACAACTGCAGATGTGCTGGGCTGTCCGCACCACTCACTGCAGAATCCTGCGATTAAGGGAGGTACAGTTCCCATACCAGGCAGTGATGCAGCCAGTCAGGTTGCTCTCAATTGTGCCCCTGTAGAAAGTTCTTAGGATTTGGGGTCCCATAGCAAATTTCCTCAACTGTCTGAGGTGACAGAGATGCTGTTGTGCCTTTTTCACCACACAGCCGATATGAACAGACCACGTGAGATCCACCGATCCCTGCCGTTATTCATTTACACTTATTGCAAACAGACTAGGTTCCCAGCTCTTCTGTGCTGGACCCCTTCTCAAATTAAAAAAAAAGGCTCAATCTTTTAAATTTGGCGATTACTTCAGTCTGTATAATATTATGATCCCATTTACCCTGATAGTTTCCACTGAAACTTGTGCTGACCTACTTCATTCCTGAGAGCTGAATCCAGTGTTGCTTCTTTCCTCCATGGACTAGAAGCATACTGATTTAAAAAAAGAGCTTGCTGTTACATTTTATGTATTCTTTATTCTTCATGCCCTTTGAATTGAAACTTATTTTCCTAAAGTATTAGGGTAGTTGAAGTTCTATACTATCTCATCTCTCTGTAGAACTATAAAATTTAATTGATTAGGACTACTCTGCCTACCCATCTCTTTTCCTTTTCCTTCCCTAACCTTTCTCACTGGACTTCTATCATCTTTCAGCATTAGGCTCAGTGGAAAGAGAAATAAATGTACAAGAATACTGGAGAAGTCACCAGAGATTCAATCTTTGCCCTATTATTTTTTTAAAATTATTTTTATTTAAAGATACAGCTGAAACCTGTCTTCAAAAACAATGAGCCACACTGCCCAGTAACCTAGCGATTTAACCCGAGCCTAACCACAAGACAATTTACAATGACCAATTAACCTACTAACCAGCACATCTTTGGAGTGTAGGAGAAATCCGGAGGAAGTCCATGCACTTATGGGGGGGATGTACAAACTCCTTACAGAAGGCACCGGAACTGAACACCAAACCCTAATGCCCCAAGCAGCAATAGTGTCGAGCAAACTGCTATGGTACTGAAGACACCCCATTCTGCTAAAGCTTTTAACATTTAATCAGCAGACAAGGTAAATTTATCTGATGAAATCTGTTAAATCCTTGAGAGATTATGGCCTTATCATACTGAGGGCACGTTAATGGATTCAGCACACTTGACTCCTCATGGGAGAACATAGTCATGTATTCGTATCTGACTCTCCAGCTTTACATTAGCTGGCTGTCACACGTAGCCTGACCCTATCCATTTTGAATGTAGTCACAAACTTGGATTGAACATATTAATTCTGATAAGTTGCTTGTTTTCTTTTATCCTCAAACTTAATACTTTAAAATAAATTCCATTGCTTAAACTTGCTTATAACTGGATTTATAATTTTTTTCCACATTGTTTAAATTATTCTATTTTAACCTATCTTTAAATGTTACTGAATAACAGGAATATTCAGAGAAAGATAAAAAGAATTGCAGTAGTGGGAAATGGCAATAACTTTTGGCTCGTTTTGATGCACTGGGCTGCAAAAAGTTACTGTATCAGTGGGAATAACATAGCCAATCAAAGGAATGGGTTGCATCAAATGTGTTTTGGCCCTATCAACTTGATTCTTGGAGCTGAGATTGTTGGGGTACAAGATCTCTCTGCTTATCCAATCCTTTGCAAAGCTTGACCCACCGAAGTCCATGAAGCTGTAAATGTCCTTCAGTAAGACATTATCTTTAAAACTCTTTGCACTGATTTTTCCATGACAGAAATTCAACCAAAGAATGAAACAAATATTTTTTTAAAACAATAAGATAAACTTTGGATTCTCTTGACACTGTTATAGATGGGATTCACACAACATTTATATTGATTAATGTTTAGGCTTAGCTGGCTGGTGGTGTAGTGGCATCAGCACTGGACTTTGAGGCCAATGGTCCTGGTTTCAAACCTGGCCAGCTCCTTGCACACTTTCCATCCGTGCTGGGTTGAATGTCGAGCTAGCAACTCAGCCTCATAAAAAAAATCCAACAACAAGGAAATGGCAAAAAGATGCCACCCAAGGCATGAAAAGGAACAACAAGGTTGAGACTTTACACTGTACTGACCAATGCAATCAACTTGTCGACCAATTTTCAATGTAATAGCTACTTGTAGAAGTGGAATACCAGGGTTTATTGTTCAGTGGCCTTACTGTGACATTAATTTTTCATTTTAGAGAAAAAATGTTCATGAAACTTAGCTTGTGCTTACAGTTTGTTCGAAAACAACAAAGTCATATTGTACTCAATAATAATTGCCAATCATTGGTGTTGCATTTTATAACAATTGGTTCTGACTAAGATGTTTGGCAAGATCCACATTGTCAACTTTGTTCCAAGCAGTTGTTAATACCCAATTTATTTTGACATTTATTTGGCAACTAGAGCAGCGTTTAAGTGCTAATAGCTGAACATTCAGTTTCAGAACCTAGCGCTGTTGCAAATTGTCTTTCTGAAATGTTCTCCAGCAGTTGTCGAATGTTACTTATTAAATACCCTTTCTATCACAGTTTTCAATCTCTCTTCCATCATTATGTGTGGATCTCATCAAAGAAGGAATGCAAAGCTTGAAGTTGCACTGTCTTCTTCAGACAACTATAGAATGCAACATCTGATTAATTTGAATGCAAGGAAGCCCAAAGAAACTTATCATAAGATTCTGACAGAATGGATGTCATTGCCATAACTGATAGCTCCTTCATCTCCTTATGGAACACTTTGCAATGGATGGTGGGGAATGGGGGGTACCATTTCACCAGCTCTTCTAGATGTCATTGCTATCACTTATATCAAAATACTTTCATAAATAATGGATGTCATCCTCAGAGATAGCTGTCTGTGTCTCTCTTCTTGCTCCAACCTGCAAGTTATGAAGCCTTCTGACCCATGAGGAATATTTTGCAGCTCCCTTAATGAGATATATTTTGCAGCTTCCTCTATTTCAGCCACATTAAATGTAGAAATTCGATGCCCATTATTTTTATACTTTTCCAGCAGAGACCTTTCTGGAGATTTCCTATAAACTCCATTGCCTATTTTCATGAGGTCCAGGAGTATATGTTGATTGATGGCTGTGTTCACAGATGCAAACTGTGATATGTTTTTGTATATACTCGAGAATTGACATTTGGTTCACCTCCTACATTACTGAAAGATCAAAAATAACAACGAAGACAGTATCGCTGTTAATTGTATGCTATAGGTAATCTCCTGTCCATTGGCTTAAATTCAAGGCATTTGTAAACAAATTTTATTTGCAGTGAGGGCCAGGTTTGCAGCCCAGTCATTTCCTAGGGACAAAACTAGACATAACCAGATGTTGGTATTTTTTTGTTTTTAAAGCAGGAGCCTCCCACTGATTGGTGAGGAAAATAGGTTTTTAACTAAATGGTCTAATCAAAAAATATGACTCTCTAGGTCTGTATGGAGCTTCTTATACAGGTTTGTGCTGAACACTTGGTTTCTTGCAGTTACTACATTGATCTGATCAGTCAACACCAATCACCTCAGAAAATTCACAAGTAATCAGAGTGGTAGCAAATTATCCTTGATCTGGGGGAAGAGGAGGAAGTTCCATTGCACTGAAAGAAAAAAATATTACTCTGCCAAATGAGTTTGGAAAAGTTAGGCCCATGAACGTCAAGAGGATGTGGTGAACTACATATACCTGTCTGGGCACGCACCCCCTGCTGACTGCTCCTGTGGCTCCTCCCACTGACCGTGGCTCCTCCCACAGACCCCGGAATAAAGGCGATTGGGGCCTGAGCCCTGCCCTCAGTCTCCAGGATATAGCATGGTGGTCAATTGCTGCTTGTTCTTTCTTCCAGTCAATAAAAGCCGATATCTCACCTCGCGTCTCAGAGAGTTATTGATGGTGCATCAGAGGACAGGGCTGCAGACGACCTGACAAGAGAGAAGCAAGATCTGCAGCTGGCATGGTGAGTGCAGATGACTGATACTGACAGAGGCAGTGAATGTGGCAGGTACAAGCAGGCCAGTTGTGTCCACCTCATTTCTCCTATCCACTATGCTTTTATTTTTTAGGGTAGCACAGTTATCTGTTTTCTGGTTTTCCATATATTTTGGCCTTAGCATCTCTTTGATTTAATTACTGGTACCAAAAATATCTCTTTTTTTCATAGCATATGTGAATATTTATACATAGGCTCTGCAAGAATCTCAGGGCAATTCTCACCAACCTAAAAAGAAACTCCAACAAATCCTATGTTACCTACATGAGAAGCCACCAGAGCATTACCACCAACACTCAATGGTCACTTTATTAGGTGTTTCTGAGGTGAAGTGATCAGTGTATGTTGGTGGTCTTCTGCTGATGTAGCCTATCCATTTCAGGTTTTGACATGTTGTGCATTTAGAGATGCTCTTTTGCACACGATTGTTATACCATGTAGTTATGTTGTCACTTTCCCGTAAGCTTGAACCAGTCTGGCCATTCTCCTCTGACCTCTCTCATTAGTAAAGTCTTTTTGTCCATATAACTGTTGCTCATGGGAAGTTTCTTTGTTTTTTGCATTACTCTCTTTAAACTCTAGAGACTGTTGTGCATGAAATTCCGGGTTATCAGCAGTTTCACCCTATCTGGCACCAACAAACAGTCCATGGTCAAAGTCACTTGGACAACATTGCATCCCCTTTCTGATGTTTGGTCTGAACAACAGTTGAATGTCTTGAGCATGTCTGCATGCTGTTATGCATTGAGTTGCTACCAGATGATTGCCTGTTCAGATATTTGTATTAAGGTATAGATACAGTTAATAAAGTGGCCATGTGTGTAAGGTCTTGGCCCAAAACATCAACTGTTTATTCCCCTCCATAGATGCTGGTTGGCTTGCTAAGTTTCTCCTGTATTTTGTGCATGTTGCTCAAGATTTCCACCATCTGCAAAATCTCTTGTTTTTCACACATCTTCCTTTTTCCCCAGCTGTGATTTCTTCTCCACCATATCAGCAAGGATCCAGAACATAAATGTTTCATTTCCACACTTGTGTTCTCATCCCTCTCCTATAAGCCAGAACCAAGATAAGGTTCACCTCTATCCCACCAACCTATACAACAAATGATCCTTCCATGTAATGATATGATGTTGTCATTCTACACTACCATTCCCTCTATGACTCTCTTTCTCCAATGCAGCCATTAGGGAAGTTCAAAGTAAATTGATTATCAAAGTACATAACAACCCTGAGATTCATTTACTTGTGGAAATTCACAGGAAGTTCAACAGAATCAATGAAAGGCTACACCCAACTACCAATGTGCAAAAAGAAAAACAAACTGCGCAAATACAAAAAGAAAGGGAGAAATATATATATAAATAAGCAATAAATATTGAGAATATGAGATGAAGAGTCTTTGAAAGTGAATCTATATTTCGTGGGAACAGTTCAGTGATGGCACAGTAAAGGTAAGTGAAGTTAGTCGCTCTGGTTCAAGACCCTGATGGTTGAGGGGTAATAACTGTTCCTGAACCTGGTCATACAGGCCCTAAAGCTCCTGTACCACCTTCCTGATGTCCTCAGTGAGAAAGGAGCATGGCCTGTATTGTGGGGGTCCTTGATGATGGATGCTGCTTTCCTGTGATAGCAGTCCCTGTAGATGTGCTCAAAGGTGGGGAGAGCTTTACCCATGATGGACTGGTTTACTTTTTGTAAGTTTTTGTTCAAGTGCTTTAGTGTTTCCATACCAGGCTGTTATGCAACCAGTCAATACACTCTCCACCACATATCTATAGCAGTTTGTCAAAGTTTTAGATGACGTGTCAAATCTTCACAAACTTCTAAGAAGTTTTTTGTAATGGCACTTACACGCATATCCTTTAAGTCATATCCAGGCATATCCTTTAAGTTGACAACACCGAGAATTTTAAAGTTGCTGACCCTCTCCACCTCCGATTCCTTGATAAGGACTGTCTCATGGACCTTGGTTTCCTCCTCCTGAAGTTAATAATCATCTCCTTGGTCTACTGACATTGAGTAAGAGGATGTTGTTGTGACACCACTCAGCCAGATTTTCAGTCTCCCTCCTATATGCTGATTCATCACCACCTTTGATTCAGCCAGCAACATCGAAAAGCAATATCAACTCTCCTACCTTTTCCTTTCCCACCCCCAGATCCCAAACACACCTTACAGGTAAAGAAGTGAATCACTTATACAACTTCCAGTTGACTTATCCAAACTTCCAGGATCAGGAAACCAAAAATAAAATGGGTGCAAAACACCTCTGAGAGTCCACAAGGCACACATCCAGTTGTCTGCCACTTAAATCCCCCATCTCACTCCCATCAATGTCTTCTGTGCTGTTCCAACAAAGCCTAAGGAATGCCATCTCATCTTCTGACAAGGCATATTATAGCCCTCAGGTGGTTCAGTGGGCAGTTTAGTCTCTTATCCTGCATAGCAAGCCAAACCAAACGGCTCCTTCAATTGGCTCAGAGAAGCAGTCTGAAGCTTCGACAAGAACTTCTTGTTGGTCTACAAGGACATCCATGGAGACTCAAAGTGAAAGGAAACAGACTTCTAGCAGCCAGATTGTGGTCACACAAGGTGTGGTGTGATGTTACATTTGGTGGTGAAATGGGAAAAAACATTAATATGTGTAACTTCACAGAAAAAATGTTATGATTTCAGATTTTTGGATTTTTTTACACACAAGAAGTATTGAAATGTGTCGTCATTTGGGGCAAATAATTTCCTTCATCATGCAAGAAAGTTGACACTGGTGGGGTAGCTACTGGCATTGGTGGAGCCTCTGCCATGCCTCACTGAGAATGGTTGCTTATGGAAAACTGCCAGCAATGTCACTACTAAGGCACCCATTGAAGCAGCTTCATACCAATAAAAGCACTCTCTGTTAGGTTAAGCACGCTGTCAAATGTTTGAGCAGCTCGCAATGAGTACTGAGCCTGCACAGTAAGGTCTCTGATTTCCAGAGTGTGTTCCTTTAAATGGATAAAAATTCTAAAAGTAACACAATACATTGTGAGTATTCAATGAAGGTTAATGATTGCACTCAGAAGCTTCAATTTATGCTCCAAAGGGGGAAACATGAAAGGCCTGAATTGTAGTGTCACTATGTTTGTGACTGATGCTAGAAAAATGTGAGGTGTTCCAAGGTGAATAGTCCAGACCTATTTCTCATCAGATGTATTCACATAAATTACTTACCCTTTGTAAAATAGCCTTTATGTGCAATTTTTTACATGAAAATGGTCCAATTTCCAGGAATTTGAGAAGATTTGGTAGTAAAATCTAGGTTGAATATTTTGTAACTCTTACAGTTTCTCTATATGTGTGGTGAAGAGCATTCTGAATGGCTGTATTATAACCTGGTGTGAAGGCACCAAAGCACAGGACCACAAGAGGCTGCAGAGGGTTGGAGACTCAACCATCTCCATTATGGGCTCAAGCTTCCCCACCATTGAGGATATTTTCAAGAGGTGGTGACTCAAGAAGGTAGCATCTATCATTAAAGAACCCCACCACCAGGATGTGTTCTTTTCTCATTGCTCCTGTCAGGGAGATAAGAAGGAGCCTGAAGACACACTCAATAATTCAAAAGCAGCTTCATTTTGTGGCAAAACACTGCATCAGGTTGTGACCAAAATGTTGACAATTCTTTTCTTTGCACAGATGATGCTCACCCTGTCAAGTTCCTCTAGCAGATTGTTTGTTATTACTTTCCACAATTGGAGGTCATGTTGCTCAAGTGCTGTGGTGAACTACATATACCTGTCTGGACACGCCCCCTGCTGACTGTTCCTGTGGCCCCTCCCACTGACCGTGGCTCCTCCCACAGACCCCGGTATAAAGGCGATTGAGGCCTGAGCCCAGCCCTCAGTCTCCAGGATGTAGTATGGTGGTCAACTACTGCTTGTTCTTTCTTCCAGTCAATAAAAGCTGATATCTCGCCTTCACGTCTCAGAGAGAGTTATTGATGGTGCATCAAGTGCAACACTCCACCGAGAGCACAAATAATTTCCAAGACATAGAGAGATTTTTTTTTGGGGGGGGGGGGATTCAGAGAAACCATGAATTTCTTGGTTATTAGGGTCATCAAGCTGTATAGAATGGAAACACACTCTTCAGCCTGACTTGTCCAAGCTGACCTAGATGCTAATCCCATTTTCCTGCATTTGGCTCATATCCCTGTATGCCTCTCCTAGCCATTAGCTGTCCAAGTGCTTGTTGAATGCTGCGATTGTGATTGTATCTCTCTCCACCAACTCGCATGGCAGCTTGTTCCATGTACCCACCACCCTTTAGTGTGAAAAAATATTGCCCTTCAGATCCACATTAAATCTTTTCCCTCTCAACCCAAACTACGTATATCTTCTAGTTTAGACTCCTGTATCCTAGGAAAAAGTCTGTAACCATCTACCCTCACTCTGCCCTTCATAATTTTATAAATCAATATAAGGTCACCCCCTAGGCCTCTTACGCTCCAGTGAGACCAGTCTCAGCCTATCCAACCTCTCCTTGTTCCTGCGTTCTGGGCAACACCCTGGAGAATCCTTTCTGTACTCTCCTCAACATTACCACATCCTTTCTAACAATGTGGTAATCAGAACTACACACAATATTCCAATGTCTTGTACAGCTGCAGCATGATATCTCTGATACTCAATACCCTTCCCTATGAAGACAAGCAGGCTAAATGCCTTCTGCATAACCCTATTCATCTGTGTTGCTCTTTTTAGGCAGCTGTGAACTTGTACCCAAAGGTCCCTCTGTATATCAATGCTTCTGAAGCCCCTGCTGTTTTCTGTATCTATCTGGCCTGTATTAGATGACCTAAAATGCATCACCTTACATTAACTGGGCTAAATTCCATTTGTTATTGCTCTGCGCCCAGCTTTTCAAATGATCTATGTCATTCGCTATTCTTAGTAACCACAAACACCAAGTCTACAATTCCACCAATCTTCTTGTCATCAGCAGACATTCTCATTCAAGTCATTTATATGTATGATAAACTACTAAAGTCCCATCACCCTTCAGTGCGGTACACCACTGGTTACATCTTTCCAGTCAGGAAAACAACCGCCCACCACTACCTTCAGGTTCCTATCATAAAGCCAATTTTGGATCCAGTTTGCCAAAACACTTGAGGCCTCATATACCCTAAAATTCTGGACCAGCGTACCATGTAGGTCCTTATAAAAAGCCTTGTTCAATTCAAGCATTCTACTTCTACTACCTTGCCTTTATTAATTTTCTCAAAATATTCATTCTGATTTGTAAGGCAGGATAACCAAGACATTATTCCATATTGACTTCCTTTAATAATTTCCTGCCTTTTCATAAGTCAAATTCCTAAGATGTTTCTCCAATTGTATCCCTGCTACTGATGTAAAGCACACCAGCCTGTAGTTTCCTGGCTTCTCTTTACTGCCTATCTTGAATTTAGGAACAACATCAGCCACCTTTAACTTCCAGTACTTCAATGATGGCAAATTGTCACCTGCCCTATTCTACCATTGTGTGGAAGGAGCTACCAGCAGAAAGAAGGAAGCAGTGTGGAAGGAACTACCAGCAGAAATGGGTTCAGTTGGAACATTTAAGAGAAGGTTTGATAGCTACATGGACGGGAAGTATTTGGGTACTGGTTGATGGGACTAGGCAGATCAGGTCAGCATAGACTAGATGGATCGAAGGGCTAGTTTAGGTGCTATAGTACTGTATGGTTAGAGAGGAGATAGAGGAGCCTGAAGTCCTGCATTCAATTATTTAGCAACAGCTTCTTCACATATGCCATCAGGTTTCTGAATGATCCACGAACCTGTAAACACTACGTTGTTATTCTTTTTTTTGTACTATTTATTTACTTTGTAATTGACAGCGCAGGAACATTATGGCTTTGCACTGTGCTACTGCCGCAAAAGAATCAATTTCAGAATGTCAGAGATAATAATAAATGATTCAGATTCTGCCTTCAGCTATTTTCAAATATCTCACTAAACAGCCTTCATGTAAGATCCTTCCCTTTTAAATTAATGACAATAGTTTTAGTTAAAAACTTTCATCATTAAAACCAATTTTACTTTAAATCTTGTATTTCTTCTGTCACCTTTGATACTGTATGTACTGTAGTAAGCACCTGAAATAGAAATCCACTGAACTCAGGCCTTTAGTATGCCCAGGCTAGTCCATACTGTTCACACATTGTTGATAGATATGACCATTCAGAGTGAATTAAACATAGAAACATAGAAAACCTAAAGCACAATACAGGCCCTTCGGCCCACAAGGTTGTGCTAAACATGTCCCTACCCTAGAAATTACTAGGCTTACCTATAGCCGTCTCTTTTTCTAAGCTCCATGTACCTATCCAAAAGTCTCTTAAAAGACTCTATCGTATCCGCATAATTGATTCATTAAGGTAGACAATAGTCCTTAACAATAATGAAAATTCTGAATTCAGTCAAACAGTGCATATCAAGGCAAAGAGCTAGTTTTATGAAGTCTTTCACACCGATCTCATAAATAAATAACCAGTCTCAGGTGAGACCATTAGAGTATAGGACTTCGTAGTGGAGTAGTCTACTAAACAGTACTAGTGTTAACTGGCTAGTATCTGCTGATTGACCAGCTTGTGCTCAATTGTAACTCTAAACAGTTTGTGAGCTGTGGTTGGAAAATCTGTCCCCCTCTGAGTGTCTTTAGAAACTTGAAATGTATTCTGCTAATTTTGTTTTTCTGTGACATCTCTAAGGACTTTACAGACTTTCAGGTGCTGACCAACATGATACTTGCTTTTTTAAAAGAGGTTCAATGTAATTAACTTTGCCTTTGACCATATCCCAGTTGTTTCTGAAATCGCTTTTTCATTCTGTTCTCTTCTTTCAATGATGTGCCAAATTACTCTCAGATAGCTACTTTACCATTGTGTTTTTTTATTTATTGTTGTCTTTTTCCTACCAAATCATGCCATTCTCTAGATTCTCACACGAAAATTTAATCTGCCATATATTTGTCTATTTATCTCTCTTGAAATTTAAACCAGCCTTCCTTATTGCTCACCACATATCCTTTGAAGGTTTTGCAAATCTTTGAAATTGCATCCCGTACACACTAGTCCAAGTAAAATACTGTTTCTATTATGAGCCTTGTGAAACATCACTGTATAAGTCCTCCAGCTCAAAAAATATATTCACTGCAATTATGCTCACTGACCCCAAAGTCAATTTTGTCTCCATGATGCCAAAAACATTTTGAAAGTCCATGTACAAAACATCAACACCATATCAGACGGGTCTGTTACCTCATGGAAAAGCACTCAAACATTCTGCACAAGGTTTGTTTTGAATACAGCTATGCTGATTTACTTTTATTGATCCAAACTTGTCCAAAGGATTTTTACTATTATCCCTGATATTATACTAGCAACTTCCCCAACATCTCAGTTTAAAATAACAGCTGGCATTATTTTAACATTCTCTTACAAACAAACAATACCTTCAAAATCATTATATCCTCTGAAATCTCTCCAACCGTTGCTAAAGATTGCAAGATTGGAAGATCATTGTTGATAATTTTGCATTTTTTCCTCTTATTTTCCACAACAAACCAAAATGTATCCCAAAAAAAACAAAATGCACGGGAAACACAAAGGATTGCCAAGAAAATTGCAATGAAGCATGGAAATACAGCATGGAAATAGGTCCTCAGCCCACAGATTGACACTAACGCCAAATCAATTCCATTTCCTATTCTTCTCATATTCTCATCAACTGCCCCAAGATTCCACCAATCAGCTACACACTAGGAGTAATTTACAGTGCCCATTAACCTACTTGCTCTGCATGCGTTTAGGCAAAGCATTTGGAGGAAGCCCTGTGGTATCCTCCAACACATGAGAGCTTCAACAACTCTGTTAAGAGTTGATAAGCCTGCCTCAGACATATTATCCTATCAAAATACAATGCATGGTTGAAGACCAAAGGTGTTTATAGGTGACCGATAATACAGCAATGTTAAAAATGTGAGAGATCCCCACAAGCATGTTTTTTGTTTGCAAATTAGATATTATTAGCTTATATAATACTCTTTATCTTCAAATTTCAAAGTTCAAAGTAAATTTATTGTCAAAGTACATATGTGCCACCATATACAACCTCAAGATTTGTTTTCTTGCAGGCATACTCAGTAAATCAAAGTACAATAATAGAATCAATGAAAAACCACACCCATAGGGCAGACAAAAAAAACAACATACAAATATAAAAGAAATTAAATAAACAAACAAATAAGCAACAAACATCGAGAACATTAGATGAAGAAGTCTTGAAAGTGAGTCCATAGGTTGTGGGAACACGCCACTGATGGGGCGAGTGAAGTTGAATGAAACCATCCCCACTGGTGGAAATTACTTATGTTTGATTCTGATTCTTGGGTCCATGGTCCTTTTGTAATCAAGGAAGAGGCATAAAACTTGTTGCTTCACCATGGTTTTATTAAACGCTAAGTGAACGAAGGAACTGGAAATAGAGTAGAAAAATTCTAGTATCTAAGAACAAAGAACAGAAAAAGATGGCAGGCATGATTGTTGGTGACTGTAGAAGACAATCCTGGATCTGCAAACTCAGGAGCAGTAGGGACACGGGAACACCTAGGATCCAGATTCTTGGGAAGTATGATCTCCCCTTCCCTTCAGCAGTCGCTTTTCCAGATTCCTCAAAATACTTGGCTGCTCCGTGGATCAGTGTTTTCCGGCGATCTCTGTCACAAGCCAGCTGCTGCCACTCATTGACCTCGATGTTTGCCTGATAGAGCTGCTGTTTGAGTTAATCTTTGTACGATCTCTCTTGCCCTGGGAGAGTTCCCTGTAGTGTACTGCTCTCGGTAACCTGGAGTTGTCATGGTGACACGTGGCCTGGCCAGTGGAGCTGCTTCAGCAGCAAAGTGGCTTCAGTGCTTGGAAGGTGAGCCTTCTCCAGGACCTCGTTGTTGAAGACACGATCCTGCCAGCTGATACCAGCTGATACCCATGACGGAGTGAGAGCAGTGCTGATGGAAATGCTCGTGTAACCGCATTTGCTTGTGGTACAAGACCCAGGCTTTGGAGCCCTATAGCAGTGTTGTGATGATGGCAGCCCTGTACATCTGGATTTTTGTGGACAGACACAGCTGGTGGTTCTTCCACACATATTTCTGAAGGCACCCAAAGGCACCGCTGACTCTGGCAAGTAGATTGTCAAAGTCCCTTACCACCATAGCATTGTTGGAGAAGACGCTGCCCAGGTAGGTGAACTGCTCTACCATGGTGAGAGGGTGGTTGTCAATAGTGGTCCGAGCTGAGTTGTAAATGCCACAAGGGGGCTTCTGATGGAGGATCATTGTTTTCTTCAGTCTGGCCGTTAACCCGAAAGCCCTTGCAGCTTTGGCAAACTGAGTGACTGCAGCCTGTAGTGCGTCCTCTGTGTGCGTGAGAAGAGCACGGTTGTCCGCATGTAGGAGCTCGAGAATGGGTTCTTGCATGGTTTTTGTTCAGGTGAGAAGGCGGCAGAGTTTGAAGAACCTTCAACTTCCAGAATGATACAAAGACTGTAAAATGTGGCATCACCACACCAAAAAACCTCAGTCCTCACCCTGTAAGAAAGTCCAATACAGGGCCCCATATCCTTTCAAAAATGTCCCCTCTGTCCTCATTACATAGTCTCAGTCTCTCCAAATGTAAAGTGTTTGCCAGTTCTCTCAGCCACAGATCGTACGTCCATTTTCCACATTTGCAGGATTAACTTCTTAGCAATCACCATTCCAAACAATACAGCCACTTTTTCATACATATTGGCTGAAGATAGGGAGCTTGTTGCTCCATGGATGGCTATGGTTCCCACCACTTCCCAAAAGCCTCAGAGAAACAGTGAAAAATACTTTTCTAGTATGCATAAAGCTTACAACATGACCCGAATGAATGTGACAAGTTACTGTCCACAGATTTACATCTATTACAAACTGGCGAAATATCAGGGTAGAAGCTGTGCAACTTTTCTTTAGAATAATGGAGTCTATGTGGTGTTTTAAACTGTATGAGTCTGTCTAACATTGACCGAACAATCATGTATACCTCTGCTTGTATGTTTACTTTTTGCCTTTATATTTTTTTTCTCTTTTGCTGCTCAATATTTAATTTGATTTTGATTGGTTGCCATCGACCTGTGTGTGACCTTATCTTGACGGTAGAGGAGGCCATGGACGGACATGTCGGAGTGGGAGTGGATCCAACGTATAATTCTCTGTAACTTCCGCCACCTTCTACGTGATCCCATCACCAGCCACATCTTCCCCTCCCTTCCACTCTCGGCTTTCCGCAGGGATCGCTCCCTACGCGACTCCCTTGTCCATTCATCCCCCCCATCCCTCCCCACCGACCTCCCTCCGGGCACTCATCCCTGCAAACGGAAGGAGTATTACACCTGCCCCCACACTTCTTCCCTCACCACCATCCTAGGCCCCAGACAGTCCTTTCAGGTGAGGCACCACTTCACCTGTGAGTCAGCTAGGGTGATATACTGTATCCGGTGCTCCCAATGTGGCCACTTATACATTGGGGAGACCTGCCGCAGACTGGGAGATCGTTTCGCCGAACACCGGCGCTCAGTCCTCCAGCAGTGGCGGGATGTCCCTGTGGCCACACACTTCAATTCCACAGACCACTCCCTCTCCGACATGTCTGTCCATGGCCTCCTCTACCGTCAAGATGAGGCCACACGCAGGTTGATGGAGCAAAACCTTATCTCCTGCCTAAGTAGCCTCCTACCTGCCGGCATGAACATTCAACTCACAGACCTCTGTTGATACCCCTGCCCCCCCCACCCCATCCCTATCTATTATTTTAGTCTGGTTCTCTTTCTCTCTCTTTTTTCCCCCCTCACTATAATCTCCCCCCAGCCCTACCTTTCTTTCTCTTTTATTTCCCATAATTCTCCACCTTCCCCCTAGCCCATTTCCCTCCAGCCTATCACTTCCTAGCTCTCTACTTTATCCCTCCCCCCACTTCTTATCCCCCCTTGACCATCCCATGTTACTTCACTCCTGATGAAGGGTTTCAGCCCGAAACATCGTCACTACCTCCTCCCATAGATGCTGTCTGGCCTGCTGAGTTCTGCCAGCATTTTGTGTTTTTTTAATTTAATTTGATTTTGCTATGGTTGTGGTTTTTGTGGTTGTATAGTATTTTTTTTGTTAGTATTTTTATTAGTTTTTTTAAAAGTCTATTCACATAAAACAATAAAATATATTTTAAAAAATGTGGCATCACATCTAGTGTGATGAAATGCTTTGAGGGGTTGTCCACCCCTGCCTCGGCAGGACCTGTACTTGCTGCAATTTGCCTATCACCACAATAGATCTACAGCAAATGCAATCTTGTTGGCTTTCCACTCAGCTTTGGATCACCTGGGTAATAACAATACCTACGCCAGGCTGCTGTTTATTGACTACAGCTCAGCATTCAGCACAATCACACCATCAGCTCAAATTAACAAGCTCCAAAACCTGGGCCTCTGTACCTCCCCGTTCAACTGGATCCTTAACTTTCTCACTAGGAGATCACAGTCTGTGTGGATCAGAAATAATGTCTTTTCCTCACTGACAATCAACATTGGTGCACCTCAAGGATGCATACTTAGCCTATACTCTCTCTACACCCACGATTATGTTGCTAGGCACAGTTCAAATGTTACCTCTAAATTTGCTGATGACACCACTACTTTAGATGGTGATGAGGAGGCGAGAGATTGAGTGGTTTTGCAACAACAACCTTGCACTCACTGCAGCAAGACGAAGGAATTGATTGTGGATTTCAAGAAGGGGAAGTCAAGGGAACACACACCAGTCCTCATTGAGGGATCAGAAGTGGAGAGAGTGAGCAATTTCAAGTTCTTGGGTGTCAACATCTCTGAAGATCTATTCTGGACCCAATATGTTGATGCAATTATGAAGAAGGCACAACAACAGATATATAATTCATTAAGAGTTTGAGGAGACTTGGTATGTCACCAATAACACTCACAAATTTCTACAGATGTACCGTGGCAAGGATTCTGACTGGTTGCATCACTGTCTGAAACAGAGGGACCACTGCACAGGATTGGTAAAAGATGCAGAAACTCAGCTAGCTCCATCCTGGGCACTAGCCTCCCCAGCATTAAGGATGCATTCAAAAGCTGAAGCCTCAAAAAAGTGACATCCATGATTAAGGACTCCCATCACTCAGGACATGCCCTCCCCTCATTGCTAACACGAGGAGGTACAGGAGCTTAAAAATACTTCAAGAACAGCTTCTTCCCTCCCATCATCAGATTTCTGAATGGATAGTGGACCCAGGAACAGATTTTCCTCCCTTTTTGTATTACTATTTAATGTAATTGTTTTTATATATATATATATGTTTATTGTAATTGATAGTTCTGTATTATTATTTTTCCAATGTAATGCTGTCACAAAAAAGCAAATTTCATGACATATGCTAGTGATATTAAACCTGATTCTGAATCACTAGGCGACAGACTGAACCATTACATGTATATAGGTAATTATATAAAATACAAGCAGGCATGAGAAAGTCAAACTCTGAAGAAAATAACAATTATACAGTCGAATTAAACATCTCTCCCCTTTGATTCTAAATCACTCATTTAGAATCATTACATCTGAAAATCTAGTAGCAGAAATACTTGTGGTATCTACACTACGTATAAAATAATCAAAAACTACTCAAATTATGGACGTATAAAGGGGTATTCATAGGATTCTGTCATTGTTGGGTAGATTAGTAGGTACACTTACATGAGTTTAAACTACTCTATAATTATTGTTATACAAGTAAAAAGATGTAAATCATGGCTTGGCTTCGCGAACAAAGATTTAGTTAGGGGACTGCTCATGTCTGCTGCAGGCTCGCTGGTGGCTAACAAGGCCAATACGGGACAGGCAGACCTGGCTGCAGTGGCTGCAAGGGAAAATCAGGGAGGGTGGTTGTAGACGTGGGCGTATCCTTCGGCCTGTGCAAAGGTTTTTTTTTAGGTGGAGTGCAGTGTGCGCAGTACTGGCCCCACCATTTACACCCAGGGTTCATTTGCCATAACCTAGCAAGCTGGGACAGTGACAGCGAGGTCCTCGGGTCGTAGGAGTTACGTCGGAGTGTCCTTCTCCTAGGTGGATAACCTGATAAGGCTGACGAGCCCCAATTGCCCAGGTTTGGAGTCAGAGTTGTCCTTCTGTTAGGCTGGTTAACGACCCCAGCCTACCCATCCAGTTATACCACTGGGCACTTGGTCGCGCCATGAGGTAGCAAGCTCAATGGAAATGGGGGGCACCAATGAAAAGGTGTTGCCCCTCCAACTGTATTTCAGTGGTTTTCTCAAACTATTTCTTGTCTCAGTTTAGAAAAAATTAGAAGTGTGGTTTTTGATTCTTCAGTTAAATTTGAGGAAACTTGGAGACCATTTATTCAACATTTTCATATGAGTTAAATGGTCTGATCCTAAACCTTACCGTTATTATCCTTAATTATTTGGATGGAGGTTCGGAGTTATCGGCACTACTGTATGTATTTAACATTATGCAATTGCCCATGTTGGTTAGTTTTTTAAAAAGTTTTCTTTTAGTTTTTTTGGGTTTTTTTTTTCTCTTTTTCGATTCTTTTACATTAATAATATGAGTTTGGGAGGCTTTATATGTTGATTATTACATATCTGATTGTCTATTTAAACTATTAATAATGTACTCTCAAACGTTTTGTATTCATATTTCACTTATGTTTTTCTTAAAATTAATAAAAAGATTTAAAAAGAAAAGAAAGAGAAGGTGTTGCTACGGATGCTGTAGTGTAGGAGAGGCCATTTGCAGTGGCCTCCTGCCTACCAAGCCAGTCAGGACCATATGGCGATCACTACACCGGGAAAGGAGAGGCAATGTATTGCACGTGCACTTTCCCTGGGTGAGTGGGACATCAGGCCCAGACCTCAATTGCCCCCCAAAAAGATGTAAATGATGATAAAGTAAATCAGGACATATTATTACTCATTGTAAGTAGGGAAAACTGGCAAAAGTATAACAACAGGTTATATTACACTAAACTTCATAATGTCCAGTAGCTGGCAACCTCTGTTTGAAATATTCTGCCTGGTTAGTGATTTGTTCACTGCAGCCCAATAGCATAGGCATTATGTTAGAAGTTACCATCATATTAACAACAGTGCCTGTTGTCCTTGTCAGGTACCAATTTAGCTCGCTTACAGTAGATGGCATTTATCATAAGACCATGAGACATAGGAGAAGAATTAGGCCATTCAGCCCATCAAGTTTGTTCTGCCATTCTATCACAGATGATTTATTATCCCTCTGAACATCAACCCCATTCTCCTGCCTTTGCTACAGAACCTTTGACACCCCAATTAATCAACGTCCACCTTAACTATACCTATTGACTTGGCCGCCTCAGCCATCTGTGGAAATGAATTCCAAAGGTTCACCACCCTTTGGTAAAGAAATTTTTCTTTCTAAATGGGCACCCTTCAATTCTGAGCCTGTGCTATCTGGTCTTAGATTTCCCCACCATAGGAAACATCTTCTCCAGATCCATTTTATGCAGACTTTCAATATTTGATAGGCTGCAATGAGATCCCAGTCCCTCTCACCAATTACTCTGAACTCCAGTGAGTATAGGCCCAGATCTATCAAACACTCCCCATATGTTAACGCTTTCGTTCCTGTGATAATTTTTGTGACCCTCTTCTGGATCCTCTCCAATGCCAGCACATCTTTCCATAGATAAGGGGCCCAAATCTGCTCATAGTCCTCCAAATGCAGTCTGACCACTGTCTTCTCAGGCCTTAGCATCACACCCTTGTTCTTATATTCTAGGTCTCTCAAAATGAATGCTAACATTGCATTTGCCTTCTTTACCACTGACTCAACCTGCAAGTTAATCTTTAGGGAATCCTGCATGAGGACTCCCACGTCTTTCTGCCCTCTGATGTTTGAATTTTCTCCCCATTTGGAAAATAGTCCACACCTTTATTCCTCCTGCCAAAGTGCATGATCATATTCTTCCCTACATTATATTCAATCTTCCACTACTTTGCCCATTCCCTCAATCTGTCAAAGTCCTTCTGCAGGCATCCTGCTTCCTCAACATCACCTGCCCCACCACCTATCTTTGTATCATCCTCAAAATTGGCCGGAAAACCATCAATTCCTTCATCCAAATCATTGGAATATAATGTGAAAAGAAGCGGTCCCAACTCTGACCCCTGTAGCACACCACTAGTCACTTTCAGCCAACCAGAAAGGCCCCCTTTCTTCCCATTCTTTGCCTTCTACCAGTCAGCCAATCTTCTATCCATATTAGTATCTTTCCTGAAATGCCATGGGTTCTTATCTTGTTAAGCAGCCTCATGTGTGGCACCTTGTCAAAGTAAGCAACATCCACAGGCTCTTCTTTGTCTATCCTGCCTATTATTTCCTCAAAGAATTTCAACAGCCCCATGCTGACTTTGGCCTATTTCATCATGTGCCTCCAAGTACCCCAAAACCTCATCCTTAATAATAGACTCTAACGTCTTTCCAACCACTGAAGTCAGACTAACTGGCCTATAATTTCCTTTCTTCTACTGCTTCCCAGGAAAGCAGGATGCAACATCAGGGACCATCACTTCACTTGCCCCATCATTGAACTGTTCCCACAACCATGGACTCACTTTTAAGGACTCTTCACCTCATGTTCTTGATAGTTAATATTATTATTTCTTTTTTCTTTTGTATCTGGACAGTTTGTTTTCTTTTGCACATTTGTTTTCCATATTGTTGGGTGCGGTCTTCCATTGACTTTATTATGGTTATTGGATTTACTGAGCATACCCACAAAAAATAAATCATAGATGAGATATATGTACTTTGATAATAAATTTACTATGAATTTTGAACTTTGAGCATTGAAAATGGTGGAAAGACAAGGGAGTGTCAGGGAGTGTTTCACTTTTGCAGTACACCCTGCTTTTGACCTGTTTTTGTAATTACAATATTTTTGTAACTTCTCCAGCTGAGTTTCTGGTCTCCACCATTAATATCCTGATGATTCAGTTATTGTGAATGAATGGATATGAAGATAATGCATTTGTTGTTCAACTCAAATCTTGTGGATTCATATTTCATTAATGATAGGGCATTGCACCATGTATCAAAATAAATAGAGTTAATTAATAGAAATCATGTTTCAAAATAAGAGGCATTCAGAACATCTAATTACTACACACAATAACAATGCAAAATCAAAGGGAGAAAACGTTCAGTCTATAAGATTTATTTGTGACAGCATCATGCCTTTACTTTCTATTTGGTCATTAGTACCACAGGAGAGATGTCAATCTAAAGGTTTAAAAGTTCAACTAAAAAAAGATAGAAATCATATTAATTATTTCCTGTAAGTTGTAACCATGAGAAATTGAATTATATTAATTATGTTTAAAGTAGAAAAAACATTAAAAATTAGACATTCTTCAGGATTTATTACAAACTCTTGATGCAATGACAATAGCGGATTCATTAGGCCTTATCATATTCAGGTTTGAAAGACAGTTGAAAAATCAAGCTGTGTGTTACAGTAGCATAGTAGTTAGCTTGATGCTATTGCAGCTCCGGGCATAGAGGTTCAGAGTTCAATTCCACTGCTGTCCGTACATTCTCCTCATGACCAACTAGATTTCCTCTCAATGCTATAGTTTCCTCCCACAGTCCAAAGACATACTGGCTAGTAGGCTGATTAGCCATTGTAACTTGTCATGTGAATAGACTAGGGTTAAATAGTTGGGTTGCTGGGCAGGAAGGACCTGTTCTGTGCTGTATCTTTAAATAAATAAATGTCACAAATAAACATTTGTGAGGAAAGGTCGTAGCTGAAACATTCTCCTTAGATGTTCATCACTCTACCATATTTTTATCAATTTCATGGCACTGAGCATGGTTACTGCTTTACAGAACCAAAACCAAAAATATAGGGAGTGAGATGGAATTGGTGAGTTGGAAAATGACTTATATGGCTTCTCCACTGTCAAAAATTTATTAAAAGCTTCAAGAGCTAATACTCTCACTTTCTAAAACACCAAGAGGTAGGCAACCTTTTTGAAGTGTACAAGTCAGAAGTTTCAAACCTGGCATCTGTTTCATATTTAAAATTTTTTGCACTTTATTCAAAAACTGGGCTGTCTAATCCAATACCAGAATGGTGTCAAACTCTGTTTCATGTTTTATTCACACAATATCTTTCACAGTTCATACCTTAATTTTAACCACACAGGGTAGTTATATAGTTTTTACAGTCCATACTTTAACCATTGAGTATAGTTTTACGTTGCACAGTTTGGCAGTGGTCTAATTACCCCAGCTTTCACCATTATAAATAATAATCCATTCACTGTTCAGCTAAATATGTCTGTGCAACGCCTCATTACTCAGTAACTACAAGTGTCTCGCCAGAGCATATGTCTAATCTGCCTGAGGTTGTTCTCTATAAAAATAAATTATAACATTCGTGATCAATAAGCATTTGTCCCACAGCGTCCTTCCTGTGGACTTTGGTATTTTACAAGGTGAAGCAGATAGGCAATATTAGCATGTACTTAATGGAATACTTTTCCAATTCAGGCGCCTACTCTCAAGAATCAAATATTTCCCTTCCCTGTCCCCAGAACATGTACAAGAAATCTAGCCATAGAGCAAATCTTCTTTTGCTTGAATTACTCCTCACCCAGCTATATCAACATGTTTATTTATTTATTTAGCAATACAAAATGGAGTAGTCCTTGCAGCCCTTTGGCCACACCGCTCCATTATCATACAACCCCGATGAACCCTAACCTAATCACGGGACAATTTACAATGACCAATTAACCTACCCTTTTGACCATGGGAGGAAGCCGGGAAAAGCCCGAGCATTCCACAGGGAGGACATACAGAGACTCCTCACAGTAGGGCTCCAGAATGCCTTGAGCTGAAATAGCGTTGCACTAACTACTATCCTACCGTGGTGCCCTGATCTTCAATGAAGTCCCAATTTAATCCCGATCTTAAAAGAAGTCTCCTGTTGCTCTTAAGCATTAATTTTCCATCTGGTCTCAGCCACCTCAGAGGTCAATGATTTGGATAATGGCTTTGTGGCAAAGTTTGCAGATGATATGAAAATAGGTGGCGGGTTAATGATTGGATAATGTTAAGACCATTGCTTCAGAAAATGAGACAGCAACCACTTCTCATTGACATTCATCAGCCTTAGCATGACTGAAATGCATATCGTCAGGTTCATCATTGACCAGAAACTTACCTAGATAAACACTATAGCTACAAGAGCAAGGTATTTCACAGATATCGACTCACTGCCTGCTTGACCAAAACCAAACTGAAACGGCTCAGTAATGGACACACTATCCACTAGCTTAAACATTAATTTCCTCTGTCAGAAATGCATCATCTTCAAAGCTGGTACATAACTTTTCTGAGGGGAGCAGATTGACAATCACTTTAGAAGCTTCTCCTGTGAAATAGTTTAACACTTTGATCAGTAGAACCATTCATATGAGATCAAGGTTAGTGTGCCTTAGCAGTTAAAAAAGCAAGTTCACCGTATCTCCATAACACTATTCTGTCTGCCCCTTATGTAGTACATTCTGCTGAAGACAGAACTGTTATCAAATTACAAAACTGTGCCAATGGTGTCTAATATTTCTCATTGTGTAGTTATTCTGTAAGATCATTAAATTGGAATGGTTTATGTTACAATGTATACTCCAGTTGCATATCTTCAATATTGTGATTTAGCCCAATTATTTTAACATATTAAAGAGTTACAGAGCATAGAAACAGCCCATTCAGCCAAACTTGCCAATAGCAGTTGAGATGTCTATCTGAGCCAGCCTGACTTGTTTGCTTTTCATCTTTATGTCTTCCTTGATTGCAATGTTGGTTAGCTGAAGGTTCTGCAGAGAACCACCAACCTACGCCAATTTGTACAACACCACGTTCTGGTCTTCATTTCCCAGGCAATGCACTGCAGAAATATGGACCATACTGGAAATCAGACCTATGTCTGAACTTGACCTTATCATGCTCCAGCCCTGGACTACTATTAAGGCCACAACAACAACCTCTCGCTCAATATCAGCAAGAACAAGGAGCTGATTATTAATTTCAGGAGGAGGAAACCAGGGGTCCATGAGACAGTCGTCATCGGGGGATCAGAGGTGGAGAGATGAGCAACTTTAAATTTGCTGGTGTTATTATTTCAGAGGATCTGTCCTGGGTCTAGCATGTTAAGTGCCATTACAAAGAAAGCACCGCAGCGCCCCTACTTTCTGAGAAGCTTGTGAAGATTTGTTATGTCATCTAAAACTTTGACAAACATTTTATAGACATGTGGTGGAGAGTATATTAACTGGTTGCATCATGGCCAGGTATGGAAACAACATTGCCCTAGACCAAAACCCTACAAAAAGTAGTGGATATAGATCAGACCATCACAGGTAAAGCCCTCCCCACTATTGAGCACATGTCCAGGAAGCACTGTAACAGGAAAGCAGCATCCATCATCAAGAACCCCCACCATCCAGGCCATGTTCTCTTCTTGCTTCTACCATCAGGAAGAAGGTACAGGAGCCTCAGGGTCCACATCACCAGGTTCAGGAACAGTTACTACCCCTCAACCATGGGGCTCACTCGCCCCATCACTGCATAAGACCATAAGACATAGGAGCAGAATTAGGCCATCTGGCCCATTGAGTCTGCTTGGCCATTCAATCATGGCTGATCCTGTTTTTCTATCCCCTCCTCAACCCCAGTCCTGGACTTCTCCCCATAACCTTTGATGCCATGTCCAATCAAGAAGCTATCAATCTCTGCCTTAAATACACCCAATGACCTTGCCTCTACAGCTGCATGTGGCAACAAATTCCACAAATTCACCACCCTTTGGCTAAAGAAATTTCTCCACATCTCTGTTTTGAAAGGGTGCCCCTCTATCCTGAGGCTGCACCCTCTAGTCCTAGACTTTCCCACTATGGGAACCATCCTTTCCACATCTACACTGTCTAGGCCTTTCAAAATTTGAAAGGTTTCAATGAGATCCCCCCCATCCTTCTAAATTCCAGTGAGTACAGACCCAGAGCCGTCAAACATTCCTCATATGATAACCATTCCATTCCTGGAATCATCCTTGTGAACCTCCTCTGGATCCTCTCCAATGCCATCACATCTTTTCTAAGATGAGGGGTCTAAAACTGTTCACAATATGCAAGATGAGGTCTCAGTAGACAATAGACAATAGGTGCAGAAGTAGACCTTACGGCCCTTCGAGCCTGCACCGCCATTTTGAGATCATGGCTGATCAATTCCTATCAATACCCGGTTCCTGCCTTGTCCCCATATCCCTTGATTCCCCTATCCATAAGATACCTATCTAGCTCCTTCTTGAAAGCATCCAGAGAATTGGCCTCCACTACCTTCCGAGGCAGTGCATTCCAGACCCCCACAACTCTCTGGGAGAAGAAGTTTTTCCTTAACTCTGTCCTAAATGACCTACCCCTTATTCTCAAACCATGCCCTCTGGTACTGGACTCTCCCAGCATCTGGAACATATTTCCTGCCTCTATCTTGTCCAATCCCTTAATGATCTTATATGTTCCAATCAGATCCCCTCTCAATCTCCTTAATTCCAGCATGTTCAAGCCCAGTCTCTCTAACCTCTCTGCGTAAGACAGTCCAGACATCCCAGGAATTAACCTTGTGTATCATCTGGTGAGTATCATCTCACCAGTGCCTTATAAAGCCTCAGCATCACATCCTTGCTCTTGTATTCTAGACCACTTGAAATGAATGCTAACATGGTATTTGCCTTCCTCACCACCAACTCAACCTGCAAGTTAACCTTCAGGATGTTCTGCACAAGGACTCCCAAGTCCCTCTGCATCTCATATTCTTGAATTTTCTCCCTGTTTAGAAAATTGCCCACAAATTTATTTCTACTACCAAAGTACATGACTATGCATTATCCAACATTGTATTTCATTTGTTACCTTCTTGCCCATTCTCCTAATCTGCCTAAGTCCTTTGCACCCTACCTGTTTCCTCAACACTACCTGCCCCTCCACCAATCTTCGTATCATCTGCAAACTTGGCAACAAAGCCATTTATTTCATCATCTAAATCATTAATATACAGCACAAAAAGAAGTGGTCCCAACACCGACCCCTGCGGAAAACCACTAGTCACTGACAGCCAACCAGAAAAGGATCCTTTATTTCCCACTCTAACCATGTTAGTAACTTTCCTGTAATACCATGGGCTCATAACTTGGTAAGCGGCCTTATGTGTGGCACCTTGTCAAAGGCCTTCTGAAAGACAACATCCACTGCATCCCCTTTATCTATCCTACTTGTAAACTCCTCAAGGAATTCCAACAGGTTCGTTAGGCAGGATTTTCTCTGAAGAAAACCATGCTGACTTTCTCCTGTGTCACCAAGTATTCCATCACCTCATCCTTAACAATTGACTCTAACATCTTCCCAACCACTGAGGTCAGGCTAACTGGTCTATAATTTCCTTTCTGCTGTCTTTCTCCTTTGTTAATGAGTGGAGTAACATTTGCAATTTTCCAGTCCTCTGGCACCATGCCAGAGTCCAATGAGTCATTTCTAATGCCACCACAATCTCTAATGTTACCTCTTTCAGAACCCCAGGGTGCAGTTCCTCTGGTCCGGGTGACTTATGTACCCTTAGGTCTTTCAGCTTTTTGAGCACCTTATCTCTTGTAACAGTAACTGCACCCACTTCTCTTCCTTCACACACTACAACATCTGGCACACTGCTAGTGTCTTCCACAGTGAAGACTGACGCAAAATACTCATTTAGTTCATCAGCCATCTCCTTGTCCTCCATTATTATTTCTCCAGTCTCATTTTCTAGTGGTCCCATATCCACTCTCATTTCTCTTTTATTTTTAAATACTTACATAAAGTTTTACTATCCACTTTGATATTATTTGCTAGGTTGTTTCATATTTCATCGTTTTGCTTCTTATGATCTTTTTAATTGCTCTCTGTAGGTTTTTAAAACCTTCCCAATCCTCTATCTTCTCATTAATTCTTGCTTTATTGTATGCCCTTTCTTTTGCTTTTACAATAGCTTTGACTTCCTTTGTCAGCCATGGTTGTACTATTTTGCCATTTGAGTATTTCTTCATTTTTGGAATACACATGTCCTGTACCTTCCTCATTTTCCCCAGAAATGCACTCCATTGCTGCTCTGCTGACATCCCTGCCAGCAGCTCCTTCCAATTTACTTTGGCCAACTCCTCTCTCATACCACTGTAATTTCCCTTACTTCCCTTACAGCTGCATCAGACTTTACTCTCTCCCTATCAAATTTCAAGTTGAACACAGTCATATTGTGATCACTGATTCCTAAGGGTTCTTTTACCTTAAGCTCCCAAATTGCCTTTGGTTCATTACATAACACCAAATCCAGTATAGCTGATCCCTTAGTAGGCTCAATGACAAACTGCTCTAAAAAGCTATCTCTTAGACATTCAACAAACTCACTCTCTTGAGATCCATTACCAACCTGATTTTCCCAATCGCTGTTTCCCATTGCACTGTTCTCAAAACCTATAGACTCACTTTCAAGGACTCTTCATCTCATGTCCTCAATATTTATTGCTTATTTGTTTATTTTTTATTATTATTTTTTTCTTACTGTATTTGCACATGTTGTTAACTTTCACATTGGTTGTTTGTTCTGTTGGGTTCAGTCTTTCATTGATTCTGCTGTGTTTCTTGTATTCACTGTGAATGCCCACAAGAAGATGAATCTCAGGGTTGTATATGGTGACATATACCTACTTTGAGTCTAGGGGCATTTATATTGAGGGTCAGATAGGTTTGGCTAAATATTATTTTAAAATTTTCTTTATTTGTTCACATATTTATATATTAGATAAATTAGCAGTAGTTTCATATGTTGTAAAATATTTATAAATCTTTAACTACTACGTCAATTTTGACTATTTTTAAATGACTGTGGCAAAAAGAGTGAAATAGACTTTTAAAGAAGCTGTAGCAATGAATTTGAACAAAAATGAATGGGGTGCCATGGTAACGTAGTGGTTAATGCTACACTACTTCAGCTTGGCGCGTTCTGGAGTTCAGAGTTCAATTCCGGCCCCTGTCTGTAGGGAGCTTGTATATTCTACCCATGAGCAAGTGAGTTTCCTCTGGGTGTTCCAGTTTCCTCCCACAGTCCACAGTTAATCAGTCATTTTAAATTGTCCTGTGATTAAGAGGATGGGTTGCTGGGAGGTGCGTCTTGTTGGGCGTTCTATGTTGTATCTCAAAATCAAAGCTGATCAGGGCAGTGAGTATCAGGATACAGAGCCGGAGGTATGGCTGGTGTCACATACAGTCTACTCTGTGGTGGACTGGCCAGGAAACCAAGCAAGGTCAGCAGTCACCATAGGGTCAATCATAGCTAATGGCCAATCAAACAAAACCCAATCCAAAACAGAAATACTCCTCTTGTCCTAGCCTTATGGCTCAAATGCTCATGATCAATTCTTATCCTCTCCACCACAAATCCAACACTTCCTTTTGGGTCTTAGAGCTTCTCATGCTCATTTTGTCTTCTAAGGGTCTTCAGTGTGCCCTGGTTCCTCATGGTCTTCACCATCTCCACTGCTCCCTCACTCCCCATGGACATTGTGCCTGGTATTCTCTCAATCATCAAAGACCTCATGTCTCCAGTGTCCCCTCCTTATTTTGGGACCTCATCAAATCCGCTCACTTGATCCTCATGAATCTCACCATTTCTATCCTCTCTCTTTCCAAGGACCTTATCTACCTACTCTTCTGCCCCATCATTTGTGGCCCTCATTGCCTCCTATGAATGTCAAGAGGAAAGTACACTGTAAATGAGCATTGATGTTCAGAGGAGTTTATAGGTGCAAACCCATAGCTTCCTTGAAGTGGCAGTGCAAGTGGATGGGGTGTTAAGGAAGGTCATGCTTGTCATCAAAGGTCAGGCTATTGAATATAAAAGTTGAGAAGTCATGTGTAGTTAGGCCAAAGTTATTAAGCTTTGGTTAGGTGACAGCTCTTATCACACCAGGAAGGATATGGAAGCTTCTAAGGTGGAAGTTTCAAACTCTAGAAGGCTGAGGGGGAAAGTTTAAAGCAGATTTGCAAGACCTTCTTTTTATATACTGAATGGCAGGTGCATGGAACATGTTGGAAGCAGATACAATACCAAAGGTTAAGAGGCATTTTGACAAATATGTGAACAGGCAGGGATCGGTGGGGTATGAACCATGCACAGGCCTATGAGGTTAGTTTAGATTGGCATCATGGTTGCCATAGACATGATGGGTTGAATGGCCTGTTCCAGTGCTGTATTGTTTTAATTTCTCTTACTCCTTATGGATTTGATTGTCTCTGCTCCCTCATTCCTGACAGATCTCATCATCTGCTGTGCAACCTTACTCTTCATGCCCCTTACAGACTCCAGTAATCCCTTTCCCCACATGAGCTGTCCAGTTTCCAGTGCTCCCTTGCTCCCATCAATCTCATTATCTCTAAATATCCCTCGCTGTCTCACGTCTCTTTTACATTTCCAGCACTCCTTTCATCTTTGAAAGTCTCATTTTCACTAGCCTTCCCCTTTCAATGACCACAGTCTAAGTCCCTAGATCCTCTTCAACCTTACTGTCTTCAAATGCTCTGTCTTTCACACACTTTCTGACTTTTCACTGATCTGTAAGTCTCCAGACTACTTTGTTCATGGAGACTATCACTCCTTCCCATTCCAATCTCCTCTGCCTATCTCCATATTGTTAAACTGTTCATGCCAATTTGAAAATATTCAAATTTGACAGATATCTTTTCTTGAAGATATGATTTCACTTTAGGAAGTAAAATTAAAGCAGAAATGAAAGTTTGTTTTTGTTTTATTTTAAAGAAAAATGTTTCTACTATTATTTCATGACATGTGCCTATTGATCAGACAGTAAGCTGAACTGAATATATTCCTACCCAGGACGTGGGTATTGTTTGTATTTCAGTAATGTTGACGTTAGGAAGGTATGCAATTTGCAAGTGGTGACAATCCACCCCTCTGCTGCTTGTCTTTCTCGGTGTAAGAGTTTGGTTTGAAAGGTGCTGTGATCTTGACAAGCTGTTCCCTTCTCAGTTTTGGTGCTTCCACCCTCCTCACTAATCAGAATCAGATTCAGCTTTATTATTACCGGCATACGTCATGAAATTTGTTCACTTAGCAGCAGCAGTTCAATGCAATACATAATATAGAAGAAAAATAATAAAATAATAAAAATAAATAAATCAATTACAGTATGCATATCTTGAATAGATTAAAACCATGCTAAAAACAGAAATAATATATATTTGAAAAATGAGGTAGTGTTCAAGGGTTCAATATCCAATTAGGAATCGGATGGCAGAGGGGAAGAAGCTGTTCCTGAATCGCTGTGTGTGTGCCTTCAGGCTTCTGTACGTCCTACATGATGGTAACAGTGAGAAAAGGGTATGCCCTGGGTGCTGGAGGTCCTTAGTGATGAATACTGCCTTTCTGAGATGCCGCTCCTTGAAGGTGTCCTCGGTACTTTGTAGGCTAGTACCCAAGATAGAGCTGACCAAATTTACAACCTTCTGCAGTTTCCTTCGGTCCTATGCAGTGCCCCCCTCATACCAGACAGTGATGCAGCCTGTCAGAATGTTCTTCACAGTACATCTATAGAAGTCTTTGAGTGCATTTGTTGACATAACAAATCTCTTCAAGCTCCTAATGAAGTAGCCTCTGTCTTGCCTTCTTTATAACTGCATCAATATGTTGGGACCAGGTTAGGTCCTCAGAGATCTTGACACCCAGGAACTTGAAACTGCTCACTCTCTCCATTTCTGATCCCTCTATGAGGATTGGTATGTGTTCCTTCATCTTACCCTTCCTGAAGTCCACAATCAGCTCTTTCATCTTACTGATGTTGAGTGTCAGGCTGTTGCTGCGGCAGCATTCCACTAGTTGGCATATCTCACTCCTGTACACCCTCTCGTCACCACCTGAGATTCTACCAACAATGGTTGTATCATCAGCAAATTTATAGATGGTATTTGAGCTGTGCCTAGCCACACAGTCATGGTATATAGAGAGTAGAGCAGTGGGCTAAGCACACACCCCTGAGGTGCACCAGTGATTTTAAATATTCCAAACACGGGGTGTCATGGGGAGATGTGGGCAGAGGTTAAGAGTCAGCAATTGGATCATTCAATAAGGAATCTGCGACACATAGTGTACATGATCTACAAAGAGCACAATAGTAAATTGTGAAGATTACTTATGCAACATCTTTTAAAGCCATACACTCTCACACCTGGTAAATGAAGGACAGCAAACAAGTTCAGGGCATGAAATAACAAGGAAAGTGTTATTTTCTTTTAAATAATGTTAATTCCTGCTTTAACTTTACTACCTAAAAGGAATTCTGTCATCAACAAAAAACATCTGTCAAGCTCAGGCTAGTTATAAACACTTCATCAAAGTGAATCATGAATGTTGCAATCACATCTGAAGTGGATCCTTTCCTTTCTCTGAATAATAAGGGGATAAATCACCAAAGCATTTTTCCTTAAATGTTAATGGCTGTGCAATCACTTGTTTAGCAAGAATGCACCACAATGTGTGGGTGATGTATTCAGTAGTATAATGGATAAATGTTACTCATCAAAAGATGAGTAAGATCACTGTAATAGTTAACTAGTCTGTGAATGGTAAAAGGACACCAAAGGCTCCCAACCGGTGTGTTTGATGACCACTTTTGTAGCTCAGTTTGGTTCCTTACAGTGTCTTCACTGAGTATTATGGTGCAGAAACAATTGTAATCATACTAACTTCCACATAACACTAATACTAACATTTGGAAAACAGTTTACAGGCATTTGTAAATCTGTCTGCCACTATCTGACAGTCTCTAAGGGCTCTTTAACAGAACTCTTTGAAAATACAGTCAGATCCAGCAACAGATCAGCCCTGATCCATGCTGACCAGTTGATCCTCAATGGAATCAGGTAATTAACTCAGATCTCCACAGTGCTTCACCCAGTCACTAAACAGAGTAAGACTGCAGGTAAATTGAGTGATAACATCATTAGTTCCTCTACTAAAGGAGATATAATTGTCCTGCAAATTCCCAGCCCCCACCAATGCAGAGATACTGAGTTCTGATTTGCTGTCATAGTTTGTTAACTGGTCCAGCTAGATTCTGAATAATGGTGAATCCCTTTCTCACACTTGGTTGATGGTGGTGGGACTCAGTGATGGTCATGCTCTAGATGGGGAGATCATTTGTTGGCATATTTCATGTGATGCTTCTTACCAAAATGAGTGTCATCCTGGGGATGGCACGATTGAGTTCCTACCACCACAATCATCTTCCTTTCTGCAAGGAGTGACTCCAGCCAGTAAGGAATTTTCCCTTTGATGTTTGTGAATTCATTTTCGCAGTCCCTTGATGCCACACCTAAACAAATGCTGCCCAGATGTCATGTTACCTTTGGAACCCAGACTTCACTTGTTTTTTGCGTGATGTTTCCAGCACCAATACAACATTACGGGTTATATGTATAAATACATATAAATCTAAACTCTTGAAAGATTGAGCTCTAGGGAGTAGATGGAGATGGCTGTCTCTCTGACTGGACACCTGGGATTAGTAGTGTGCTGCAGGGATCAGTACTGGGCCCGTTGTTTGTTTGTTTCCTATATCAATGACCTGGATGATAATGTGGTAAACTGGATCGGCAAATTTGTGGATTCGGGGCAAGAAGGCTGTGAGTGAACTGCTGATTTTTTGAAGCGAAGGGAGTTTTTTTAAACTACTCGGGTTAAAGAGAGGTGAGACTGCGCAGACGCGAAAGGTTTAAAAAGAAGGCAGCCATATCCAGTGGGCAGCGAGGTCAGAGGTAGCAGAGTGACAGGGCTCTGGCTCAATAGGCTTAGGCGATAATGGGTCAAGGTGAGGTAGGAAATATGTGTGTGAGGCCGGTTTTCTGTGCTCGGTGTCAGATGTGGGGGGTCCGGGAGTCCCCCAGCCTGCCGAACGGCCATATCTGCACCCGGTGTGTTGAGCTGCAGCTCCTGAGGGACCGCGTTAGGGAACTGGAGATGCAGCTCGATGACCTTCGCCTGGTCAAGGAGAGCAAGGAGGTGAGAGAAAGGAGTTACAGGCAGGTGTTCACACCGGGGCCACAGGAAACAGACAAGTGGGTCACAGACAGACGGGGCAAGGGGAAGAGTCAGGTACGAGAGAGTACCCCTTTGGCTGTACCCCTTGACAATAAGTACTCCTGTTTGAGTACTGTTGGGGGGGACGGCCTACATGGGGAAAGCGGCAATGGCCGTGCCTCTGGCATAGAGTCTGGCTCTGTGGCTCAGAGGGGTAGAGAAGGGAAGAGGAAGGAAGTAGTGATAGGGGACTCTATAGTTAGGGGGTCAGACAGGTGATTCTGTGGACGCTGGAAAGAAACTAGTTTGCCTCCCAGGTGCCAGGGTCCAGGATGTTTCGGATCGCATCCGAGATATCCTGCGGTGGGACGGAGAACAGCCAGAGGTCATGGTACATATTGGTACCAATGACATAGGTAGGAAAAGGGAAGAGGTCCTGAAAAAAGAATACAGGGAGTTAGGAAGGAAGTTGAGAAGCAGGATCGCAAAGATAGTAATCTCAGGATTACTGCCTGTGCCACACGGCAGTGAGTATAGGAAAAGGATGAGGTGGAGGATAAATGCGTGGCTGAGGGATTGGAGCAGGGGGCAGGGATTCAGATTTCTGGATCTCTGGGACCTTTTGGGGCAGGTGTGACCTGTACAAAAAGGACGGATTGCACTTGAATCCCAGGGGGAGCAATATCCTAGCGGGGAGGTTTGCTAAGGCTACTGGGGAAAGTTTAAACTAGAATTGTTGGGTGGTGGGAACCAAACTGAAGAGACTGGGGAAGAGGAGGCTGGCTCACAAATAGAGAGAGCTTGTAGACAGTGCGGGAAGGAGGATAGGCAGGTGACAGAGAAGGGACACGCTCAGACCGAAGGCTTGAGATGTGTCTATTTTAATGCAAGGAATGTTGTGAACAAAGCAGATGAGCTTAGAGTGTGGATCAGTACTTGGAGATATGATGTGGTGGCCATTACAGAGACTTGGATGGCTCAGGGACAGGAATGGTTACTTCAAGTGCCGAGTTTTAGATGTTTCAGAAAAGACAGGGAGGGAGGCAAAAGAGGTGGGGGCATGGCACTGTTGATCAGAGATAGTGTCACAGCTGCAGAAAAGGTGGACACCATGGAGGGATTGTCTACGGAGTCTCTGTGGGTGGAGGTTAGGAACAGGAAGGGATCATTAACTTTACTGGGTGTTTTTTAGAGGCCGCCTAACAGTAACAGGGATATCGAGGAGCAGATAGGGAAACAGATCCTGGAAAGGTCTAATAATAACAGAGTTGTCGTAATGGGAGATCTTAATTTCCCAAATATCTATTGTCATCTCCCTAGAGCAAGGGGTTTAGATGGGGTGGAGTTTGTTAGGTGTGTTCAGGAAGGTTTCTTAACACAGTATGTAGATAAGCCTACAAGAGGAGAAGCTGTACTTGATTTGGTATTGGGAAATGAACTTGGTCAGGTGTCAGATCTCGCAGTGGGAGAGCATTTTGGAGATAGTGATCATAATTCTATCTCCTTTACAATAGCATTGGAGAGAGATAGGGACAGACAAGTTAGAAAAGCATTTAATTGGAGTAAGGGGAATTATGAGGCTATCAGGCAGGAAATTGGAAGCTTAAATTGGAAACAGATGTTCTCAGGGAAAAGTACGGAAGACATGTGGCAAATATTCAGGGGATATTTGCTATCTTGAGGCAAATCAGAGTAGATAAATCCCCAGGACCTGACAGGGTATTCCCTCGGACCTTGAAGGAGACTAGTGTTGAAATTGCAGGGTCCCTGGCAGATATACTTAAAATGTCGATATCTACGGGTGAGGTGCCGGAGGATTGGAGGATAGCTCATGGTTTTCCGTTGTTTAAAAAAAAGTCTCTAAAAGTAATCCGGGAAATTATAGGCCGGTAAGTTTGACGTCAGTAGTAGGTAAATTATTGGAAGGAGTACTAAGAGAAAGGATCTACAAGTATTTAGATAGACAGGGACTTACTAGGGAGAGTCAACACGGCTTTGTGCGTGGTACGTCATATTTAACTAATCTATTAGAGTTTTTTGAGGAGGTTGGAAGGAAAGTGGATGAAGGGAAGGCAGTGGATGTTGTCTACATGGACTTCAGTAAGGCCTTTGACAAGGTCCTGCATGGGAGGTTAGTTAGGAAGATTCAGTCACTAGGTATACATGGTGAGGTAGTAAATTGGATTAGACATTGGCTCAATGGGAGAAGTCAGAGAGTGGTAGTGGAGGATTGCTTCTCTGAGTGGAGGCCTGTGACTAGTGCTGTGCCACAGGGACCAATGCTGGGCCCATTGTTATATCTATATCAATGATATAGATGATAATGTGGTAAATTGGATCAGCAAATTTGCTGATGATACCAAGATTGGATGTGTAGTGGAGAGTGAGGAAGGTTTTCAAATCTTGCAGAGGGATTTGAACCAGCTGGTAAAATGGGCTGAAAAATGGCAGATGGAGTTTAATACAGACAAGTGTGAGGTATTGCACTTTGGAAGGACAAACCAAGGTAGAACATACAAGGTAAATGGTAGGGCACTGAGGAGTGCAGTAGAACAGAGGGATCTGGGAATACAGATACAAAATTCCCTAAAAGTGGCGTCACAGGTAGATAGGGACATAAAGAGAGCTTTTGATACATTGGCCTTTATAAATCAAAGTATTAAGAGTTGGAATGTTATGGTGAGATTGTATAAGGCATTGGTGAGGTTGAATTTAGAATATTGTTTGCAGTTTTTGTCAATGAATTACAGGAAGGATATTAAGGTTGAAAGAGTGCAGAGAAGGTCTACAAGGATGTTGTCAGGACTTGAGAAACTGAGTTACAGAGAAAGGTTGAATAGGTTAGGACTTTATTCCCTGGAGCGTAGAAGAATGAAGGGAGACTTGTTACAGGAATATAAAATTATGCTGGGTATAGATAGAGTGAATGCAGGCAGGCTTTTTCCACTGAGGCTAGGGGAGAAAAAAACCAGAGTACTTGGGTTAAGGGTGAAGAGGGAAAAGTTTAAAGGGAACATTAGGGGGAGCTTCTTCACACAGAGAGTGGTGGGAGTGTGGAATGAGCTGCCAGGTGAAGTGGTAAATGCGGGCTCACTTTTAACATTTAAGAAAAACTTGGACAGGTACATGGATGAGAGGTGTATGGAGGGATATGGTCCAGGTGCAGGTCAGTGGGACTAGGCAGAAAAATGGTTCAGCACAGCCTGTTTCTGTGCTGTAATATTCTATGGTTCTATATTTGTGTAGAACTCTGTATAGGTACATTTCAATGAGACAGGGATGTTATGGTAGGGTACAGGAACTGTGCTGTACAAAGGCTGTAATAAATCTAGTCAAGGAGAAAAGAGAAGCTTACAAAAGATTCAGAGAGCTAGGTGATGTTAGAGATCTAGAAGATTATAAGGCTACTAGGAAAGAGTTTAAGAAGGAAATTAGGAGAGCCAGAAGGGGCCATGAGAAGGTCTTGGTGGGCAGAATTAAGGAAAACCCCCAGGCATTCTACAAGTATGTAAAGAGCAAGAGGATAAGACGTGTAAGAATAGGACCTATCAAATGGGACAGTGGGAAAGTATGTATGGAACCGGAGGAAATAGCAGAGGTACTTAATGAATACTTTACTTCAGTATTCACTATGGAAAAGGATCTTAGTGATTGTAGCGCAAACACGAGGAAATCTGCAGATGCTGGAAATTCAAACAGCACACACAAAATGCTGGTGGAACACAGCAGGCCAGGCAGCATCTATAAGGAGAAGCACTGTCGACGTTTTGGGCCGAGACCCTTCGTCAGGACTAACTGAAAGAAAAGATACTAAGAGATTTGAAAGTAGTGGGGGGAGGGGGAAATGCAAAATGATAGGAGAAGACCAGAAGGGGTGGGATGAAGCTAACAGCTGGAAAGGTGATTGGCAAAAGTGATACAGAGCTGGAGAAGGGAAAGGACCATGGAACGGGAGGCCTCGGGAGAAAGAAAGGGGGAGGGGGGAGCTCCAGAGGGAGATGGAGAACAGGCAGAGTGATGTGCAGAGAGAGAGAAAAAAAAACAACTAAATATTGTCAGGGATGGGGTAAAAAGGAGAGGAGGGGCATTAACGGAAGTTAGAGAAGTCAATGTTCATGCCATCAGGTTGGAGGCTACCCAGCCAGTATATAAGGTATATATGTTCCTCCAACCTGAGTTTGGATTCATTTTGACAGTAGAGGAGGTCATGGATAGACATATCAGAATGGGAATGGGACGTGGAATTAAAATGTGTGGCCACTGGGAGATCCTGCTTTCTCTGGCGGACCGAGCGTAGGTGTTCAGTGAAACGGTCTCCCAGTCTGCGCTGGGTCTCACCAATATATAAAAGGCCACACCGGGAGCACCGGGAGCAGTATACCACACCAGCCGACTCACAGGTGAAGTGTCGCCTCACCTGGAAGGACTGTCTGGGGCCCTGAATGGTGGTGAGGGAGGAAGTGTAAGGGCAGGTGTAGCACTTGTTCTGCTTACAAGGATAAGTGCCAAGAGGATCGGTGGGAAGGGATGAGGGGGGGGGGGACACGAGTGGACAAGGGAGTTGCGTAGGGAGCGATCCCTGCGGAAAGCAGAAAGAGGGGGGAGGGAAAGATGTGCTTGGTAGTGGGATCCCATTGGAGGTGGCGGAAGTTACAGAGAATTATACGTTGGACCTGGAGCCTGGTGGGGTGGTAGGTGAGGACAAGGGGAACCCTATCCCGAGTGGGGTGGCGGGCGGATGGGGTGAGGGCAGATGTGCGGGAAATGGGAGAGATGCGTTTGAGAGCAGAGTTGATGGTGGAGGAAAGGAAGCCCCTTTGTTTAAAAAAAGGAAGACATCTCCTTCGTCCTGGAATGAAAAGCCTCATCCTGAGAGCAGATGCGGCGGAGATGGAGGAATTGTGAGAAGGGGATAGCATTTTTGCAAGAGACAGGGTGGGAAGAGGAATAGTCCAGGTAGCTGTGAGAGTCTGTAGGCTTATAGTAGATATCAGTAGATAAGCCGTCTCCAGAGATGGAGACAGAAAGATCAAGAAAGGGGAGGGAGGTGTTGGAAATGGACCAGGTAAATTTGAGGGCAGGGTGAAAGTTGGAGGCAAAGTTAATGAAGTCAACGAGCTCAGCATGCGTGTAGGAGGCAGCGCCAATGCAGTCGTCAATGTAGCGAAGGAAAAGAGGGGGATGAATACCCGTATAGACTTGGAACATGGACTGTTCTACAAAGCCAACAAAAAGGCAGGCATAACTGAGACCCATGCTCGTTGACTTTATTAACTCCTCACCTACCACCTCACCTACCAATAGTCCTCACTTTATTAACTCCTCACCTACCAATAGTCTGCATGGATTTGTCAAGGGTAGGTCGTGCCTTACGAACCTGATTGAAGTTTTTGAGGATGTGACTAAACACATTGATGAAGGAAAAGCAGTAGATGTAGTGTATATGGATTTCAGCAAGGCATTTGATAAGGTACCCCATGCAAGGCTTATTGAGAAAGTAAGGAGGCATGGGATCCAAGGGGATATTGCTTTGTGGATCCAGAACTGGCTTGCCCACAGAAGGCAAAGAGTGGTTGTAGATGAGTCATATTCTGCATGGAGGTTGGTGACCAGTGGTGTGCCTCAAGGATCTGTTCTGGGACCCTTATTCTGCATGATTTTTATAAGTGACCTGAATGAGGAAGTGGAGGGACAGGTTAGTAAGTTTGCTGATGACACAAAGGTTGGAGGTGTTGTGGATAGTGTGGAGGGCTGTTAGAGTTTACAGCGGGACATTGATAGGATGCAAAACTGGGTTGAGAAGTGGCAGATGGAGTTCAACCCAGATAAGTGAAGTGGTTCTTTTTTGGTAGGTCAAATATGATGGCAGAATATAGTATTAACAGTAAGACTCTTGAAAGTGTGGAGGATCAGAGGGATCTTGGGGTCCGAGTCCATAGGACGCTCAAAGCAGCTGCGCAGGTTGACTCTGTGGTTAAGAAGGCGTACGGTGTATTGGCCTTCGTCAATCATGGAATTGAATTTAGGAGCTGAGAGGTAATGTTGCAGCTATGTAGGACCCTGGTCAGACCCCACTGGTCCGGGAGATTTATTTACCCTTAGACTATGCAGCTTCCTTTCTCTGTCGTAATTGTGACTGCGCACACTTCTCTTCGCCGACACCCTTGATTGTCCAGTATACTGCTGATGTCTTCCCCAGTGAAGACGTTATTCAATGTCTGTAGTGAGATGCTGAAGATGTTCTATAGGTCAGTTGTGGAGAGCGCCCTCTTCTTTGTGGTGGCGTGTTGGGGAGGAAGCATTAAGAAGAGGGACGCCTCACGTCTTAATAAGCTGGTAAGGAAGGCGGGCTCTGTCATGGGCAAAGTACTGGAGAGTTTAACATCGGTAGCTGAGCGAAGGGTGCTGAGTAGGCTACGGTCAATTATGGATAACTCTGAGCATCCTCTACATAGCACCATCCAGAGACAGAGAAGCAGTTTCAGCGACAGGTTACTATCGATGCAATGCTCCTCAGACAGGATGAAGAGGTCAATACTCCCCAATGCCATTAGGCTTTACAATTCTACCGCCAGGACTTAAGAACTTTTTAAAAGCTATTATTAATGCTTTTTGAGATAGTGATTTAGATGCATATCATATTTTTTTTTTACTGAGTTAAGTATTGTATGTAATTAGTTTTGCTACAACAAGTGTATGGGACATTGGAAAAAAAGTTGAATTTCCCCATGGGGATGAATAAAGTATCTATCTATCTATCTAAATACTCGTTCAGTTCCTCCGTCATCTCCTTATCTCCCATTACAATTTATCCAGCATCATTTTCTATCTGTCCTATATCTACTCTCACCTGTCTTTTACTCTTTATATACTTGAAAAAGCTCTTAGTATCCTCTTTGATATTATTTACTAACTTCCTTTCATCGTTCATCTTTTCCTTCTTAATGACCTTCTTAGTTTCCTTTTGTAAGCTTTAAAAAACTCCCCAACCCTCTGTCTTCCCATTAATTTTTGCTTCCTTGTATGCCCTCTCCTTTGCTTTTACTTTGGCTTTGACTTCTCTTGTCAGCCAGGGTTGCATCCTTTTTCCATTCGAAAATTTCTTCTTTTTTGGAATATATCTGCCTTGCACATTCCTCACTTTTCGCATAAACTCCAGCCACTGCTGCTCTGCCGTCCTTCCCACTAGTGTCCCTTTCCACTCAACTTTGGCCATTTCCTCTCTCATGCCACTGTACTTTCCTTTACTCCACTGCAATACCGACACATCGGATTTTGGCTTCTATTCCTCAAATTTCACAGTGAACTCAATCATATTATGATCACTGTCTCCTAAGGGTTTCTTCATCTCAATCTCTCTAATCACCTCTGGTTCATTCCACAATACCCAATCCAGTACAGCCGATCCCCTAGTGGGCTCAACAACAAGCTGTTCTAAAAAGCTATCTCGTAGATATTCTACAAATTCTCTCTCTTGAGATCCAGTGCCGACCTGATTTTCCCAATCCACTCGCATGTTAAAATCCCCCACAAATATCATAACACTGCCCTTCTGGCAAACCTTTTCAATTTCCTGTTGTAATTTGTAGTCCACATCACTGCAGCTGTTAGGAGGCCTGTATATAACTGCATCAGGGTCCTTTTACCCCTGCGATTTCTTAGCTCAACCCATAAAGATTCTGCACCTTCCGATCCTATGTCACCTCTTTCTAATGATTTAGTATCATTTCTTACCAATAAAGCCATGCCACCCCCTCTGCCTACCTGCCTACCCTTCCGATACATTGTGTATCCTTGGACGTTCAGCTCCCAGAGACATGCATCCTTTAGCCACGTCTCAGTGATGGCCACAATATCATACCTGCCAACCTGTAGCTGTACGGCAAGATCATCCACCTTATTCCTTATGCTGCGTGCATTTAAGTATAACACCTTAAGTCCAATATTTGGTTCTTTTTACTTTAATTGCACTGCAACTCATCCCAATGTCTGCAAATTTGCTCCATTACCTGCCTGTCCTTCCTGACATCTTTACTGCTCACTATCTTAGATTTATTTCTGTTTCCTGCTCCTCTGCTCTATCATTCCGGTTGCCATCCCCCTGCCAAATTAGTTTAAACCCTCCCTAACAGCTCTATTAAACCTTCCTGCCAGGATATTGGTCCCTTCAGGTTCAGGTGTAACCCGTCCTTTTTGAACAGGTCATACTTCCCCCAGAAGAGATCTCAATGATCCAGGAATCTGAAGCCCTGCCTCCTGCACCAGTCTCTCAGCCATGCATCCATCTGCCTGATCCTACTCTCCTTGCTAGGATGTGGCACAGGTAGCAATCCTAAGATTACTACCCTGGAGGTCCTGCTTCTCAGTTTCCTTCCTAACTCGCAGAAATCTCTCTTCAGGACCTCCTTCCTTTTCCTATCTATGTCATTGGTACCAACAGGTAAGCCATGCAAATCTGAGACAGTGTGGGGTCTTTTCTGGTTTCTCTTTGGATTGCTTCTGCAGTAATAGGGAGACTTTTGATTTGCATTAGGGAGAATACATCAAAAGGAGTGTCCCACTTTGTATATTTTTCAGGTATTTCCTTTTCCGAGGGTAAACAGAAAAATCCATCAGCATTTCCATGATTATTCATCCTCTTGACTTCAATCTTGAAATTGTGTCCTCCAAGAATACGAGCCCATCTCTGCATTTGTGCTATTTCTGTTAGTGGAACACCCTTCTGTGGATTAGAAGTGGACAATTGTGGTTGATGATCAGTAATGAGGGTAAGCTCTCTCCCATCCAGATACAGTTTGACATATTTTACACCCCAAACGAGACTCAAGACTTCTCTGCCAATCTGTATGTCAATTTTCTCTGCAATGGTAAGGAAATGTGATGCAAAGGGATTCACTTCTATCACGCATAACATGTGACATGACTGCACCTATCACATAAGGAGAGGCATCACAGGCAAGCTTCACTGGAAAATGTGGTTCATAAGACCATAAGACATAGGAGCAGGATTAGACCATTTGGTCCATTGAACCTGCTCCAATATTCATTCCTGGCTGATCTTTTTATCCCTTCTTCAACCCCATTCCCCGGCCTTCTCCCCTCTTCAACCCCATTCCCTGGCCTTCTCCCCTCCTCAACCCCATTCCCCGGCCTTCTCCCCTCCTCAACCCCATTCTCCGGCCTTCTCCCCTCCTCAACCCCATTCTCCGGCCTTCTCCCCTCCTCAACCCCATTCCCTGGCCTTCTCCCCTCCTCAACCCCATTCCCCGGCCTTCTCCCTGTAACCTTTGATGCCATGTTCAATCAAGAACCTATCAATCTCTGCCTTAAATACACTGAACAACATGTCCTCCACAGTAGACTGTGCTAACAAGTTCCACAAATTCACCATTCTCCGCATCTCTGTTTTAAATGCGCGCTCCTCGATCCTGAGGCTGTGCTCTCTTGTTCTAGACTCACCCACCATGGGAAACATCCTTTCCATGTCTACTCTGTCTAGGCCTATTAATTACAAAATAACTAGTGCAAAAGAAAATGAGTAGCAAGTTAGTGTTCATTGGATTCATTAGTGTTCACTGAGTACAAGCTTCACTCCAGGTGAGGTAAGGCCGGATAAGCTCCTTTAATTAATCTAATTAGCTTAGGAGTAGGTAATGGAGGCAGCAGTTAGGGCAGTTGAGTGCTCCGTTTGCAGTATGTGGGAAGTCAGGGTGAGCACAGCTGTCCCTGATGACTACACCTGTGAAAGGTGCATCCAGCTGCAGCTCCTGACAAACCGCGTTAGGGAACTGGAGCTGGAGCTGGGTGAACTTCGGATCATTCGGGAGGCAGAGGCAGAAATAGACAGGAGTTTCAGGGAGATAGTCACCCTTAGGAGTCAGGAGACAGGTAGTTGGGTGACTGTCAGGAGAGGGAAGGGGAATAGACAGGAAGAGCAGAGCACCCTGTGGCCGTTCCCATCAACGATAAGTATACCGTTTTGGACACTGTTGGTGGGGATGACCTACCAGGGACAAGTTGCAGTGGTTGCGTCTCTGGCACCGAGACTGGACCCTCAGCTCAGAAGGGAAGGAGGGAAAAGAGGAGAGCAGTAGTGATAGGGGATTTGATAGTTAGGGGGACAGATAGGAGGTTCTGTGGAAGAGATCGAGAATCCCGGATGGTCTGTTGCCTCCCTGGTGCCAGGGTCCGCGATATCTCGGATCGAGTTCTCAGTATTCTCAAGAGGGAGGGTGAGCAGCCAGATGTCGTGGTCCATGTAGGGTCCAATGACGTGGGTAGGAAGAGTGAGGAGGTCCTGAAAGGTGAGTTTAGGGAGCTAGGTGCCAAGTTAAAGGACAGGACCTCCAGGATAGCAATCTCAGGATTGCTACCAGGGCCACGTGCAGGTGGGTTTAGAAATAGTAAGATAGTGCAGATCAACACGTGGCTGAAGACATGGTGCAGAGGGAGGGCTTCAGATTTATAGATAATTGGGCAGTTTTCCAGGGAAGGTGGGACCTGTTCCAGCAGGACAGTTTACATCTGAACTGGAGGGGGACAAATATTCTTGCAGGTAGTTTGCTAGAGAGGCTCCAGTGGATTTAAACTAGATACAGGGGGGAAGGGAACCAGAGTGTATGAACAGATGTATGGGAGAAGGAAGAAAAAGAAAACAGTAAAGTTCTTTGTACTGTTAGAGATAAACAGAAAGGAAGAGGTGGAGAATTTCTTAAATGCATTTATTTTAATGCTTGGAGCATTGTAAGAAAGGTGGATGAGCTTAGAGCATGGATTGATACCTGGAAATATGATGTTGTAGCTATTAATGAAACATGGTTGCAGGAGGAGTGTGATTGGTGACTAAATATTCCTGGATTTCGTTGCTTCAGGTGTGATAGAATCAGAGGGACAAGAGGGGGAGGTGTTGCATTGCTTGACAGAGAAAATATTACAGCAGTGCTCTGGCAGGATAGATTAGAGATCTCGTCTAGGGAGACTATTTGGGTGGAATTGAGGAATGGGAAAGATGTAGTAACACTTATAGGGGTGTATTATAGACCACCTAATGGGGAGTGAGAATTGGAGGAGCAAATTTGCAAGGAGATAGCAGATATTTGTAGTAAGCACAAGGTTGTGATTGTGGGAGATTTTAATTTTCCACACATAGACTGGGAAGCCCATGCTGTAAAAGGGATGGATGTTTTGGAGTTTGTAAAATGTGTGCAGGATAGTTTTTTGCAGCAATACATAAAGGTACCAGCTAGAGAAGGGGCAGTGTTGGATCTTCTGTTAGGGAATGAAATAGGTCAGGTGACGGAGGTATGTGTTGGGGAGCACTTTGGGTCCAGTGATCATTGGGTCCTAATGCCATTAGTTTCAATATAATTATGGTGAAGGAGAGGACTGGACCCAGGGTTGAAATTTTTGATTGGAGAAAGACTAACTTGGAGGAGATGCAAAAGGATTTAGAAGGAGTGGATTGGAACAATTTGTTTTATGAGAAGGATGTAATAGAGAAATGGAGGTCATTTAAAGGTGAAATTTTGAGGGTACAGAATCTTTTTGTTCCTGTTAGGTTGAAAGGAAAGGTTAAAAGTTTGAGAGAGCCATGGTTTTCAAGGGATATTGGAAACTTGGTTCGGAAAACGAGAGAGATCTACAATAAATATAGGCAGCATGGAGTACATGAGGAGCTCGAGGAATATAAAGAATGTAAGAAGAATCTTAAGAAAGAAATTAGAAAAGCTAAAAGAAGATACGAGGTTGCTTTGGCAAGTAAGGTGAAAATAAATCCAAAGGGTTTCTACAGTTATATTAATAGCAAAAAGATAGTGAGGGATAAAATTGGTCCCTTAGAGAATCAGAGTGGACAGCTATGTGTGGAGCCGAAAGAGATGGGGGAGATTTTGAACAATTTCTTTTCTTTGGTATTCACTAAGGAGAAGGATATTGAATTGTGTAAGGTAAGGGAAACAAGTAGGGAAGTTATGGAAACTATGACAATTAAAGAGGAGGAAGTGCTGGTGCTTTTAAGGAATATAAAAGTGGATAAATCTCTGGATCCTGACAGGATATTCCCTAGGACCTTGAGGGAAGTTAGTGTAGAAATAGCAGGGGCTCTGACAGAAATATTTCAAATGTCATTAGAAATGGGGATGGTGCTGGAGGATTGGCATATTGCTCATGTGGTTCCATTGTTTAAAAAGGGTTCTAAGAGTATACCTAGCAATTATAGGCCTGTGAGTTTGAAGTCAGTGGTGGGTAAATTAATGGAAAGTATTCTTAGAGATGGTAAGAATTATCTGGATAGACAGGGTCTGATTTGGAACAGTCAGAACGGATTTGTGTGTGGAAGGTCATGTTTGACAAATCTTATTGAATTTTTTGAAGACGTTACGAGGAAAGTTGGCGAGGGTAAAGCTGTGGATGTTGTCTATATGGACTTCAGTAAGGCCTTTGACAAGGTTCCACACGGAAGGTTAGTTAGGAAGGTTCAATCGTTAGGTATAAGTAGTAAAATGGATTCAACAGTGGCTGGATGGGAGATGCCAGAGAGGAGTGGTGGATAACTGTTTGTCAGGTTGGAGGCCGGTGACTAGTGGTGTGCCTCAGGGATCTGTACTGGGTCCAATGTTGTTTGTCATATACATTAATGATCTGGATGATGGGGTGGTAAATTGGATTAGTAAGTATGCAGAAGATACTAAGGTAGGTGGCATTGTGGATAATAAAGTAGGCTTTCAAAGCTTGCAAAGAGGTTTAGGCCAGTTAGAAGAGTGGACTGAACGATGGCAGATGGAGTTTAATGCTGACAAGTGTGAGGTGCTACATTTTGGTAGGAATAATCCAAATAGGACATACATGGTAAATGGTAGGGCATTGAGGAATGCAGTAGAACAGAGTGATCTAGGAATAATGGTGCATAGTTCCCTGAAGGCGGAATCTCATGTGGATAGGGTGGTGAAGAAAGCTTTTGGTATGCTGGCCTTTATAAATCAGAGCATTAAGTATAGGAGTTGGGACGTAATGTTAAAATTGTACAGGGCAGTGGTAAGGCCAAATTTGGAGTATTGTGTATAGTTCTGGTCACCGAATTATAGGAAGGATGTCAACAAAATAGAGAGAGTACAGAGAAGATTTACTAGAATGTTACCTGGGTTTCAGCACCTAAGTTACAGAGAAAGGTTGAACAAGTTAGGTCTTTATTCTTTGGAGCGTAGAAGGTTGAGGGGGGACTTGATAGAGGTATTTAAAATTATATGGGATAGATAGAGATGACATGGATAGGCTTTTTCCACTGAGAGTAGGGGAGATTCAAACAAGAGGACATGAGTTGAGAGTTAGGGGGCAAAAGTTTAAGGGTAACACAAGGGGGAATTTCTTTACTCAGAGAGTGGTAGCTGTGTGGAACGAGCTTCCAGTAGAAGTGGTAGAGGCAGGTTCGGTATTGTCATTTAAAGTAAAATTGGATAGGTGTATGGCCAGGAAAGGAATGGAGGGTTATGGGCTGAGTGCAGGCCAGTGGGACTAGGTGAGAGCAAGCGTTCGGCATGGACTAGAAGGGCCAAGATGGCCTGTTTCCGTGCTGTAATTGTTATATGGTTATATGGATCATGAACCATTAAAATATCCGATGGCAGAGGGGAAAAATCTGTTTCTGAATTGTTTAACGCTAGTCTTCAGGCTCCTCCACCTCGTCCCTGATGGTAGTAACAAGAAGAGGGCATGCCCTGTGTGCTGAGAGTCTTTACTACTGGATGTCACCTCCTTAAGGCATCTAAACATATGTCATGAAATGTGTTGCTTTGCTGCAGCAGTATGGTGCAAAACATAAAAATGACTATATTATATAAATAAAGGAATTCTGCAAAAGACAGGTAGTGCTGATGGGTTCATGGACCATTCAGAAATCTGATGGCAGAGGGGCAGTAGCTGTTCCTAAAACATTGAGTGTAGATCGTCAGGGTTTTGCACCTCCTCCTCAAAGGTAGTAATGCAAAGATCCAGATGCTGAGGGTATTTTTTATTTTTTTTATTTTTTTTTATTAGTTTTTCAAAACATTTTACAAAATTAAAAACTCCAACTCCCAGTGGGGAGCATTAATACAGTGCAAGATTAAGCATACAATAACAATATGCTACAAACAAAGAGAATTTAACAAAAAAGCACCTAAATTAAAGACAAGTGAGCTTAGTGTCCTCCCCAATCCCCACAACACAAGAAAAAAACAACAACAACTCCAGAACAACAACCCCACAATATAGAGAGTATAAGTCAGGACAGTCAAACTCCCAGACTGTGAATACACTTAGCAACAGAGGATAATAATGCCTACTCCCAGAAAAAAAAGAAAAAGGGAGCTGAAAGTAAGGGACCGAAAAGAAAAAAAAAGGAAAACAAAAAACCCTAGTCAAGAGGAAGGTTATGAAAGTACTCGATAAAAGGTCCCCAGATCTTATGGAACTTTAGATCCAAATTAAGAACTGAATAATGAATTTTTTCGAGGTCCAAGCAGGCCATAATGTCGTTAAGCCATTGCACATGAGTGGGTGGGGCAACATCTCTCCATCTGAGGAGGATCAAGCGTCTCGCCAGGAGAGAGGCAAAGGATAGTATTCGGCATTTGGTCGGACCCAGACATAAATCTGTCTCGCCCCAAAAACCGAACAGAGCAATTAAGGGGTTAGGTTCTAGGTGCTGATTCAGAATACCCGATAATGTAGTGAAGACATCTTTCCAGAATTTCTCCAAGCTAGGACAGAACCAGTACATATGGATGAGAGAGGCCACGCCCCTCTTGCATTTATCACAAAGCGGACTAATGCCAGGGTAGAATCGAGATAGTTTAGATTTAGACATATGGGCTCTATGAACAATCTTAAACTGTAAGAGGCAATGGCGAGCACAAAGGGAGGTTGACTTGACCGATTTGAGAACTGAGTCCCAGCTCTCCTCGGATAAGGAGATATTTAAATCCTGCTCCCAGGCCATTTTTAATTTTATCCACAGGGGCCCGTCGTAAGGCTGCTAGTTTATCTCGGATAATTGAAATTAATTCTTTACCTAGTGGATTAATGGAAAGAAATAGGTCCATAGCATTTTTCGCAGGCATTTCAGGAAAGTTAGGAATTAAAGGAGCAGTAAAATGTCGGATTTGGAGATATCTGAAAAAGTGAGCGTTAGGCAGGTTGAACTTAACGGAGAGCTGCTGAAAAGAAGCGAAGCGATTATTAATGAAGAGATCTTCAAAATGTCTAATGCCCTTCCTGTACCAAACATGGAATGCTGAATCGTACGTAGTAGGTAAAAAAAGGTGATTATGTGCGACAGGGCTAGAAACAGAAAACCCCTGGAAACCATAGCATTTCCTGAACTGAGCCCATATACGCAAAGTGTGTCTGACCAGAGGATTAGCAATTGATCTGGGCAGACTGCTAGGGAGTGCAGAGCCAAGAAGTGCAGATATAGATAATTCTTTAGTGGAGCTCAACTCCATTGCCACCCAGTTAGGGCACTCGGGTTGACCGTGGAAGAAAGACCAGAAGGCAGCACAACGTATATTAGCTGCCCAGTAATATAAGCGAAAGTTAGGTAAAGCCATGCCACCCTCTTTTTTAGATTTTTGGAGGTGGATTTTATTAATTCTAGAGCGCTTATTCTGCCACAGATATGACAAAATAATAGAGTCTAAGGAATCAAAAAAAGATTTAGGAATAAAAATTGGGATAGATTGAAATAAGTATAAAAATTTGGGGAGAACATACATTTTGACAACATTGATACGACCTACCAAGGACATAGATAGAGGTGACCATTGTACCAGACTCTGTTTTATAGCATATTAAAGATTGACAAAGTTTTCACGAAAGTGATCTTTAAACTTCCTTGTGACTGTAATTCCAAGATAAGTAAATTGATTATGGACTACTTTAAAAGGGAGATCACGAAATATTAGTTCTTGTGCTTCTTTATTAATTGGGAAAAGTTCACTCTTATGTAAGTTGAGTTTATAGCCAGAGATCTGGCTAAACTGGTCAAGAAGTGAAAACATTAGAGGTAAGGATGTAGACGGATTTGAGAGAAAGAGTAATAAGTCATCAGCATAGAGAGAAACTTTATGCTCAACACCCCCTCTCCAAATCCCGGTCAATTCAGGACAATTTCGAAATGCTATCGCCAGAGGTTCTATAGCCAAATCAAAGAGAAAGGGACTTAAGGGGCATCCCTGACGGGTGCCACGTTTGAGATTAAATACTTGGGATTTCTAAAAGTTAGTTAGAACAGAAGCAGTAGGACACAGGTACAGCAATTGGATCCAAGAGATGAAACTTTGGCCGAGGTCAAATTTTTCTAAGACTGCAAAAAGGTAGTTCCACTCAATACGGTCAAATGCTTTCTCCGCATCAAGGGAGATAACACATTCAGGAGTCCCAGTTGGAACTGAGTATAAAATATTAAATAGACGCCGAATGTTAAAAAAAGGGAGACGGTTTTTAATAAAGCCTGTTTGGTCATCAGAGATAATGGAGGGAATAACGGTTTCTAATCTATGAGCCAACACTTTAGCTAAGATCTTTACATCAACATTGAGCAGAGAGATCGGCCTGTACGAGGAACACTCTGTTGGGTCTTTGCCCTTTTTTAAAAGAAGAATAATAGATGCCTCATTGAAAGAGGGTGGCAATTTGCCGTAATTAAATGAGTCAGATAATACTGAAAGTAACTGAGGAGAAAGAAGTGAGGAGAATGATTTATAAAATTCCACAGGGAACCCATTAGGTCCAGGAGATTTCCCTGAGGACAGTGCAGAAATTGCAAAAGATATTTCTTCTGGTGATATAGGCGCATTGAGTTTGGCTTTGAAATCAGATGAAAGTGAGGGGATATTCAGATTCTGTAAAAATTGATCCACAGAGATATTGTCATTCAGGGATTCAGAGGAATAAAGCCGAGAATAAAAATTTTTAAATGCGTCATTAATTTCTAAATGATCCGATGTAAAGTCTCCGTTCTCCTTCCGGATCTTTGTAATATGTTGTTTGGCTTTGGAACGCCTCAGCTGATTGGCTAGGAATTTACCAGACTTATCCCCATGAATGTAAAAGCGGCTCTTGCTTTCGAGAAGTTGGCGTTCGACAGGTTGAGTGGACAGAAGGTTAAATTTAGTTTGGAGTTCAACATGCTTCTTGTATAATTCAGGGTTCTTAGTTTGGGCATATATTTGATCCAAATCTTTAATCTGGTTAATGAGGTCTGCTCGATCTGCACGGGATCTTCTATTGAGATTTGCTGTGTAAGAGATTAATTGACCCCTCAGATATGCTTTCATGGCATCCCAGACAATCTGGGATGGCACTTCAGGTGATGTATTAGTGTTAAAATAAAAGGTTATCTGGTCCTTAATAAATTTTACGAAATCATCATCCGATAGTAAAGTTGAATCGAACCGCCAGTGTTTGTTCCTCTGAGGGAGACCAGGAAAGTTCAGAGAGAGGGTAATTGGGGCATGGTCAGAGATCAGTATACTCTGATAGTCACAAGAGTGGGCAAATGGGATAAGTTGGTTATCGAGTAAGAAATAGTCAATTCTAGTGAAGGTATGGTGAACATGTGAGAAAAAAGAATAATCTCTCTCCGTAGGATGGAGGAAACGCCATATATCAGAGATACCAAAATTAGAGAGAAACGATTGAATAGCTAAGGCAGATTTAGTAGGTGATCTGGTAACAGAGGACGATCGGTCCAGTTTAGGATCCAACCAACAGTTGAAGTCACCACCCAATATAAGAGAGTATGAGTTTAAGTCTGGTAGTGAGGGAAAAAACCGTTCAAAAAAGTTAACATCATCAAAGTTGGGGGCATACAGGTTTGCTAGTGCAACTTTAGTGTTATATAGTTTACCAGAAACAATAATAAAACGGCCATTTGTATCAGATATTTTATTATGGAGTTCAAAAGGAATATTTGAGTTAATAAGAATGGAAACTCCCCTGGCTTTAGCGGCAAAGGATGAATGAAAATGCTGACCCGCCCACTTTGACAGAAGCCGGGAGTTATCAAAACAACGAATATGAGTTTCTTGGAGGAAAGCACTGTCAGCTTTGAGTTGTTTAATATGTGCAAATACCTTCCTCCTTTTAACAGGGTGGTTCAGTCCCTTTACATTCCAGCTCACGAATTTAAGTGCACTAGCCATTATCAATTACTAATGCATAAAAGGCAGCAGGCATATAAAAAATCAAGCAGTACAATAGCAGTCTGGGAGCAGAGATGTAAACATAGATTCATAAGGTCAAAATATAAACATGTCCTAAGCAATAAAGAGATGTTGGAACTGTAAAACTCACCCCATCCGCACAACCCAAAACTAGACGGCTACCAAAACAAGTAGCTAGCTCTACCAAAAAAATTAACCCAAATACAACTTCCAGATCTGTGTCATTAACAACATTTCCGTATAAATACTATAGCAAATAATAACTAGTTTATGCACTAGAAAACATAACTACAGATTAGAACACCTTCTGCAGAAATATACAACTTAATACAGAGAAAATCGGAAGAAAACCAAAACTAACCTACCCGCGAAAAATTATAGAAGAATAAAGTAGGAGAAAGGGAAAAAAAAGGTAAGAAGGAAAAAGAAAAAAGAAGGGGAAGGGGAAAGTTATAAATTCAAGACGAGTATTTATCAACCATTTACAGAGAAGGGAGAGAAAAATTCAGAGATTAGAAAAAAGGGGTGAAGAAAAGAAAAAGATAAAATAAATAAATATTTAAAGCAAAGGAAAAATAAATCAGCAGTTGAACTGTGAACCAACAAACAGGGAGGCCTTCACTAAAGACTTCGAACCTCCAAAACAAGTTAGAATTAGTTGTAGAACTCTGTAGGTAAAGTTATACAAGAATAAAGATAGGTTACACACACACCAAATCCCGGGAGAGATTGTCAACAGCCCTTAAAGTTTCAATGAATAATGTCTGAGTGATTCAAGTGAATTCTGAATCCAGAGAAAGTAATTTTACTACGAGGAGTACTTATCCACCATTTTAGGAGGTCCGATCAGATTCCGAAGATGACTGGATAGCCAGAAGACTTGCCACAAACGCTTCAGCTTCCCTCGCTGATTTGAACCACTTGAATTCCCCGGTATTAAGCTTTATTCGTAGCTCAGCAGGGTTACGAAGGGAAGGTTTGAAACCATGATCAAAAAGCACTTTCATTACGCCTTTAAACTCAGCGCACATCTTTAAGGTCTGGGGTGCAAAATCTTCCACAAAGCGAATGGTTGTATCCTGGAAAGAAAAAGAGCCTCTGTGACGTGCCTCCACAATCAGACCTGGTATTGATGGAAACACAGGATTACTGGTCGCGGACGGGAACCCAGTATTCCAGGGGGAACGTAAACTCTGTGTGCCCGTTCGAGCTCGGGCGGCTTCGGAAGCAAATCTTTCCCGAATAACTCACAGAGAAACTCGGCGAAAAACTTCACGGTTGGTCCCTTTTCAGTCGCCTCTGGTAATCCCAGAATTCTGATGTTGCAGCGTCTGCTACGATTTTTGAGATCCACCATTTTGGAAAGAAGTTTATTAGATTTTTCCTCTAAGCTGGAACAGAGAGTCTCCAAGTATCGAACACGACTTTCTAAATCTTCAGGAGTCGAATCGATGCGAGATAAGTGTTCAGCATGTTTGTCCACTTTATCGTTGATCCGATCCAGTTTGTCTTCTAACTGTTTGAAAGCGGTATTAAATTCCTTTAAGATTTCGTCTCGGAGCTTTCCCAGCGCAACCATCGTCTCGTCCAACGCGGTCATGGCTTCTTTTCTCCCGAATTTAGAACTCTTGCTAGACATTGTAAGTTAGATATATTCACAGGCAAGTAAGAGATACCGAAATAATTCCTAACTAAGGTTTAAAAAATGGAGACATTTAGTGCAAAGGTAGCGACAGTAACGGAACAAAAGTTCGGAGCAGCTAAACAATCGCCATCTTACCGGAAGTCGATGCTGAGGGTATTTAATGATGGATTCTTGAGACACTGTCTCTTGAAGATGTCCTCAATGGAAGGGAGGATTGACCCTGTGATGGAAATGGGTAAACCCGCTGAAGCTTCTTGTGATACTGTGCATCAGAGGTTCCATACCAAGATGTAATACAACTATACTCAGACCCCACTTAATGCTGAGGATGTGTTCCTCAGAGGTAGAGCGCTACATAAATCAGTTCTATGCAGGTTCATTATAAGATTAGATGAAAGGACATGTGCTTCTGATTTTTTTTAAAATCAAACACCACACACACACACAAATTTGTGAAGCAACAAACCTGAAAACAAGCCTAACCTGTATATCACTGGAAAGCAACACATCACAGTAGCAGCAGAAGGAAGCATATGATGGTTACATCTTAAAGGATGGACTAGGCTATAGGCCCTCTAACCTTGACTTCAAGTAGGCATCGAGACTACCTTTTTGAGTAGACTGCCTTTTCTCAAGTTTCCTCTCATGAAGCAGGAAATCATGTCGAGAACATCTTTCTTTGCCTTATTGCTTTGCTCCCAGTCAGGGTCATCATCAATGAACTGGTCCATGATTTATGTGATCTTGGTAATGCTCGTGCTGAGGAATTTTGTGGTGAGGTTTCTTGCTGGTGTCTCTTCTTCATCCGTGTCCTCAGATTCACTCAGGAGCATTGTTCAGCCAATTCTCAAAGCTCTTATTTAGGCTCTCACCATGAAAATACATTTTCACATCCATGCTAATGCTTTTCCTAGACATTTTAGATGTACTACCCTCACTGGAAGTTGCAGGCCATTTTCCAGACATTATGGGTGAAAAAAATGGAATAAGTTGGCAAGGAAGCAAGAACGTTTACACATGCAGGAGAGGCTGTGAGTGGCTCAGTGCATATGTAAAGCGTTCCCACTGGCTGATGAAATGTTTACTGTAATGACGGCTGCTCGAGAAGTTTTAAGTGCTGTTTAGCATTGCCATTTAAAAAAATTTCAATAAAGAATTGAATAACCGTGTTGTAATAAATCAATGCTATGCAGGGTGTGAGTGTTGTCAGAATGCTCTCCAACAAGTATCTGTAGAAATTTGCAAGTGTGTGAGTACTTTTCTTCCCGATCTGCAATAATGAGTTCAAGGGTTGGAGCTCAGTAGCCAGGTTTGGCAGGAACTGGTTATAGTAATTGACAAATCCTAAAAAGGACAGCAACTGTGACACATCCATTGGCCTTGGGACACCCACCACTTTGAATTTTCTCAGCATACTTGTGTAATTCTCATGCGTCAATGGTGTGATCACAGTAACTGATGGTTGGTTTAGAGCTTTGTGCTCTAAGCCCATAACCTCTTCATCTTTTTCACACAGCCTTGAGAGTTTGGAGATGCTCTTTGTCATCCTCGGTGGTTAACAATGATGTCACCCAGGTAACAGAATGCCTTGGATGCCTTGCAGCACCTGGTCCATAGCTTGCTGCTGGAGTGCTGGTGTAGATGGTACTCCAAAAATAAGACTGTTATAGCAATAAGGCCTTTGTGAGTGTTTATGGTGAGAAACACTTTGGACTCCTTCCATCTTCATTTGTAGGTAGGCCTCAGCAAAGGCCACTTTGCTGAAGTGTTTCCCTCCAGAAACATTTGCCAAGATCTCCCTTTTTACCTTTGATATGTTTGATACAATGCCATCCTTGAACACTGCTGAAGTATTGTGGTGAACTACATATACCTGTCTGGACTGCTCCTGTGGCTCCTCCCACAGACCCCTGCTGACTGCTTCTGTGGCTCCTCCCACAGACCCTTGTATAAAGGCGATTGAGGCCTGATGCCCGGCCTCATTCTCCAGGATGTAGTGTTGTTCATTCTTCCAGTCAATAAAAGCCGATATCTCGCTTCTTACGTCTTAGAGTGAGTTATTGATGGTGCATCAAGTATCATCCAGTATGTTTCTTAATTCGCTTTCAGTTACTCTATTGCAAGGGATGTGTCAAGCAAATGGTGGATGGATCTCCAATCAAGTTGTAGTTGTTTCAGCCCATTATATCCTCACAATGCTGGCACTCCTGTTTTTACCACATACAAGCCCACTGTATCTTGTTGGTTGTTGTATTTCACTGTTATGACTGTCATTTCCATAGGAGTTACCTTTTCTCCAGTTTAAGTTCTTAGTTGGACATCCTCAGGCTTCAGTTCAGTATCTTTGAAATGCCATTCAAACTCATTTCCTGGAATGATTGAAACAACTGAACTATATCCAATTCTATATTAACTAATTTTCCATTCACTTCTGGTGTGAGCCATATTGCTTGTCTATTGCTGGTTTTCAAAGTTCAATGTAAAATTTATTCTCAGAGTCCATACACGTCACCACGTACAACTCTGAGATTCTTTTTCCTGCAGGCTACTCAAAAAATCTACAGAACAGTAACTGTTAAAACTGGATCAATGAACAACAAACTATGCAAATACAAATATAAATAAATAGCAATAAATAATGAGTATGAAATAACAAGGTAAAATGTCCTTAAAGTGAGATAATTAGTTATGGGAACAGCAGAAAAAGAATCAGTGTAGCTAAATCCTTTTGTCAACAGCTTGATGGTTGAGTGGTAGTAACTGTTCTTGAACATGGTGTTGTGAGCCTTTAGGCACCTGTACCTTCTACCTGATGGCTGCAGAGAGAAAAGATCATGGCCTGGGTGGTGAGGATCTTTGTTCATGGATGCTGCATTTCTACAGTAACGTTTTATGTAGCTGTGCTCAATGGTTGGGAGGGTGTTACCTTTGATGTACTGGGCCAAATCCACTACCTTTTGTAGGATTTTCAGCTTAAAGCATTGGTGTTCCCATACCAGGCCGTAATGCAGACACTTACCACCACACATCTATAGAAAGTTTGCCAAGGTTTTTGATGACTTGCTGAACCTCCACAGACTCCTGAGGAAGTAAAGATGCTGTTGTGCTTTCTTTGCAGTTATATTTATATGATGGGTCAGGACAGGTCCTCTGAGATAGTGACACTCAGGAATCTCAAGACACTCTCATCATTATCAGATTTTTCATCAACATCATGCAAATTAATGCTCTTTTTGAAACTGCAACTTGACTTTTTATCTTTTTCTCCTCATCCAGTCCATTTATTTTTGTCTGTCAAACATGCTCTTTGCATGTGTCCTACTTTGTTGCATTTTCTGCAAGTTTTGCCTTTAAACCTGCTTTAGTCTGGTGTGAGTTCCTGCCACAACAGTCTCACAATTTGTTCAACCAGGTTGGTTTCTGTTTAGATGCTACAATTTTGTTCATGCTCACATTCATTCCTGACTGCAACTCAATTGTGTCTCTGTCTGCTGTTTTAATTGATATAGCTATATCAACTACTCTTTTAAATGTGAACTGTGCTTCCATTAGCCATTTTGAATGCTTTCTTGTAAGGTTCCACTAACTAAATACTCTCTCGGTACTTCATTAAGACTATCACTGAACTGGCAATGCTCAGACAATCTCTTCAATTCAGCCACGTAAGCTGAAATGGACTCCCCTTTCTTTTGATTCCGCTTATGAAACCTAAAGTGTTCTGCAGTCCACAGTGGTTCTGGTTCTAACGGCTCCTACATTACACTTCCATGATATCAGCAAAGCTCACTTTAGCTGGTTTGGTTGGTGCAGTTAATCTTCTAAGTAAAATGTATGCCTTTCCATCTTTGCACCCAACAATACTGGCACTCATTTTGCATTGGCTATTTTATTTGCTTCAAGATACTGTTCAATTTGTTCAGTATACATGATTGAGTTATTCGTTGGGCAATTGGACACATCTATCTTTCTGATGTAACCAGTCATTTCTGCATTTTTAAAATTTATTATTATTATCACCCAGTACTCATTGTTTATGAACGTGTGAATTTCGTCCATTTACTGACTTTTTTTTCAACTCAACCATCATTCTCCCCTTGCAAAGAAAGCATGTGCTGTGAATTTTTAAAAATCTTGAACATTCCTCTCTCTCCCCTTTCGAAGAAGAAAGTGTGTTGCACTTCAACAAGTAGGTAGTCATCTCGGGTTAGTTTTAAAATTTCACTGTCACCACCATTATGTTTTGTAACTTCAAAATGTAAAACTAGTTGAAAGAGAAACATGGAGCCGGGGATAACTTGTGAACAGTTACTTTTTACTTTAGTGAGGCCACACACATGACCTGGTTATGTAATGATGTAAGCCATTCACTACTTTTACATATAACCTGTACTGAATTATGTAAACAAACAAAAATGCTTTTTCAAACAATATATGTACAATATTACAATATGACTGATTTTAATACACAACACAAATTACCTACCCAAAGGATAAATATCTATAAGATTGAAAAAGTACTGTACAGAGAAAATTTCTAGGCAAAAATAACAATTTGACACAAACTACAAAAAGCCTATTCTGTGTTTTTGTGCTCTATGACCTTAAAACCTTTTCAGCCCAATCCTTTCAACAGTGCTATTTGATCTGTTTCATTCGCCTCTGTTTTTAAGGTCAGTGGACTGAATCTTGAAACAATTGTTTGCACCTATCTCAGCAGTGAGATGCATATTTTGAGCAATAATTCTTTCACCTTTCTTCCCTACTTTAATCTGAATCCATGTTCCAGTAATGTTCATGGCTATTTTTAATAACATTTTAGAAGCTATATTTCACCAATTTTAGTCCAGTTTCTGAATAGATTTAATCATAAGTAATGCCTGAACTGCTATGTAACAGGATCTTTAAAAATTATTTGGGAGTTCCTCCAAACCTCATCTGTGAAATTCCTAACAATACTACTATTCAATTTTTGAGTAAATCCAATGAATTTTGTTCTTGGTTGTAACTTCTTTCAGAAATTTAATGCTGCTTTTACTGTTCAACTGCAAGCCAACTTTTTATACTACAATTGTTTTATTGCAATGATTATTCTGATGTTTTCATTAAATGGAATTGGAAATGCACTTACTTCATTTTTGAGGAATTTAAATGAATAATTTATTTCATCTGAAACTTATATCTTAAATTTATGTTGTGTTCAGCTCCCATCTCGATTTCTACTTTACAAAAAAGAGCCCCACAGAAATAGTTTTGAAGTGATCTTAAGAAAATGAGATTATTAAATGGAAAGTCTGAAATACTAAGGGAATTTGTAAAACCAAGATTTTCAAAAGCTTCTCTGATATCACAGTGTGGTTTAAAATACAAACAGCTGATGAACTCAATAGGTCAAGTAGCAAATCTGGAGTGAACGAAGTGGTCAATATTTCAGGCGGCGACTCTGTATCAGTGAGGTTTTTATTTGTTACGTTTTGGGTTGTGGATGGCATTGCTAAGACAGTATTAACTTGCTTGATAACCTTGAGTGCATTAATTAGACTGGAATACTGTGCAGTTTACACCAGTCACTGTTGACATGCCTCTTCCTGAAGGAGATGAGTGAAATTTAGTTCATTTACAACACTCATGAATTTTCATAGGCAACTGCTCAGCCATTGATTTATTCAATTTAATTTCTAAAACTGCCATGTGGAATTAAACATTGTTAGTCAGCACCATTTGAAGTGCTGCTAAAAGGGAAAAAATATACATTGGTACAAGAAGGAAAAAAACAGTTTTTTTAAGTGAGCTTGAGGATTTGGATGAAATTCATGACAGCCAGGTGGATGGGGACATGGTACATATCTACCGTTATTTACCCTGAGCTTATATGAGCTCCCAACAAAGAAATTTGAGGCAGTATCAACCCAGATACTCCTCCACCTTGATTAGCCAAGGCCCAGGAATTTCCATGAGTTGGTGAAGATGTTACTGTTGATTAGCTTTCAGTGTATTCTTGAAGTATTTTCTCTTTCCTTCAGGAAAGTTCTTGCCTAGCCAGACCTCAGAGTGCTTCATTCAGGCATCTGCTGCTGGACTCATGAGCAATATGGTCCCACAATAGAGCTGGCTGTCTTTGATCAAAGCCTGGTTTGGGACATTGGTTTGGGGGTGGACACTGATGCTAGCTTGCTTATCCAACCAATGGACTTGGAGGGCTCTGCTGAGAAAATTTCAGTATTGTATGTTTTTTTTGTCCTTTGAGTCAAAATGGACATGATTTTCAAAGTGCAGTAACTCTCAGAAAAATGCAGACAGCAGCATCAAAAATCATATGAAGCCTTTACTGATCTTACAAAAGCTTTAGACTCTGTCAATTTAGAAAGATTGTGGACTTTGAAACCTTATTATTCTCAGAAATTCATCCCCATTCTGAGTCTGCTACATGATTGTATGCTAGCTATGATCTTAACCAATGGCTCCACCACAGACTCAATCCCATTTCAGTCTGGTGGTAAGCAAGGCTGTGTCATTGTTCTAGCCCTTTTTTTGATCTTTCTTACTGCTACAACACACCACACCTCCAATATGGCTTTTGATAGAATGGAACTACCCATTTTGATGACTACATATCTGTTAATCCTCCATTGCTTCTAGTTCACCTTCAGTCATTGAACTACAGTGTACACAATACACCTGTGTGTGCATATTTGGTGTTTGAATCAACAAGTCACTGTCAACTCATTCAATGAGAGAGTGTCCTCCACGAACAATGTAAAACAAAAGTCCTCCCATCAACTTACCCCTGGTGTAGAGCACCAACCTAGAGCATTAAGGATCCACAAGAAGACCATGGAAACATAGACCGTTTCTCATATTTGAGGAGCCACGTCTCAGTAAACGCAGACATCAAAAGCCAAAGTTTTTCTTTCTTGTGCTAGCATAGCCTTTGGAAACTAATTTAAACAGTTTTCAAATAATTTATAAAGGAGTCTGATACTAGAGCCTGCTTGCATTGAGGAATCAAATTCTACAAATTCCACATCACCAATCGGTGTTGCAGATAGCCCAATGCTATTACAGCTAGGGGTGCTGGAATTCATAGTTCAATTCCAATGTCATCAGTAAGAAGTCTGTATGTATGTGGAATGCAATGGTTTTCTCTGAATGCTCCGATTTCCTCTCACAGTTCAAAGACAAACCACTTAGTGGGTCAAATAGTCATTGTAAGTTCTCTCAAGATTACACACAAAATGCTGGTGGAACACAACAGGCCAGGCAGCATCTATAGGGAGAAGCAATGTCGACGTTTCAGGCCGAGACCCTTCATCAGGACTAACTAAAGGAAAGATAGTAAGAGATTTGAAAGTAGTGGGGGGAGGGGGAAATGCAAAATGATAGGAGAAGACCGGAGGGGGTGGGATGAAGCTAAGAGCTGGAAAGGTGATTGGCGAAAGTGATACAGAGCTGGAGAAGGGAAAGGATCATGGGACGGGAGGCCTCGGGAGAAAGAAAGTGGGGGGAGGGGGAGAAGCACCAGAGGGAGATGGAGAACAGGCAGAGTGATAGGCAGAGAGAGAGAGAGGAAAAAAAACAACTAAATATGTCAGGGATGGGTAAGAAGGGGAGGAGGGGCATTAACGGAAGTTAGAGAAGTCAATGTTCATGCCATCAGGTTGGAGGCTACCCAGCCGGTATATAAGGTGTTGTTCCTCCAACCTGAGTTTGGATTCATTTTGACAGTAGAGGAGGCCATGGATTGACATATCAGAATGGGAATGGGACGTGGAATTAAAATGTGTGGCCACTGGGAGATCCTGCTTTCTCTGGTGGACCGAGCATAGGTGTTCAGTGAAACGGTCTCCCAGTCTGCGTCGGGTCTCACCAATATATAAAAGGCCACACCGGGAGCACAGGACGCAGTATACCACACCAGCTGACTCACAAGTGAAGTGTCACCTCACCTGGAAGGACTGTCTGGGGCCTTGAATTGTGGTGAGGGAGGAAGTGTAAGGGCAGGTGTAGCACTTGTTCTGCTTACAAGAATAAGTGCCAGGAGGGAGATTGGTGGGAAGGGATGGGGGGGGGGGGGGGAAACAAGTGGACAAGGGAGTCGCGTAGGAAGCGATCCCCATGGAAAGCAGAAAGGGGGGGAAGGGAAAGACATGCTTGGTAGTGGGATCCTGTTGGAGGTGGTGGAAGTTATGGAAAGTTATACATTGGACCTGGAGGCTGGTGGGGTAGTGGGTGAGGACAAGGGGACCCTTACCCCGAGTGGGGTGGCGGGCGGATGGGGTGAGGGCAGATGTGCGGGACATGGGAGAGATGTATTTGAGAGCAGAGTTGATGGTGGACGAAGGGAAGCCCCTTTGTTTAAAAAAGGAAGACATCTCCTTCGTCCTGGAATGAAAAGCCTCATCCTGAGAGCAGATGTGGCGGAGACGGAGGAATTGTGAGAAGGGGATAGTATTTTTTTAAGAGACATGGTGGGAAGAGGAATAGTCCAGGTAGCTGTGAGAGTCTGTAGGCTTATAGTAGATATCAATAGATAAGCCGTCTCCGGAGACAGAAAGATCAAGAAAGTGGAGGGAAGTGTCGAAAATGGACGAGGTAAATTTGAGGGCAGGGTGAAAGTTGGAGGCAAAGGTAATGAAGTCAACGAGCTCAGCACGCGTGCAAGAGGCAGCGCCAATGCAGTCGTCAAGGGTGTAGCCATGGGCACCCGCATGTGTCCCAGCTATGCCTGCCTTTTTGTTAGCTTTGTGGAACAGTCCATGTTCCAAGTCAATACGGGTATCCATCCCCCTTTTCCTTCGCTACATCGACGACTGCATTGGCGCTGCCTCCTGCATGCATGCTGAGCTCATTGACTTCATTAACTTTGCCTCCAGCTTTCACCCTGCCCTCAAATTTACCTGGTCCATTTCCAACACCTCCCTCCCCTTTCTTGATCTTTCTGTCTCCATCTCTGGAGATAGCCTATCCACTGATATCTACTATAATCCTACGGACTCTCACAGCTACCTGGACTATTCCTCTTCCCACCCTGTCTCTTGCAAAAATGCTATCCCCTTATCACAATTCCTCCGTCTCCACCACATCTGCTCTCAGGATGAGGCTTTTCATTCCAGGACGAAGGAGATGTCTTCCTTTTTTACACAAAGGGGCTTCCCTTCTTCCACCATCAACTCTGCTCTCAAATGCATCTCTCCCATTTCCCACACATCTGCCCTCACCCCATTTGCCCACCACCCCACTCGGGGTAGGATTTCCCTTGTCCTCACCTACCACCCCACCAGCCTCCAGGTCCAATGTATAATTCTCCGTAACTTCTGCCATCTCCAACGGGATCCCACTACCAAGCACATCTTTCCCTCCCCCCCCCCCTTTCTGTCCACTCGTCCCCCCCATCCCTTCCCACTGATCTCCCTCCTGGCACTTATCCTTGTAAGCAGAACAAGTGCTACACCTGCCCTTACACCTCCTCCCTCACCACCATTCAGGGCCCCAGACAGTCCTTCCAGGTGAGGCGACACTTAACTTGTGAGTCGGCTGGTGTGGTATACTGTGTCTCCCTGTGTGGTCTTTTATATATTGGTGAGACCCAGCGCAGACTGGGAGACCGTTTCACTGAACATCTACGCTCGGTCCGCCAGAGAAAGCAGGATCTCCCAGTGGCCACACATTTTAATTCCACGTCCCATTCCCATTCTGATATGTCTATCCATGGCCTCCTCTACTGTCAAAATGAATCCAAACTCAGGTTGGAGGAACAACACCTTATATACCAGCTGGGTAGCCTCCAACCTGATGGCATGAACATTGACTTCTTTAACTTCCGTTAATGCCCCTCCTCCCCTTCTTACCCCATCCCTGACAATATTTAGTTGTTTTTTTTCTCTCTGCCCATCACTCTGCCTGTTCTCCATCTCACTTTGGTGCATCCCCCCCCTTTCTTTGTCCCAAGGCCTCCTGTCCCATGATCCTTTCCCTTCTCCAGCTCTGTATCACTTTCGCCAATCACCTTTCCAGCTCTTAGCTTCATCCCACCCCCTTCGGTCTTCTCCTATCATTTCGCATTTCCTCCTCCCCCCACTACTTTCAAATCTCTTACTATCTTTCCTTTAGCTAGTCCTGATGAAGGGTCTCGGCCCGAAACATCCACATTTCTTCTCCCTATAGATGCTGCCTGGCCTGCTGTGTTCCACCAGCATTTTGTGTGTGTTGTTTGAATTTCCAGCATCTGCAGATTTCCTCGTGTTTGCTCTCCCAGGATTGGACAGGGTTGAATCGGATGTCACTGGGACAGCACAGCTTGAAGGGCCAGATCAGCCTAATCCGCACTGTATTGTATCTCTAAATAAATAAATACTTGTGGTTTACAATTCTCTGGCAGGAATTTTGATTCTGCAGTGAAGAGATGAAGTGGGGGTAATCATTCTGCTTTTCCTCTTTCTGGAGTATATTCACTAAAATTGCCTTGCTCTTATATAAATAGCAAACAGCTGTGTCCCAGCAGAGTATCAAAGTTAAATTACTTACAGTTAAAGGAAGGAATGTTGAACCCATGGGACAGGGAAAAGTTTTCTCATCTCTCAACACCAAAGTGAAGATTCTGCATTGGGACTCCTGGTATTCCATAAATCCATTATATAAGCAGGCTTGGGATGGGTTGAGAACTGAAATTCTGTTTTGAAATACCTCAAAGCACATTAGCAGTGCATCTGCCAATTCCCTGCCCAAACTTGTATTTTTTCTTCTAATAAATATGGAAAATACCAGTCCCATGATTCTACAATCCATGCATAACCTCTCCCTAAGTTTTGCAGTAATTGGTTGAAAGATCTATGGAGAAAATGGGGGAACATATGAATGAACTGAATTTGAAGTAATCTGCGATGTGTGGTTTTCATATCTTTGTGGCTGATGATTTATTTTCACTTTCCCAGACTTAACAAACTACCTTTCACAACAATGAAAATGTGTAATATCAAAAGAGAAATAAATTCTACTATTTGTGACTTCTAATAATCTAAGTCCCTGAACTAATCAATACCACCTGTAAGCTGTCCATGACCTAGCAAGAATACAATAAACCAGATGAAGAGTGCCTTCTTTGTGATTCTTGCAAAGACCATGGCTGTTCCTAATTTACTAGTCCATTAGGAAATTTTATTCTATTTTTCTATCCAGTAAAGGGAATTTCTCATTCTTTAGCCTTCAAGAGTAAATTTTAAGCAATATTTCCATCCTCACAAAACCATTTTTATAATCCTTTACTATAATATCATATTTTGAAAATAAAGAAGAGTATAAGAACAACTGATGACTTACTTATGTTAGTACTACCAGCCATTTTCCATTAAAAAACTGAAGCAATCTGCAATGGATGCTGAGACCCTGAAATGCATAGAGAAAACAAATATAGCAGATGTACCCAGCTGTGGAGAGAGAAGGTTAGTTAATCATTCAACATGCATGATTTTTCATTAAACCTAAAATATTTAACAGTTTTTAAGCAAGACTGAGCCAGAGGGAATAATATGAGCACGAATGAAAACAAGCTCAATAAATATCTATGTCAAAGGCAGAAGTCCTTAAATAACAAGAGAGGCAAATGGAACAAGTAAAAAGAAGAGGAAGTGCAACAAGTAACAAACAATGGATTGTAAGATGTAAAAGCGACAGAGGAGTCATTGCCTGCATCTGCTACAAAAAATGTGAACTTGATGTTGAAGCATGATGATGTGAATCACCCAATCAAAGGGAGAAATTCTGTTCCCATTACATGCAATGAGCTTTTGTGGAATAAGGGAAAGGACAAGGGAGCGAGACTGGGACTGGACTATCTATTTTTGAGAGCTTTATTAAAAGCAATACTATGTAATATTCAGTTTTTTAAGTGGTTTCATTATCACAGCTGGAGCAACAAAAGCACATATGCAAAAGTCTGAATTCTTTTTTTCTCCTTCCAATTAAAAAAATCCTTAGTTCCATTGCTGGGCCTGACACATTATCAAGTGTACAATCAGGTTCTCTGTCACAAATCAAGTTATCTTCAAGATACATCATAAATTGCAAACAGCTATTTGGCCACTTCACACAACTCTGCTTTTCATCTTGAAAAAGCTGAAGAAAATGTGATGAAAAATATTGGGCTTCATTACATGGCAAGAACTGAAAGTACAACTATTTAATTTAAGAAAATTTCACATTAAATAAAGACATGTTGTACTAGGTCTCTCAATAATTCTAACCCAAATATCAAGCAATATATGACTACAGTTACCCCCTTCCTTAATAAATGCTGTACAATTGATTGGATGTTTTCCAAAATCATTGGCATATCAGTTCTCTTTCAACCTAGTTCATGGATTCACATTCCACTCTGAACACATCAGTATTTCCAAGAGTGTTGGTTTTGCTGTGATTTAATTCCCTCTGATGGAGAAATATTATTTTTGTGTTCAGTAGAAATGAGGGAGCTGCTTGACTCCTGGAAATTTAACATTTTAGACAGTGGATGGAAAATCATGAAATCTGATTGACCCATAGCTCTAATAGCAAAACTATTTTTCATTTGAAAAAATAGGAAGAAATTTTAATACAAATAAGCATCTGTTATTTAAGAATGTTTTAACATTATTGCCAAATAAGGTCCCAGAAGCCCCATAATTTAGTCTCAGATAGAAAGGGCAGGAGGAAGAAAAGAAAAAGTAAATGATAAATGATCAGTGTATGAAAAACATTAAAAAATATTCTCAAGTATTTTGCAGGAGGGAAAAACAATGAAGATTTCTTGAAGATTTATTGTCATGTTTGAATGGTTCCATAACCTGTTCCATCTGGACATTTTCATCTGCTCCTCCTTTGCTGCCCCAGCTTCCACGGGTAAGATTCCAGAGAGAGGGAAAAACATCAGTATTGGCAAGACATGGAGAAAGTAGCTTCATACTGCTTAACCACCAAAATTCCTGTGTGTTTGCTCAGAAATAACAGTATTTTGTTTTGTTAGTGGGAGAAATATCTTGTCAATTGTTATATACAGTAATAAGAAGACCCAGTAATTGAAGGATCCCCAAGGAATCGTACCATTTCAACCATGGTGATACACACTTGAACCCAGACACTTCACATTGTTATGATTCTTCCAGTTGCTGCCAATTTTTAGCACTAAGAATGCAATAACCTAGATTTTACTCAAATGACTTAAACTTTAAACTAACCAAAATTAATGAAATTTATTAACGTAATATTTACTGTCTGAAACATTGCCGACCATAAGGTAAGGCATGACTAACTAATCCAGTTGGATTTTTGGAGTGATCACCAGGATGGTGCATGGGAATTCAATAATGTTTCTGTTGAATTTCAGGTGTGAGGTGCCATGCATAAATTGGAATATGAAGCTGGAAGGAACCTGATGTTGTGTGTTAATGCTTAGTTAAAAGGTGGGAGATGTCAAATAGGAATAAAAAGAATATCCACTGATTTTCAGGGTGTGATTAGTGATATTCCTCAAAGGGCTTTACTAGACTATCAAATTTTGACAACTTTTTGTCTCATAAGTAGGAAAAGTTTTATAAATCTGTTTTTGTATTGAGTAATAACAAGCAGGTAAAAAGCATGAAGTGACAAAAAGACTGATTTGTGGAGTGAATGGGGATTGCAATGGAAAATATGATTTAATGTAGGATTTTGAGGGTATTAATTTCTGAACCACGAAAAATAAGTCAGAGCATTTTCTTGGTACTAGAAAGTGGCTTTGAACCAAACAGAGTATGAACCAAAAATTTAGGCATTAATGCAGAATGAATTCACTAGAATAAATGAGGAAAAATAGCGAAATTGCTGCCAGATCTCCCTCTGAGCTATTTTTAAAATACACTTCTTATTCTATAGTTCCTACGATGGACCTTTGGACCAATAATGGTCTTGCGTAACTCTGTCCAATTAGAAACAAGATCTTTTGTCATATCTTGCATGGAATTATCCACCTGAGTACAAAATGTTAAATGGAGAAATTAAAACTCTCAAAGTTAGATGGGAGAAATGAGAGAATCAACTTCAAAGAGAGTTTACAACGCACAAAGTAACAGTTTTCTGATAAAGTTGATCCCATAAATGTATAATATTGAAAACCATAAACACAATATAGCACCTTAGGACCACGTGACAAAATAATGAAGAAACACGGTACAGCAGGACCGCACCGGGAAGGAGGAAGGCTTTGGGTCTGTGTGTTACTTGGAGGAGGAGGGTAAGGAGTCGACAATCAGATCAAACAGAGCAAGTTAGTGGTGTCTTAAACCAACAACAATCACTTCTTTAGCACCCAAGCTATTTAAGAAATTGTCTAAATTTACAAAAAGAGGATATATTCTTCAATGTCTAAAGGTCAAAATCTTAAATGCAAATACCTGCAGTCTGTTTGCAGAATTGAATATAATGTAGCAGGAACTGGGAGAGAGGCATTAATGTGGCCATAGAAAATGAATTATTGGTCATATACACTCAGTAACCACTTTATTAGGTACAGAAGGTACCTCGTAAAGTGGCCCCTGAGTGTAAATGAAATTATTGAGCTGTGGTATTAGGAAAGAGCTTACAGGGCATATCACTGAATGATTGTTTAGAACTGCACTCCTTCGGGGTGGGAACTATGCTTAGATGCAGTTTGAACTCAAGGACATGTAGCTGTTGTTGAACGGGAGATATAATATGAAAACTAGTCAATAAAAGGTATCTAGATTGAGATTGTGTTTAAGTACATTAGAACATATTCTTAGATATTCTATGTGAAATTGCATCTTTAAAAAGTGCCTGCTGTTTATGTTCAGTTTCAGAATCTTTATAAGTGCAGTTTCTTAAATCCTGTTTTGTTTTGGAAATGATTTAAACTGGGAATAGTCTAAAAATGTAAGTGTTAGTTTTTTAAAAGGTACAGCTAAATAAACAACAGATTGCTTTTAAAAGAACTGGATTACAGCAAAGGTAGATTTTATTTCATGAGTTTAAGCTAGTCAGTAAATGATAATTCATGTTTTCCATTATCTGAGGAAAAAGAGCAATGTATTACAATTCTCTACATTTGTTTTATAAGCATATGTTCTTTGACTTTCTGCATGCATCTTTTATTTAAAGAATATTGCTCTGAATTTATATTGGCAGGAGTAAGGACAGTTGTGTGCAATTCCAGCTAATTTTGAGAGTTATAAATGAGTCTACTTGTAGACATGGCATACCCATATATTAAAAATTAGTAATGATGTCAAATGAAATGACATTTTTAAAAATAGTTATTGCTTTCCTTTACGTTGACTAACAATGACCTAGTTATGGTTCCTGAAGTTCCATTTCACTTTGGATACCTAAGATAGACTTTGTAGAGTAGAAAATGTTGAAAAGCAGTGTATAAGTTTGAATCTACATTCCCTGGGCTGAGGTACTCTCAACCTATGGAATATAGAGACCATACATTGACATACATACCCAGAGGTTAGCCCTTTTTGCTAATTGTTCAAACTGTTTGAATTTTGATGGTTATTTTCCTGAAAGTGACAAAGTAATCTTTTGGGACCTTAATTTTAAAATAGACATATTTCACCTACATTTTCCATTTTGAAAATTATAATGTGCAGTAAAGTTTTTCCAATGTTCATGAATGCATACTAATAAGGATTTAAGGGAGTTCACAATTAATGGGAGAAAGCAACTGAAGATATGGAAGGGAATTAGAGAATGCAAAACCAAACTGATGCATAGTACTGCTCTCTTAGGTGAATGAAGAATGTGGGAGTACATTCTACATAATGGCAGAAAGCAATAAGAATAGTTCATTAGTAGCTTTTTCTTAGAGATGGTTTTTTCTCCTCTGAGGCCAAAATGTGGCTTGGACTCAGTGCAAAGAACCGGGATACTGTGTGAGTGTTCAAGCAGGATTGCTTATAAGTGAAGCAAAGCATGGCACCTTTGCTCTAAAGAATAGCTTAGAGAGGAGCACAATCATTTGACAACAGTGGGTTACCTGGGCTTGAGAGGGGAGTAGCAGGTGGAGAGAAACTGAGATAACTAACTAAATCATCAAGATACTGATACCAGTAGAAAAGAAGCTACTTTGAAAGTAGTTAGATCAAAACTGTAAATCAAACTTGTGAGTAAAGAGATAAACAGATTCTAAATTAATTCAGTAGATGGCTAAGAAGGCAATAGTTTGAAATAGTTCTCTAAAGGATGGGTATGTTTAAAAGGAGGCAGTGAAGTAGTCTTTTTGTTTGTATTTACTTCAGAAAACAGGGAAGAGCACTTAAGTGCTTAAGTTACAGAGAAAGGTTGAACAAGTTAGGTCTCTATTCATTGGAGCGTAGAAGGTTGAGGGGGGATTTGATCGAGGTATTTAAAATTTTGAGAGGGATAGATAGAGTTGACGTGAATAGGCTGTTTCCATTGAGAGTAGGGGAGATTCAAATGAGAGGACATGATTTGAGAGTTAGGGGGCAAAAGTTTAAGGGAAACACGAGGGGGTATTTCTTTACTCAGAGAGTGATAGCTGTGTGGAATGAGCTTCCTGTAGAAGTAGTAGAGGCCAGTTCAGTTGTGTCATTTAAGGTAAAATTGGATAGGTATATGGACAGGAAAGGAGTGGAGGGTTATGGGCTGAGTGCGGGTAGGTGGGACTAGGTGAGATTAAGAGTTCGGCACGGACTAGGAGGGCTGGAATGGCCTGTTTCCGTGCTGTGATTGTTATATGGTTATATGGTTATAAGAGAGCAAGTTCACTCCATTACAATATGTTCCAGTCTTAATTCTTCTGATACAAATATATTGGATCAAAAATTTTGAAAAGCATCCTTTAGAACATAATTGTTAATAATTTGGTTTGATGGCAAACCTATTTATGTAATTAATTTATGTTATAACATGCTTTAAATTGAATACAATATTGCAGGTCAACTCCTGACTAATGGGAAGGACGTATGAGGGTATGCGTGTTTGAAATGCTTTAATTTCAGAGCAGCACATACATTTGAGATGGGACGAGATACAAATGGTTAATTAGAGAAATAACATTTCTCAAAATACATTTGGAAAGCCTATGTAATCTACTTGAAAGATAGTTTACAATGCTTAAGGTGACAGGCTGCTCTTAAAGGTGGGTTCATGAATTTATCAAAGACAAAATTTCTCATGTAATTTCTCATAGCCTAAACTTATGTGAGAGGAAAACAATGAAGAACTGTAGTACAGCTAGTCTATCCTTAAGGTTGCCACAGCTAGGGGAAGTGGTTGGGATAAGCTCCCACTACTTATTAAAAGCTGCAATAGCATGCATCTTTGGTTTAAGATGATGCTGGTGAAACACAGCAACACCTTACTGGCAGCAAACAAAACTACTAACTACTTCATTAACCACACCATTTCTGGAGAATGATCACTGCAATCAATAGCCTGTAATTTCCCTTCTGGAGCTGAGCTTTTAAACCACCTGTATAACTTGGCATTTTTGCGGTGTGAACTGAAATCTTGAAGGTACAGGACAGTTATGGAGTGGTGTATATGGGCAGAGTCCGTGTGCGAGAGTGAGGAACGAGCCAATGTTTGGCCATTGCTGGAGTGATCAGAGCCAATCAGACATGGCAGATCCAAGGTAAGGTAGAGTCAAGACAGTGAGACATGTGTCAGAGAGTGCAGAAAGAGCCAGTGTTCGACCAATTTAAGTGCTGGGCCGGATTGGAAGGGTTGGGTATGGGCCAAATCCAGACATCCCACCCTGCAAAAACTCATTTCAGGGAGGTAGCACCCATGCCCCCCATATCCCCCCCCCTCAGTCGACCTCCAAGGGTGTATGTAATACTTTGTTTAGTGATTTTGTCTAATCTGTAAACCAAGTTGGGTATATACAGAAAATGTGACATTAAGGTATGTACTTATATTATCATGGAGTCACTCTTTTATTCTATTACAACTTTAAGCAAGTCTACAGGGAGTTTGGCCTCGTCCCATAGGACATCAATAGAGTAGCTCCTTAGCAGATAGCCAGCTAGTTTAAATAATTTTAGCTATGCTAATGAATGAATGACACCTGTTAAACTCACCTCAACATGTCTTTTACATTTTAACCCACCACAGGCAATAGAAAAGTCACTTGCAACCAATGCAGCGAGCAACACTGTTATTATTTTTGAGGTCGACTGTAAAGCCCGCCCACAGTGAAAACTGATAGGTCTACTTAGCACGAAGAGAGACCAATCAGGAGGCTCCCTCTTGCTCTTTCTCTCCCTCTCCCTCTCAAAAAAATTGATTTCCGGATATTGTATATAATTTGTGGGCGTCAGGGAGCCCCTATCAATATGCGGGAGACTCCTGGAACTTCCAGGAGAGGTGGGATGTCTGCAAATCTAGACGGCAGGGCCCAGGCCTGACAGCATATCAAAGCAGCAGGGCTTGGGTCCAAGAGCAAGGAACAAGCCAGGGTTTAGCTGATTTAAGTGCTGGGCCAGATTGAAAAGGCCTGGGTGTCAGGGCAGAGTCAAGAGACGGGCCGGTTTTTCAGCTTGCTGCTCGGCAAGGTTTACTTATCTCCACAATGAACTGTGGCCTGCAACCAATGGGCTCCTGGATCGGCTGCAGTGATGACTGGATTCATGACTGTGAACTCTAGTTTGCTTTTTTTATTGTTTGCATGATTCAATATTTTTTCTGCACTTTGGATATTTGACAGTCTTCTTTTTTAACTGGGTTCTATTGGGTTTCTTTGTTTTGTGGCTGTCTGTATGGAAACAAATCTCAAGGTTATACATAGCATATATACTTCGATAATAAATGTATTTCAAATTTTAAACTTTGAAATAGCCTCTGCTGACCAAGTCCAGCTCCTGGCCTTCACATGTGGCTTATCTACTAAGCCTGGCAGAACTGTTTCTACTGACGGGAGATGTTGTGTATTTGATACTGTATTTCAGTAATATTAGAGTAACATTGTAAATATATTGTTTGATTAAGCAATCTTGTTTGTTTAATTCATTATGCATTATCTGTAAAAGTACATAAATGCCAGACATCATCACGTCACCACGTCATATGTGTGCCTTAGTAAAAAGTGAAAACAAAGTAGACTCACAATTCCCAGCTCTTGTTGTCTTTCAATTAGCTTTTATGTTTTCGAGTTACAAAATATAACAGGAGAAGTGCTAAAGGCAGGTTACTGGCCCCTTCAAACAATCACTTTAGGCAGATGGGGCGCGTTAGCCATGGTTGGAAGCTCATCTAAGAGAAGGACAATTCTGATCTCAAACCACTGGTTGCTTTGTATCTATATCTGCTCATATTGAAGGCTTTGGGAGTAAATTCCAAGGAAATATCTGGAGCTGGAGTTCCCAAGGCAGTACTCACTGACTGGCAACTCCTGTTAAGCTGCTGGTGCCAAACTGTATCCATCTCTTTGGATTCATCAGCTGCGCAGGGAGGGGGATTCTGCTGCATGGGTAACAGCTTGCTGTCCATATCGTACTGGCCTGGCTTGCGTATCGCTTAGATAGCTGGAACATGATATCCATGATCAACCCCGACCAACAGAGGGCCTTAGTACAGCTGGTACATCTAGCAGCAGAACAGCCTGGCCTGGGTGGTCAATCAGGAACTGACCATAAGGTCAATCATGCCCCTCAGGTCAATATTGAGGATATAGAGCAAATGATGTGAACACTGGAACTGCAGCTGGAGGAGCACCAGTTACTTCATACGTAACCATCGTATTTACATGCATGGAAAAAATGTGCTTGGTCCAACCAACTGGGAAAGTAAAAGTTGAATGTATGAATTGGATTTATGTTTATAATAGTGGAGAGAGAATCAATAATATTTTTAGAAGCTTTATAAAATCAAATTCTTGTACGATATGGACAGGTTGGAAAAGCCCAGTTTCTGCACTTGATCAACTTAACTTTCAAGATCACACATCACTGAATTGATATCTCGAGGACAAATAAATGGCTTGATATTATTAAATGTTCTCAGTTATTGTCATGTAAAAAGTGGGCTAATTAAATAATTATTCTAATTATTCAGACTTATTCTAATTATTTAATGAATAAATAATTGTTCAAGTAGAACTCTACTTGTGTGGCTTAACCTGAAGAAGATTCCAGGCTTCCTCTTTAATGAGTAATGGACTCCTTAATCAATGCAATAATGCTGCCTCTACCTCTACAAGCTCATCTTTGCTCCTCCTTTCATGCCTGAAGATTCCACACCCTAAAATCAAGTTCAGGTTTATTGTCATTCAACTGTACACATGTATACCACAAACGAAACAACGTTCCTCCAGACCAAGGTCCACAACACAGTATGTATAACTCACACACACAGCACATAAAATAATATTAACACTAGTAACTTAACAAATAATGATGTGGATTTGTGACTCAAATTAAAAAGTGAAACAGTACAGCGCTATGGTTGCTTCATGTGTGATAAGACTTGAGTGGTGGCAGGGAGTTCAGTAGTCTGCTGATCTGCTGGAATTGCTGGTCCGGTCCATCTTTCAAGCACATCTCTATGATACCAACAACATTAAATTCCCATGAGGCAAAGCAAGACTCCTCTTTCATCCTTCTTACTAGTCAAACTAATGCATTGAAATACAAAGATATTCCAGCAGTTGCAATCTTAGAGTTTCTGCTCTTTGATCTGCTATCTAAGGTCATCCCTCTTTTTACCTATGTCATCAGCAGCAATGTGAAACACAATTACTGGCTGGTTACCCTCCCCATTTTGAAAGCCCTATGTCTTTCACACTGGCACTAGGGAAGCAAAACAACATTATGGACTCTTGTCTGTGGTTACAGGCTTCTGCTCATCATCAAGTCTCTCACACTTTGGACTGTGGCTCCTTCCCTCATGCTTCTCCTAAGGCAGCTGGTTCATCCAGTGTGCCATGATTTTGGTTCTGGCCCTGCTCCTCAGAGATAAATTCAGCTACACCATTGTCCAATGTTGTGGAGTGATTGCACTCTGAGGTTTCCCGGACTGCTTGCCAGTCTCCCCTCCTCCAGCTGCTGGTCACTTGGTCCTTATCTGACCTTCTTTTCTTCAGCTGTGAGGTTGGCACTGATGTATTCTCAGCCTTGCAAATGTACAGTAATGCCTGCAACTCAGAAACCCAGTGTTTTATTTTAGCTGGGCAAAATAAAGGCATCACCCACAAAGTTGAGCAGACCTCAAGGAAAATCTCAGAATTCCCACGTGCTTCAAATTATCTAACACATGCTGAACACACGCCACATTTTTCATTTGGAATGTAATCCAATCTCCATTCCCACTCTACATTTGAACTCAAAAAAAAAGAAAATACTCATCAACCACCTACCTGACACACAGTTCAACCAAATGAAAATATTTAAACACGTGTTTGCGTGAATACAGTTTCTATGCTGGCTGTTTGTAACTGTGAAAGTAATGGTGCTATGTGTAATAAACTTGGATTGCATATTATTTTGTTACAGAACTGTGAGATTAGAGCCAGAACGAGATTAACTTCTGTGTAGAAGAGGAGGAAGGCATTGAAAGTGACAAAGTATGACTAAAGTTAAAATATGTTTTTAAATGGTATTCTATAGAAAGTCAAACAGCATTAACAACCATGAGACTATGCATCAACGCATAGAGTTCCTTTGGCTAAAGGAGCAAACCATTTCACAAATCTAACTACGTTTCTATCCATGCCCATCACACACCCCCTGACTCATAACCCAGAGGCCTGAATTCACGATGTGGTGGCGTGGGTCCTAAATCACACCATGGCATTTGGAGTTAAGTTCAGTCAACTAAATATTCAGTGTTTTTTAAAGTCTCATTAATTGTGATGGTGAATCTTCTACATTCATGCCAAGACCTATCCCATTCACCAGTTATTCAAAGAAGAAAAGCTTCCTAGCCTGTGCATGGCTTCATACCCACTGCTGTTGACTTCTAACTGACCAATGGAACACTCATTTGGCTGTAATGAAACCTGTGAATCCATTCTTTTAAGTCCTTTCACAATCTCATTTTACCATAATGATATTTCCAGGTAAGTGCTGTCAACTTCTGTTATGTAATGGTATGCTGTCAGTTTCAATGAGGGCTATTGAAATGGTCTATTACAATGAGTCCTTCCAAGCTTCCTCCCATTAAGTCTCTGTGACTGTGTTGTCACTATATCAACAAAATATCAGATCAAAATCAGATTTATTATCACTCACATACACCATCAATTTTTTTGCAGCAGTGCTAAGACAACAATATTCATGATTGCATTGTTGCGTCAGGGCCATAGATAGATGTTTTCTATCTAGGAACTTGAAACTGCTCATTCTTTCCAACACTGAGCCCTGAATGGGAACTGGTGTGCGTTCTCCTGTCTTCCCCTTCCTGATATCCACTGTCAGTTCCTTGGTCTTGCTGACATGGAGTGGAAGGATGTTGTTGCGACACCACTCAACCACCACTCGAGTATCTTCACCTCCGTAAGCTTCCTCATCACCACCTGAGATTCTATCAAGCGGTGTCATCAGCGAATTTACAGTCATGAGTGTAGGAACAGTAGCACAACAGGCTAAGCATGCATTCTTGAGGAATGCCTGTGTTGATTGTCAGCAAAACGATGTTATTACTGGTCCACTCTGACATGGTTTCCCAGCCGAGGAGCTGAGGATCCAGTTGCAGAGGGAAGTACAGAGGCATGATGATGAGTACTGAGGGGATGAAGGTGTTGATGCTGAACGATAATTGTTAGAGTAGCCTGATGTATGTCTTATAGTGACTAGGTGCTTCATGCCTAGTAGAGAGCCAATGAGATTGCATCCACTGTAGACCTATTGCGATGGTAGGTGAATTGAAGTGGGTCCAGGTCCTTACTCAGGCAGGAGTTGGTTCTCACCATTACTAACCTTCAGAAAAATTTTGTCATGATAGATGTGAGTGCTATCAGTTGACAGTCACAGCTCATACTGCTCTTTTTTGATATAGGAATGATTACTACCATTTTGTAGTAGATGAGGACCTTAGGCTGCAGCAGCGAGAGGCTGAAGGTTCCCTGAGTTCTCCAGCTAGTTGGTCGGCCAGGTACACTGTTGGGGCCTGATGCCTTGCTAGGTTTCACCCTCTTAAAGAATGTTCAGATATTGGTCGCCGAGACACAGATCACAGTGTCACCAGATGCTGTGGGGATTTGCACAGGTGAAGCGTTATTCTGCCTTTCAAACATGAATAAAAGATGCTGAGCTCATCGGGGAGTGAGCACAAGCTGTTAGGTTTCATCTTATAGGAAGAAATGGCAATGGCAAACCCTACCACAGCTGGTGTCCAACAGATTCTGTCTCAAGCTTCACTCAAATTGCCTGGTCTTGAACAAAACCCAGCTCTCTCAGAATACTATGATTCTCCTAGTTTGAGAAGATTTGGAATGTCTTTGAAGGCACACACTCATCCACACAGGTGTTAATGAAGTCAGTGAGGACTGTGGCATATTCATTCAGTTCTGAAGATGATGGTCCCAGAGAGACTGAAGAGCTGATCAGGAGGCAGATTTCGGAACGATGCTAACATTACATGGTTGTTGCCATTGGTGATTTCAACATCCCTAATTTTGATTGGCACCTCCTTGGTGTAAAAAGGTTTATATGGGGTGGAATTTGTTAGGTGTGTCCAGGAAGAATACTAGACACAGTACATAGACAGGTTGACTCCAGGAGAGGCCATGGTCAGAGGTAAGGAACCTGATCTTTTGGTGAGGAAGCATTTCAGAAACAGTGACCACAGTTCCTTGATCTTTACTATAGTCTTGGACAGGGATAGGAGCAAACATTATGGGAAAGTATTTAATTGGGGGATAGTGAATGATGATGCTATTAGGCAGGAACATGAGCGTAAATTGGGAACAGATGTACTCAGGGAAATGCATAGTCGAAACGTGGAGGTTGCTTAGAAAGAACTTGCATTGGATTCTAGAGGGTATGTCTCATTGAGGCAGGGGAAGGATGGTAGGGTGAAGGAACCATGGTTGACATGAAATGGGGATTATCTAGTTAAGAGGAAGAATGAAGCTTACTTAAGGTTAAAGAAGCAAGATCAGACAAAGCTCTAAAGGGTTACAAGGAAACCAGGAAGGAGTTTAAGAATGGACTTAGGAGAGCTAGAAGGGGACATAAGAAAGCTTTGGCAAGTAGGATGAAGGAAAGGGAAGATGACTAGAGTGAGATAGGACTGATTTGGGATAAAAAATGAAACATGCCTGGAGTTGGAGGAGGTAGGGGAGGTCCTTAATGAATACTTTACTTCAGTGTCCACCAGTGAGAGAGACATTGATGAATGTGAGGTCCGCATAGGACAGGCTGGAACATATCGACTTTAAGAACAAGGATGTGCTGGAACTTTTGAAAACTTTAGGATAGATAAGTCCCCAGGGCTGGATATGATTTACCCCAGATTACTACAGGAAGCAAGGGAAAAGATTGCTGCATCTTTGGTGAAAATCTTTGCATCCTCACTGACCACAGTAGCAATGCCAGAGGATTGGAGCAGAGTAAATACTATTCATCTGTCCAAGAAAGGTAATAGCAATAACCATGGGCAGTATAGACCAGTGAGTCTTATGTCAGTGGTTGGCAAATTATTGGAGAGGATCCTCAGGGACAGGATTTATGAGTGTTAGAGACATAGTCTGAGATTAGATATACAAGATGACAAGAGACATAGAGTGTTAGGTGTGTGAAACATGCTGCCAGAGGTGGTGGTAGAGGTGACATATTGAAGACTTTAAGAGACTCAGATAGGCACGTGGATGAAGGAAGAATGATGACAATGGGGTTAGATTGTGGGAGAGATGGTTATAGGGTCAGCACAACAATATGGGCCAAAGTGCCTATACTGTGTTCTATGCCGTTCTATGTTCACTGATCCAAGGTTGTTCTGCAAACACTCCTCTGCCTCCCTTTGCTGTCCTCAGCATGGGTTCTGTGGTCCTTAGTCTCTACCTACTTGCCAGAAGTAGAAGTACAGCCAAGTGATTGGACTTGCCAAAGTGCTGGTGTAGGATGTCACAGTAAGCATTCTTCATGGTGATGTAACATCGAGTGTGTTGGCTCCTCATTTTCCACATCTAACACATTGGTGGTGGTTGGTCAGAGACTTCCTCAAGCTGGTCTGGTTGAAGTCCCACGCGACAATCAGGAAGGCTTCAAGGTGCACTGTCTCGTGACTGTTGACCATAGTGCTCAGCTTTTCTACCACCAGCCTGGCATCTGTCAAGTGTGGAATGCACACCTCTACTAGAATGACTCCCTCAGCAGTTAGAACAGACAATATTTGACTGCCAGATAATCCAAGTCTGAGGAAAAGAACCGCCACGTTAGTGCACCATTAAAAGACAATCAGAAGAGCAAACATCACCATCTTCATGGTGTCAAGCAGAAGTACTGAGTGCCACCAAATACGGACTGCAGTCTGTTGCTAATGTAAGAAAGGCTCAGTGTCAAGTATAAGTAATGAGTTAAGTAGGCAGAATGCTATGAAGCAGCCTGGCAAAGAATGTAGTTTAAATGCTAGTCCTTAACAAAATATTGTTTCAGGCAAACAAGCTAAGTAAAATCTGGTTATTCAGTAAGTAAACAAGTACTGTTTTCCAGACCAATGAGGTTTAAAATCATGCTAGAGGCCAGCTTTGGGCTTTGGAATATTATTGACATAATTTGGCAAAGTTTTATGCCAGAATCATGCTTCTAGTCCAATGGAAATCTTCCAGGAAGTCAAAGGTCGAATTTCTCACTCATCACTAAGTGTCCTTGGAAATGTCTTTAGTTTTTGGACCATAGAAAGTAAAGTCCATTTTCAGTACTTCTTTCTTTCATCAAAGTGAGACAAGTTTTGGACCACAAAGAACTAATTCTGAAAGAGCACTCAGCATTGACCTAAGAACCAGATGTGTACAAAGCAAAGCCAGTACCAATACGGTCAACCTTGTAAAACCATTCTTGCTGTGGTTAAATGTAAAGTTATTTATTTTGACAGGAAAATTGTATTAAAAATGATCTAAATGGAGAAAAATTCCAGAGCTCTGAGATGTAAAGGTACTTTGGTGTCCTAGGGAAGAATTACCCAACAGCTATTATGCAAGTACAGCAAGCAATTTGGAAAGCTAACACAATGCATATTTATTACCAGAACTATCAAAGAGAAAAATGGGAAGACTCTTCTTCAATTAAACAGGGTGTGTAATACTGAGACAATTTATAGAATACTGTGTACAGTATTGGTCTCCTTATTTAAGGAAGGTTAAGGAAAGATATTGATGTATTGGAAGCAGAGAAGGCTTTGTTCAGACCAATGCCTGGAATGAGCTGATTCTCTTCTGGACTGCAGAAGGAGGGGCAATGTGATTGAAACTTGCAAGATCCTGACTGGCCTTGACAAGGTAAATGTAGAGGGAATGCTTTCCCCAGTGGAAAAAAAAATTAGAGCTAGGCATCAACAGTTTAAAAATATCAACCTACACATTTAAAACAGTAATCAAGCTGTCTTTTGCTCTCAATGAAAAAATGAATCTCTTGAACTTCCTTTCCTCAAATATCAGAGGAATCATTATTTTTGAACATTTTCAACAAGTTGGTAGCTTATGAACAAGGGGCAAAAGATTACTGTGAGTAATTGAGAATACAGGTCAGACATAATATTATTAAATGGTTGAGCACTCTTCTTCGAGTGGTCTGTTCCTCTTCCTAATTCAGCTAATTGGTACAATTATTTGTACTTAACCAAATTAGAATTGGTGTATTAGATGTAATTATTAATTCAGAGCATTTATGTAAATTATACACAGCATACTGCATAATTAAAGCTATCAAAATAAGTTTGTTTACATAATAATTCTAGAGATTTTTAATTAAGTTTCTGCTGAAGAGCTTTATAACTGAGAATATTGAAAGTGAGTAAATTTGTCTTTGATTAAATTTTAAATATGTTTTATACAGTATCATGTATAAATATAAATAGTTAATTACCTAATCCATATATAAATGATGGTATAATACAATGTACATTAATAGTTGATAATATACACTTATTTATTAGGTTTTGAAGAGCAGTGCAATGAGTAAGTGTGAACGTATCTTTAAGATTGGGTGTAATATGGTGCAGCTGTTTGCCGCAATGCTGTGTCAGATCCTACTGATTAGTTTTGAAAATAGCCACCTTTAATGAAGAATGTTCTGTTAGCTAAGTGACAGCGACTGCAGTTTAGATGCAAAATTTTGAAATGTGCAAACCACATCCTGTAATAATATTAGTTACACCCATAATAAGGCCTGCAGAATCATGAACTGATCTCTTCAATGGAAGTGACCAACAAATCCACTTAATACATAAAGAGTTTTGACAGATTCTGAGATTTATTTTTCTTCATATTTTTTAGACTTTAAGGAAACATCAAAATCCACTTCTAAGCAGCATAATGAACATTCTCTGATGTCATACTTTCTATCACCCACCAGCAGCATGCATTTCCCAGCGGAATTCTCTTGTTTGGAAACATGAGAAAAAAACAAAAAAACCAGACCAAATGTGGATAAATTAGTTCTAGAAATGGATGTGACAAAAACACTAAAAGTTCCCAAGTATGATTATGAAAGTGACAAAGATCCTAATTTTCTGACCTTATAGCATTCTGCAAGAACCAAAATTATTAATTGCTTTCGGAAAACAACATCACAAAAGATATTCTAGAAAGATGAACAAAAAAGTTCCTTGTGACTTTTTCAAAAGTGAATACAACTCTCACTCTTCACTGACATTTTTCCTATGTGCATTAAGGAACATAGAAAACCTACAGCACAATACAGGCACTTCAGCCCACAAAGCTGTGCCGAACATGTCCTTACCTTAGAAATTACCTAGGCTTACCCATAACCCTCTATTTTTTCTGAGCTCCACGTACTTGTCCAGGAGTCTCTTAAAAGACCCTATCATATCTGCCTCCATCACCGTCACCAGCAGCCCATTCCACGCACTCACCACTCTCTGCATAAAAAACTTACCCTTGACATCTCCTCTGTACCTACTCCCCAGCACCTTAAATGTGTGCCCTCTTGTGACAGCCATTTCAGCCCTGGGAAAAAGCCTCTGACAATCCACATAATCAATGCCTCTCATCATCTTATCTAACAGGTCACCTCTTATCCTCTGTGCTCCAACAAGAAAAGGCCAAGTTCACTCAATCTGTTTTCATAAGGCATGCTCCCCCAATCCAGGAAACATCTCCTCTGTACCTACTTCCAAGCCCCTTAAAATTGTGCCCTCTCCTGCTAACCATTTCATCCCTGGGAAAAAGCCTCTGACTATCCACACGATTAATGCCTCTCATCATCTTATACACCTCTATAAGCTCACCTCTCATCCTCCATCACTCCAAGGAAAAAAGGCCGAGTTCACTCAACCTATTCTCATAAGGCATGCTCCCCAATCCAGGCAACATCCCTGTAAATCTCTTCTGCACCCTTTCTATGGTTTCCACATCCCTCCTGTAGTGAGGCGACTAGAACTGAGCACAGTACTCCAAGTGGTGTCTGACCAGGGACCAATATCGCTGCAACATTACCTCTCAGCTCCTAAATTCATTCCCATGATTGATGAAGGCCAATGCACCGTATGCCTTCTTAACCACAGAGTCAACCTGCGCAGCAGCTTTGAATGTCCTATGGACTCGTACCCCCAGATCCCTCTGATCCTCCACACTGCCAAGAGTCTTACCATTAATACTATATTCTGCCATCATATTTGACCTACCAAAATGGACCACCTCACACTTATCTGGGTTGAACTCCATCTGCCACTTCTCAACCCAGTTTTGCATCCTATCAATGTCCCGCTGTAACCTCTGACAGCCTTCCACAGTATCCACAACCTTTGTGTCATCAGCAAATTTGCTAACCCAACCCTCCACTTCCTCATCCAGGTCATTTATAAAAATCACGAAGAGTAAGGGTCCCAGAACAGATCTCTGAGGCACCCCACTGGTGACCGACCTCCATGCAGGATATGACCTGTCTACAACCACTCTTCTGTAATCCTGTCCACCAAGGCCTTCTCATGGCCCCTTCTGTCTCTCCTAATTTCATTCTTAAGCTCCTTCCTGCTAGCCTTATAATCTTATGTTCTCTATGATTATCTAGTTTTTTAAACCTTTCATAAGCTTCTCTTTTCTTCTCTACTAGATTTACAACAGCCTTTATACACCACAGTTCCTGTACCCTATCATTCTTTCCCTGTCTCATTGGAACGTACCTATGCAGAACTCCACACAAATATCTCCTGAACATTTGTCACATTTCTCCCATACAATTCCCTGAGAACATCTGTTCCTAATTTATGCTTCAAAGTTCCTGTCTGATAGCCTCATATTTCCCCTTAATCCAATTAAACACTTTCCTAACTTGTCTGTTCCTATCCCTCTCCAATGCTATTGTAAAGGAGATAGAATTGTCATCACTGTCTCCAAAATGCTCTCCCATTGAGAGATCTGACACTTGACCAGGTTCATTTCCCAATACTAGAACAAGTACAGCCTCTCTTCTTGTAGGCTTATCTACATATTGTGTCAAAAAACTTTCCTGAACATACCTAATAAACTCCACCCCATCTAAACCCCTCACTCTTGTCCCAGCACGACAACTCTGTTATTATTACACCTTTCCAGAATCTGTCTCCCTGTCTGCTCCTTGATGTCCGTGTTACTATTGGGAGGTCTATAAAAAACACTATCTCACTCAACCTGTTGAATGCCAACTTCTCGAAAGCAAGAGTCGCTTTTACATTCATGGGGATAAGTCTGGTAAATTCCTAGCCAATCAGCTGAGGCGTTCCAAAGCCAAACAACATATTACAAAGATCCGGAAGGAGAACGGAGACTTTACATCGGATCATTTAGAAATTAATGACGCATTTAAAAAATTTTATTCTCGGCTTTATTCCTCTGAATCTCTGAATGAAAATATCTCTGTTGATCAATTTTTACAGAATCTGAATATCCCCTCACTTTCATCTGATTTTAAAGCCAAACTCAATGCGCCTATATCATCAGAAGAAATTTTTTTTGCAATTTCTGCACTGTCCTCAGGGAAATCTCCTGGACCTGATGGGTTCCCTGTAGAATTTTATAAATCATTCTCTTCACTTCTCTCTCCTCAGTTACTTTCAGTATTATCTGACTCGTTTAATTACGGCAAATTGCCACCCTCTTTCAATGAGGCATCTATTATTCTTCTATTAAAAAAGGGCAAAGACCCAACAGAGTGTTCCTCGTACAGGCCGATCTCTCTGCTCAATGTTGATGTAAAGATCTTAGCTAAAGTTTTGGCTCATAGATTAGAAACCGTTATTCCCTCCATTATCTCTGATGACCAAACAGGCTTTATTAAAAACTGTCTCCCTTTTTTTAACATTCGGCGTTTATTTAATATCTTATACTCACCTCCAACTGGGATTCCTGAATGTGTTATTTCCCTCGATGCGGAGAAAGCATTTGATCGTATAGAGTGGAACTACCTTATTGCAGTCTTAGAAAATTTTGACCTCGGCCAAAGTTTCATCTCTTGGATCCGATTGCTGTACCTGTGTCCTACTGCTTCTGTTTTAACTAATTTTCAGAAATCCCAAGTATTTAATCTCAAACGTGGCACCCGTCAGGGATGCCCCTTAAGTCCCTTTCTCTTTGATTTGGCTATAGAACCTCTGGCGATAGCATTTCGAAACTGTCCTGAATTGACCGGGATTTGGAGAGGGGGTGTTGAGCATAAAGTTTCTCTCTATGCTGATGACTTATTACTTTTTCTTTCAAATCCGTCTACATCCTTACCTCTAATGTTTTCACTTCTTGACCAGTTTAGCCAGATCTCTGGCTATAAACTCAACTTACATAAGAGTGAACTTTTCCCAATTAATAAAGAAGCACAAGAACTAACATTTCATGATCTCCCTTTTAAAGTAGTCCATAACCAATTTACTTATCTTGGAATTACAGTCACAAGGAAGTTTAAAGACCTCTTTCGTGAAAACTTTGTCAATCTTTCATATGCTATAAAACAGAGTCTGGTACAATGGTCACCTCTATCTATGTCTTTGGTAGGTCGTATTAACGTTGTTAAAATGTATGTTCTTCCCAAATTTTTATACTTATTTCAATCTATCCCAATTTTTATTCCTAAATCTTTCTTTGATTCCTTAGACTCTATTATTTTGTCATATCTGTGGCAGAATAAGCACGCTAGAATTAATAAAATCCATCTCCAAAAATCTAAAAAAGAGGGTGGCATGGCTTTACCTAACTTTTGTTTATATTATTGGGCAGCTAATATACGCTGTGCTACCTTTTGGTCTTTCTTCCACGGCCAACCCGAGTGCCCTATCTGGGTGGCAATGGAGTTGAGCTCCACTAAAGAATTATCTATCTCTGCACTTCTTGGCTCTGCACTCCCTAGTAGTCTGCCCAGATCAATAGCCAATCCTCTTGTTAGACACACTTTGCGTATATGGGCCCAGTTCAGGAAATGCTACGGTTTCCAGGAGTTCTCCGTTTCCAGCCCTGTCGCACATAATCACCTCTTTTTACCTACTACGTACGATTCAGCATTCCATGTTTGGTATAGGAAGGGCATTAGACATTTTGAAGATCTCTTCATTGATAATCGCTTCGCTTCTTTTCAGCAGCTCTCTGTTAAGTTCAACCTGCCTAACGCTCAATTTTTCAGATATCTCCAAGTCCGACACTTTATTGCTCCCTTAATTCCTAACTTTCCTGAAATGCCTGCAAAAAATGTTATGGACCTATTTCTTTCCATTAATCCACTAGGTAATGGTTTAATATCAATTATCAGAGATAAACTAGCAGCCTTACGACGGGCCCCTGTGGATAAAATTAAAATGGCCTGGGAGCAGGATTTAAATATCTCCTTATCTGATGAGAGCTGGGACTCAGTTCTCAAATCTGTTAACTCAACCTCTCTTTGTGCTCGCCATTGCCTTTTACAGTTTAAGATTGTTCATAGAGCCCATATGTCTAAATCTAAACTATCTCGATTCTACCCTGGCATTAGTCCGCTCTGTGATAAATGCAAGAGGGGCGTGGCCTCTCTCATCCATATGTACTGGTTCTGTCCTAGCTTGGAGAAATTCTGGAAAGATGTCTTCACTACATTATCGGGTATTCTGAATCAGCACCTAGAACCAAACCCCTTAATTGCTCTGTTCGGTTTTTGGGGCGAGACAGATCTATGTCTGGATCCGACCAAATGCCGAATATTATCCTTTGCCTCTCTCCTGGCGAGACGCTTGATCCTCCTTAGATGGAGAGATGTTGCCCCGCCCACTCATGCGCAATGGCTTAACGACATTATGGCCTGCTTGGACCTCGAAAAAATTCATTATTCAGTTCTTAATTCGGATCTAAAGTTCCATAAGGTCTGGGGACCTTTTATCGAGTACTTTCATAACCTTCCTCTTGACTAGGGTTTTTATTTTTTTTTTCTTCTTCTTTTCTCCCTTGCTTTCAGCTCCCTTTTTTTTCTGGTAGTAGGCATTATTATCCTCTGTTGCTAAGTGTATTCACAGTCTGGGAGTTTGACTGTCCTGACTTATACTCTCTATATTGTGGTGTGGTTGGTCTGGAGTTGTTGTTTTTTCTTGTGTTGTGGGGCTTGGGGAGGATACTAAGCTTACCTGTCTTTAATTTAGGTGCTTTTTTGGTTAAATTCTCTTCCTTTGTAGCATATTGTTATTGTATGCTTAATTTTGCACTGTATTAATGTTCCTCATTGGGATTTGGGGTTTTTAATTTGTAAAATGTTTTGAAAACTAATAAAAAAATTTAAAAAAAAACACTATCTCTGATCAACAGTGCCATGCCCCCACCTCTTTTGCCATCCTCCCTATCCTTTCTGAAACATCTAAAGCCTGGCACTTGAAGTAACCATTCCTGCCCGTGAACTATCCAAATCTCTGTAATGGCCACAACATCATAGGTCCAAGTGTTGATCCATTCTCTAAGTTCATCCACTTTGTTCATAATACTCCTCTCATTAAAACAGACACATCTCAAACCATCGGACTGAGCACATCCCTTCTCTGTCACCTGCTTATTCTCCCTCTCACACTGCCTACAAGCCTTCTCTATTTGTGAGCCAACCGCCCCTTCCTCCATCTCTTCAGTTCAGTTCCCACCACCCCCCAGAAATTCTAGTTTAAACTCTTGCCAATAGCCTTAGCAAACATCCCCGCCAGGATATTAGTCCCCCTTGGATTCAAGTGCTACCTGTCCTTTTTGTACAGGTCGCACCTGGCCCAAAAGAGGTCCCAATGATCCAGAAATCTGAATCCCTGCCCCCTGCTCCAATCCCTCAGCCACATATTTATCCTCTACCTCATTCTATTTCAAAACTCACTGTCATGTGGCACAGGCAATAATCCCGAGATGACTACCTTTGTGGTCCTGCTTCTCTACTTCCTTCCTAACTCCCTGTAGTCTGTTTTCAGGACCTCCTCCCTTTTCCTACCTATGTTGTTGGTACCAATATGTACCACGACCTCTGGCTGTTCTCCTTCCCACTTCAGGATATTGTGGACATGATCAGAAACATCTTGGACCCTGGCACCCGGGAGGTGAACTACCATCCGTGTTTCTTTCCTGCATCTACAGAATCGCCTCTCTGACCCCCTAACTATAGAGTCCCCTATCACTGCTGCCATCCTCTTCCTTTCCCTACCTTTCTGAGCCACAGGGCCAGACTCTGTGCCAGAGGCACAGCCACTGTTGCTTCCCCCAGGTAGATTGTTCCCCCCACCAACAGTACTTAAACAGGAATACTTATTGTTAAGGAGGACAGCCACAGGGGTTCTCTCTAGCAGCTGACTCCTGCCCTTCCCTCTCCTGACTGTTACCCATTTATCTGTCTCCCGGGGCCCCAGTGTGACTACCTGCCTATAGCTCCTTTCTATTACCTCCTCACTCTCCCTGACTAGACGAAGGTCATCGAGCTGCATCTCCAGTTCCCTAAGGAGCTGCAGCTCGACGCACCTGGTGCAGATGTGGCCATCCAGGAGGCTGGGAGTCTTCAGGACCCCCTACATCGGACACCGAGCACAGAACACTGACCTCACACACATACTTCCTATCTGTATTCTACACAGGCAACCTACCTCGCCTCGACCCATTATCACCGAAGCCCCGTTGAGTCAAAGCATTTAATCACATGTACAGTTGAATATTTATTTTGTGCAACATTCAGCAAAATGCTTTGCAGGGAAGCACAGTGCAGTGCACAGCAGTATTAAGACCATTAAGATTCTTTAATGATGATCGCTCCAACCTGTCAATTAACAGCTCAGGGCACATTGTCCATGAGGAAAGGTGCAGCCAAGTTCAATCCATTGATCTTGTTTTCTTCTTCAGATTGGATAAAAGCTGTTGAAAGCTGCCAAACATTATTGGGTGATCACAACTTCACCATTGTATGTTCTTTATCAAACCAGTATGAACTGTTCTGTACAATTTCAAAAGATGTTTCTGTTGCCATTAACCATTTCCTCTCAGCTAATGTAGCATGAGAAATAACTGATGGGATATCTGGACAACTGCTTCCTTTGTTTAGCATGCAACTTCAATTTACTCTTCCTCAGTGGTGAGTAGTGCTCCATCTGGTATATCCTTCCCAAATTCAATATCTACAGTAAACCAGTGAACATTGTAATACATACACAGAATGTTGCCGGAACTCAGCAGATCAGGCAATATCTATGGAAATGAATAGATAGTTGAAGTTTTGGGCCAAGACCCTTCTTTAGGACTGGAAAGGAAGGGGGAATATGCCAGAATAAGAAGGTGGGGCAGGGATGGGGAGGGAGGCTAGCAGGAATGTGATAGGTGATGCCAGTTGGGTGGGAAGGTCAAGGGCTGGAAAAGAAGGACTCTGATAGCAAAGGAGAGTGGGGCATAAGAGAAAGGGAAGGAGGAGGGGACCCAGGGAGAAATAATAGGCAGGTGAGAAGAGGTAAAAAGTCAGAGAGGGGAATAGAGGAAGGGGATGGGGGAGGGAATTTGTTTATTGGAAGGAGAAATTGATATTCATGCCATTGGGTTAGAGGCCATCCAGATGGAATACAAGGTGTTGCTCCTCCACCCTGAGGGTGACCTCATGTTGGCACAGGAGGAGGCCATGGACCGATGCTTCGGAACAGCAATGGGGATCAGAATTAATATGTTTGGCTATCAGGAAGTTCAGCTTGTTGGAGATGGTGTGGACACCACAGTTTGTGCGGCTTCAGAGCTGTGTGTCAGACAGGGCTGTAAGCAGCACTGGGGCCCCACAGGGGACTGTATTGGCTCCCTTCCTGTTTATGTTGTATACCTCAGACTGTAGATAAAACACTGAGTCATGTCATCTGCGGGAATTCTCTGATGACTCAGCAGTAGTTGGGAGTACAAAGGGAGGACAGGAGGATGAGTACAAGGCCTTGGTGCGGGACTTTGTCAAAGGGTGTAAGCTGAATCATCTGCAGCGCAACATCAGTGAGACAAAAGAGATGGTGATGGATGTTAGGAAGACCAAGCCTGCATTGCTCCCTGTTCTGTAATTCAAAGGAAGCATTGCAGATACATTGTTATTATAGAAATGTCCTGCTGTTAGCTTTGATCTTTAGCATATAAAAATGTCGCGTAATGTTGGGTTAAGATACCTCGTCCTCCAAGAGTGTCTTATTTTATTGAATAAAACACTTCTGTATCCATTAGCTTCAGTGTCTCTCTGGTGACATTGTTCTATTATAACAGGGCAATACAATCTCCTTTGCACTTATGGAGCTTTCTCTCATTCTTTGTACAACTTTCATTCAACAGCCCAAACAGTTCTTTTAGATTTATTTCAGATACTGAAGTATGCATATTTGCTCCAATTGAAATTCTTATTAGATCAAATGGATTGTCTTTGGAATTTAGAATCTTCGAAAAAAGGAGTTTGACATTAACATCTAAATAATTATAAAACTTTCATCGTGACATGTATTTAGATTTTTAATTTATAAAGCTAGCAGAAACTGGAATTATAGATTCCTTTAAAACTCTTACTTGCTTGGATCCTGGTCTGCAAACCTCAGAAATGTGTTTCTTCTTCAAACTCTTAACAAAATTGGTTTTAATCATTAATTATTTCCAATGTCTGGACTGTCTTATGCAGAGAGGTTAGAGAGACTGGGCTTGTACACGCTGGAATTAAGGAGATTGAGAGGGGATCTGATTGCAACATATAAGATTATTAAGGGATTGGACAAGATAGAGGCAGGAAATATGTTCCAGATGCTGGGAGAGTCCAGTATCAGAGGGCATGGTTTGAGAATAAGGGGTAGGTCATTTAGGACAGAGTTAAGGAAAAACTTCTTCTCCCAGAGAGTTGTGGGGGTCTGGAATGCACTGCCTCGGAAGGTAGTGGAGGCCAATTCTCTGGATGCTTTCAAGAAGGAGCTAGATAGGTATCTTATGGATAGGGGAATCAAGGGATATGGGGACAAGGCAGGAACCGGGTATTGATAGGAATTGATTAGCCATGATCTCAAAATAGTGGTGCAGGCTCGAAGGGCCGAATGGTCTACTTCTGCACCTATTGTCTATTAACATGAAGACCTTACATTTTAAAACTACAGTCCTCATAAAAGTTTGTAAGAAATGAGAAAAAAGCAGGGCATAGAGTTCCCTCAAGTTTGCACTGCCATTTTTTGAGACCATGAATCAGCTACCTACTGTCTCAGCTCGATTTTCCTGTTTTGTGTCCAAAAGACTAACTATCTAATCTCAGCTTTCATTATGCACAATTATTCAATCTTCATAACTCCCTAGGATAAAGAAGTCCTGCCTCAGTAAGGACCTGGACCTACTGCAATTTGCCTATTACCAAAATAGGTCAACGGCAAATACAATCTCAATGACTCTCCACATGGCTTTAGACCACCTGGACAACACAAACACCTATGTCAGGATGCTGTTCATCAACTATAGCTCAGCATTTAGTACCATCATTCCCAAGATCTTCATTGAGAAGTTGCAGAACCTGGGCCTCTGTACCTCCTTCTGCAATTGGATCCTTGATTTCTTAGCCAGAAGACCACAATCTGTGCCAATTGGTGATAACATATCCTCCTCACCGATGATCAACACTGCCGCACCTCAGGGGTGTGTGCTTAGCCCACTGCTCTACTCTCTGTATACACATGACTGTGTGGCTAGGCATAGCTCAAATACCATCTATAAATTTGCTGATGATACAACTGGTTGCTGGTAGAATCTCAGGTGGTGACGAGAGGGTGTACAGGAGTGAGATATGCCAACTAGTGGAGTGGTGCCACAGCAACAGCCTGACACTCAATGTCAGTAAGATGAAAGAGCTGATTGTGGACTTCAGGAAGGGTAAGATGAAGGAACACATACCAATCCTAATAGAGGGATCAGAAATGGAGAGAGTGAGCAGCTTCAAGTTCCTGGGTGTCAAGATCTCTGAGGATCTAACCTGGTCTCAACATATCAATGTGGTTATAAAGAAGGCAATACAGCAGCTATACTTTATTAGGAGTTTGAAGAGATCTGGCATGCCAACAAATACAATCAAAAACTTCTATAGCTGTACCGTGGAGTGCATTCTGACAGGCTGCATCACTGTCTGGTATGGAGGGGCTACTGCACAGGACTGAAAGAAGCTGCAGAAGGTTGTAAATCTAGTCAGCTCAATCTTGGGCACCAGCCTACAAAGTACCCAAGACATCTTTAGGGAGCAGTGTCTCAGAAAGGCAGCATCCATTATTAAGGACCTCCAGCGCCCAGGGCATGCCCTTTTCTCACTGTTACCATCAGATAGGAAGTACAGAAACCTGAAGGCACACACACAGCGATTCAGGAACAGCTTCTTACCCTCTGCCATCCGATTCCTAAATGGACATTGAATCTTTGGACACTACCTCACTATACAGTATTTCTGTTTTTACAAGTTTTATTTAATCTATTCAAAATATGTAATTGATTTACTTGTTTATTTACTATTATTAGTTTTATGTTATTTATTATTATTTTTTCTCTCTGCTAGATTATTTCACGTCACATGCCGGTGATAATAAACCTGATTCTGATTCTGACTTCTAATCATACCATCAGAAAAAGTTGAAATGAATTTTTAAACAGGTAAAGTTATATTTAATTTAAACTTATTATGTTTAATATCTATACATTCTATATGAAAATGATTATTTACCCAAAAGGCATTAGATTCAAAGATGTAACTATCATGAGTCTTAGGGCAATGTGGTTCTAAAATACAGCCAGATAAAACTGCAAATGAAAACATAGGTACAATCTTCTGGCAACTATGGGCCTCAGTATTTTTTTTTCTGACTTTCAATGTAAGTCTGTTTGAATTTATTTACTGTTTTTTCCCACCAAGTACTGCTGGTGGCCAGCATCACACCACCCACATGCAGAGGTGAATTCAGGCAAGTAAATTGGGAAATCTAACTCTCCCTTTAAGTGAAATTTATTGATGACTAATGATTTGTGCGCCCTTTATATACTGTTCCACCAGGCCAATAAGTTATGGCATTGTAAAGAAACTTGGTTTTTGGTAAGGAACTGGATTAGAGCTTATCAATATTTGCATTTTAACTTCATTTCATAATGGTTAGAGAATTTCAGTTTGAATTGTATGACTTGAATTAAAGTTGCTTCACCTTAAGAACATACTTAAAATATAGTCAACTTTTATGGTTTAATATCGAACATAGTCAACTGTCTGACCCCTAAATCACTGTTGTATTCTCGGACATAATACTGCATCCTTCATATGTTATATTCTGGGTAATAATCTACAGCCTAGTCATGTTTCCATATGCTTCAAGTTTTGTTATATAACTTTGTCTCAAGAAGATCAACTAACAAAAATACAATCAATACACTTTGAATTAAGAGCATTTTACTCAATTTTCCCTTTTGAGTATTTAATACATTCCATAGAAAGTAGAAAGACGTTGATTTGCCAAAGCTATTTGGCACCTCATACAGTCTAGGCAACCACATGGCCAGTATGGCAAGTAACAAGACAGCTGGGATTGCTTTATGGAAACACGCTAGGGTATAAATTATTGTCTTTACGAGAGAAAAAATGGAAAATTGAAGAAAATGTTGTACCTGTTGTTGAAAAGCTGAAACTTTTTTTCTGAAAGAAGTTGAAAAGCAGAACAGATTGTTTTTGTTTAAGAATTGGCCCACATTTCATTACAATTAGACAGAAAATAGGTACTTTTAAATGAGATTTCTCATTATTGAAACATCTCAAATACAAAAAACTCCTGAGATGACACAAATAAAAGCCAAGGTAATTATAAATGGACCCATACATGTAAAAGCAATAAGGGAAAAAAAAGATGGACTGTACAAACCTAGTACCCACAAGTGCCTCAATAGAGCTCGTGGGCAGCGTTTACTGGTATTTCAAAAAACATCCGAAAACATTCCCAGATTCTGGACAGATGTGGTACAAGAGAGTCTTTCTATTTTTCACCTTCTGAGGCTTTCTTGCCACTAAAGAGTTTGGCTCATATATTAGACTCGACATAGGTGGCTGCCACTGAAGCATTTGAAAAGACTCAGTTGTACTAATTCCCTGAGTAAATGTAGGTCAAAAAATTCCTGGCCCAATCCTTTCTTTATCCTTAGTTTGGCAAAAGGAATATCAAATTGAACTGAGAATAAGCTCCTTCAACATCTAGTTTAGATTTTCATCAGTTTTTTCCCCAACGTCTCAAATATTTAATTGAATGTTAATGTTAAATCATATGACATTAAGAAAAACATATTTAACAACTTCATTGAATTGGCATCCCAAAATTGTCTGAAATAAAAGCAGAAAATGCTGAGGCACTCAACAGGTCAGGATGCATCTGTGAAGGGAAACAGAGTTGGACACAATGGCCAAGGTTTCTGCTTTTACTTCAGATAATCATAACATTATTTGAGTGAATTTGAAAATATATATTTTTTAACATTACAGTCCAAGATGAAGGGTGTCCATTCTGAAACATTAATTCTGTTTCTGCCCAGGTACCAAAAATGAACAAAGATAAGACTTTCTTAGTTATATAACCATATAACAATTACAGCACGGAAACAGGCCATCTCGGCCTTTCTAGTCCGTGCAGAATGCTTACTCTCACCTAGTCCCCACCTACCTGCACTCAGCCTGTAACCCTCCATTCCTTTCCTGTCCATATACTTATCCAATTTTTTTTTAAATGACAATATTGAACCTGCCTCTACCACTTCTACTGGAAGCTTGTTCCACACAGCTACCACTCTCTGAGTAAAGAAGTTCCCCCTCATGTTACCCATAAACTTTTGCCCCTTAACTCTCAACTCATGTCCTCTTGTTTGAATCTCCCCTACTCTCAATGGAAAAAAGCCTATCCACGTCAACTCTATCCCCCTCATAATTTTAAATACCTCTATCAAGTCCCCCCTCAACCTTCTACACTCCAAAGAATAAAGACCGAACTTGTTCAACCTTTCTCTGTAACTTAGGTGCTGAAACCCAGGTAACATTCTAGTAAATCTCCTCTGTACTCTCTGTATTTTGTTGACATCTTTCCTATAATTCGGTGACCAGAACTGTACACAATACTCCAAATTTGGCCTCACCAATGCGTTGTACAATTTTAACAATACATCTCAACTCCTATACTCAATGCTCTGATTTATAAAGGCCAGCATACCAAAAGCTTTCTTCACCACCCTATCCACATGAGATTCCACCTTCAGGGAACTATGCACCATTATTCCTAGATCACTCTGTTCTACTGTATTCTTCAATGCCCTACCATTTACCATGTATGTCCTATTTGGATTATTCTTACCAAAATGTAGCACCTCACACTTATCAACATTAAACTCCATCTGCCATCATTCAGCCCACTCTTCTAACTGGCCTAGATCTCTCTGCAAGCTTTGAAAACCTACTTCATTATCCACAACGCCACCTATCTTAGTATCATCTGCATACTTACTAATCCAATTTACCACCCCATCATCCAGATCATTAATGTATATGACAAACAACACTGGACCCTGTACAGATCCCTGAGGCGCACCACTAGTCACCGGCCTCCAACCTGACATACAGTTATCCACCACTACTCTCTGGCATCTCCCATCCAGCCACTGTTGAATCCATTTTACTACTTATACCTAACGATTGAACCTTCCTAACTAACCTTCCGTGTGGAACCTTGTCAAAGGCCTTACTGAAGTCCATATAGACAACATCCACTGCTTTACCCTTATCAACTTTCCAAATAACCTCTTCAAAAAATTCAATAAGATTTGTCAAACATGACCTTCCACGCACAAATCCATGTTGACTGCTCCTAATCAGACCCTGTCTATCCAGATAATTATATATACCATCTCTAAGAATACTTTCCATTAATTTACCCACCACTGACGTCAAACTCACAGGCCTATAATTGCTAAGTTTACTCTTAGAACCCTTTTTAAACAATGGAACCACATGAGCAATATTCCAATCCTCTGGCACCATACCCGTTTCTAATGACATTTAAAATATTTCTGTCAGATCCCCTGCTATTTCTACACTAACTTCCCTGAAGGTCCTTGGGAATATCCTGTCAGGACCCAGAGATTTATCCACTTTTATATTCTTTAAAAGCTCTAGTACTTCCTCTTCTTTAATCATCATAGTTTCCATAACTTCCCTACTTGTTTCCCTTCCCTTATACAATTCAATATCCTTCTCCTTACTGAATACTGATGAAAAAAAATTGTTCAAAATCTCCCCCATCTCTTTCGGCTTCACACATAGCTGTCCACTCTGATTCTCTAAGGGACCAATTTTATCCCTCACTATCCTTTTGTTATTTATATAACTGTAGAAACTCTTTGGATTTATTTTCACCTTACTTGCCAAAGCAACGTCATATCTTCTTTTAGCTTTTCTAATTTCTTTCTTAAGATTCTTTTTACATTCTTTATATTCCTTGAGCTCCTCATTTACTCCATGCTGCCTATATTTATTGTAGAAGGGTCTTGGCCCGAAACGTCGACAGCGCTTCTCCCTATAGATGCTGCCTAGCCTGCTGTGTTCCACCAGCATTTTGTGTGTGTTGTTGTTTGAATATCCAGCATCTGCAGATTTCCTCGTGTTTCCTCCTATATACCACTCTATTTTTCTATCACCCATATGCCTATGTAAGAGTTTCTTAAATAATCCTAATGTATCTGCCTCTACCACTACTCCAGCAGGGCACTCTGTAAAAATTACCTCTGACATCCCCCTGAACTTTCTTCCAATTGTTTTAAAATTATGCCCCCCCCCCATATATTGGAATCTGAATCACTTTATTGCCAGTATGTGAAACATGCCAGAATTGATTGAGGTTCGATGCCAATCATAAAACACAGGACAATACCATAACAGGCAACACAATAGCAACTAATAATTTACAAAATAATAGTGCAAACAGCCATGAGCAATTAACAATTAGTACAAATGTCAATAAGCAAGCGTAAACAAATTGTGAATGCATGAACTGAGTAAATTATTATCAACAGACAAGGAGAGCAGGAAAGGCCATTTAACAGATGTTGTGCAGGGAAGTTAGGGTATTACACCCATGTGAGTTTTGTTGAGAAGCTGGAGAGCAACAGGAAAGAAGCTTCGGAGATTGTGTAGTCCTGGTGGTGATGGAGTCTCCCTGAAAGCAATTTGGTGAGGAGGTGACTTATAAGGTGGGTGGAGTCAGCAATTTTTCCAGCCCTTTTCTTCACTCTGGAAATAAACAGGTCATTTAATATCGGAAGCTGACAGCCAATGATCTTCTCCACTGAGTGGACCAGTATGGGCATTCTCCTCTGACTTCTCTCATTAACAAGGTGTTTTCACCCACAGAACTGCTGCTCACTAGATTTTTTTCTTATTTTAACAACATTCTTTGTAAATTCTAGACTATTTTAGACTGTTGTATGTGAAAATTCCAGATCAGCAGAGCCTGAGATACTTAAACCATCCCATCTGGCATCAACAATCATTCCACAGTCAAAGTCACTGGTTGGGCTGAACAACAACTGAACAGCTTGACCATGTCTGCATGAGTTGCTGTACATGATTGGCTGATCAGCTATTTGCATTAATGAGGAGTACAAGTGTGCCTAATAAAATGGCACTAAGTGCATATCAAGAAAAAGACAGTTCAACTTCTGATTTAGTTGGTTGCTAACAAATAAAAGTAAAAACAAAGCAATAGAAACAAAAGAACTGCAGAATCTGCACAAAGAATGCTGGAAGCACTCACCAGATAAAGCAGCATCCTTGAGTTGATATTTAGGTCAAGGACCCTTCATAACATTAAGTTTACTAGTTGAAAGGGCCTTGGATGGAATCATCGACTTTTTTCTCTCCCTGCTGATGTTACCTTTATTTCCTGAATGCTTCCAGCACATTCTGTTTTTCGTATAAAATGGAATAAAATGCATGGACACTTAAGTGCTCAACATCCTGTTAATTTTATGCAGTGACTGATTTCAACCGGAGTTACTGTATATTTGTGACTAATTTTCTTCTCAACCAGTATTCTTAGATACTATGAAAAAATGGCAGACAACTGAAGTATTGTGTGCGGTTTTGGTCAACTTTTTACAGGAAAGATGTAAATAAGTTTGAAAGTCTAGTGATCACAATGCCATTTGTCTCAAAATAGGTATGCAAAAAAGATAGGTCTGATCCACAGGTTGAGATTCTAAATTGGAGAACGGTCAATTCTGATCGTATCAGAGACGACCTGGCAAATGTGGATTGGAACAGGCTGTTTTCTGGCAAAGGTGTACTTGGTAAGAGGCAGGCCTTTGAAAGTGAAAATCTGGGAGTACAAAGCTTATATGTGCCTGTCAGAATGAAAGGTAAAGATACCAGGTATAGGAAACCTTTGGTTTTCAAGAGATATTGAGGCCCTGGTTAAGTAAAAAAAAAAGGTGCATAGCAGGTACAGGCAGGTAGGAACAAATGGGATGCTTATGGAGTACAAGAAATGTAAGAAATACTTAAAGAAAACAAGACTAAAAGAAGGCATGAGGTTGCCCTGGCAAACAAGGTGAAGGAGAATCCTAGGGGATTCCACAGAAATATTAATAGCAAAAGGATTGTAAGCAACAAAATTGGTCCTCTGGAAGATCAGAATAGTAATCCATGTGTGGCGCCAAAAGAGATAGGGATGATCTCAAGTGTATCTTTTGCATCTGTATTTACTCAGGAGGCAGACACAGGGTCTATAGAGGTGAGGAAAAAGTGGCATCAACTTCATGGACCCTACACAGATTACAGGGGAGGTGTTTGCTGTCCTGATAAATCCCTGGGGCCTGACAAGATGTTTCCTTGGAGCCTATGGGAGACAGGTGCAGAAATTTCTGGGGCAATAGCAGAGATTTTTAAATCATCTTTAGTGACAGGGGAGGTACCAGAGGATTGGAGGATAGCCAATGTTGTTGCATTTTTAAGAAAGATCTAAAAATAAACCAGGAAATTATAGGCCGGTGTGCCTGACATCAGCAGTGGGAAAGTCATATTCTAAGGGACCACATGTATTTCGACAGACATAGACTGATTATGGATAGTCAGCATGGTTTTGTTTATGGTAGGTCATGTCTAACCAATCTTATAGAGGTTTTTTGAGAAAGTTACCAAGAAAGTTGATGAAGGCAAGGCAGTGGATGTTGCCTGCATGGACTTTAGCTACACATTTGACAAGGTCCTAGAAGGGAGGTTGGTCAAAAAGATTCAGTCACTCAGCATTCAAGATAAGGTAGCAAATTGGATTAGGCATTGACTTTGTGGGAAGAAGCCAGAGAGTGATAATAAATAGTTACCTCTCTGACTAGAGGTCTGTGACTAGTGGTGCGCTGCAGGGATCAGTGCTGGGTCCATTGTTGTTTGTCATCTGTACCAAAGAGCTGGATGATAATGCAGTTAACTAGATCAGCAAATTTGCAGATGACACCAAGATTGGGAGTGTAGTGGACAGTGAGGAAGGCTATCATGGCTTGAAGCATGATCTAGACCAGCTGGAAAAATGAGCTGAAAAATGGCAGATGGAACTTAATGCTGACAAGTGTGAGGTATTGCACTTCGGTAGGACCAACCAGGGTAGGTCTTACACAGTGAATGGTAGAGGAGTGCAGTAGAACAAAGGGTTTTGAGAATACAGATCCATAATTCATTGAAAGTGGTGCCACAGGTAGAAAAGGCCATACAGAAAGCTTTTGGCACATTGGCCTTTATAAATCAAAGTACTGAGTACAGGAGATGGGATGTCATGTTGAAGTAGTATAAGACACTACAACTGAATCTGGAATATTGTGTGCAGTTTTGGTCACCTACCTACAAGAAAGATGTGACTAAGTTTGAAAGACTACAGAGAAAATTTACAAGGATGTTGACAGGTCTGGAGGACCAGAGTTACAAGGAAAGTTTAAACAGGATCCGACTTTATTTCTTGGAACGCTGAAGATTGAGGGGAGATTTGATAGAGATACAGGGTGTATGAGGTGTATAGATAGGGTTAATGCAAGGAGGCTTTTCCCACTGAGATTGGGTGGCACTACAACTAGAGGTCATGGGTTAAGGGTGAAAGGTGAAAAGTTTAAGGGGAACATGAGGAGAAGCTTCTTCACTTAGAAAGTTGTGAGAATGTGGAACGAGCTTCCAGCAAAAGTGGTGCATGTGAGCTTGATTTCAATGTTTAAGAGAAGTTTGGATAGGTACATGGATGGGAGGGGTATCGAGCTAAAGCCCAGGTGCAGGTCAATGGGCATAGGCAGTTTAAATGTTTCAGCATGGACTAGGTGGGTCGAAGGGCCTGTGTCTGTGCTTTTCTATGACTCTATGACATTGATAACTACAAAAGCAGAGTATTCCATAATCAAATTAGTCAATAGCTTGCTAAGTGTATTTCACCTTACATTTTTAATTTAATAAAGGCAATAACATGATAATTAGGTTTATACATCAAATTGGTCTATAATTTGCACACTGAAATCCACAAGACAGTGAGGTGATTTGCTTTTCATTAGATCTCATGAACTGAAAAGTCCTAAGGAATGTCTAAATGATACAGTCACATTTTTTGAGGATGTGACTAAACACATTGATGAAGGAAGAGCAGTAGATGTAGTGCATATGGATTTTAGCAAGGCATTTGATAAGGTACCCCATGCAAGGCTTATTGAGAAAATAAGGAGGCATGGGATCCAAGGGGACATTGCTTTGTGGATCCAGAACTGGCTTGCCCACAGAAGGCAAAGAGTGGTTGTAGACAGGTCATATTCTGTATGGAGGTAGGTCACCAGTGGAGTGCCTCAGGGATCTGTTCTGGGACCCTTATTCTTCGTGATTTTTATAAATGACCTGGATGAGGAAGTGGAGGGATGGGTTAGTAAGTTTGCGGTGTTGTGGATAGTGTGAAGGGCTGTCAGAGGTTACAGCAGGACATTAATAGGATGCAAAACTGGGCTGAGAAGTGGCAGATGGAGTTCAACCCAGATAGGTGTGAAGTGGTTCATTTTGGTAGGTCAAATATGATGGCAGAATGTAGTATTAACAGTAAGACTCTTGAAAGTGTGGAGGATCAGAGGGATCTTGGGGTCTGAGTCCATAGGACGCTCAAAGCAGCTGCGCAGGTTGACTCTGTATACGGTGGCATACGGTGTATTGAACTCGGTCTTTTCTCCTTGGGGTGACGGAGGATGAGCGGTAACCTGATAGAGGTGTATAAGATTTTGAGAGGTGTTGTTTGTGTGGATAGTCAGAGGCTTTTACCCAAGGCTGAAATGGTTGCCACAAGAGGACACAGGTTTAAGGTGCTGGGGAGTGTTACGAACCCCGTAACTGGGTCACTTACCAGCAAAGATAGAGAGGTCCGTTGAAGTCTGATGATACTATTTTTAACAGTATTTATTAGTAAAAATACACAAAAATAATATCAATGCAAATATACAGATAATATACGTCAATACTAAATCTAAAAGTGCGGGTATAATACTAATCAATAAGAAATAGCTCTATCATTGTCTAGGGGATAATGTATTGTCCGATGGAAATATAAAGTTCACTCAGTTCATGCAGGCTGCAGCCTTTGGGGACCGTTGGGTTTGCAATGGTTGGAGAGAGAGAGAGAGTTTTGGGAGAAAAACTTGCTGGCTTTCCTTTTATGATTTCGATCCGTCGGAGTCTCGTTGGTGTGGCCGTTCACTTGTGGCCTCTTCTTTAGCTAAAGCCGTTCTTCCGTGGTGAGCCAGCCAATCCCAGGCAAGGGAAGGACGCATACGAGCCCCCACCGGCTGACGCTATTAAATGCTGTCGCAGGATTTCTAGCGTTTCTCCTGGTGCGTCTGAAGGGGTTGTTCTCCAGACCCTCTTTTATCCTTACTCACGGGGTCTCAGATGTCAATCAGGTTGGGATGATGCAATCCCTCAACCAGCCCACTCTGGTCGTCCCCTGAGGGGCTTCAATGAATAGTACAGTACTCAATACACAATTCCGTCTCCAAGAGACAATAGCCATTATCAATGGTTTTGTTTCGCTGAGGCCAGGACACATTCCAAACCTTGTGGATTCTCTCTCATTCCCTGGGTCCCAGACCCAAATTAATAGCGATCTTGCGATTCTCAAAAAGGAGGGGGTGACTTTGTACCCTTCGGCCCCTCAGAGCTGCGGCACATTCGTAACAGGAGTAGGTACAGAGGAGATGTCAGGGGTAAGTTTTTTACTCAGAGAGTGGTGAGTGCGTGGAATGGGCTGCCAGCAAAGGTGGTGGAGGAAGATACGATAGGGTCTTTTAAAAGACTTTTGGATAGGTACATACAAATGGGAAATGGCTGGTGAAAGGTTGGAGAACGGGTGGGGTGTGATGTGAGGAAGGAAAATGCAGAGGTTATTTCTAATGATATGTAAAACCTTCTGAGAAGTCAAGCACTTTCTAACTTTATAGAAAAACACAGAAAATGTCACATCCTCTTTCATATCAAGCATTGTAAATGAACTAGATTTTGGTTAATTTGGAACATAGTGGGACCAGTACATTTTGGCCCAATTAAGTGGCTGCCCCCAATCAGCCAAAGTTTCATGGAAATACTTAAAACTGTATAAAACAGACAAACTGAATAACAAATTATGTATTTAATGAAATACAGAATAAGAACACTACCAGTACTACTGCAGTACTGTACTATAAAACTGTGCATAATACTCATCGACTGGTGAATTTATACACATCATGTTCTTTTGACTGTAAATGAATAGAATCAGTGCAGACACCTAGTGCAGGTAATGAACTGGCTTCATATAATGTTGTCAATGATTGCATCCGCCAAATCTTCATTTTCAGTGTAACATTCAAGACAATTGTCAATACCTTCAAATTTTTCATAGTTTCTAACTTGTTGAAGTAGTGGAATCATTTTGGCTCCTGGCTGTTTCTGGCACCTCCATGTCTGGCAAAACAGTTTTGAATTTTTTTATTGCTTATTTCTTGCCAACTATTAGTGATGAAAATTGCTGCTTTTTGAACACAAACACACCTGACACCAACAGCAAGAGAATGGAAATGGCTCACCAACAACTGTAAGAGGTCAAATGAAGAAGTTTAGTAGTCCTAAAAGCAAACTGCTCTAGGGATCCAGTCATATTGAAAAAGATCTCAGAAAATCAATATGTGAATCTTGAATGACAGAAGGTAACTGTCCACTTCATAGAATTAATATAGCATCCTACAAATATCTCAGTGTCAAACATTGTAATACCACTGTAATTTCCCTTACTCCACTGAATTACTGCTACGTCAGGCTTTACTTTCTCTTTATCAAGTTTCAAGTTGAACTCAATCATTTTGTGATTACTGGTTCCTAAGGATTCTTTTACCTTAAGCTCCCCAATCACCTCCGGTTCATTACGTGATACCCAATCCAGTATAGCCATTACCCTAGTAGGGTCAATAACAAACTGCTTTAAAAAGCCATCTCGTAGGCATTCAACAAACTCACTCTTCTGAGATTCTTTATCAACCTGAAATTTCTCAATCTGCATGTCAAAATCTCCCTATGACTATCATAACATTGCCCTTTTGACATGCCTTTACTATTTCCTGTTGTAATCTGTGGTCCACATCCTAGCTACTGTTGGGAGGCCTGTATATAACTGCATCAGGGTCCTTTTACCTTTGCAGTCTGAACTCAACCCACTAGGACTCAACATCTTCTGATCCTATGTCACAACTTTCTATGGATTTCATGCCATTCTTTTCCAGTAAAGCCTCACCACCCTCTCTGTCTACCTTTGATGCAGCATGTAATTTTGGACATTCAGCTCCCAACTTCAGCCATTATTCAGTGATGCCACAATATCACACCTGACAATCTGTAATATTGCAAAAAGATCATCCACCTTATTCCTTATACTCTGTGCATTGAGATATAACCCTTTAGGTGCTGCATCTGCTACTCTTTTTTGATTTTTCATCCCATACTCATACTCATCCTGTTGGCTGAATTTTTGTCCTATCATCTGCCTGCCCTTCCTGACAGTGTGACTGTATGCCATCTTTGCTTTTTTACCATCCGTGTAATCCTGAGTCCCTTCATTCCAGTTCCCAGCCCCATGCCAAATTAATTTAAACTGTCCCCAGTGGCTCTAACAAACCTGCCTGTTAGAATATTGGTCCCGCTCTGGTTCAGGTGCTACCCATCACTTTTGAACAGGTCGTACTTCCCCCAGAAGAGATCCCAATGATCCAAGAACCCAATGCCCTTCCCCCTGCACCAGCTTCTAAGCCATGCAGTTATCTGCCACTTCATCTTGTTTCTACCTTCACTAGCACATGGAACAGGTAGCAATCCAGAAATTATTATCCTGGAGGTCCTGCTTCTCAGCTTTCCATCTTGCTCTCTGAATTCTCTCTTCAAGGTCTCATTTCTTTTCCTTCCTATGTCATTGGTTCCAATATGTAACATTTAGCTGCTCTCCCTCCCTCTCCAATGTGCTGATATGTCCCTGACCCTGGCAGCTTGGAGGCAATGTACCATCTGGGTATTCTGTTCATGTCCACAGAATCTCCTGTCTGTTCCTCTGACTATTGAGTCCCCTATCACTACCGCTCCCCTCTTCTCCCTCTTTACTTTCTGCACCATTCTCAGTACCAGAAACCTGGTCTCAGTGGCATGCCCCTGGGAGATCATCCCCACAACAGTATCCAAAACTGTATGCTTATTTTTGAGGGGAATGGTCACAGGGATGCTCTGCGGTAACTGCCTATTCACATTTCTCCTGATGGTAACCCAGCTACTCACCTCCTGCAACTTTGGGATGAGTACTTCCCTTAACTCTGATCAATTATCTCATCACTGTCCCGAAGGTCATCCAGCTGCTGCTCCAGATCCCTAAAGGGGTCTTCAAGAAGCTGCAGCTGGATGCACTTCACGCAGATGTACTTTCCTGGGAGACTCAGAGTCTCCCAGGACTCCAACATCTGGCATGAAGAACACACAACGGCCATTTACTACACTAGGTACAGTAAGAGAGAGAGAAAAAGGGAACCTTAACAAAAACTTGCCCAGAGCTGAAGCTTGACACTCCTACTCTCATCACTAGCCTACTTCCAACAATGGCTGCCCCACTTGTCCCTTCTGTACTTTTATTTAATTTGCTGTGCTCTGCTCCTGTCACTGATTGGGCCTCTGGAGTGTCCAAACGCTTGCAAAACTCTCCTTTTAAACAAGCGTCACTTGTCCTGTGAGAAATCTCAACACTGCCCTCTGTTCCCACCGCTGATTGCCTTTGGATGCCTCCAGAAACGTGTATGGAAGAACCACTCACTGAGTCTGTCCACAAAAATCCAGGTGTATAGGGCTGCTGTCATCACAACATTGTTATATAGTTCCAAAACCTGGGTCTTGTACCACAAGCAAATCTGGTTGCTCTAGCCCTTTCATACGCGCTGCCCCCGCTCTGTCATGGGTATCAGCTGGTAGGATCGTGTCTTCAACAATGAGGTCCTGGAGAAGGCTCACCTTCCAAGCACTGAAGCCACTTTGCTGCTCAGGCCACGTGTCACCATGAAAGCAGTACTCTACGGGGAACTCTCCCAGGGCAAGAGAGATTGTACAAAGACCAACTTAAGCAGCAGCTCTATCAGGCAAACATCCAGGTCAATGAGTGGCAGCAGCTGGCTTGTGACAGAGATCGCCGGAAAATACTGATCCACGGAGCAGCCAAGTATCTTGAGGAATCTGGAAAAGCGACTGCTGAAGAGAAGGGGAGATGCAGGAAGGATCCTGCTTCCCAAGAATCTGGATCCTAGCTGTTCCCGTGTACCTACTGCTCCTGCGTTTGCAGCTCCAGGATTGGCCTCTATAGTTACCACCAATCATGCCGTCAGTCCTGAGGACTCTTTGTCCTTCCTGGTCTTTGTAAGCGAAGAACTAGATGTCGTAACTGTTAAATAGACACAGTACTAGGTGTCTTTGAAGGCTATTGTGTGTTTATTCTTAAATAATGATTAACTGGCTGACATCCAAATCAAAGATGGGGAAATTAATTAAAGCCTAGCCCAATAGTTAATTGCCTTATTCAGTTCAAGGCACATCAAGTAAAGATGGAGAATGTTTAATAACTTAAAAGGAAATATGAGTTTTATTTGTCATATGTACATCAAAGCATACAGTGAAATGCTTTGTGATGTTCGTGACACTTCTCACACTTTGATCCCCTCTACATTTTTCTCTCTCTGCCCATCACTCCTTGGCTGCTTTCCATCTACCTCTAGTGCTCCCCTCCCCCTTTCTTTTTGTAGGCCTCCTGTCCCATGACCCTTACCCTTCTCCAGCTCTGTATCCCTTTTGCCAATCACCTTTCCAGCTCTTAGCTTCAGCCCACTCCCTCTGGTCTTCTCCTATCATTTCGGGTTTCCCCCTCCCCCTTCTACTTTCAAATCTCTTACTATCTTTTCTTTCAGTTAGTCCTGACAAAGGGTCTCGGCCCGAAACGTCAACAGTGCTTCTTCCTACAGATGCTGCCTGGCCTGCTGCGTTCCACCAGCATTTTGTGTGTTTCCAGCATCTGCAGATTTCCTTGTGCTAGTGAAATGCTTCATCTGAGTCACACACGGGCTGCGTTGGGGGCAGCCGGCAAGTGTTGCCATGCTTCCAGTGCCAATATAACACTAACTCTAACCAGTACGTCCTTGGAATGTGCAAGGAAATAGGAGCATCTGGAGAAAATCCAAGCAGTCATGAGGAGAACATACAAACTCCTTACAGACAGTGGAGGGAATTGAATAGACAGTTGTCCTGTAAAGCATTGTAAAACACTGTGCTGCCCCAAGGAATTTTAATTAAAAAGTCACTGAAGGGAAATTTTGTTCTTTTTCCATTACTTTCTAACTACAGAAAATTTTGTTCTGGGTGCATACAATTGGTTGCAAAATTGAAATTATTTCCTCCTAAACATGAGATATTCCGCAGATGCTGGACAATAGACAATAGACAATAGGTGCAGGAGTAGGCCATTTGGCCCTTCGAGCCAGCACCGCCATTCAATGTGATCATGGCTAATCATCCACAATCAGTACCCCATTCCTGCCTTCTCCCCATATCCCATGTCTCCACTATCTTTAAGAGCTCTAACTAACTCTTTCTTGAAAGCATCCAGAGAATTGGCTTCCACTGCCTTCTGAGGCAGAGCATTCCATAGATCCACAACTCTCTGGGTGAAAAAGGTGTTCCTCAACTCTGTTCTAAATGGCCTACCCCTTATTCTTAAACTGTGGCCTCTGGTTCTGGACTCCCCCAACGTCGGGAACATTTTTCCTGCCTGTAGTGTGTCCAATCCCTTAATAATCTTATATGTTTCAATCAGATCCCCTCTCATCCTTCCAAATTCCAGTGTATACAAGCCCAGTCGCTCCAATCTTTCAACATATGACAGTCCTGCCATCCCGGGAATTAACCTCGTGAACCTACGCTGCACTCCCTCAATAGCAAGAATGTCCTTCCTCAAATTTGGAGACCAAAACTGAACACAATATTCCAGGTGTGGTCTCACCAGGGCCCTGCAGAAGGACCTCTTTGCTCCTATACTCAACTCCCCTTGTTATGAAGGCCAACATGCCATTAGCTTTCTTCACTGCCTGCTGTACCTGCATGCTTACTTTCAGTGACTGATGAATAAGGACATCTAGATCTCATTGTACTTCCCCTTTTCCTAACTTGACACCATTCAGATAGTAATCTGCCTTCCTGTTCTTGCCACCAAAGTGGATAACCTCACATTTATCCACATTAAAATGCATCTGCCATGCATCTGCCCACTCACCCAACCTGTCCAAATCACCCTGCATTCTCCTAACATCCTCCTCATATTTCACACTACTACCCAGCTTTGTGTCATCTGCAAATTTGTTAATGTTACTTTTAATCCCTTCATCTAAATCATTAATGTATATTGTAAATAGCTGAGGTCCCAGCACCGAGTCTTGCGATACCCCCCCAACCAATTTTCTATCCATGTGAGTACCCTACCCCCAATACCACGTGCTCTAATTTTGCCCACTAATCTCCTATGTGGGAAATCCGAAGCAATGCACAAAGTGCTAGAAGAACTCAGCAGGTCAGGCAGGATCTACGGAAATGAATAAACAGTTTACATTTTGTGCTGAGATCCTTCTGGATTGGACAGGAAGGGGGAAGATGCCAGAATAAAAAGTTGGGGAAAGGGGAAGGTGATAAGTGAAGCCATGTAGGCAGGAAAGGTAAAGGGCTGCAATGAAAGAAATCTGGCAGGAGAGGAGAGTAGACCATACGAGAAAGGGAAAGAGGAGGGGACCCAGGGAGAAAATGATAAGCAAGTGAGACGAGTTAAGAGGCCACAGTGGGAAATAGAAGGGGAGGCGTGGGGAGGTTCAATTTTTTTTACCAGGAGAAATCAATATTCACGCCATCAGGTTGGAGGCCACCCAGACAGAATATAAAATATTGCTCCTCCACCCTAAGGGTGGCCTCATCATGGCACAAGAGGAGCCCATGCACCAATGTGTCAGAATGGGAATTAAAATGTTGATGACCAGGAAGCTCCACTTCTGGTGGATGGAAGCGCTCTGGCAATTTACAACGGGTCTCACCAATGTAGAGGATGTCACATTGGGAGTACCAGACACAATAGACAACTCCAGCAGATTCACAGAGGAAGTATTTCCTCAGCTGGAAATACTGCTTGGGGCTCTGAATGGAGGTGAGGGAGAGATGAGTGGGCAGGTGTAGCACTTTGACTGCTTGCAGCGATAAGTGCCAGGACGGAAGTTAGTGGGGAGGAATGAATGGCCAAGGGAATCACTGAGGGAGCGATCCCTGTAAAAAGCATGGGGTGCGGGAAGGTGAAGATATATTTATTGGTAGGATCCCTTTGGAGATGGCAGAAGTTGCAGAGAATAATATGTTGGATGTGGAGGCTTATGGGTCATAGGTGAGGATAAGATGAACCCTCTCATTGTTAAGGTAATGGGAAGATAGGGTGAGCATGGTTGTTTGGGAAATGGGGGAGATGTGGGTGAAGGCTGCATCAATGTGGAGGAAGGGAAATCCTGTTCTTTGAAGAAGGAGGACATCTATAATGTCCTTGAAAGGAAAGCTACATTCTGGGAACAGATGTAACAGAGACGAAGGAACTGAGAAACCAGCACAGCTGTCCCTGATGACTACACCTGCAAAAGGTGCATCCAGCTGCAGCTCCTGACAAACCGTGTTAGGGAACTGGAGCTGGATGAACTTCGGATCATTCGGGAGGCAGAGGCAGAAATAGACAGGAGTTTAAGGGAGATAGTCACCCCTAGGAGTCAGGAGACAGGTAGTTGGGTGACTGTCAGGAGAGGGAAGGGGAATAGACAGGAAGAGCAGAGCACCCCTGTGGCCGTTCCCATCAACAATAAGTATACCGTTTTGGATACTGTTGGTGGGGACGACCTACCAGGGACGAATTACAGTGGTTGCATCTCTGGCACCGAGACTGGACCCTCAGCTCATAAGGGAAGGAGGGAAAAGAGGAGAGCAGTAGTGATAGGGGATTCAATAGTTAGGGGGACAGATAGGAGGTTCTGTGGAAGAGATCGAGAATCCCGGATGGTCTGTTGCCTCCCTGGTGCCAGGGTCCGCGATATCTCGGATCGAGTTCTCAGCATTCTCAAGAGGGAGGGTGAACAGCCAGATGTCGTGGTCCATGTAGGGACCAATGACGTCAGTAGGAAGAGTGAGGAGGTCCTGAAAAGTGAGTTTAAGGAGCTAGGTGCCAAGTTAAAGGACAGGACCTCCAGGATAGCAATCTCAGGGTTGCTACTAGTGCCACGTGCAGGTGGGTTTAGAAATAGTAAGATAGTGCAGATCAATACATGGCTGAAGACATGGTGCAGGAGGGAGGGTTTCAGATTTATAGATAATTGGGCAGTTTTCCAGGGAAGGTGGGACCTGTTCCGGTGGGACGGTTTACATCTGAACTGGAGGGGGACAAATATTCTTGCAGGTAGGTTTGCTAGAGAGGCTCCAGTGGATTTAAACTAGATTCGAGGGGGGAGGGGAACCAGAGTGTAGGAACAGATGTATGGAAGAAGGAAGTAAAAGAAGATAGTAAAGTTGTTTGCACTGTTAGAGATAAACAGAGAGGAAGAGGTGGAGAGTTTCTTAAATGCATTTATTTTAATGCTAGGAGTATTGTAAGAAAGGTGGATGACCTTAGAGCATGAATTGATACCTGGAAATATGATGTAGCTATTAGTGAAACATGGTTGCAGGAGGAGTGTGATTGGCAACTAAATATTCCTGGATTTCATTGCTTCAGGTGTGATAGAATCGGAGGGACAAGAGGGGGAGGTGTTGCATTGCTTGTCAGAGAAAATATTACAGCGGTGCTCTGGCAGGATAGATTAGTGGGCTCATCTAGGGAGACTATTTGGGTGGAATTGAGGAATGGAAAAGGTGTAGTAACACTTATAGGGGTGTATTATAGACCACCTAATGGGGAGCGAGAACTGGAGGAACAAATTTGCATGGAGATAGCAGATATTTGTAGTAATCACAGGGTTGTGATTATGGGAGATTTTAATTTTCCACACATAGACTGGGAAGCCCATACTGTAAAAGGGATGGATTGTTTGGAGTTTGTAAGATGTGTGCAGGATAGTTTTTTGCATCAATACATAGAGGAACCAACTAGAGAAGGGGCAGTGTTGGATCTTCTGTTAGGGAATGAGATAGGTCAGGTGACGGAGGTATGTGTTGGGGAGCACTTCGGGCCCAGTGCTCACAATGCCATTAGTTTCAATATAATTATGGAGAAGGATAGGACTGGACCCAGGGTTGAGATTTTTTATTGGAGAAAGGCTAACTTTGAGGAGATGTGAAAGGATTTAGGAGGAGTGGATTGGGACAGTTTGTTTTATGGGAAGGATGTAATAGAGAAATGGAGGTCATTTAAAGGAGAAATTTTGAGGGTACAGAATCTTTATGTTCCTGTTAGGTTGAAAGGAAAGGTTAAAAGTTTGAGAGAGCCATGGTTTTCAAGGGATATTGGAACCTTGGTTAGGAAAAAGAGAGATATCTACAATAAATATAGGCAGCATGGAGTAAATGAGGTGCTCGAGGAATATAAAGAATGTAAAGAGAATCTTAAGAAAGAAATTAGAAAAGCTAAAAGAAGATACGAGGTTGCATTGGCAAGTAAGGTGAAAATAAATCCAAAGGGTTTCTACAGTTATATTAATAGCAAAAGGATAGTGAGGGATAAAATTGGTCCCTTAGAGAATCAGAGTGGACAGCTATGTGTGGCGCTGAAAGAGATGGGGGAGATTTTGAACAATTTCTTTTCTTCGGTGTTCACTAAGGAGAAGGATATTGAACTGTGTAAGGTAGGGAAACAAGTAGGAAAGTTATGGAAACTATGACGATGAAAGAGGAGGAAGTGCTGGTGCTTTTAAGGAATATAAAATTGGATAAATCTCTGGATCCTGACAGGATATTTCCTAGGACCTTGAGGGAAGTTAGTGTAGAAATAGCAGGGGCTCTGACATAAATATTTCAAATGTCACTAGAAACAGGGATGGTGCTGGAGGATTGGCGTATTGCTCATGTGGTTCCATTGTTTAAAAAGGGTTCTAAGAGTAAACCTAGAAATTATAGGCCTGTGAGTTTGACATCAGTGGTGGGTAAATTAATGGAAAGTATTCTTAGAGATGGTATATATAATTATCTGGATAGACAGAGTCTGATTAGGAACAGTCAACATGGATTTGTGCATGGAAGGTCATGTTTGACAAATCTTATTGAATTTTTTGAAGAGGTTACTAGGAAAGTTGACGAGGGTAAAGCAGTGGATGTTGTCTATATGGACTTCAGTAAGGCCTTTGACAAGGTTCCACACGGAAGGTTAGTTAGGAAGGTTCAATCGTTAGGTATAAGTAGTAAAATGGATTCAACAGTGGCTGGATGGGAGATGCCAGAGAGTAGTGGTGGATAACTGTTTGTCAGGTTGGAGGCCGGTGACTAGTGGTGTGCCTCAGGGATCTGTACTGCGTCCAATGTTGTTTGTCATATACATTAATGATCTGGATGATGGGGTGGTAAATTGGATTAGTAAGTATGCAGATGATACTAAGATAGGTGGCGTTGTGGATAATGAAGTGGATTTTCAGAGGTTGCAGAGAGATTTAGGCCAGTTAGAAGAGTGGGTCGAAAGATGGCAGATGGATTGTAATGCTGATAAGTGTGAGGTGCTACATTTTGGTAGGAATAAACAAAATAGGACATACATGGTAAATGGCGGAGCATTGAAGAATGCAGTAGAACAGAGTGATCTAGGAATAATGGTGCACTGATCCCTGAAGGTGGAATCTCATGTGGATAGGGTGGTGAAGAAAGCCTTTGATATGCTGGCCTTTATAAATCAGAGCATTGAGTATAGGAGTTGGGATGTAATGTTAAAATTGTACTAGGCATTGGTAAGGCCAAATTTGGAGTATTGTGTACAGTTCTGGTCACCAAATTATAGGAAAGATGTCAACAAAATAGAGAGAGTACAGAGGAGATTTACTAGAATGTTACCTGGGTTTCGGCATCTAAGTTACAGAGAAAGGTTGAACAAGTTCGGTGTTTATTCTTTGGAGTGTAGAAGGTTGAGGGGGTCTTGATAGAGGTATTTAAAATTATGAGGGGGATAGATGGAGTTGACGTTGATAGGCTTTTTCCATTGAGAGTAGGGGAGATTCAAACAAGAGGACATGAGTTGAGAGTTAGGGGGCAAAAGTTTCGGGGTAACACGAGGGGGAGCTTCCAGTAGAAGTAGTAGAGGCTGGTTCGATATTGTCATTTAAAGTAAAATTGGATAGGTATATGGACAGGAAAGGAATGGAGGGTTAAGGGGCTGAGTGCAGGTCGGTGGGACTAGGTGAGAGTAAGCGTTCAGCACGGACTAGAAGGGCCGAGACGGCCTGTTTCTGTGCTGTAATTGTTATATGGTTATATAGTTATATGGAAATAATACTTTTACAAGAGACAGGGTGACAAGAGGTATAGTCAAGATAACTGTGGGAATCGTTAGCTTTATAAAAGATATCAGTAGACATTTTGTCTCCATAGATGTACACAGATAGATTGAGAAATTTAAAGGCAGGGTGGAAGTTGGAGACAAAGTTGATGAAATTAACGAGCTCAGCACGGGTGCATGAAGCAGCACCAATGCAGTCTTCAATGTACTGGTTTTCATACTCAATGTTACAACTTGTGCAACAGATTGCCTGCAAAGAATGGACTTTGAGGGCTAAAGACATTTCATTCAGTATTTCTTTCAGTTCTAAAATACTAGCTCTAAAGAAAGCTGACACTGCAGCAAGCTTTTTTTTAATAGAAATATAAAATTTAGGTGAGAATTGCCTTTTAAATGTTTGCTTTTTAGTTTTGAAGTTCATAACATTTGCTTACTGCAAACTAACGCGAGAGTTTTAAAAAAGGATTTAGTGCTTTCCAGGGGTATATGATGAATAAACTCATCTCGGGCTTCCAAGCGGGTACAGGTATCAATTATAACCAAAGTTTCTGTGACAAACTTTGCCATCTTCATCAGGGATGATGCCTGGGAATGTCTAGTCTGGTGGTATTTTTCTGCTCTTACTCCTTGTTTACAATCAAATTCCAGTTCTTACTTAGAGCGAGACCTCCGTCTTTGTTAAAATTCTTTTCTTCTAGTTTTATTTCAATGGCTTCCTTTTAACAAAGACTTAAGAATTTGATTGTAAACAAGGTGGGAGAGCGGATACCTGATTGGAAGAGGTCTAACCAATTAGGATGGACGGATGACGGGGTATAAATACAACCAGACTAGACATGCTGAGGCATCATCCCTGATGAAGGTGGAGTTTGTAACTGAAATGTGGGTTCTAATCGATACCTGTCAAAGTCTCTGGCTGAAAGTCAGAGAAGTTTATTTGTCAATGCTCGTGTTCTTATACTTAGATCATACATTTCTAGTAAATGCAATCTCTATGGTTCTGTGAAGTGTTTCTGATATACTAATGATTTCCAAGGTGCTGTAATTATAACCATCTTCAAGAAAGGAGAGAGGTCCAATTGTTGCAGCTGTTTCCATGCCAGGCCACAGGAGAAATAAGTATAGTCCCTGTGAACTGTCTCCTCCCAGTGGTCAAAGGGCTGCCTCCTAAATTACACTGTCGATTTCATTGATCTAGATCAATGGAGCTGGACTTTGCTGCACGACAACTCCAAGAAGAATATAGAGATCAACAGTAATATTCCTTGCCTTACTAAAGATTTTAGCATCATTGTGAGCGGCAACGGAAATCCTCCTTCAAATTTGGTTACGGACAGTAATTCATCTCCATGATTAGTTTTGCTCCACAAAAGCATGCAAATCACAATACTTACCAATAAGCCTATACAGAACAAATCTCAGTGAAGGCCAGTATCAAGCAAGGCAATGTCATTGTCTCAGTGTTTTCTCTATATTTCTTGCTGAAATGTTATACCTCACCTCTAACAAACTTCCCGCAGGAGTGTTGTTAATCTTCAGAACTACCAGAAAACTGTTCAACCTATGGCAACTACACTCTACAACCAAAATTATCCAACCTGCAGATACTGGTTGCATCTGTTCTCACACAGATGCCAAGCTCTAAGCCTTTGTTGACATTCACTAAAGCACAAAAAAATGGCCCTCACATTCAACATTAACAAGACAAAGGTCTCTATCAACCTGCCCCTAAGGCTATCTGACAACATTGCAAGATTGTGAAAATATGTTCAAAGTTCAATGTACATTTTTTGTCAAAGTATGTTTGAGATTTGTTTCTTTACAGGCAGCCACAAAAAAAAGACAAACACCCAATGTGCAGATAAAGAAAACAAATCATGCAAACAATAAACACAAGCAAACAGTGTTCTGAAGTTCACAGGGAGTCTGAGCACAGAGCCAGGTAAATGTCACAGAGCAGCAAATTGAATTGGCCCGTCCCTCGCTTTGGGCCCCAAATCCCTGACCTTTTCAATCTGGCCTATCCCGTAAATTTTCATCCAAACGTCGGTTCAGTCGCTTTGATACGCTCTGGGTTCAGGACCCCGGCCTGCACCCGACCTTTTCAATTCGGCACAGCTCTTCAATCAATGGAAACTTGGGTCTTCCTTGCTGTCAGTGACGGGATTGCTGCCTCACTTTGCCTTGGTTCTGCAGCATCAAATTGTCTTCAAGTCTAAAGGGAATTTATGTGCTATTGCTTGTGATGATCATTTATCAGAAAAAGAGTGATTAACAAAGTATTTAGGTAGACAGTAATTGATGATAAAAATTCAGTGCTTCAGTACAGCCTTTAGTCAACTGAGGAAAAAGCTTACTGGAAAATTAAGACCTCAAACCTGGCACAAAAGTTATGGCAACAGCGATCCATGCCCACCAAATGTTTTTGAGACTTGGGATTATCCAGAGAGGGCATCTCAAGGAATTGGAAAACTACCACCAATGCTGTCTCTGTAAACTCTGTGAACTCTTCTAAAAAGGATAAGCAAAATAATTAAATTCTCTCCCAGGCCATCAAACCCAGCACGGAGTCCTAGTTACACTAAGCTACATTAGACAGGTCTTGTTATTTGCATGCCTGACACCAGACTCCAAAACAGTGCTAGGGTAGATTACCAGGACTGCAGCGGTAAAGGTTGTAAAGCAAGGATGTGCTCAGAATCTCCTTGAAGAAATGCAACATCTGCACTGATAGTGTCACGACTGCAGAAAAGGAGGAAATCATGGAGGGGTTGTCTACGGAGTCTCTGTGGGTGGAAGTTAGGAATACGAAGGGGTCAATAACTCTACTGGGTGTTTTTTATAGACCACCCAATAGTAACAGGGACATCGAGGAGCAGATAGGGATACAGATGCTGGAAAGGAGTAATAATAACAGGGTTGTTGTGATGGGAAAGTTTCTTGACACAATATTGTTACGAATGTGACGCAACTCTGAGGGGCAGAAGGGTACAAAGTCGCCCCCTCCTTTTTGAGAATCACAAGATCTCTATTAATTCGGGTCTGGGACCCAGGAAATGAGAGAGAGACGTCCAGAATACACAAGGTTTGGAATGTGTCCTGACCTCAGCGAAACGGAACCACTGATAACGGCCATTGTCTCTTGGAGACGGAATTGTGTATTGAGTATTGTACTATTCATTGAAACCCCTCAGGGGACAACCAGAGTGGGCTGGTTGAGGGATTGCATCATCCCAACCTGATTGACATCTGAGACCCCGTGAGTAAGGATAAAAGAGGATCTGGGGAACAACCCCTTTAGACGCACCAGGAGAAATGCTAGAGATCCCGTGACAGCGTTTAATAGCGACAGCTGGTGGGGGCTCGTGTGCGTCCTCCCTTGCCAGGGTGGCGGGCTCATCACGGAAGAATGGTTTAGCTAAAGGAGAGGCCACAAGTGAACGGCCACACCAACGGGACTCCTGACAGATCGAAATCATAAAAGGAAAGTCGGCAAGTTTTTCTCAAAATCTCTCTCTCTCTCCAACCATTGCAACAAAGCGGTCCCCAAAGCCTGCATGAACTGAGTGAACTTTATATTTCCATCGGACAATACATTATCCCCTAGACAACGATAGAGCTTATTTCTTATTATTATTATACCCGCACTTTTAGATTTAGTATTGACGACGTATATTATCTGTATATTTGCATATTATTTTTGTGTATTTTTACTAATAAATACTGTTAAAAATAGTATCATCAGACTTCAACGGACCTCTCCATCTTTGCTGGTAAGTGACCCAGTTATGGGGTTCGTAACAATATGTAGATAAGCCTACAAGAGGAGAGGCTGTACTTGATCTGGTATTGGGAAATGAACCTGGTCAGGTGAGGTCTCTCAGTTAGAGAGCATTTTGGAGATAGGGATCACAATTCTATCTCCTTTACCATAGCATTGGAGAAGGATAGGAACTGACAAATCAGGGAAGCACTTAATTGGAGTAAGGGGAAATATGAGGCTTTCAGACAGGAACTTGGAAGCATAAATTGGAAACAAATGTTCTCAGGGAAACATACGGAACAAATGTGGCAAATGTTCAGGGGTTATTTGTGTGGGGTTCTGCATAGATATGTTCCAATGAGACAGGGAAAGGATGGTAGGGTACAGGAACCATGTTGTACAAAGGCTGTTGTAAATCTAGTCAAGAAGAAAAGAAGAAATTATGAAAGGTTCAAAAAACTAGGTAATGATAGAGACCTAGAAGACTATAAGGCTAGCAGGAAGGAGCTTAAGAATGAAATTAGGAGAGACAGAAGACCTTGGTGGACAGGATTAAGGAAAACCCCCAAGGTATTCTACAAGTATGTGAAGAGCATGAGGATAAGATGTGAGAGAGTAAGACCAATCAAGTGTGACAGTGGAAAATGTGTATGGAAGCGCAGGAGATGGCAGAGGTACTCAATGAATACTTTCCCTCAGTATTCACTACGGAAAAGGATCTTGGCGATTGTAGGGATGACTTGAGGCAGACTGAAAAGCTTGAGCACGTAGATATTAAGAAAGAGGATGCGCTGGAGCTTTTGTAAAGTATCAAGTTAGATATGTCACCGGGACCGGACGGGATGTACCCCAGGCTACTGTGGGAGGTGAGGGAGGAGATTGCTGAGCCTCTGGCAATGATCTTTGCATCATCAATGAGGACAGGAGAGGTTCCGGAGGATTGGAGGGTTGCAGATGTTGTTCCCTTATTCAAAAAAGGGTGTAGGGATAGCCCAGGAAATTATAGACCAGTGAGTCTTACTTCAGTAAGTTGATGGAGAAGATGCTAAGAGGCAGGATTTATGAACATTTGGAGAGACATAATATGATTAGGAATAGTCAGCATGGTTTTGTCAAAGGCAGGTCATAGATTACGAGCCTGATTGAATTTTTTGAGGATGTGACTAAATACTTAGGCGAAGGTAGAGCCATGGATGTAGTGTATATGGATTTTAGTAAGGCATTTGATAAGGTACCCCATGCAAGGCTTATCGAGAAAGTAAGGAGGCATGGGATCCAAGGGGACATCGCTTTGTGGATCCAGAACTGGCATGTTCACAGAAGGCAAAGAGTGGTTGTAGATGGGTCATATTCTGCATGGACGCCAGTGACCGGTGGTGTGCCTCAGGGGTCTGTTCTGGGACCCTTACTCTTCGTGATTTTTATAAATGACCTGGATAAGGAAGTGGAGGGATGGGTTAGTAAATTTGCTGATGACACAAAAGTTGGGGGTGTTGTGGATAGTGTGGAGTGCTGTCAGAGGTTACAGTGGGACATTGATAGGATGCAAAACTTGGCTGAGAAGTGGCAGATGTAGTTCAACCCAGATAAGTATGGGGTGATTCATTTTGGTAGGTCAAATATGATGGCAGAATATAGCATTAATGGCAAGACTCTTGGCAGTGTGAAGAATCAGAGGGATCTTGGGGTCTGAGTCCATAGAGCACTCAAAGCTGCTATACAGGTTGACTCTGTGGTTAAGAAGGCATATGGTGCATTGGCCTTCATCAATCGTGGAATTAAGTTTAAGAGCCGAGAGGTAATGTTGCAGCTATATGGGACCCTGGTCAGACCCCACTTGGGGTCTGTACTCAGTTCTGGTCAGCTCACTACAGGAAGGATGTGGAAACCATAGAAAGGTTGCAGAGGAAATTTACAAGGATGTTGCCTAGATTGGGGAGCATGCCTTATGAAAGTAGGTTTAGCAAACTCGGCCTTTTCTCCTTGGAGCGACGGAGGATGAGAGGTGACCTGACAGAGATGTACAAGATAATGAGAGGCATTGATCGTGTTGATAGTGAGAGGATTTTTTCCCAGGACTGAAATAGCTAGCACGAGAGGGCATAGTTTTAAGGTGCTTGGAAGCAGGTACAGAGGAGATGTCAGGGGTAAGTATTTTTATGCAGAGTGGTGAATGCGTGGAATGGGCTGCCGGTGGCGGTGGTGGAGGCGGAAACGATAAGGTCTTTCAAGAGGCTCCTGGATGGATACATGGCTTTTAGAAAAATGGAGGGCTCTGGGTAAGCCTAAGTAGTTCTAAGGTAAGGGCATGTTCACCACAGCTTTGTGGGCCGAAGGGCCTGTATTGTGCTGTATGTTTGCTATGTTTCTATGTTTACATTTTTATTCTGGCTTCTGGCCTCCCTTTTCCAGTCCTGATGAAAACTTTCAGACTGAAATGGTGACTGTTTATATCCCTCCATAAATGCTGCCTGAATTCTGTTTATGTTGTGCAGATAAACATCAGATATTTATTTTTAAATTGATGGAAATATAGATATATTGGATCACAATGCTGATACGATACTAACTCCCAATTATTTATATTTTTTCAAAGGATTAACATGGTCAAAATATAAAATGTCATGTGTTACTTTTCTTCACAATCTATTTAAACCTTACCTTCATCTATGGATTTGACTCTAATATTTTTGGGTCTTGTCAAGAAAGGTTGATATTCTGTCCACCAGTTCCTCAAAAGATAGGGTAAAATAGCAAACATTAGTCTCTTCATGCTTATGCATTTAATTGCTTTTGAAATCAAAAACACATCATAGAGAATTGTTCAGACATCTAAATGCACTTCACATTAACTTATTATGATTTATTTACACATGATATTCTATTAAAATGTGCAGGCCACTGTAAATACAATTGCTTCTTAAAAGAAGCATTAAATATGTAATTCATATTTAGCCCTTGACAGCTTGTTAAAGATGCCCATATGTGAAGAAGATGTGTAATTTTCTATCTGCTCCCTTCCTTCATTGTCTATGTGTATCTAGATGCCTTGTGCTCTTTTCCTAACATTGTGACACTCAGTAATTATGATCTTCTCACTCCATTAGGCTGAATTGTTCTGACACATTGCTGGTCGTTTGATGAGAACCAATGATTCTCAGTCAACTTTCTGAAGGAAGTCATGTGCTGTCAGATGCTGAGTTTCTATCCTATCATTGGAAATGGCATCAACAGTGGCAGATCAATGCGTCTAAGAGAGGGTGAGAATTTTCCCCCCACATCGGGCCTTCAATTTTAGGTCAGGAAGAAATGACATAGAATCGCCAGTCATTCAAATTCTGTGGAAAAAGTGCCTCACTCACTTTAAGTTCTTCAAGTTTAAATTTTTGGTATTTTAACACACACACATGCGCGTGTGTGTGTGTATATATATATTTATATGTAATATTTATATTATAATAATTTATATTATGTAAATCAATTTTAAAAGTTTTAGTTGCCTCAATGAGAGATTTTAAAATGGTTAAAAAGCCTTTTATAGCCTTTGGCAGCTAACATTCCTGATAAGGGGCTTTAAATACAGTGCCTGCCAGTTATTCATAGCGTGGCGCCCACTCACCCAGATTCCTTGCATGCAGGGTGAGCTCATTAAATCTCAACATCTGGAATATTTCCAACTTATTCTGTAGACTTTTCTGGGAAGCTAGAGTAGGACTAGAGAGACATACAGCCCTATCAACCCACTTCATGCTATGTGGGTGCAGCATACAAAGGAGGATTGGAGAGGGAGCAGGAACATACAAAGAGGCAGGAAGAGTAAGGATTGGGCATCTAGGTTGGAGTTGTGTGTTTCAAATGGAAAGACACCTGACATTATAAAGTGGCAGCTGGGCAGAGGGATAGGGAAGTTGGTTGGTCAACTCCCCTGGAGAAGTTGCACATCAATTGTGTCACAGAGAACTTTGAGGACAACAAGTGAACATACAGAAGAGGCTATTGCAGATACATATTGAAATGTTATCTACTTGCCTAGCAGCAAGTGGGAGATGATATCAAAGAGCATGGGAAACATACATCTGCAACTTCTTGCATACCTTTCTAGTGAGTCTGAATTATATATTTTCTAAAAGAAAAGTGAAGGGTTTCGTGCATCCAATGTACAGTAGTTGATGCTGTGACTTCTACTTCTGAAAGAATTCAAATGACTTTGTGGCTCACTGGCCTCTCTGGTAATTCATGGCTTTGCTTGATTTCACATGGGAGAAGACTGCAGTTCATTAGGAGCAGGAAGATACTAGAAAAAGACCAATCTGATTGTTCAGATAGGTGAAGCATCATATGGTGCTTCATTCCTGTCTGCATACCCTTTATTCAGTGAAGGTGCAATCGTGTGTTAAATGATCATGGACAAGGAACTTGAACGTTTTCAGCAATACACATTATATAACTTGTTAATGAGTTTAGGCTGCTAATGCAAGGCCTTCCCTAAGGAAGTAGGGGTCTCATATCGACAGTAATGGCACGTAGTTCTAAACCTGAAGGCATTCCAATGGGTAAGTATTCAGTCATAACCAGCGCAGGTAGCTAAAATTGGTATGGCATGGTATTGTCAAATGTACCGAGGTACTGTGAAATCTTGTTTTTTGCATAGTGTCCATACAGATTAAATCATTACACAGTGCATTGAGAGTACAAAATAGTACTACAGCTACAAAGGAAGTGCAGTACAGGTAGACAATAAGGTGCAAGAACATAAAATCGATCCCTGGTTAAAAGTTCATGTGATTGTACTAGAGAAACATTCAATAGTCTTATAACGAGGTTGAAGCTGTCCTTGAACCTGGTGGTATGTGCTTTCAGCCTGACTAACAGAAATGTGGAAAAGAAAGGATGTTTAGGGTAAGTGGTGTCTTTGATTATATTGGCTGTTTTATTGGAACAGTGAGAAGTGTAGACAGAGTTCATGGTTTCCATTATGTGCTGAGTTGTGTGCATAACTCTCAGCAGTTTCTAATAGCCATGGGCAGAGCAGCTGCACTATCAAGCTAAGATGCATCTAGATAGGATGCTTTCTATGGTGCATTGATAAAAATTGGTAAGGGTCAGTGGGGACATGCAAAATTTCTTTAGCTTCCTGCCAAAGCAGAGGCATTGGTGAGCCTTCTTGGCAGTAGTATCTTTGTGGTTGGACCAAGGCAGCTTATTGGTAATGATCACTCCTAGGAATTTGAAGGTGTCAACTCTCTTAACATCAGCGTTATTGACAAAGATAGGAGCATGTGTACCATGCTCCTTCCTGAAGTCAATAGCTCCTTGTTTTGCTGACATTGAGAGAAAGGTTGTCTTTGACTTGCAATTCTGTGGAAAACGAGGACAAATTGATTAAATTGTGCTGCAATGACATCTTGATTCAAATACTTCCCTGGATATAAGCAACTGCTGGAGCAAAGCTCATAGGGATCATAGACCATAGATCGGTACAGCATAAGAACAGGCCATTCAGCTCTCAATGTTGTGCCAGACCACCTAAAAAGCAAATCAAAAACACCCAAACACTAATCCCTCCTATCTACACCATGTCCATATCCCTCCATACCCTTTACATCCAAAACTGGGACCCTCCTGTACGCCACGAACTCTGGGATCCCCCTGCCTCGTCCGAACTCTGCGATCCTTCCGCCTCGCCTCACCTCTGGGATCCAGCCCCGCCTGCCTTACCTCTTGCATGCCATGGCATCCCCATCCTGTCCTACCCCTAGTACTTCAGTGTCTGTGTCCTGCATTTGGGTCCAATCCTGCCCCTGTTCCTGACAGAACGACCCCACCAGGTATGGACCCAGCAACGCAGGCACTGGAGTCTAGTTCCCGTGACCCCGGGTGTTCTCTCCAGTCTGTACATTTTACCCCTCCCCACCCACCCGTAACGTTCCTGGCCCAGCAGACCCTTCTTGGTCGCCAGGATGCTCCCTTGGCGGGGTGGTACTGTTGGGGTCCGGTCTGAAGCCCGCCTTCCGGGTCTTGCTCCGGTCCACGGACTCCGGGCCTTGCAGCCAGCCCTCCTGTCACACGGAGCCATTGGATCATCTTGGCTTAAGGAGGTACACCTGTTGTCTATTGGGGGCCGGTGTTTGTAAGGGGCTCAGGGACTGAGCCTAGTTTTGGGGTCGTCCTGTTCCGAAGCCAGTTTAACCCGCTCTGTACCTGGACCGCTGGCTCTGAATCCTGTCTGTACCTGTTTCGCCCGCTCCGGATCCGGTTCTACCCTGGTTGCCACACTGCTCGGAATCCTGTTCTGCCCTGGTTGCCGGCCTGTTCTGCATATGCTCTATCCGGTTGGTCTTGTTCCCGTTTCTCTCCTGTGCGCTGGTCCCACTGTTCCACCTTATTTGCCTTGCCCGCGCTGTCGGTTGCCTTTACCAATGTACCCGGTGTATCACGGTAGTCCTGCTGCTCACCCTGGATCCAGCTTCCTTCTGATCCTTTGCCTCCATCGGGCAGGTCCGGCCGGACTGCCGCTGCCCGGTGGGGGTTCTGCCTTTTCCTACCTGTTGCCTCCATCGGGGAGGTCCGGCCGGACTGCCGCTGCCCAGCGGGGGTTCTGCCCCTTCCTATTCATTGATCCCTAAGGGTTGTGCCCCGCACCTGCCCAGGTGTCCGCGCCTTGCCCAGGCCTCTGTGTTTCTGCCTGGGATCCATGCGGTCTGCCCTAAGGACTCCTACCCTTTCCTCCCCTTGTTTCTCATGGGTTGTGCCCCGTACCTGCCCAGGTGCCTGCGCCTTGCCCAGGCCTCCGTGTTTCCACCTGGGATGCAGCCCTGCCCGGGATCCATGCGGCCCACCATGAGGAATCCTCCGGTCTGCCACTATCTCTGGGATCCTCCAGTCTGCCACGTACTCTGGGATCCTCCTGTCCTGCCTGAACACTGGGATCCTCCTGTCCTGCCTGAACTCTGGGATCCTCCTGTCCGCCACGAACTCTGGGATCCTCCTGTTTGCCACGAACTCTGGGACCCTCCTGTCTGCCACGAACTCTGGGACCCTCCTGTCTGCCACGAACTCTGGGATCCTCCTGTTTGCCACGAACTCTGGGACCCTCCTGTCTGCCACGAACTCTGGGATCCCCCTGCCTCGCCTGACCTCCGGGATCCAGCCCTGCCTGCCTTACTCCTTGCATGCCATGGCATCCCCATCCTGTTCTACCCCTAGTACTTCAGTGTCTGCGTCCTGCATTTGGGTCCAATCCTGCCCCCGTTCCTGACAAACCCGCCCATCTATATTTTCATCCAGGTCATTTATATAATCACAAACAGCAGAGGCCTCAGCACAGATCCCTGTGGAACACCGCTAATTTCAGACCTCCAGCTCGAATAAGTCCCTTCAACCACTACTTTCTGTCTTCTATGCACAAGCCGGTTTGAATCCAAACGGCCAACTGCGGACCCCATGCATCTTAGTCTTCTGGAGTAGCCTCCCATGAGGAGCTTTTTCAAACACCTTACTAAATCAATAAAACAACATCTACTACGCTAACCTGATCAATCTCTCTCATCGCCTCGTCAAAAAACTCAATCAAGTCATGCACAAAGCCAGGCTGGCTCTCCCTAATTAGGCCATGGGTTTCCAAATGCTCATATATCATATTCCTATGAATTTTCTCAAGTAATTTCCCTACAACTGATATGAGACTCACTGGTCTATAGTTCCCAGGATTTCCCTTGTTCCATTCTTAAATAGAGGTACATTAGCCACTCGCTAGTTCTCTGGGACCTAGCCTGTGGCTAGAGAGGACATGAAGATACTGGTGAAGTGCCCAGCAATCTAGTCTCTTGCCTCCTTCAAAAAGCTGGGGTAAGTCCCATCAGGCCCTGGGAACTTGCCACCTTAATGCTCATTAAGAAGCCCCACATTTCCCCCTCCTTGACCTCTAAATGCCCTAACGTATTTATACACTCAGCATTGATCTCCTGGTCCTCTATATTTCCTTGCTAAATACTGAAGCAACGTACTCAACTTTAAAGACCATCTGTGCAATAAGATATGCCTTAATACATCTCCTTTTGATGGTCAATAATGAGACACAGTAAAAAGGGCAAGGTCAGGGAGAAGAAAGAAGTGTACAAATCAGTGTTAGTGATGGGAAAGAAAAAATACAGTATTAAGGAGAAGACAATACAAGGAATAGAAAAATGAGTTTGAAATGCATGTACGTTAATACACAGATTCCAGTGCTGCAAACACGCAATATGGACTGAGGACTTAAGTGCTCATAGTAAATAGGGAAGGAAAAATGGAACTAGATTCTAACTGAGGAAGATAGTTAAATTCTAAAAACACCAATCAGAGACAGAATTGGTAGTCAATAGGATTGTGTGGATTGTCTATAGAAAGCCAGCATGGATGTATTAAAAACAAATTTGGCAACATTTTTTGATCAAGTAACTAAGAGGGTTGAAGAGGGAAATGGGGTACTTCCAGAAAGCATATGCCACGTATTTGTCATTAAGACTGGAGACAATGCAATAAAAGGGGCTGCACCAGCAAAGGAGGAACATTGAAGTAGAAACAGAAAAATGAGAGTAGCAGTTGGGACTGGAGGAAAACATGACTGATTTTGTCTCTCAAAACCACCTATCTGTGTCCAAATTAATCCTTTTTGATATCGTTGGTCACAAAACAAAATCAGTTTTCACAGCTTTGTGCAATGCATCCATGCTCTGTTGGCTGTGGCATTCTAGATTTTCACATTGAACTGAATTCAGAAATATCTTACCTTTGACTTAATTAGTCTACCCTTTCTCATCAGACTCTGAGCCTTTGTGCTACAGATGAAAGTGCTATGATGTATAATTCTAAACCATTGATCCCCTAATTTGGATGTTGATAATGCTTGTTTCTCAATGTGACACTGAACTACTGACAATCCAAACAGTACCAGAATGAGTCAGCACATAACCAAAGGATGTACTGCTTGCAGTCGCCCACAAAACATATTAAAGTTTGTAATCTGTAATCAAGGCAGACAGAAACATCTTTTACAAATTTCCATCACATGATTATTCTCTTTTCACTCCTGAAATTGGAAACTAACACTGTAAGTTTAATGACATCCTGGCCACCATCCTTCATTCTGAGCCCAAATACCATGAGATACAGGAGGAGAGTTAGGCCATTTGGCTCATAGAGTCTACTCCACCATTTCATCAAGAATCTCTTAATCTCAACCATAAATATACCCAATGACATGGCCTCCACAGCTGCCTGTGGCAACAATTTCAACAGATTCACTCTTCTCTGGTTAAAGAAATTCCTTATCATCCCCATTCTAAATGAATGTCCCTCTATTCTGAGGGACGTTCATTAACAATTGACTCCAACATCTTCCCAACCACTGAGGTCAGACTAACTGGCCTATAATTTCCTTTCTTCTGCCTCTCTTCCTTCTTGAAGAGTGGAGTGACACTTGCAATTTTCCAATCTCCTGGCACCATGCCAGAATCCATTGCTTCTTGAAAGATCATTACTAATGCCACCACAATCTCTTCAGCCACCTCTTTCAGAACTCTGGGGTGTAAACCATCTGGTTCAGGTGTCTTATCAACTTTCAGTTTCCCAAGCACCTTCTCCCTAGTGTTCCTTCCCAATCAATTTTGGCCAGCTCCTCTCTCATGCCTCTGTAATTCTCTTTACTCCACTGTAATACTGATACATCTGACTATAGCTTCTCCTCAAATTGCAGGGTGAATTCTATCATATTATGATCACTGCCCCTTAAAGGCTCTTTTACTTTAAACTCTCTAATCCCAACACCCAATCCAGAATAGCTGATCCCCTAATAGACTCAACCATGAACTGTTCTAAAAAGCCATTTCATAGGCATCCTACAAATTCCCTCTCTTGGGATCCAGCACCTACCTGATTTTTCCAACGTATCTGCATATTGAAATCTCCCATTATCATAACATTGCCCTTTTGACACGCATTTTATTCTCCAAATGTAATCTGTAGACCATATCTTTGCTACTTTTCGAAGATCTGTATATAACTCCAATCAGGATTTTTTAACCCTTGCAGTTACTGAACTGTACCCACAATTCTACATTTTCTGATCCTATGTCACCTCTAATGATTTGATTTCATTTTTTACAAGCAGAGCCACCCCACCCCCTCTACCTGCATACCCTTTCAATACAATGTGTATCGATGTACATTAAGTTCCCAGCTATAATCTTCTTTCAGCCACGATTCAGTGATATCCACAAAGTAATACATGCCAATCTGCAATGGTGCTACAAGTTAATCTACTTTATTCCATATACTGCATGCATTCAAATATAACAATTTCAGTCCTGTATTCATCACCCTTTTCAGTTTTGTCCCCCTTTTACATTGCAACTCATTCCGTAGACTGCAATTTTTCCTTATCATCAATCTCTCCTTGCTAGGAGTCTCATTACACACTTACTGTTTGTAAACCAACCACCCCTTCTCAACCCAGTCACTCCAGTTCCCATCCCTCTGCTAAGTTAGTTTAAGCCTTCCCGCTCTAGCAAACCTGCCTGCAAGGACATTGGTTCCCCCTTAGGTTCAGGTGTAATCCATTCCTTTTTAAACAGTTTGTACCTTCCCCAGAAGGGATCACAGTGATCCAGCAATCTGAACACCTGCCCCCTGCACTAGTTCCTCAGCCACACATTCATCTGACAAATCATCCTATTGTTACCCTCACTGGCATGTACCATTGAATGCTATCCAAAGGTTTCTACTTTGGAGGTCCTGCTTTTCAGCTTTCTACCTAGCTCCCTAACATCCTTTTTTTCAAGACCTCCTCATCTTTACTACTGATGTTATTGGTGCCAATATGCACCAAGACTGGCTGCTCTCTCTCCCGCTTTAGAATGCCATGGTTCTGATCTGAGGCATCCCTGATCCTGGCAACTGACAGGCAACATACCATCCAAGAAATTGTTTGATCACCAGGAATAAAGAAGCAAACAGCATTTTTGTTTGCTCATCATGCCCCTAAATTTGAACGAGAATTGATTTTCTCCACCATAAGCCTATAGATGCTAAGCTTCAGTGAATCAAGTCAACTTTTATTGTCATTTCGACCATAACTGCTGGTACAGTGCATAGTAAAAATGAGACAACGTTTTTCAGGACCATGGTGTTACATGACACAGTACAAAAAAATAGACTGAACTATGTAATAAAAAAGAAACAACACAGAGAAAGCTACACTAGACTACAGAATCACCTCTGCTGTTGTATGAACCTGGACCTTCTACATCTGCATACTTACTATGCTCTTCCCAATGGTTTCATGTTGAAGCAAAGTACCTTAGTGTTGGAATAATGCTTACGTATGGATCTACCAGGAGATGATATTGGAGAGATATAGTTCTACTGGGCCATGATTCTATTTGGTTAGATTACTGCAGAGGCATAATTCTGCTAGCATGTTACCACTGAAGGATGGTTCTATTTGACTACACATCTGCGTGGAGATAGAGCTGCTGGGACATGGCTTCATATGTAGACTAATGGGGTACATATTAGTCATTAACCATATATAACAATTACAGCACGGAAACAGGCAATCTCGGCCCTTGTAGTCTGTGACAAATGCTTACTCTCAGCTAGTCCCACTGACCCGCACACAGCTCATAAACCTCAATTCCTTTCCTGTCCATATATCTATCCAATTTTACTTTTGTTATGACCCCAGCCCCCTCCTTTGTGAGATTCGCAAGAGCCCTAGTCAAGGGGGGGTCAAATGACCCAAGAGAGAGAGGGAGACGTGCTGAAGACCACGTTCCCCCGGGAAGCAGAATAAAGCGACTCTTTGACTATTGTCTCATGAAGACCACGTGTAAAGCCCTCGGGCAAAGTGGGCTGGTCGCTCAACAAGACAAAAACCTCGGACATAGCCATTGTCTTGGGAGACACCTTTGTGGGATAAGGAACTGGCCTACGTGCAAAATCTCAGGGCAATGTGAGGTGGGTGATGGGGGAAGGATTGCCTCGCCCCCCCCCCCCCACCCTGATGGACATCTACAACCCTGCCAGTCCAGATAAAAGGTGGGCTGCCGAGGCAGGGCGCCAGACGCACCAGAAGATACGTGAGAATTCCTGCGACCGCGTTTTGAGAGTGACAGCCGGCGGTGGGGTTCGTGTGCGTCCTTTCCTTGCCTGGGATTGGCGACCTCACCACGGAAGAACGGCCTAGCTACAGGGCAAGCCACAGATGAGAGTCCATTCCCCAACGAGACTTCCGACTACCTCCTACAGGTTGGAAAACCTGTCGGGTAAATGTTTCATTCTCTCTCTCTCTTTCTAACAAAAGTGCACCAATGCGACACCACGACAACGGCAGCGGGTGGAACTGCAGTGACCGCAAAAAGACTTTTAAATATCCAGTAAACAATATATATCTACATTACCCCTAGACAACGATACAGCTTATTTCTGATTGATTATTACTATACCTGTGCTTTAGATTGAGTTGTGACGACGTATATGATCTGAATGTTTTGTATTAACCATACGTTTGTGCCCCTTTATAAATAAAAACGTTTGAAAATAGTAGCATCAGGCTTCGGTGGACCCATCTATCTTTGCTGGAAAATTACCCGGTTACTGGGGAACGTAACAAGTGGGTTGCTCATCCCGGATTTGAAACCAAAGGGGAGGCTCAGTGAATCGGGCTGTAAGTCCAAACTTAAATCTGGTTACGCAGGTAGCCAGACAGGAAACCAGCAAAGATGGATGTGGGTGAATTTATGAGAAATCCGACTGTAGAGGCGCTACGGACGGCTACCAAATCAGACTTGGTAAATCTGGCAAAGGGGTTAGGCCTCGCAGAGGTGAGGTCATCAATGAAAAAGCAGGAAGTGCGAGGGGTCATAAATCAGTATTACATTGAAAAGGAGGTGTTTGCAGCTGAGGATTTGGAAAATATCCCCGAAAAGAGATTAGCGAGTGGGACAGATCAGGTAGAGTTGGAGAAAGTAAGGTTGGACCATGATCTTAAAGTAAAGCAGCTAGAAGCAGCTGCAAAGGAAAAGGCTGAGGAACTAGCTGAAAAGGAAAAGGAAAGGGAGCAGGTGTTCAAACTAAAGGAATTAGAGATGAAACGGGGTCATGAGTTCCAGCTAAAGCAGCTAGAAGCAGAAGCAGAAGAGAAAGAGAAACAAAGGAGCCAGAGAGAGGGAAAGCAGCGATCCCTATCGGGTATGCAGTGGTAATCAGAAAATCGGCAAGAGGGTCCCAGGGGAGCAGAGAGCGCAAGGGGTCGGAGATTTATATGTCACACGGAACCGTGTCTGTGAGGAAGGGGGACCCGCCAATTCCCGTACGGATTTGGAGAAACACGGGGGCAGAGCTATCATTAATTAGCCGTAACGTATTACAATTCGGACCTCCGACGGGCGAGGTAGCCCTGAGAGGAATAGGAAAAGGGACAGAAAGGGTGTCTTTGCGTAGGGTCATTTTGGATTGTGAGCTGGTGTATGGATCAGTTGAAATGGGAATGCCATCAGAATTCCTGAGAACTGACGTGGATGTCCTCCTTGGGAACGATTTAGCAGGAGGAAAAGTTTGGTCGGCCATGACTATGACCCGCTGACCGGTGCGTGTTGAGGCCCCGCCCATAGAGTCCCCGAGCTATCCCGCATGCGCGGACACTCGCAGCCTGTCGAGAGCGGCAGCTGAGAACGGGAGCAGTTTAAAATTGGCCAGTTTTGATTTGGCCCAGACGTCTTTACCGACCCTGTGCCATGAGGGTTTCGAGGGTGGTAAAACGAGGAATAGTAACTTAAAAGGGAGTAAGGGAGAGAAGGTAGATCTGCCCTTAGCGAAGAAAAAGGTCCTAGAGGTAGGAAATAAAGATGAGAAACAGATAAAGCTGTTAAAAGGTCCAGGGCTGGACATGGATGATCTGTCTGGTTTGGCAGGACTGTTTGAAGAAGTTGAAAATTCTAAAGGTGTTCCCGATAATGAAATGAGGGCAGTCCTAGATGAAAAGGATGCCATTACCTTGAAGAAGTTTGCTGGGTTGGCAGATGGGGTTGTTTCAGCCCGCGGGGTTGAGTTTACTCCGGAAGTGAGTTGCCCAGAGAGTAACTGGGAGGATCAGGGGAATTTAGAATTTGAAAAGGGTACGGGTATTGAAAGCCTGGAAGAGGCCAATGCCCCGTTTGAGTGTGTCCAAGATGGGGATGCACGTAGTCCTGAACCTAGTCACGGAGCTCAGAAAAAGTCTGAGGTATTTGACTCAGCTGGACGAGACGGTCATCCTTTTGGAGCAGATAGACTTGGTTCGGGAAAGAAAGGGTTAACCTTGGGGAGTGCGAGTTCCCAGAGAGTTGTGCTGAGGGGAGTGATCAGAGTTAATGTGAAGTTTACGAATGGGGAGATAACTGTTGTTGTGGGGGAGAACGGTAAATCTGTAGTTCCCAACTCGAATGAAAAAAGGTTAAAGTCTAGATTGATGCCTGCGCATCGAGTACAGGCTGATTTGGAATGTAAAGGTGCCTCACACGCTATTGTTATTCAAGAAAGCGCTGCGAGGAAGCTGAAATTTAAATGCGGCCGGAGGAAAAGGTTTGCACTGAAACACATCAGCCTGTATGGTCTTGGAAAAAGGGTTAACTACCTGGGTGGCCTTAAAGATGTGGGTGGAAATTCCCCTGATGGACTAGGTTGGGGACGGGGAGTTAAGAGAATAACCCTTGTGGGAAGGAAAGGCGGGAGAGTACCTCGCCAAATTACTCACGTTCCCCACGGGGGGACTCACCGGGAAAAGGCGATGGGTAATAGAAATGCCATTTTTAAACAGCAACGCCGGTTGTACGGATTCGCGCCAAAGCCTGTGAAAAATAAAGACAACCCCTTTGGAGACCTGCCGGTGAAATAACACGACCGAAACGATTAGTATTTGTATAAACTTTTGTAGATGCACCTAAGCTAAGATCACACCTCCTTAGTTTTGTTGCTGAAGAAAATAAATAAATAGGTGGTTATTGAGCTGAAGTTTGATGCTACCAGACTTTAGTACGGTACGCGATGTTAAGATATTAAAGAAAGGGACACTGTAATTGTTACCTGTTTAGATACTGACTTGAATGTATAACGGTAGTACTCTGTGAAGAGAGGAGCTTGTGTATTGTGTTAGAAAAAAAAATCCTATAAGACTCTGTATCAACTTGTTTTTAACCGCTGGTAAAAAAACTTTTAAGAGGGGAGGTGTTATGATCCCAGCCCCCTCCTTTGTGAGATTCGCAAGAGCCCTAGTCAAGGGGGGGTCAAATGACCCAAGAGAGAAAGGGAGACGTGCTGAAGACCACGTTCCCCTGGGAAGCAGAATAAAGCGACTCTTTGACTATTGTCTCATGAAGACCACGTGTAAAGCCCTCGGGCAAAGTGGGCTGGTCGCTCAACAAGACAAAAACCTCGGACATAGCCATTGTCTTGGGAGACACCTTTGTGGGATAAGGAACTGGCCTACGTGCAAAATCTCAGGGCAATGTGAGGTGGGTGATGGGGGAAGGATTGCCTCGCCCCCCCCCCCCCCACCCTGATGGACATCTACAACCCTGCCAGTCCAGATAAAAGGTGGGCTGCCGAGGCGGGGCGCCAGACGCACCAGAAGATACGCGAGAATTCCTGCGACCGCGTTTTGAGAGTGACAGCCGGCGGTGGGGTTCGTGTGCGTCCTTTCCTTGCCTGGGATTGGCGACCTCACCACGGAAGAACGGCCTAGCTACAGGGTAAGCCACAGATGAGAGTCCATTCCCCAACGAGACTTCCGACTACCTCCTACAGGTTGGAAAACCTGTCAGGTAAATGTTTCATTCTCTCTCTCTCTTTCTAACAAAAGTGCACCAACGCGACACCACGACAACGGCAGCGGGTGGAACTGCAGTGACCGCAAAAAGACTTTTAAATATCCAGTAAACAATATATATCTACATTACCCCTAGACAACGATACAGCTTATTTCTGATTGATTATTACTATACTTGTGCTTTAGATTGAGTTGTGACGATGTATATGATCTGAATGTTTTGTATTAACCATACGTTTGTGCCCCTTTATAAATAAAAACGTTTGAAAATAGTAGCATCAGGCTTCGGTGGACCCATCTATCTTTGCTGGAAAATTACCCGGTTACTGGGGAACGTAACACTTTAAATGACAATACCGAACCTGCCTCTACCACTTCTACTGGAAGCTCGTTCCACACAGCTACCACTCTCTGAGTAAAGAAATTCCCCCTCGTGTTACCCTTAAACTTTTGCCCCCTAACTCTCAAATCATGTCCTCTTGTTTGAATCTCCCCTACTCTCAATGGAAAAAGCCTATCCACGTCAACTCGATCTATCCCCCTCATTATTTTAAATAACTCTATCAAGTCCCCCCTCAACCTTTCTCTGTAACTTAGGTGCTGAAACCCAGGTAACATTCTAGTAAATCTCCTCTGTACTCTCTGTATTTTGTTGACATCTTTCCTATAACTCGGTGACCAGAACTGTACACAATTCTCCAAATTTGGCCTTACCAATGCCTTGTACAATTTTAACATTACATCCCAATTCCTACACTCAATGCTCTGATTTATAAAGGCCAACATACCAAAAGCTTTCTTCACCACCCTATCCACATGAGATTCCACCCTCAGGGAACTATACACCATTATTCCTAGATCACTCTGTTCTACTGCATTCCTCAATGCCCTACCATTTACCACGTATGTCCTATTTTGATTATTCCTACCAAAATGTAGCACCTCACACTTATCAGCATTAGACTCCATCTGCCATCGCTCAGCCCACTCTTCTAACTGGCCTAAGTCTCTCTGATAGCTTTGAAAACCTACTTCATTATCCACAACACCTCCTACCTTAGAATCATCTGCATACTTACTAATCCAATTTACCACCCCATCATCCAGATCATTAATGTATATGACAAACAACATTGGACCTAGTACAATTAGACCTAGTAACTAGGACCCAGGACCTAGCCCTGAGGCACACCACTAGTCACCGGCCTTCAACCTGACAAACAGTTATCCACCACTACTCTCTGGTATTTCCCATCCAGCCACTGTTGAATCCATTTTACTACTTCAATATTAATACCTAACGATTGAACCTTTCTAACTAACCTTCCGTGCGGAACCTTGTCAAAGGCCTTACTGAAGTCCATATAGACAACATCCACTGCTTTACCCTTGTCAACTTTCCTCATAACTTCTTCAAAAAATTCAATAAGATTTGTTAAACATGACGTTCCATGCACAAATCCATGTTGACTGTTCCTAATCAGACTCTGTCTATCCAGATAATTATATATACCATCTCTAAGAATATGTTCCATTAATTTATCCACCACTGACGTCAAACTCACAGGCCTATAATTGCTAGGTTTACTCTTAGAACCCTTTTTAAACAATGGAACCACATGAGCAATATGCCAATCCTCCGGCACCATCCCTGTTTCTAGTGACATTTGAAATATTTATGTCAGAGCCCCTGCTATTTCTACACTAACTTCCCTCAAGGTCCGAGGGAATATCCTGTAGGATCCAGAGATTTATCCAATTTTATATTCCTTAAAAGCGCCAGCACTTCCTCCTCTTTAATCGTCATAGTATCCATAACTTCCCTACTTGTTTCCCTTACCTTACACAATTCAATATCCTTCTCCTTAGTGAATACCGAAGAAAAGAAATTGTTCAAAATCTCCCCCATCTCTTTCAGCGCCACACATAGCTGTCCACTCTTGATTCTCTAAGGGACCAATTTTATCCCTCACTATCCTTTTGCTATTAATATAACTGTAGAAACCCTTTGGATTTATTTTCACCTTACTTGCCAAAGCAACCTCGTATCTTCTTTTAGCTTTTCTAATTTCTTTCTTAAGATCCTTCTTACATTCTTTATATTCCTCGAGCATCTCATTTACTCCATGCTGCCTATATTTATTGTAGATATCTCTCTTTTTCCTAACCAAGTTTCCAATATCCCTTGAAAACCATGGCACACTGAAACTTCAACCTAACAGGAACATAAAGATTCTGTACCCTCAAAATTTCTCCTTTAAATGACCTCCATTTCTCTATTACATCCTTCCCATAAAACAAACTGTCCCAATCCACTCCTCCTAAATCCTTTCACATCTCCTCAAAGTTAGCCTTTCTCCAATCAAAAATCTCAACCCTGGGTCCAGTCCTATCTTTCTCCATAATTATATTGAAACTAATGGCATTGTGATCACTGGACCCGAAGTGCTCCCCAACATATACCTCCGTCACCTGACCTATTTCATTCCCTAACAGAAGATCCAACACTGCCCCTTCTCTAGTTGGTACCTCTGTGTATTGCTGCAAAAAACTATCCTGCACACATTTTACAAACTCCAAACAATCCAGCCCTTTTACAGTATGGGCTTCCCAGTCTATGTGTGGAAAATTAAAATCTTCCACAATCACAACCCTGTGCTTACTACAAATATCTGCTATCTCCATGCAAATTTGTTCCTTCAGTTCTCGCTCCCCATTAGGTGGTCTACAATACACCCCTATAAGTGTTACTACACCTTTCCCATTCCTCAATTCCACCCAAATAATCTCCCTAGACGAGCCCTCTAATCTATCCTGCCAGAGCACTGCTGTAATATTTTCTCTGACAAGCAATGCAACACCTCCCCCTCTTGTCCCTCTGATTCTATCACACCTGAAGCAACGAAATCCAGGAATATTTAGTCGCCAATCACACTCCTCCTGCAACCATGTTTCACTAATAGCTACAACATCATATTTCCAGGTATCAATACATGCTCTAAGCTCATCCACCTTTCTTACAATGCTCCTAGCATTAAAATAAATGCATTTAAGAGATTCTCCACCTCTTCCTCCCTGTTTATCTCTGACAGTACAAAGAACTTTACTGTCTTCTTTTACTTCCTTCTCCCAATCATCTGTTCCTACACTCTGGTTCCCCTCCCCCCTTGTATCTAGTTTAAATCCACTGGAGCCTCTCTAGCAAACCTACCTGCAAGAATATTTGTCCCCCCCCCCCCAGTTCAGATGTAAACCGTCCTGCCGGAGCAGGTCCCATCTTCATTGGAAAACTGCCCAATTATCTATAAATCTGAAGCCCTCCCTCCTGCACCATGTCTTCAGCCACATGTTGATCTGCACTATCTTACTATTTCTAAACCCACCTACATGTGGCACCGGTAGCAATCCTGAGATTGCTATCCTGGAGGTCCTGTCCTTTAACTTGGCACCTATCTCCCTAAACTCACCTTTCAGGACCTCCTCACTCTTCCTACCCACATCATTGGTCCCTACATGGACCACGACATCTGGCTGCACACCCTCCCCCTTGAGAATACTGAGAACTCGATCCTAGATATCGCGGACCCTGGCACCAGGGAGGCAACAGACCATCCGGGATTCTTGATCTCTTCCACAGAACCTCCTATCTGTCTCCCTAACTATCGAATCCCCTATCACTACTGCTCTCCTATTTTCCCTCCTTCCCTTCTGAGCTGAGGGTCCAGTCTCGGTGCCAGAGATGCAACCACTGCAACTTGTCCCTGGTAAGTTGTCCCCACCAACAGTATCCAAAACGGTATCCTTATTGTTGATGGGAACAGCCACAGGGGTGCTCTGCTCTTCCTGTCTATTCCCCTTCCCTCTCCTGACAGTCACCCAACTACCTGTCTCCTGACTCCTAGGGGTGACTATCTCCCTGAAACTCCTGTCTATTTCTGCCTCTGCCTCCCGAATGATCCGAAGTTCATCCAGCTCCAGCTCCAGTTCCCTAACGCGGTTTGTCAGGAGCTGCAGCTGGATGCACCTTTTGCAGGTGTAGTCATCAGGGACAGCTGTGCTCACCCTGACTTTCCACATACTGCAAACGGAGCACTCAACTGCCCTAACTGCTGCCTCCATTACCTACTCCTAATCTAATTAGATTAATTAAAGGAGCTTTCCCGGCCTTACCTCACCTGGAGTGAAACTCGTACTCAGCCTTTGCTCGCTATTTAAATTCTCCCGCTGACTTTCACGTACTTGTGCCCCATTCAAACCTTGCCTCTGCCTGTTCTCGCCGAAGCCAAAGCCGTTTCACTCTGCCTCAGTCCACTCTGACAATGGCTGCTACGCTGATGGCCGCTGTATATGGCGGTCTTTCTTTTTAAACCTTTGGCGTGCTACGTCACGCGCCTGCGCAGTCTAGCCTCTTTGCCCCGATCAGTTTTAAAAATACGGCTTCTCTCTGAGCTTCTTTTACCTCTTCCCTCGATTAAGATATGCTATATTTGGCACCTCTGTGATATAGCTCGGAAGGAAGTTTTAAGAAAAACTGCTGCATCCTCACACATGGAAAGCCTTGCCTGAAGAGTAATTCATATCTCTGCTGACCTCTAAATAATTACAATATGCACACAGTCCTTTATTTATTTGTATTAGATTTCCTTAGAATAGAGATTAGAATTTCATATTTAGACACTTGCCAGTCACAAATGGAGAATGTACCTTTTAAGGCTAATTTCATCAGCATGCTCAAAGACCTGTCACCTAACATCCAGTGAAGCCAAAATCATCTAGGCTTTGCCAGAGATGAACTGCTGAGCTTCTCAGCAATATCACTCTGAAAAACAAATAATATGTGAGTGTTAGGGGTTGCGACCATACCAATGGCTGAAAAAATGATTAAGTGTGAATCAGATGATCTGTTGTAATAAAATCATATCTGATTTTTCTGAACTCAGAGAGAATATTACTCATTTAGCAATCTGATCATTCCAGGAATCAATCTCATGACACGCAATGCTCACACATAACCTTCATGAAATTAGTATTTATTAGTTTCTTACTATTTAAAAATTATTGAACCAGATCTTGCCGTCAAATCCTGATTGTTCCAAAACATAAGTCTGATTTATTTATTAATTTAGATATACAGCGTGGACTAAGCCCTTCTGGCCCAACAAGCTGCACCACCCACCCAAGGTCCAGGTCCATACAACAGCAGAGGTGATTCACTGAAGCTTAGCATCTATAGGCTTATGACGGAGAAAATCAATTCTCATTCAAATTTAGGGGCATGATGAGCAAACAAAAATGCTGTTCACTTCTATTTAATCCCAACCTATTCACAAAATAATTTACAATGACCAATTAACCTACTAACTGGTATGCCTTTGGAACTTGGGAGGAAACAAGAGCACCTGGAGGAAACCCACGCGTTAATGCGGAGGACATACAAAATCCTCACAGATGGTGTTGGAATTGAACTATGACACCCTGAGCTGTAATTGCACCATCGTAACCACTATGCTGTGGCTTATGGTTGATAATTCAACTGAAGATGTTTATACCTAGAGTACTCCTGCACTGATGGTTGAGGTGGTTCATCTCCAACAACTATAATTATGTATTTTTGTGTATAATCCAAGCTTGTACAAATATTTCCTCTTGGTGCCCACTACCCTGATGCGTAACTAGTAAATGTGGGTAATTTTGCAACAGAATTTTCAACTGAAAATATATATGGAATGATATCAGATTATTTATTTGGGCATTTCCATTGAAATAATTGTTGAAACAACTTTTTTGAGCATTTAATTGAGAAGCTAAGTTTATAACATGACAGAACTACAATGACACATATTGAAGCCATGGATCTTTCCCTGAAAGAGCACTTCCGAAACTGGGGAAAAACCTGTTCCAATTAATAAAATGGAAAAGAACTTCAAAGGTGGAGTTCAATGAATAAACATTGCCACATTACTTGATTAACATATACAGCAAACAAATGAATTTCTACCTAGCACATAACTACACATCTGAAAACACTGAAGCTTTGGTGAGTAACTCAACTTATCCTATAACTTATACCAGATATACTTTTCTTTTTAATCTTTTGCCATTGTTTCATGACATCAACATTTAATGCTGGAGATGCCTGAAATTAATCCATCTTGCCTCCTCTTATTTTAGGTCCGTACTTAATATTCTCCTTCAGTGAACTGAATGAAATCTCTTTAATCTATCAAAACTCTACCCTTCACTTAAGAGTCATAGAGCTATACAGTGTGGAAATAGGCCATTCAGCTCAACTAATAACACTCCATAAAGCTCTCAACATTTCCAATCTTTTAACTGTTCTTAAAAAGCTGTTATTCCACCTGCCTTAATTGCTTCCATGGCAGCTCATTCAACAAAGATAGCACCTTTCATGTAATAAAAAAAGCTGTCCACCAAGTTCCTATTAAATCTTTTCCCTCTTGCCTTAAACCTATAGTCTACCTTCTAATGCTAGATTTCTAAATCTTGGGAAAAAGACTGAGTGCATTTACTCTATTTATGCCCCTCATGATTTTCATACATCTCTATAAGATCACCTCTCAGTATTCAAGACTCCATAAAATAAGGTTCTGGGCTGTCCAACCTCTTTGTATAACTCTGTTCTGCAAGTGTTGACAACACCCTTGTTAAATCCTTCAATATTCTAAAAGGATTTAGATTTAGTTCTTAGTCTTGAGATGCCAAAATCAAATAGCAATTAAGGCAGGGCAGAAAACAAAACAAACTCCTGTTGCAGCAGAGTAAATTTACAGCAGCCTATGACTTACAGGGTCTCTGGCTGCAGTCACCACCACCTTTTGCTTGACCTTGTGCCGCATTAATGTACATGAGTTCTAAAAAATAGTGGCCTGGCAAGCCAACTGCATAGAATAATGGAAATATTTGTTTTAAGATCTTTAGTATCTACAGCAGAATGAGCATCATTGGTATCCTCAACAAATTTCCAAGATTTAAATTAAGGGCTTGTATTAACTACGTTAGCTAAATTTTGAATGAATCTATAAAATATTGAAATTAATAAAATCAATACTAAACCTAGTATTTTTCCTATTACTTAGTTGAGACATTGTCCTCCTCACTGTATATCATTTGCTAAGATATCCAAATGAGGAAAATAAGTAACAGGATACTTATGCTTCAATATTCCTCAGATAAACTATGTCATCTCTTTCAAGGGAGAATTTTTATCATTCATGTCCAAGGTCCAGTTTTTGTGCATTCCGATCCTTAGGTAACTGGACTAAGATTAAGAACTCAAATGAATATGGAAAGTGAAACTCACTGTAATTTCATAACTGCTTTTACATTGCTTTAACAAACTATGTTAGAAAACTTGAAAACCTCTATCCAATGCACCCTTAACCATTCCCCAAAATTGTGTCCTCTATCAGTTTTGTGAAGTATTGCTCTTGGATTGTGAACAAGACATGGATGCAAATACTGGAAAGAAAACCGGTAAAACATCTGGTTCCCACATCTATAATTACAGCATTAATGAGTACTTCTAGCCTGCATTATAATGGAACAAATCCAACTTAAAAACATTTGCGTAACAACCAACTTCTGGTGGAAACCACGTTTATAACATTAGGTTAGGCAACCAGTTATTACAATTTCTGTAACATTGTAAAACATATTAGTGATGATGTACACTTTGGTTTGGACAAATAAGTAAAAATACATCAAGAAGATAAGCTAAAAAGAAATGTAATGACTACTTAGCTTACTGTAGGACCCCTTGTGTGCTTACATGTACTTGGAAGGCCTCAGATGCAGCTACAGTTCAGATTTTGCTTTTTCATAACTTAAGGATGCCTCCTTGGAAATGATTCCAACTATTCTCTTTCCTGATTATATTTGATTGGTGGAAACAGCATTAATTGTGTAGGAAAACTTTCTGTAATTGTACCTAAAGAGTTTTTAAACTTGCTTGTGCAAACACACACACATACACACTACATCCAGAGTGATGAAAATGACACCAGTTACACAAAAAGCATTAGAAACATATCTTCAGGATCAGTAGTACTTCAGGATTACTAATTAGAATACAGACTATGTGTTAACAGAATGCAAGAGCTCAAAGCAAGCTGTACACACTACTGGAGAGATTGAGAAAAATATACAATAGTCAAATGGCAAATCTGAATGTTCATAGTACAAAGTTACCACAGGTAGGTTTTTTCATTCAAGATTGCAGCAGATAATAAAATCCACAGGAAAATTGTTCACATTGTAAAAATTAAAAAAAAAAGAATATTACATGGGTACAAAATAGTTCAGTTAAAACACTTTTCCAACAAAATAAAGTATTTTAGGTATTAAAAACCTATGGATGTGCAATTCTACATGGTAATACTGTTGACTACATAGATTGCTCATTCCATCTCCGTACCCAACATGGGTTAACTAGACTAGAGCAAGTAAGCAAAATTAATGATGAAAGGATAGGAAATGCAAAACAAAATCTTAAGTACTCCCAAAACAGTTAACTACAGTAACTGTAATCTAGCTGGATTTTATGTATCAAAAAGTCCAGCATTACTGGTTATAACATATACTCTATTTGGTGAAACAAATCTTCTACTTAAGGCAGTGGTTCCACAGGGCAGTCAGTGCAATTGGGATGCACAGTCCTCAGAGATTCAGATCACTTATCAAATGCTTCTTAGCTGCTCCAGGACAACCACAATATTGTCACTAAGTCTTAGTGGTTGGTGCTGTTATGCTGTGAAGTTTGTGCTCCAATATAAAAATACTAAGCACATCTCTGGATTCAATCCTGGCACAGAAAGAACAAATGTGGAACTCTTCCAAGAGGTCCTTTCATGAACTGCATGCATCCATCAAGCCTGCAGACAAGTCTTGAATTACGCCACTGTTTGGTCATTCAAAAGACATCAAGTTTGCAGGGACCTGAGAAGATAAAATTTTAAATACTGAATAAAACAATTATACAACATTAAGACCATAAATCAGCTGCACTAGCAATTCTCAAGGATGTGATAAGATTCCTTTACAGGGACATTATTAAGCTGGGGGGGGGGACACATCAAAAGCACACTCAGAACTAGGCTTAAAATATTTTAAAAACTTACAGAGAGGTTTATAAAAGGAAAACCAGAGGTTAGGGTCTAATTAGCTAAACATCCCATTAGATTCATTAGGAGCACAGAAATAGGCCCCTCAGCCTAATTTATTCTTGCTGACCTAGTTGCCAATCTGCGCTAGTCCCATTTGCCTGCATTTGGCCCATAACCCTCTTAATCTTTCCTATCCATGTTCATATCTAAATATCTTTTAAATATTGCAATTCTACCAATCTCTACTACTTCCTCTGGCAGTTTGTTTCACATACCCACCATGCTCTGTGTGAAAAAGTCACCTCTTGTCACCGTTAAATATTTTCCCCCTGTAATGTTAAACCTATGTGTTGTAATTTTAGACTCCTTTACTCAAGGAAAAAAGCTGACCAGTCACTTTAAAACACTGTATAAGATCATCCTTCAACTTCCAATGCTCAAAGAAAGAAAGCTCCAGCTTACTCCGCTCTCCTAATAACTCAAACTCTCCAGTTCCAGTGACATCATCGTGAATATTTTCTGCATCTTTTCAGTTTAATGTCATCCTTCCTATAGTTAGGCAACCAGAACTGCACACAGTACTCCACATGTGGTCTCACCAATGTTCCAAACACCTTCTTCATTACCCTGACAACTCAAGTTGCTCCTTTCCTTGAATTGTGTACTTGTACCCCAGGCCTCTCTTTTCCATCATAATTTCCAGGACCCTACCACTTATTATGCAAATCCTGCCCTGGTTTAACTTGCAAAAATGCAAATTTAACACTTGTCTGAATTAAATTATGTCTGCTATTCCTTGGCCACTTTCCCTTTGATCTAGATACTGCAGTAATCTTAGGAACTTACTTTGCTGTCCACAACACCACCATTTTGGTGTCATCTGCAAACTTATTAACCATGCAATCTACATTCTCATCCAAATCATTAATATAAATGAAAAACAATGGACACATTACCAATTTCTGTGGCACACTAGTAGTCACAAACCTCTAATCAGAATAGGACCCTCCACTACCACCCACTGACTCACACCAAAAAGCAATTTTGTATCCAATTGGCTAACATACCCTGAATCCCATATGATCTCAACTTCTGGGCTGGCCTTCCATGCAAGACCTTGTCCAATTAGTGATATACTGCCCTGCCCACATCATTCCTCTTCCTCTTCTCTTCAAAAAGCTAAGCTAAATTCATGAAACAGTTTTCAATGCATAAAGCCATGCTGACAATCCCCAACTGGTCCTTGCTCTTTCAAATACATAAAGATCCTGTTTTAAAAAATCCCTTCCAGTAACTTACTCACTACTGATGTTAGGCTCACAAGCCTTTAGATCCCTGGCTTGTCCTTGCAGCTCTTCTTAATAAAGGCACAATGTTAGCCACCCTCTAGTTTTTATCTCAACTGTGGCTACCTTTGAAACAAATATCTCCGCCAGAGGCCCAATAATTTCTTTTCTGGTTTTGCATAATATCTAAGGACACACCTGGTCAGGCTCAGGGGATTTATCCACCTTTATGCACTTTTAAGACTGCCAGCACCTCCTCTTTTGAAGTGTGGATTTTTAAAAAAAAATCACCATTCTCTTCCATAATCTCACTAGCTTCCATGGTTTCCACAGTAAGTACAGACTTCATTTAAGACCTCATCAATCTTCTGTGACTCCACACATATTCTTTTCCTAGTTATTCTTTTGCTCCTAATGTATTTATAGCATCGCTTAGGATTCTCCTTTTTCTTATCTCAAGCTATCACACAGTATCCTCTTTTTGCCCTTTTGATTTCTCCTGTAATAGAAGTTTGTTTAATCCCAGCTGCCAAAGGTTGACATTTGCCTCCCTTTTCCTCACCAGAATCTCAATATTCCTTGTCATCCAGGGCTCCCTAATCCTACCAGATTTGTCTTTCATTCTAACAGGAACTTATTGGCCCTGAACTCTCCACATCTCATTTTTTCATACCCCCCTCCACTTGCCACTCATCCTGTAAACCTGCAATTCTCACTGCACCCATTGCAATTTGCCTACTGTTTTAACAGGGTCTATGGTGGATGCTATCTTCCTGACCCTACACTCATCTCTGGAGTATCTGGACAGTAAAAATACCCATGTTAAACTATTGTTTATTAACTACAGCTCCACCTTCATTATTATAATTCCAAGCAAACTTCATCAAGCTTCTAAGATCTGGGACTCAGCATCTCCTTCTGAAAATTGATCTTCAACTTCCAGACTAACAAACTGTAATCAGTAAGGATAGACAGCAATAACTCAATCATGATTATTCTCAAGGCGTATGTTGTGGGCCTCATCAACTGTGGGATTGAATTCAAGAGCCATAAGGTAATGTTACAGCTATACAAGATCTTAGTTAGACCCCACTTGGAGTACCGTGTTCATTTCTGGTCACCTCACTACAGGAAGAATGTAGATACTGTAGAAAGACTGCCGAGGAGATTTACAAGGACGTTGCCTGGATTGGAGAGAGTGTCTTATGAGAATAGGTTGAGTGAACTCGGCCTTTTTTCCTTGGAGCAACAGAGGATAAGAAGTGACCTGATAGCAGTGTACAAGATGATAAAAGGCATTGATCATGCGGATACCCAGAGGCTTTTTCCCAGGGCTGAAATAGCTAACATGAGGGGACATAGTTTTAAGGTACTGGAAAGTAGGTATGGGGGGGGGGATGTCAGGGGTAAGTTTTTCCACAGAGAGAATGCACTGCCAGCAATGGTAGTAGAGGTGGATACAATAGGGTTTTTTTAAAAGAGACTCTTAGATAGGTACATGGAGCTTTGAAGTATAGATGGCTATATAGTAGGGAAATTCTCGGCAGTCTCTAGAGTAGCTTACATGGTTGGCACAATATTGTGGGCCGAAGAGCCTATAATGTGCTGTAGATTTCTATGTTCTATATACTCTTGTTCCACAAGGTCGTGTCCTCAGCTTCCCACTTGTCACTCTGTACACTCATGACTGCATGGCCAGATTCTTCTCTAACTCCATCTACAAGTTTGCAGATGATGCCAATGGAGTAGGCTGTACCTCGAGTAACAAAGGAGATAAAGAGCTTAGTAACATGATGCCATAAAAATCTTTAATTGGTCATTGACCAGAAACGGAGGTGGTGTGTGTCCTCTTATCTTCATCAATGGTGCTGAGGTTGAGAGCGTCATGTTCCCAGGAATGAACATCACCAATAGCTTCACCTGGTCCAACCATGCAGCCAAGAAAGCTAATCAGTACCTCTACTTTCTCAGGAGGCTGAAGAAATTTGGCATGTCCCCATCAACACATACATTTTTATTAATGTACCATAGAAAGTATCCTATCTGAATGCATCATAGCTTGGTACAGTAACTACTCTACCCATGATCCTAATGTATTTTAACAACTCCAACGCCTCTTCTGCCTCAATATCAACATGCTCCAGAACACCAACCTCACTCATATTGTCCTCACCATCATCAAGTTCCCTCTCATTGGTGAATACCGGAGAAGTATTCATTGAGGACCTCGCTTACTTCCACAGCCTCCAGGCACATCTTCCTACCTTTATCTCTAATCGGTCCTATCTTCACTCCTGTCAACCTTTTGTTCTTCACATGATTGAAGAATGCCTTTGGGTTTTCCTTTACCCTACTTGCCAAGGCCTTCTCATGCCCCCTTCTTGCTCTCCTCAACCCCTTCTTAAGCTCCTTTTTGCTACCCTATATTCCACAATAGACTCATCTGATCCTTGCTTCCTAAACCTCACGTTCTTCCATCTGACCAGATTCTCCACCTCACTTGTCACCCATGGTTCCTTCACCCTACCATTCTTTATCTTCCTCACCAGGGCAAATTTATCCCTAACATCCTGCAAGAGATCCCTAAACATTGACCACATGTCCATAGTACATTTCCCTGCAAAAACATCATCCCAATTCACACCTGCAAGTTCTAGCCTTATAGCCTCATAATTTGCCCTTCCCCAATTAAAAATTTTCCTGTTCTCTCTGATTCTATCCTTTTCCATGATAATGTTAAAGGCCAGGGAGCGGTGGTCACTGTCCCCCAAATGCCCACCCACTGAGAGATCTGTGACCTAACCTGGTTCATTACCTAATACTATATCTAGTATGGCATTCCCCCTAGTCGGCCTGTCAACATACTGTGACCAGGATCTGTCCTGGATGCACTTAACAAACTTTGCCCCGTCAAAACCATTGGAACAAATCAGGTGCCAATCAATATTAGGGAACTTAAAGTCACCCATGATAACAACCCTGTTACTTTTGCACCTTTCCAAAATCTGCCCCCCAATCTGCTTCTTGGTATCTCTGCTGCTACCAGGGGGCCTATAGAATACTCCCAGTAGAGTAACTGCTCCCTTCCTGTTCCTGACTTCTACCCATACAGACTCAAAAACTACATTACCCACCCTTTCTGTAGCTGTAATAGTATCCCTGACCAGTAATGCCACCCCTCCTCCCCTTCTTTCCCCCGTCTCTATCCCTTTTAAAGCACTGAAATCCAGGAATATTTAGAATCCATTCCTGCCCTGGTGCCAGCCAATTCTCTGTAATGGCCACTACATCATAATTCCAAGTATGTATCCAAGCTCTCAGTTCATCACCTTTGTTCCTGATGCTTCTTGCATTGAAGTACACACACTTTAGCCTTTCTACTTTACTACCCTTACACCCTTTATTCTGTTTCTCTTTCCTCAAAGCCTCTTTATATGTTAGATCTGGCATTACTCCCTACACTATACTTGCAGTTCTCGCATGTCCTTTATCCTCCTCCACTTCACCATATGCTCTAACACTCTGGTTCCCCTCCCACTGCAAATCTAGCTTAAACCCCCCAGTCTGACCCATCAGTAGGGATAAGCAGCAACACCTCCACCATGACTATTCTCAACACTGTTGCCCCACAAGGCTGCATCCTCAGCATCCTATTTCATTCTCTATACACTCTCAACTGTGTGGCCAGAATCTGCTCTACATTTGCAGATGTTACCACCATAGTGGGCTAAATCGCAAATTATGGTCAGAGGTCCCTAAGTGTTTCAATCACTACTTATTGCATGAGAAAACTTTACTGGGCATATGTAACAAATTCCACCCCACCCAGTTTTAGGGAAGTTATAATCACCTTCTGTTACAACCCTTGTAGTCTCCCTACATATTTGCTCCTTTAATTCCTGCTATTGTGGCACCTTTTGTACAATCCCATCAAAATGATCACCTCATGCATCATTCAAATTGGTTGACTCCAAGAAATTGAGATATAACATCAGTTATCAGGAATGCCATTAGGCAAAATCAGCTCCAAATGAACCAGCATCACCAACAACTGTGCATCCCTTGCTTATGAGCTTAACACATTCTATGCATGTTTGAACAGGAGGGAATTGCAATGTCACCATGCACCCCAACACCTCCAGTGTATCTAACCCACAATTACCATTGCAGATAAATGATGTGTTCTAAAGAGTGACATAGAAAGCATTTAGCCTGGATGGTGTGTCCAGGCTATGTCCTCAGATTTTGTGTAGATCAACTGGGGGAGGGGGAGGTATTTGTAGACATTTTTAATCTTTTGCTGCTTCAATCTGAGGTTCCCATTTGGTTTAAGCAGACCACTATCATCCTGGTACCCAAGATAAATATGACAATGTGCCATAATGACTTTCATAGGTGATTGTGATTCATCATGAAGTGCTTGGCGAGGATGGTCATGATACATGTCAACTCTAGTCTATCAGACAACCTTGAATCACTGTAGTTTGCCTAGCACCGAAACAGGTTTACAGCACGTGCCATCTCTCAGGCTTCTGGACACCTACATTAAACCACTGTTTATTAATAACAGTTTCAACTTCAAAACTATTAACTCCATGCAAATTCACCTCCAAATTCCTAGACCTGGAGCTAAGCTAAGCAATTTCCTTTGCATCTGGATCCTCGACTTCCTGACCCATCAGTAGGGAGAAGCAGCAACACCTTCACTATGACTATTCTCAATTGCTGCCCCACAAGGCTGCATCCTCAGCATCCTATTTCATTCTCTATACACTCCCAAATATGTGGCCAGAATCTGCTCTACATTTGCAGATGATACCACCATAGTGGGCTAAATCGCAAATAATGATGAATCGGAGTACAGGAAGGAGACAGAGAGCCTAGTTGCATGGTGTCACGACAACATTTCCCTTAACATCAGCAAAACAAAATAGCTGGTCATTGACTTCAGGAAGGGAGGTGACATGCACACTTCTGTTTAGATCAATGATGCAAGAGGGTTAAAAGCTTCAGGTTCCTAGGATAGGCCAATTGCCTATCCTGGTCCAACCATGTTGATGCCACAGCCATGAAAGCTCACTAAGTGCCTGTGTTTCTACAGGAGACTGAAGACATTTGGCAAGACTCATGACCCTCACCAATTTTTATCAATGCACCAAAGCTGGCATTTGGGCTTGGTATGGCCTGTGAATGCAAGACACTGCAGAGTTGTGGATGCAATTCAGCACATCATGGAACAAAGCTTCCTTTTTCTGGATTCTGCCTACAATTCTCACTGTTCCAGTAAAGCAACCAAAGTAATCAAAGACCCCACCTACCCCAGACATTCTCTCTTTGACACAGCCCTCAATGGGCAGAAGAAGCCTGAAAACATGTACCACTAGGTTCTAGGACAGCTTCTATCCCATCGTTATAAGACTACTGAATGGTCACCTATTATGTTAAGTTGGATACTTGAACTCACAATCTATCTCGTTATGGCACTTGCAACTTATTGGCTGCCTGCATTACACTTTCTCTATAGTTCTGAAACTTTATTTTGCATTCAGTTATTGTTTTCTGTTGTACTACCTCAATGCACTGTTATAATTATATGATCTGTGTGGATGACATGCAAAACAGTTTTTCACCTTACCTTAGGGTATATGACGATAATAAACCAATTCCAATTCCTTCTTATTTCTAAATTCTACCCATATATCCTCATGAGACAATCCCACAAGAATTTCCTCTCCAAGTACTACCGGGATATTCTCCCTCATCAAAAAGGTAACACTCCCAGACTAGCCCTCAACCATGGTTCTTTATAGTTCCAATATTACAATCCCATTACTGGCCTTCATTACTCCATAATCTGTTCCTATGTGTCCTGCCAACTGAAGTTATTTACTTCACTGCTGCACTGAAGACAAATATAGAAGTTAAAGCAAACAAATACTGTACCCTTGCCAGGCAAGTTTAAACCTTCCCAAAATGGCACTAGTGAATCTTGATATTGGATTCTCCTCCTATTTAGCTTCAGGTGCAATTCATACAGTTACCTTCTACCCCAGAAGAGATCTCAATGAATGCGAATCCCATCCTCCTAAACCACCTCTTCAGTCATGCATTCATCTGCTCAATCCATCTACTCCTATCCTTACTAACACATGGCAATGGGAGTAATCCAGAGACTATAGACCTTGAGGGTTTGCTCTTTAACCTTTTGCATAACTCCCTATATGCACTCTGCAGGAATTCATTCCCTTATCTAACAATTCATTGGTACCGCTGTGGATGTTTTGGTTACTTGCCCTTTCCCTTAACATTCTTCAACTGCTTGGAGACATCCTTCATCCTGTGAGGGCAACATGCTACTCTGGAACTTGGTTGGAGGAAGGGCAGGATTGGATGATGCAGGTCCCGGGGTTCAGGTGTTTTAAAAGGAATAGGATGGGAGTTAGAAAGGGGGGGAGTGGCATTGCTGATCAGGGATAGTATCACGGCTATAGAAAGGGAGGACACTGCAGAAGGAGTGTCCACGGAGTCAGTCGGGGTGGAAGTCAGAAATAGGAAGGGATCAATCACTGTGCTGGGAGTAGTCTATAGGCCCCCAAGTAGCCCTCGGGACACCGAGGAGCAGATAAGCAGACAGATTTTAGAATGGTGCAGGAAATACAGGGTAGTAGTTATGGGTGATTTCAAATTCCTTCATATTGACTGGTATCTCCTGAGTGCAAGGGGGATAGATGGGGCTGAATTTGTCAGGTGTGTTCAAGAAGGATTCCTGACACAGTATGTGGACTGGCTGATGAGAGGAGAGGCTATACTGGATCTAGTTCTGGGTAATGAACCTGGTCAGGTGACAGACCTCTTGGTGGGGGAACATTTTGGTGAGAGTGACCACAACTCCCTTAGCTTCAGCATAGCTATGGAAAGGGATAAAATCAATAGAGGTTCCAGTGACGTCATCGTTGAGAATGGCAGCTTAAGTCACTAGCTCCTCCAGAAAAACACATATTTTGCCCCGTTAACCCATAAGAGGGGTAAGAATGGGGAAAAAGAACGGAAGTAAAAAAAAGCGACACTGTGGAGCCTGCGGACGAGAGGAGTGCAGCGAGCGGCTCTCCGACCCGACCGCGTGCTAGCGAGGCGGACGCTGGGCCTCATTCAGGCGAAGCGGCAAATACGATTGAAATTTTGAAAGCGATAAGGGAGTTCCAGAAAGATATAAAACAGCAGCTACATGATATTAAGTCAGAGCTCGCCAATGTCAATCAAAAACATAGCAGTGGCAGAGACTTGAATTGAGAAGGTGGAAGATCGTGTGCACAACGTAAAACGGATATTAAGTAAGATGATAAAAATATTAAATCAACAAAAAGGTAAACTGCTTGACCTGGGGGGGAAGATCACAGCGGAAAAATAACAGAATATACAACGCTCCTGAAGGAGCAGAGGGCTTGTCTATGACGGAGTTTGTTGGAAAGTTGCTGCGTGATGCACTGGAGCTTCCCTCGACTATGGAGCTGGAAATTGAGAGGGCGCATCGCGTGATCATCCCGAGGCCTACCCAAGACACAACAGATAAACCACGCTCAATAGTAATTAAATTCCTTCAATACAGTTCCAAGGCGGAGATTCTACAAAGGGCCTGGGGTAAGAAGAGGGTGTTTTTAGATGATAAATTAATATATTTCAACCAAGATTACCCGCCCCCCCGCAGTCCTGCAGAAACGTAAAGAATACTCTGAAGTAAAGCGAATACTAAAGCAAGAAAGGATTAGATTTCAAACTTCATACCCTGCTAAACTTCGAGTGTTTGATCAAGATGGGATCCAACTGTATCAGACAGTGGAAGAGGCGACTACAGACATGAAGGCCAGAGGGTTGCCAGTCAGCGTGATCAAACTGAGGGAAAGCCTGGCACCGGAATTATCTCGCTCTGCTTGGGAAATAGTGCAAGAATCGAGAAGGCAGGAGATGGGAGGAGGCCGAGAGAGGTATATCAGGAAGAGACTGGGAGTTTTCCAAAGACAGCCCTCACCCCCCCCAGCAGACCCATAAGGTTTGGCTAACTTTAAAATTGTTGAGAAGCAAACAGAAGCAAAAGTAGACAGTAATATACCTATCTCGAGAAATACTTATTATAATGTGGATTTTATATTACTCAGTTATTCTTCTTTATTCGCTCACTTACTCCTTTTTCCCCACCAAGATGAGAATATATATGTGTGTGCGTATATGTGTATGTATATGTGTATATATATATGTGTGTATGACCTTTTTTATTATTATTTGCATTTCTTGTTCTTACTTGTTCAGGGAGTAGATCGATTAAGTTTTATTCTGCTAATTTCAATGATACATTGACAGATAAATACAGATGGCTAAGGACAAAGTAAAATTCATTTCTTTTAATGTCAATGGGCTATTAAATGCAATCAAACGTAAAAGAATTTTAACCAAAATGAAAAAAGAACAAGCCCATGTAGTATATTCACAGGAAACTCATTTAAGTGATAATGAGCATAGAAAACTAAAGAGAATGGGCTTCATTAATTTGTTTTTCTCCTCGTATAAATCAGTACATAGGAGAGGAGTTGCTATTCTTATCTCAAGTAAGCTAAATTTTGAAAAAGTATTTGAAATGGGAGATAAAGAGGGCAGATATATCCTGGTAGGGAGGAATACAGACGGAAATTCAGTTACCCTATTGAATATATACGCACCCCTGGGAAGTGATATTGATTTCTTTCAGAAAATTACTGATATTACAGTAGCGGAACAGAAGGTCTCCTGATATGTGGGGGAGACTTAAATTTACAATTACAACCAAACTTAGACTCTTCCAATAGAAAAACCTATGAAACAAAATCCTTACATAAGAAAGTTAATACACTTTTTGAGGATGTTGGTTTAATTGATATATGGAGGGACTTTTTCCCTGACAGAAGGGATTACACTCATTATTCTGCTCCCCATTCTGTATATACAGGAATAGAATATTTCATAACATTTGGAAAAGACAAAGACAAAATAAACACCTGTGGAATTGGGACAATAGATGTAAGTGACCATGCACCTATATATTTATCTGTTGATTTTGAACTACAACCAAAGAATACTATTTGCAAACTAAATTCAGGTCTACTCAATGATCCGTACTTTAAGGAACAAATTAAAAAAGAAATTGGTCTCTACTTAGAATTCAATGATAATGGAGAGGTTTCACCTCCCATTTTATGGGATACACTCAAGGCTGTCTTAGGAGGGAAAATTATAGCAGTATCTTCATATAAGAAAAAATAAGGAATGAAACATTAGAGAGATTACAAAATAGGCTGAAGGAACTAGAGAAAAAACACAAATTGAATTTGGCACAGGATACATTAGGGGAAATTAAAAAAAATTAGGAATGAAATTAATAGTTTGGCTATGCAAGAAATCAAGAAAAATTTAATGTTTCTGAAACAGAGAGATTATGAAAGTGGATCTAAGTCTATGAAAATACTGGCGTGGAAACTGAAAAAATGGATAGCAGAAAAGACAATTCATAGAATTAGGGAGTCAAGAATGAAAATGATAAAAATAAACTAAGTGAAATTCAAGAAGCTTTTGAAGTGTTTTAGCAAACTGTATATTCCAGAGTTCCAGGGGGAAGCATAACCCAAATTGACAACTTACTGAATTCTCTCGAGTTAACCACTTTAAGCGAAGAACAAAATAGAACGATGACTGCTGACATAACTGAAGTTGAATTAAAAGCTGTAATTAGTAGGCTTAAATTAAGCAAGTCACCAGGATCATATGGGTATATGGTAGAGTGGTACGAAGAGTTTAAAAATGAGTTAATTCCTGTTTTACTCCCCACACTGAACTGGGCTCTAAAAAAGGCACAAATGCCACCCAGTTGGAAGAAAGCGATAATCTCAGCTATAACCGAAGGAAGGTAAGGAATGCGGGTCATTTAGACTAAAATCCGTTCTTAATGTGGATTATAGATTATTTACCTCCATCACGGCCAAATGATTAGAGGAATTAGAGGAGTTTCTACCCATACTGATACGTAACGATCAGACAGGTTTTATACGACAACGCCAAACACAAGACAATATACGAAGGACACTTCACATTATGGATCATATACAAAAAAAAATGAAATCAAAGCAATAGTGATAAGCGTGGACACTGAAAAGGCATTTGATTCGGTTAATTGGAATTTTCTTTACAGAGTTTTACATAGATTTGGTTTCTAAGACATGATTATTAAAACTTACTACTAGGATTAAAATCAATGGATATTTATCAAATAGTCTTACCCTAGAAAGGGGCACGAGACAGGGTTGTGCTTGGTCACCGCTACTCTTGACATTATATTTGGAACCATTAGCTCAATACATCAGACAAAATGAAGATATCAGGGGAATTACTATTAAAGGGACAGAGCATAAATCGGCTTGTTACGCGGATGACATTTTTATCTACCTAGGGCAACCAACATACTCTTTAACTAAATTAATGCAATCCTTTGAACAATATGGTCAATTATCAGGATATAAGAACAACATAGATAAAACCCAATTACTTTCATATAACTATAGTCCACCAAGAGAAATTGAAAGTAGATATCCCTGGGCATGGCATACAAAGTCTTTCAAATATTTGGGCATCAATATGCCAAAAGATTTGGCAAAATTATCAGAATGTAATTATCAGCCTTTATATAAAAAATTAAGGAAGATGTGGCAAGATGGAACCTGATTCCTTTTTTCAGTCTCAGTTCAAGGATTGAGTCTATTAAAATGAATATACTGCCCAGACTGTTATATCAGCCTATTTTGTAATGTTTTATTCCTTATTTTTTTCTTGTATGAAGATATTGCTATAATTTTCCCTCTTAAGACCGCCTTCAGAGTATCCCATAAAATGGAAGGTGAAACCTCTCCATTATCATTAAATTCTAAGTAGAGACCAATTTCTTTTTTAATTTGTTCCTTAAAGTATGGATCATTGAGTAGACTTGAATTTAGTTTCCAAATAGTATTATTTGGTTGTAGGGCAAAATCAACAGATAAATATATAAGTGCATGGTCACTTACATTTATTGTCCCAATTCCACAGGTGTTTATTTTGTCTTTGTCTTTTCCAAATGTTATGAAATATTCTATTCTTGTATATACAGAATGGGGAGCAGAATAATGAGTGTAATCCCTTCTGTCAGGGAAAAGGTCCTTCCATATATCAATTAAACCAACATCCTCAAAAAGTGTATTAACCTTCTTATGTAAAGATTTTGTTTCATAGGTTTTTCTATTGGAAGAGTCTAAGTTTGGTTGTAATTGTAAATTTAACCCTCCCCCACATATCAGGAGACCTTCTGTTTCTGTTACCATAATATCAGTAATTTTCTGAAAGAAACCAGTATCACTTCCCAGAGGAACTCAATTCAGGGTAACTGAATTGCCGTCTATATTCCCCCTTACCAGAATATATCTGCCCTCTTTATCTCCCATTTCAAATATTTTTTCAAAATTTAGCTTACTTGAGATAAGAATAGCAACTCCTCTCCTATGTCCTGATTTATATGAGGAGAAAAACAAATTAGTGAAGCCCATTCTCTTTAGTTTTCTATGCTCATTATCACTTAAATGAGTTTCCTGTAAATATACTACATGGGCTTGTTCTTTTTTCATTTTGGATAAAATTCTCTTACGTTTGATTGGATTTATTAGGCCATTGACATTTAAAGAAATGAATTTCACCTTGTCCTTAGCCATCTGTATTTATCTGTCAACGTATCATTGAAATTAGAATAAAACTTAATCAATCTACTCCCTTAACAAATAAGAGCCAAGAAACGCAAATAATAACAAAAATGGCAACAAACGTGTGATTCCAAGGCTGAGATCTCTAGTAGATAACCCTGCGTTGAGATAGCTCTGTAGTTAATTTAATGGGATTGATGGAGGACCATTGTTCCGGTTCAAATTTAAACTTCTTGAAGTCTTCTTTCCCTTTTTTTTCCCAAAATATCCATCCCTTCCTCTCCATTGCCTGAAAACATTTCAGTATTATGTTTCTTTTTCTGTTTTCCAGATCTGGATTCAACTTCTTTCCAACCACCTTCTGCCTCACCCTAACCCTCCAGTTGTGGTTCCTTTTCCAGGTCCTCCCCCTTACCTGAACCTACAACCATTTCCCAACATCCCCACACCACTCATAGACAATGCTACCAACCACCATTCCTTGAGCCAGCCAGGAGTTTGAAGGAACCCAACAACAACAACTTCAACAATAACTTCTTCTTCTGCTATTTCTGGCAGATTAGATACATCTAGGCGTATTACCACCCTCCGCAGGATGTACAATTAATTACAGAATTTCAAGAAACTCAAATTCTCAAATATAAACTGGTCGCACGTAGAAACAGAATAATAAACTTTTCAATCAGATGCTGGTTCTCTTGGTGGCCAAACAAAGATTTAATAGAAAACAAAATACATCTAAGTCAGACAGCCTCTTGAGCAATATTCTTTCAATTTTATATCGATTGCAACTCAGCAAAGCATGCTGAACTGTCTCTGGACTACCAGTCACATAATCCAGTTGAATATTTACCTATTATCTTTAAGTAATAGTTTAGCCCACAATGCCCCAACCTAAGTCTTGTTAATTTCACCATATCTCTATGATTTAAAGAGTAGCAGTCCAAGACCTTTTTAACTAGAGGGTGATTAGAAAAGAAATGCCTTCCCTTTAATTCATTTTTCCAATACTCTTGCCATTTCTTCTCTATGCCTTTTTTATCCTACTTCTCAATTCTGCTCTGCCTAGGGGTATTCTAGTTCCTACTTGCCCGATCTGTAAGGAAGACTTTGCAATGCCATCCACAATTTCATTTCCCTCCACCCCAGCATGCCCAGGTATCCATGTAAATCTAACTTCACAACCCATCTTCCCTACTCTAAACAAAACTAAGAGAATCTCAATAACTATGTCAGGGTAAGCTTTTGATTTATCCCCTTTTCTAGCCTTTAAGGCAGCAGCGGAATCCAAACAGATGATAACCCTGCATGGTCCAGAGTCTTCTATCCACCATAAGGCCCAGAGGATTGCTAATAATTCTCATGCAAAGACAGAAGCACCATCTGAAACCCAGTGACCAATCTCAACTCCAAGTTGAGACACGAACATCCCAAATCCTGTCCTACTAAGAACCCAACTGATAGGTGGAGTGTCTTAAAAAAGGTGCCTGTGTGTGGTGGCACATGCTCAGTGCTGGCTCAGTGGAAGAGTTCAATTTGCAGGATGGGGAAAAGTGCTGGCTCCTGGAAAATGGTTAATCATTGATCGATTTTTGTTGCGTATTATCATAGTGATCTTATTGTGATGAATGTACTTGTGGACATCTGTGATTGTGAAGAATGATGTGAAAACCTGTGTTTTGTTTTTTTCTGTAATTGCTCAAGCTCATGGTATCAACTTCCCTCTGCACTCCAAGGAATGGACTATTCCTTTTCTCCACGAGTAGGAAGTTCCTACTTAAAGGCTCATTTTGTTTTAAGTGGGAGAGATAGTGTGGTGTATTGCTTCAGACTGGTGCTTTAGAGCTATAGCCCTACAGGGCTGATGGTATATATTTGTATTTTCTTATTCTCATTTTTACACTGTAAATACTTTTGCAATTTTTCTAAAAGGTTTTAATCTCTGGCACACTTTATACTGGATGTGTCATTGTGGACTACTGTCTGATTTTTGAAGTCCACACCTTCATAAGGGTATGTGATTCTCACCAAAACTTGTGGTGTGACACTCTGCAAGGATCATATCAAGATTCATTTATTATCAAAGAATGTATAAATTATTCAATCCTGAGATTTGCTTGCTCACAGGTAACCACAAAGCAACAAACCTGAAAGAACCCAATTAAAGAAAACAAAAGAGTAAAAATAAAAAATAAAAGACAAACACTTGATGTGCAAGACAATGGGAAGGAAATCATGCAAACAATTGAAGTGAACAACAGCATTCTGACCCAAAACTGAGTCCTCAGATCTGTATTCCAGAGCAGCCTGGAGTCGACCCAAGGCCTTATTTATCAGTTCATCATATTAGTGGGCACGGAGTACAGCAGCTAGGACAGTCTTCATAGCCTCAGCACCATGAAGATGAACATTGTGGAGAACAAGTGAAATTGGCTTTCATCCCATCCAACACTGTCTTTTCAGGCTATTTGGGCCAGTGTTTGAATATACCCAATGATGGAACTGCGAAAGACTCCGGGCCTAGACCACACTGCCCAACGAATTAATCCAGGCCCAGATTCTATCTCCCCACCCTGAAGCCTCTCTCAAGCTCTTCAGATCAGCTTGGCTTCCAGAGCAATCCAACCTCGCTCCCAGGCCAGTTGAATGAGCATTGGAACTTCTCTGCCTGTGCCCCAACTTATTTTGGCACCCAGAGCAATCCAACCTCACACTTGGGCCAGCTGTATGGGCATCAGAACTCCATCTGCAACACCCCATGAACTTGGCTCATCCCACGAACTTGTCTCACATTTGCTCGTCCCTTCACTGTTTGTGGCGATACTGTTTCCAACAGTAAAGGTATTTTTAGTGGACTTCTTATCTTTTTGACTACCAGAAGCTGGTGCACACATTTAGTAGTGCCATCTTAACTGGAAGTTTTATATTAGGGAAAAGAAGGTGAAAATGAGTTCATCTATATTTAAAGTCTTGTATCTAAGTGATAATACCTGAAATACAACTTCAAATTTACTTCCATCTATCACAACAATAGGTATGTCGTAATGCAGTCTCACTAGCTCTCCATTCGGCCTTGGATCATCTAGACAATAGCAATACATACGTCAGGCTGCTGTTTATTGATCACAACTCAGCATTCAACACCATCATACCCTCAGTACTAATCAACAAGCTTCAAAACCTGGGCCTCGTACCTCCCTCTGCACTGGATTCTTGACTTCCACATCGGAAGAACACAGTCAGTGCAGATCAGAAATACCATCTCCTGTTTACTGACAATTAACACTGGTGCACCTCAAGGATGTGTGCTTGGCCCACTGCTCTACTCCCTCTATACCCAGGACTGTGTGGTTAGGCACTGCACAAACACAATCTATAAACTTGTCTATGACACAACTATTATTGGTAGAATTTCATATGGTGACTAGGTGTACAGGAGTGTGATTGATCAGCTGGTTGAGTGTCAGTAAGACCAAAGTAATGATTGTGGACTTCTTGAAGGGGAAGTCGAGGAAACGCGCATCAGTCCTTAACAAGAATCAACAGTGGAAAGGGTGAACAGTTTCAATTTCCTGGGTGTTAACATATCTGAAGATCTATGCTGGGCCCAACATATTGATGCAATTACAAAGAAGCACAACAGCACTATATTTCATTAGAAGTCACCAAAAACTCTCGCACATTTCTAGAGATGTACCGTGGAGAGCATTCTAATTGGTTGCATCACAGTCTGGTAAGGGGGGGGTAGGTTGGGGGTGAGAAGCTACTGCACAGGACTGGAAAAAGCTGCAGAATGTTGCAAACTCACTGCCATCATGGGCACTCGCCTCCCCAGCATCGAGGACATCTTCAAAAGGCGGTAACTTAAAAAGATGGCATCTGTCATTAAGAACTCCCATCACCGAGGCCATGCCCTCTTCTCATTGCCTTCATCCAGGAGGAGGTATAGGAACCGGAAGACTCGTACACTCAACATTTTAGGAACAGATTCTTCTCTACTGCCATCAGATTTCTGCATGTAAACTACCTCACTACTTTTCTTGTTTTTGCTTTCTATTTGCATTACTTATTTACGTAATTCAAGGTCATTAAATCTACTGGTCTCTACTATTTCAATTTCCACTGAATTCAGAAATTTGAAGTGTTTGTTTTAGTCTAGCCTATCAAACACAGATGTAAAATTTCAATATTGATGGAAAAAGCATTTGAAAAACAAGCTATGAAAGCTCAACAGATATAGTCCAAGGCACTGTGGAGATTCCAATTCTTATAACATTTTCAGTATTCTTTAATTATGAATGACCCAAAACAGAACAGAAACATTTAAATTACAGAGCTGATTTTTAAAATATTACATAGCACAAGAGATCATGAGCAGGATCATTACAGCCTGCCAGCTACAATATTTGTGGACATTCCTGAACCTACATTGGACAGTATTCTACCTACAAGAAGATCTTTTGGAAACTCTTGAGTTCCAATCTTCTCACTTTACACAGCTCCAACATGTTTTCCAGATAAACAACAATGAACTTGTATCATTTAACATAATAACTCATGGCTAGCAATCTGCTGCAAGCAAGTTTCTTGTTGCACCTGCGCATACATGTACTTGTGCATATGACAATAAACTCAACTTTGAGTTTGCTTTTCTGTACTTTGAGGACAACCATTAATCATTTTGCAGCAGCATCAGCTTTCAATCCACTAGCATTACCCTGAACTCTCAATCTCCTGTCACTTTAACTCTCCTACCCAATCACTTCTCTATCCTCATCCTCCTATTGTTTCAATAAAGTTCAGTGTAAGGATGAGGATCAGCAGAATGCCTAAACAGATCACCTGATAAAAGTTTCTGTTCTTTATAATTTAAGCTTAATTGTGGGTTGTCTTTTCTCACAAGTATATGCTGAACAAACTTAACAGCTTGTAAGAGTGGAAATTTGATTATCCAAAAACATATTTAAATGAATCACAAAATACCAAGTAAAAGTAGAAATAGTGTTTTATACCGAGATGACTATAGCTCACTTGTAACCCTGGATACAGCTGGCCTGAAGAATGTGCCCTTAAAGCAAGTCATGTGAAAAATTTTGACTGAGTGATTAAGTAACCTGATGCCCAAGTAAGACTTCTTTTTGCTTTGTTTATATTGTTTGAGCCCTCCTCCCCTGAAGTTTACAAGCTGTACTTTTTAAAAATCATTCCGAAGTTGCATTCTTCCAGTGACTGTTATTTACTGTTAGACAAAGAGAATTACTGGATGTTATCATAGAATGGAAAAATAAAGTAACTTCTTTTAAAATATGAAAATAAGATATTTTCTTAATTATGAAAAAGTAAACCCAAAATGATCTATTCTGCACTTGCTGGAATCTGTTACGATCTTGTCTTAATATTCGTGAATCTACACACTATCAATCATGAGAGTGATTGTACCTGTTGTCTGTTGCTTTGGCAGGCAGAACTCAAATGCTTAAACCATAGCATTGCATTCTCTCTATTACCAGCTTGGAATTTGTAAGAATTCCCTGAAAATGAAGATGAGAGGGGGGAAAATGATAGAGCAATGTTATTTTATTCTGACACAGTACTGAATTCAACTTCAACAGGTTTTCTTTTGCAGCGGGAAAACTGATTATCCCATTAAGAATTGGAAAGAACTTGAGTAATTATAAATACATAAAAACATTTCATTTGCCAGTACTCCGTTATGTAGGGACATTGAAACAGATATGAAGTGAGATGAAAATAGATCTTTTTCCACCCATTACTCACCCTTTTCAGAGTCTGTAAGCTGGAAAACATCTGGATGCTCTGGATCATCAGCCATCATTACCATCCAACCCACAACAGAAACACTCTTACTTAAACTTGATTTGAACTGAATAACAGAAAAGTTAAAAACATTAATAAGACTAGGATGATGGGATAAGCAGGGAAGGTGTATTGTTTAACAGTTTATTACTGAAAAAATTAAAACAATGCAAATTTTTTGAATTAAAGAAATGCAATTTTTTGTACACAGAAGGCTGGATTAATGTTTCTTACAGCACCAGTCCGGCTTGAAACAAAAAAAATTAACTTGCAGAAAAACATCTCAAGGTATTTCAAAAAAGGAAATGGATATTGATTCACAGGGGAGAAAGTGACTGACGGCTGATTGAAGAGATGAGTATGAAGAAAGTTTTACAAATACATGATAAAAGACTGTAAATATGCAAATATTAAAATTAATTGGTTAAATAAGAGGAACCCAGAATTTTTTATGTATTTGTTTTCTTCCAGATCTATGTGTACTGGCAAGGCCAATATTTATTGCCCAGCCTTAATGGTCTTCAAACTGAGTGAACATTTCAGAGGGTATTTAAGAGCATTCACACTTGTGGATCTGGAAACACATAAAAGACAGACTGAATAGGGACATCATATTTCCTCCAATGAAGCAGTTAAGTGTAAATTTTTTTGTGACAAACTAGTAGTTTTTTGTCTTTATGATGACTGTACTTTTAAATAATTAGAGATTATTTGCAGAATTTAAATTCTAGATTATGTGTATAATTTAAATTCCAGAGCCATCGAAAATTGAAGCTGGTTCTCTGGATTGTTCATTCAGCCCTTCCATTTACAGGTCTGGTAATTTAGCCATTACACAGCCATTGGACTCAGAATAGTAATAAACAAATTGACCAGATCTGGTGTATGACATGAACAAGGTGACATATAAGGAATGTTGACAATACAAAGATAGGCAATGAATTGCATTATAAGGATGGAAGATAAGGATAGCAGTGGCAAAGAAGCTAGTAAAAGATACCATTAAGCAAGGAGGGAAGGGGAAATATGAATATAAACTATAAAATAGAAAAAAAAGTGAAGTTATTCAATTTTCTTAAAATGGCAAGTAACAGGATGCAATCAGTAAAAAAGGAATTTGTGCCACCTTTGGACAGTACTTTGGTGGCACCATTCCTGGTATATGCATTCAGTTTTGATCTCCATATTTAGAGGCTGGTAGTGCAATGTAAGTTCTCTGGACTGATTTCTAGGACAACATGAATGACCCATAAATAGAGATTGTTGAAGACAATCAATTATTCATTGACGCTTGTATGAATGACAGCTGATATCAATGAAAAGTAAAAGATCTTGAGAGGAACTGGCTAGATAGATGCTGAGAATGCATGGAGTGGCTACACCAGCAGATTTAAACTCAGAATAGTCACCTGTTAGGTCCCAGATGAAGAAACGATTCTTTACTTGCAGAACAATAGATTACCACCATGACCACATATAAATTGATATTCATATATATTCAAGAATATCAGGACTTTGACTAGGCCACTCAAGGACATCAATTTTCTTCATTTGAAGCCACTCTATGGTTGCTCTGGCAGTGTGCTTTGGGTTGTTGTGCTGCTGGAAGATCAACTTTCTCCCCCATTTAAGCTTTCTAGCAAAGACAAACAGGTTTTTATCCAGTATCTCTCTGTCTTTAGCAGCATTCATCTTCCCATCAATCCTGATCATATTTCCAGTCCCTGCTTCTGAAAAACATCTCCAAAGCATGGCGCAGCCTCCACCATACTTTACAGTAGGGTTGGTGTTACCTGGCTGACGCACAGAATTAGATTTACACCACACGTACTGTTTAGTGATAAGGCCAAAAGGTTTCATTTTCATCTCATCCGACCACAAGACCTTCTTCCACATCTTCACAGTAATTTCTAAGTGATGCTTTGCAAAGTCTTTACAGGCAAGGGTATGCTTTTGTTTTAGTCAGGGCTTTTTCCTTGCCACTCTTTCTTAAATACCCTTTTGTACTAGGCCTTAGAGATTATGGAACCATGAACTTCATCTCCAGTTGTAGCCACTGACTTTTGTACCTCACTTTGAGTGACTGTTGGTGTCACAGCAGCCTCTCATACAAATGCTATTCTTCTCCAGCAACTAAGTTCAGGTGGGCAGACTGACCTAAACATTGTGGCTGTGGTTTCATATTTTTTCCTTTTTTCATGATGGATTGTACTGAGCTCCGAGATATGTGCTTTGAGATGGTCCTGTACCCTTCCCCAGATTTGTGCTTCTCTATTATCATTTCCTTGACTTGTCTTCATTTTAGTTTCATATGTTGAAAAGCTACCATACTATTGGACCTTACAGAGAGAGGGGAGTGGGTATTTATTCTTATGAATTAATTGAAAACAGGTGATCATCCAATTTTCTACATCAATAAATTGGGTGACAAACAAGAGAAACTTGCAGCTCTGGAATCCAAGCAACACACACAAAATGCTGGAGGAACTCAGCACGCCAGACAGCATCTATGGCAGGGGTGTCAAACTCATTTTAGGTCACGGACCGGATTGGGCAAAATGCAGCTTCATGCGGGCCGGATCAGTCGGGCGCGTGCGAACGCAGCTTTCATTGCCTCCATTTTTTCAGCCTGTTCTCATGTGTCTCAGTCTCTGCTATAACTACAAAGTGTTTCACTTCACAAATTCCTTATGAAGAAGACTGCTGAGCAAGTATTATTTTTATGATTGGTATTAACTTACAATCATAGGCTTCATATCGCTGGGCCATTAATAATTGAAATAATAGATCTATCTAAAATGATCTCGCGGGCCGGATATAATTGTATGCCGGGCCGGATATGGCCTGCGGGCCTTGAGTTTGACACCTATAATCTGTGGGAAAAAGTACAGTTGATGTTTCAGGCTGAGACCCTTTGGCAGGACTGGTGAAAAAAAGATGAGTAGATTTAAAAGATGGGGGAGTGGCGAGGGAAACACAAGGTGATGGGTGAAATCAGGAGGGGGAGGGATGAAATAAAGAACTGGGAAGTTAATCGGTGAAAGAGATACAGGGCTGAAGAAGGGGAGCCTGATAGCGAGGACAGAAGGCCATGGAAGAAAGAAGAGGGGGGAGGAGCACCAGAGGGAGGTGATGGGTAGGTAAGGACAAGATGAGAGAGGGAAAAGGGGATGGGGAATGGTGAATTGGGGGGGGGGGGTCATTACCGGAAGTTTGAGAAATCAACGTTCATGTCATCAGATTGGAGGCTACCCAGATGGAATGTAAGGTGTTGTTCCACCAACCTGAGTGTGGCCTTATCATGACAGTAGACATATCGGAATGGGAATGGGAAGTGGAATTAAATAGTTGGGCACTGGGAGATCCCACTTCTTCTGGCAGATGGCGAAGCGGTCTCCCAATCTATGTCGGGTCTCACCAATATACAGGAGGCCACATCAGGAACTCCGGACCCAGTATATGACGCCAACAGACTCACAGGTGAAGTGTCTTGTTCAGCTGCACGCATCTCTTCCATTTCATGCATGTCTGCTCTTACCCCATCACCTTACCAGGGATAGGGTTCCTTTTGTCCTCACTTGCCACCCAACCAGCTTCTGCGTCCAGCACATAATTCTCCAGAACTTCCCCCAACTCCAATGGGATCCCACCATCAAGCTCAAGTTTCCCTCCCCCCACACATTCAACTTTCTCAGGGATCACTCCCTACAAAACTCCCTTGTCCATTCGTCCCTCCCTACTAATCTCCCTCCTGGCACTTGTAAGCAGAACAAGTGCTACACCTGCCCCTACACCTTCTCCCTCACTACCATTCAAGGCCCCAATCAGTCCTTCCAGGTGAGGTGACTCTTCACCTGTGAGTCTGTTGGGGTCATATACTGACGTGATGAGGCCACACACAAATTGCAAGAACAACACCTTATATTCCATCTGGGTAGCCTCCAACCTGCTGGCAAGAACATCAATTTCTCTAACTCCCAGTAATGGACTCCATGTCCTCTCACCATTCTTCATCCCCTTTTCCCTCTCTCACCTGCCCATCACCTCCCTCTGGTGCTCCTCCACCCTTTTCTTTCTTCCACGGTCTTCTGTCCTCTCCTGTCGGACTCCCCCCTTCTCCAGCTCTGTATCTCTTTCACCAATCAACTTCCCAGCTCTTTACTTCATCCCTCCCCCTCCCGGTTTCACCTATCACCTTGTGTTTTCCTCTCCCCTTCCCCACTTTAAATCTACTTCTCAGCTTAATTTCTCCAGTCCTGCTGAAGGGTCTCTGCCCTAAATGTCAACTGTACTTTGTTCCATAGATGCTGCCTGACCTGCTGAGTTCCTCCAGCATTTTGGGTGTGTTGAAAAACTTGGGTGAGTTGGTAACTGTTGGCCAGAAAGAACTGCAGTCTACGAATTAATGAAATCAAATGAATCAAGAACAGTGGAAGCAGACACCAGTTATCTTTGCTCTTGCCATGTGCTTGGGGATGGAGGCTGCCATTTTATGAAGATGTTGCATTCTCCATTTTGTGAATTAGTTGCTTGGCTTGATTAGTGTTTTAAAGTTGACACAATGATGCCTCAGGTAATCTGCTGAACTAGGGATCATTTCCAAATAAGAAGTTATTTGTGAGATGTTCTTTAGTTGGATATAACATATAGTTTTTTTGACTGTTAGGGTCTGAATCTGGTTGTTGGTTGAGAACAAAGAACCATAAATTAACAATTTTCACTTGCTGGGAAGAGGGCAATAAATGGATGCTGGCTTGGAGCAGAGCCAATAAAATGGTGTTAAATGTCAGGCATATGACTTACAGCCAATGACATTCGAATGTAATGTTTGAATTGGTAAGGAATAATATAAAAGCAGATGTTTCAAGTGTGCTGGTAGTGGTAACTGTAGGACACCAACTATCATGGAAGTGAAGTACCACACGGACATGTGGAAATTCGAAACAGGATGACAGGGAAAATGTGGCCAGCAGTAGAAACTGCTTTTAACCTGGTATTATATTTTCTGTTCTTTGACTGTTCATTGGAGATCAGAAAAACTTAGTAGGTGTGCACACAAGTGTTTGGTTGTGTAAGTTCACATGTTCTTCTGTTGAGACAATAAGGGTACTTATTGGTAAATATAGATTCTTTCTGTGCTCACTGATCATTATTACAAGGGGTGATTCTTGTAACAGTCACGTAATGCAGTTTATTGCACCTGATGAAAGTTAGTACAGTAACTACAAAGGGGTTGAATCTTTTACAGCCTCACAATTTTGGTTTTTAAGTTTTATAAAGTGGTTGACAGGTTTTATAATTTTTCTTTTGATTTGACAAGATGCATAATGGTTTGTCAATTAGCTCAAAATTCCTACTTCAATATATTTTAAATTTAGAAAATGAGACAGTAAAATGTGAAAATAGTTGTGGGGCTGAATAGTTTTTCAAAGTACTGTATCATGTGAGAAAGCCCACCTCCGAGGCATCAGGGTGGCATTCTCAAAAATGTATATATTATTTACTCATATACATATATATTATTATTCTCATACTCCAGCCCCCTTTTGGAAAATTAGTAAACACTCTTCCAGAAGTATGAAACCAAAAGAGAGCCATACATGAGGTTCTCATGAGAAAGGGAAATAGGTTAAATCGGAAGTAGCTCTTTTTATAAAAAAGTATTTTAAACTCTCAGTTGCTATAGTTCAGGGGTGTCAAACTCATTTTAGGTCACGGGCCGTATTGAGCAAAATGCAGCTTCACGCGGGCCGGATCAGTCGGACGCGTGCGAATGCAGCTTTCGTTGCCTCCGTTTTTTCAGCCTGCTCTCATGTGTCTCAGTCTCTGCTATAACTACAAAGTGTTTAACTTTACAAATTCTGTTTCCTATGAAGAAGACTGCCGAGCAAGACTGCCGAATAAACACTAAAAACCCTGAAAACCTGGTACCTGAATAAACTCGGCATTAGCCATATCATACGCCATAGGCGCTTCGATTACTGGGGCCAGCTTTAATAGTAATTAGATATTATCTCGCGGGCCAAAGGCAATTCCACCGCGGGCCGGATTTGGCCCGCGGGCCTTGAGTTTGACATATATGCTATAGTTCATCAGGTGTCAACTTCATTTCACATAAGGCACTCAGCCCCTGAAGAATCTTATCCATTTGCAGAGAATGGAAAGTATCAAATACTATAACTGTTTCTTTAAAGAAGCGATCTTCAAAACCCAAGTAAACACTATAACCTCCTCACCAGTGCTTGTCCGCCAGTTTGGCTTGTCAGCTAACAGCCATGTGACTCAGTGGTGAGCAGACCTTCTCCTTCGGTTGTCCATTGGAATCCGGTGACGACATCCACTCCTTTAACGGTGACTTTGATGACTATACAGTCCTATCCTGGACCCACAGGTTCTATTGCAGGTGGGACATGTATATATGGTAATGGTGGTGGTAGTGATGGCAACCATGGCTGCATTTCTCCTGGCTCTCTTCCGCTGTCTTCTGAGCAGACCACTTTTCTAAACAATATACATCTATGTTTGGTATGATTTTGGGTTCAACCAAACAAGAATGTTGGGAATTCCAATTAAAAGCTACTTGATTTGAGCAAATGCTGTGTAAGTACTGCCCATAGACAATTATCAGTCAAAAAGAAATAGTACACTAGTTTAAAATTATGAAGAAGGTATATTTGCTAATTTCAGTTTTATCAAACAGAAAAAAAATAAAAGGGCTCATTACAATTAATCCAGTCTAAATGTGCACATAAATGTGGAGCTTACGTCTGTCGTAGTTGGGTATACCACTTTATTCATGGCGCTGAATTCTCATCACCAATCACACGTAGAACTTCCCTTTTTGGATTCCTTTGTCTTGCATTAAGGTCTTTCTTTCAGATTTGATCATCCAGGTGTCTTCCCTGATCTGCTCCCCTCTGCATTTTCCGTCAAAAGATCATGAACCTGACTACTCTCTGTTTGACCAGCTCTCTCAACAATCTTCTCTCCATCCCAGCATCCTGATTTGCTGACACAACATTTCTAAATTGAGTAACATGGCTCCTTATCTTTAGTCAAAACCAAAACTCCCAGCTGGACACACTGCTTTTACAGAAAACTGCTAAAATAAAATACCTCACAGCATAACAGTAAAAATCTTAACCAGTGCATTAAATTCTTCCCCCCCCACCACCAAAAATAGTCAAGTCCTCATGACTTTGGAACTTACTAAACCATTATTAATAACACAGTATTCAAAAGAATTTTGTGATTTCAGGCCCCCCCCCCCCCATCCACTTGTAAATGGCAGTAACATATTTCACTATTGGGATGGAGCAACACACTGTTTCCCTGGTACATCATATGCCAGCCTATCTGGAGGTTTCCTGACTGTCTGAGACCTTCTTATCTCATCGTCAGCTTCTTTAGCCTCAGGCACTTCTTGTGACTGTTCCTTTTTACTTTGGGTGCACCCCCCCCCCCCCACAGGTCTATCACTCGTACCTTCTGATGACTCAGGTCCCTGGCCACCTGATTGAACTCAGCTTCATCCCCAATTATATTGGAGCCCAGTTTCTCCTCACTGTCTATTATCAGATTCTCCACTGGTAGTCCTCTCCATTACCTCCGAGTCAGGGTTGGGGACTTCAGTAATCTCTTCATCAGTTCTTGGAGAGTTTGCATAAGGTAAAGCATACCATACTCCCATCTCCTTATCCTCTGAGTCTGCACAGTACTCAGTGGTTGGTGCCTTTTCAGGTCTTTCCACTGAAATCACACTGTTGTCAGCTGGTTGCCTTTCTGTTCTCCTCCTTCTGTGCAGAGTTCTCTCACTCGGTGTAAGTTCCATGTAATTCCTGGCCCAGGGGTAGAAGTCGATTCTGATGGAGAATTTTGACAGTACCATTCCTATCCTCTGGCTTCATCTGGAAAACTGATACATTTGGCATCTGACTCTCCACCATATAAAGCATAGACACCCAGTGGTTGGCCAACTTATGCTTCCCTGGTCGCACAAATTTCTTACTAAAGCTTGGTCTTGGCATCAGTTGAGAGGACCTAATCTTTTGATTATATCTCCTCTTGTTTCCTTGGTTTTGCTTGATAGTAGAAACTGCTGTTAGCTCATAAGCTTTTGCAGTTCTTTCTTTATGTCAGAAACATACTTGAGATACACCTTCTGCAGCAAATCTTTGCTGCTGGCTTCAAAGCAAAGATCTACAGGTAATCTCGCGTCATACCCAAACATCAAATAATATGGTGGGTAGCCAGTAGCTTCATTTTGTGTACAGATGTAGCAGTGTACCAAATGCCCAATATGCTGATTCCACTTGTTCTTTTTGTTGGCATCCAGGGTTCCAAGCATGTCTAGCAATGTACAGTTGAACCTTTAAGGTTGAGGATCACCCTGAGGGTGATATGGCATGGTCCTTGACCTCATCTCCAAGCATGCCCAGTAACTCAAGTATGAGCCTACTCTTACAATCTCTTCAGTGATCACTGTGTATCCTCCTTGGGAGCCCATAATGAATAAAATACTTCTCCCATAACATCTTGGCAATTGTGAATGCTCTCTGATCCTTTGTGGTGAAGGTTTGAGTATATCTGGTGCAGAGATCAGTGATGACCAAGACATTTGCAGCATTGCTAGAATCAGGCTCTATGGAGAGGGAATCCATACACACTAAATCAAGTGGTCCCATACTCTGTAAGTGAGATAATGGAGCAACTCTCGTAGGCAGCGTCTTCCTCTGGATTCACAACTTAACAGTTCTCTTCATCATCGTCAGTTGGGGAAGTAGATCTAGGTTTAGGGGGTTAATTGGTTTTTTTTGTTGTTTGTGTAAAGGGGTGGGGAGTGTTTTGGGTGATTACCATGGCAGCTTATTCTTTTGCGTTACGGATTGGCCAGACTTACTTTTCATTGTGCGTTATTGTGTGTAACTTGTGCCCTCACACTGTTTTGGATTGTAGGCCCTGTGTGTCTTTTGATATGGTTAACATGAGTGCTGCTGATGGAGGCCACCCTGTGAGATTTATTTCTTGGAAAGTAAAGGGGCTCAATGGTCCTGTTAAAAGAGCTAAAGTTTTCTCTCATCTGAAACAATTAAAAGCAGATATACTATATCTACAAGAGACACATTTAAGAGTGAAAGACCATATGATAGTGATAGGCATCCGTTAGTCTCATGAGACCATGGATTTGCACCTTGGAAAGTTTCCAGGGCGCAGGGCTGGACAGGGTTGTATGGGAGACCAGCAGTTGCCCAAGCTGCAAGCCCTCCCCTCTCCACGCCACCAGTGTTGTCCAAGGGAAGGGCACTAAGACCCAAGCAGCTTGGCACCGGTGTCGTCGCAGAGCAATGTGTTGTTAAATGCCTTGCTCAAGGACACAACGTGCTGCCATAGCTGAGGCTCAAACCAGTGACCTTCAGATCACTAGACCAATGCCTTATCCACTAGGCCACACGCCAACATGGAAGACCATAATAGACTTCGTAAAGCATGATTAGTCAGGTTTTTCATTCCATATTTAATAGTAGGTCCAGGTTGGTGGTAATATTAATCATCAAAAGTATGCTGTTTACACCATCTAATGTAATCAGTGACCCTAATGGTTGCTTTTGTTATAGTCTCTGGATCTCTCTTTCAGATACCTGTCATTTTAGTAAATGTTTCTGCCCCTAATTGGGATGGCTTCCACTTTGCAAATAAGGCTTTGTCATTAATACCAAACCTGAATACCCATCTTTTCAGGAGATTTGAACTGTGTTATTGACCCACTGCTTGATAGGTCTAGCTCTAGGGGAATATCTTCTGGCATGGCAAAGGCCTTCTCGATGTTTATGCAACAAAATGCTTATATGGTTATGGAGAATTTAGATCAGGCTCTTGGGCAGGAAGAGATTAATAATGCCATTATGGCTACGCAGAGTGTAAGTCCCCAGGTCCTGATGGTTATCCGATAGAATTTTATAACAAATTTAAGGATAAGCTCATACCAGTCCTTCTAGAAGTGTTTCAGGAATCTTTGGAGCATGGTTCCTTACCCCCTACTCTTTCACAGGCATCTATTTCACTTCTTCTTAAAAAGGACAAGGACCCAACTCAATGTGGATCATATCGCCCCATCTCACTTTTGAATGTGGATGTGAAAATTTTGGCTAGAGTGCTTGCGTGCCATTTAGAATGCCCCCTTCCCAAGATAATCTCAGATGATCAAACAGGTTTTATTAAAAATTGCCATTCTTTTTTTAATATCCGTCAACTGGCTGTTGTGGTTTATTTACCCAGTGATTCTCCAAGTCCGGAGGTTGTTATCTTGATGCAGAGAAGGCGTCTGATAGAGTGGAGTGGGTATACTTGTTCAGTGTTTTAGAGAAATTTGGATTTGGCAGAATATTTGTAGCCTGGGTTAAGCTATTATATCACTCACCTTTAGCGTGTATACAGACAAATTATTTTCGATCTGACTATTTCCCATTAACATGTGGCACTCGCCAAGGCTACCCATTGTCCCCTCTTCTTTTTTGCAATTGCAATTGAGCCTCTTTCTATTGCACTTAAGTCAACTACATTATTTCAAGGTGTTAGGAGAGGGACATGGAACACCGTGTATCCCCATATGCTGACGACCTCTTACTTTATGTTAGCGACCCTGTAGGTAACAGTCCTGCTATTGTGTCATTATTAGGTCAATTTGGAGCCTTCTCTGGCTATAAACTGAATCTTCAAAAAAGCAAATGCTTTCCCATTAATAACTTGGCCCTACAGACCCGACAGGAATCTTTGCCTTTTCCTGTATCTCAAGATGGTTTTGTATACCTAGGAATACACATTACGCGCTCTTTTACATCTCTGTTTGAAGCTAACTACAAGCCTCAGGTTAGCCAAATGAAGGCTGATTTTGAGAGATGGTGCAGTTTACCCTTTACTATAGTTGGGAGAATTCAATCAGTGAAAATGACTATACTTCCCAGATTTCTTTACTTGTTCCAGTGCTTGCCAGTTTTCTTATCTAAGTTATTTTTCAAATCAGTCAACCAAGCTATAAGGTCCCAAGGGTTATTTAGTGTCAGTTAGTCAAATGTTTTTCTTAGTATATAGTACATATTTTATCTTTCTATGCATATAAAACACTTAAGAAACATACGTATTTCAATAATTAAACCACTGCATTGCTTAGTAATAATTGTAGCTTTCATTGGGGCAGGGTCTTTCACATGCTCCATTAAAATTGTTCCGATTGTTGACCAACTGTAGCCTAACGCTTTTCCAATGACCGATGGTTTTTCACCTCTTTCCGATCGCTTTATTACTTCCACCTTATTTTCAATCGTGATTGTGATTATTTTCGTGAACAGAAACACCGTAGATTCAGAGCTGCACCGCCAGGTCCTAATGTCCACCGCACTGAGCATGTTAAATAAAGTCTGGGGTTCCGCTGGGTCCTAAAGACCGCCACACTGAGCCAGTTTAAATAAAGGACTTGAGCATCCGCGTTTTTTGGTATCCACGGGGGGTCTCGGAACCAATCCCCCGCAGATAAGGAGGGCCTACTGGGCTGCCCTGGTATGTTCGGGAAGGGCGGGTGGGGGGAGGTTTGTTTAGGGGTAATGTAGGAGGAAATGGAGGAAAATGCAATCCATTATGTATTCTGTATTGTGTCATTCCTTCAATAAACATATATTTTTAAAAAACAGTACTCTTCAACCTCAGACTTCATTTGGAGCCTATAGAACCAATCTTGGACCAATTCGTAGGGTCTTGTCAAACTGCTAAAATAAAATACCTCACATATATTAGTAGAAGTTTTAACCAGGGCATTATGCTCTGAAAGTGGTGTAGACTCTTAGGGCCACCTAAGTCATAAAATTGTTTAGCATCAATGTACTGATGCTTCCCATCACCATGGAGTCACACAGAACAGAAACTAACCCTTCAGCTCACAATGTCTCTCATGCTCAGCTAAACAGTTTCCATTTGCCAGTATCAAACTTGTATCTTGCTATACCTCATCTATTTAAATGCCATTATTATATCTGATTCCAACCACTGATATCAACCACTCATTGTGCATAAAAATTACTCCACAGATCCTCTTTAAAATTCCTTCCTCTCATCTTAAGCCTATGTCCTTTCATTTTAATCTTGATACCCCTACATTGGAAAAAAGATTTTTACTATCCATCCTATTTATGCCTCTCATAATCTTATATATTTCCATCAGATCACACCTCAGCCTCCTTCACTTCTCAACATAGCTAATCTCTCCCTATAACTAAAGCCCTCCAATCCAAGCAAAATACTGGTTAATATTCTCTGCACTCCCTCCAAAATAGTCACATCTTTCTTTCAATGTGACAAACATAACTCCACATATTTCCAAACACATATTTAAAACCACAAGTAACATCCTAACTCTCATATTCTGTTCTGTGTCTTATGAAAGGAACCATGCAATTTGCCGTCTTCACTATCCTATTGACTTTGGCTGTTTCTTTCAGAGAACTATGGCTTTGAACCTCCAGGTCTCTCTGTTCATCAACATTCATTAGTGCCCTACCATTTACAGCATACGTCCTACCTCTATCTGACTTCCCAAAATGTGTCATCTCACACTCATCAGGACTAACTCCATTTGCCAATGCTCCATTTAACTTTTCTTCTGATCTATATCCTGCTGTATTATATAGATCAGGTTTCTTTGCTATCCACAACCACTAATTTTTGTATAATTCGCAAAATTATTGATCATTCCTCTAACATTTGCATCCAAGTTATTAATTTATAGTGCAAACAGCAACAATCCTAGCAGTAGTCACCACTGTATGCCACTTGTTGCAGACTTCCAATCAACAAAACACCCTTCCATTACTACCTTCCTCCTCCTATCACCAAGCTAATTTTGGACTCAATATGGCAGCTTGCCTGGAATCCCATGGGCCTTAAATTTCGGGACCAGCCTACCGTGTAGGGCCTTGTCAAGTACAAATCCTTAAGTGTGATGAAGATGCCTGCCAGAATCAGTTTAATCTGCATGTTAATCAGGGTCCTATCAGTTATCTCCTAAGATATGAAATCACCAAACATGAATGCAGAATGTTCTCTAATCTTTTTGAGCAAGTTCAATACTTAGAAGACATAGGAGGAACAGAGAGATATAACTGTCCTCCTTATTCAGCGTACCAAACTACAGATCATCCTTGTTTATGTAACTATTGAGACGGTTACTTACATATTACTTTAAACCTCAAACAGAAGACACTAGTAACTATTTTAATGAATTGTGTATTCAGAAAATGCCTGCTACACTTCAGTCAGCCAACAAGAGAATGGTAAACAAGGAGAAAACAATGCATGGATGTGTGAAAAAAGTCAGAGAATTGGACAAATAGGATTGTTTTCCAAAAGAGCTGTTTTGGTAGACTATATTCCTCCTTTAGTGCTGAACTCTTTTAAAATTCTAAAGATGAAGTTACTTAGATAATATAATATAATAACAATTCCATCTTGATTTCTCTAAAAATTACATTGATTCCTGAATATGTTAACAACCAAATAAACTGCTGTAAAGCTAGGGTTATTTTTTCTATTTGAAGCGACTTATACATTTCAATAAGTTACTTCTTGAGATGAGGTGACTTGATAGAAGTGTATAAAATTATGAGAGGCATAAGGGCAGCCAGCACCTTTTTCCCAGGTCAACAACAGTGAATACCAGAGGATATCTGTGAGTGGAGGGAAATTTAAGGGAGAAGTCTGAGGTAGACATTTTATACAGATAATGGTGGCTGCCTGGAATGCATTGCTGGAATGGTGGAAGAGGTTGATTCAAAAGGGGCATTTAAAAGATTCTTAGATAAGTCATGGTGTAAGAAAAAAGTAAGATTATGAGCAGTATTGGAGTAAAGGGGTGCGTTAATTGTCAAATAGGTTTATATTGGTTGGCACAACATCATAATGTTCCATTGAATTAAAAGAATTAAAAGGCCTTGAGTAAAGAATCTTTGTCTTGATAGTCCACAGTATTTTCCTCAGTTTGTTTGTTACTGATGCCAGATGATAGAACTTGTATCTGAGTCACAGATAGTTGTTTAACTAATTAATTTCAAATTTAATACAAGTGTTGACTGTATCTTCATTAATTAAGATTATTTGGTTAAATTATGTAATGGGGAAGTCACTCAATGAAACTTATAAGTACCAATGGTCACCAACAATGAAAACATATGAAGTTTTTGTTGATACTGTAAATTTACTTTTAATCCTTCATCATCAAATATTACTTGTAGCTTCCATAGCAATAGGAGAGTCAGCAAATCTGTTACATTGCATCAATATAATTTGAAGTACAGATGTTCTCCCTTAAGATCTGTTACACAAAGCTTTCCAATGGGAGTGCCTACTGTGATTGACAAAGACTGATGATGTTTACTACAGCAGACTGCTTTCACTGGATTCTTAGCAGCTTGAAAACAAACCAGGTTCTGTGAAGAGAGATACTTACATGTTTTCTTTCTGTCGGTTTTAAAGATTTGGCTGAATAGTAATATAGTTTTGTTCCACATAGTGCCACCCAATACTTGGTCCATGATGCAACCTTAACAAAAAAACATGACTTGTAATTAATATGATTACTGAACATATGCATTAGTGAGTATAGACCTCAGAGGGATTTAGATCCGTAATTAGGGATGTGTGAAATCTGCAGAGCTAAGTTATTTCATTGACTTTACATTGATGCTATATACTTGAACTGTACTTTTTCAATCAGATTTCAATTTATGACTGATTCGATCAGGATCTTAATTGTTTCATTTAAATGGACAAAAACTGCTTGAAACAATTAATTCCCAGTCACTAGGTGATGAACTTACACAATTAAAAAAAGTCCTGCCTAATTCCTACTCTCTCCAGCACTTTTTAACACTTCCCTGATGACACCAGCTGGAATTTTCCAATTAAAAGCCCCAGGTTCCATTCACAACTACCGGCTTTCATCCATGTAACCCTGTGGAAGTTTAGCACTCCCAAACATCTATATAAGGTGGTCATCAGTGATGGGATAAGTGCACCCCACTCATCTTGGAGTCCAGCTGGGAAGCCCAAAATTTCAACAATTTACTTGCAAAGACTTGGAAAACTGCTTGCTGAACCTGAATCACGCAATCTTGGAATAAATCCAGCAGCTCATTTGTTTTAATGGAGAAAATCAACAAGGGATAAATGAAAGTTAATTTTCTTTTCATTGCATTAATAGACAGACAGACAGACAGGCATACTTTATTAATCCCGAGGAAAATTGGGTTTCGTTACAGCCATACCAACCAAGAATAGTGTAGAAATATAGCAACATAAAACCATAAATAATCGAATAATAATAAGTTAATCATGCCAAGTGGAAATAAGTCCAGGACCAGCCTATTGGCTCAGTGTGTCTGACACTCTGAGGGAGGAGTTGTAAAGTTTGATGGCCACAGGCAGGAATGACTTCCTATGACACTCAGTGTTACATCTCGGTGGAATGAGTCTCTGGCTGAATGTACTCCTGTGCCTAACCAGTACATTATGGAGTGGATGGGAGTCATTGTCCAAGATGGCATGCAACTTGGACAGCATCCTCTTTTCAGACAACACCGTCAGAGAGTCCAGTTCCACCCCCACAACATCATTGGCCTTATGAATGAGTTTGTTGATTCTGTTGGTGTCTGCTACCCTCAGCCTGCTGCCCCAGCATACAACAGCAAACATGATAGCACTGGCTATCACTGGCTATCACTGGCATGATAGACTCGTAGAACATCCTCAGCATCATCCGGCAGATGTTAAAGGACCTCAGTCTCCTCTGGAAATAGAGACGGCTCTGACCCTTCTTGTAGACAGCCTCAGTGTTCTTTGACCAGTCCAGTTTATTGTCAATTCGTATCCCCAGGTATTTGTAATCCTCTACCATGTCCACACTGACCCCTTGGATGGAAACAGGGGTGACTGGTGCCTTAGCCCTCCTCAAGTCCACCACCAGCTCCTTAGCCTTTTTCACATTAAGCTGCAGATGATACTGCTCACACCATGTGACAAAGTTTCCCACCATAGCCCTGTACTCAGCCTCATCTCCCTTGCTGATGCATCCAACTATGGCAGAGTCATCAGAAAACTTCTGAAGATGGCAAGACTCTGCGCAGTAGTTGAAGTCCGAGGTGTAGATGGTGAAGAGAAAGGGAGAAAGGACAGTCTCCTGTGGAGTCCTAGTGCTGCTGACCACTTTGTCTGACACACAGTGTTGCAAGCGCACGTACTGTGGTCTGCCAGTCAGGTAATCAATAATCCATGACACTAGGGAAGCATCCACCTGCATCACTGCAATAGAATTGATTTTAAATTATTTTAATTGTTTCTCAGCATTTTAAACACTCAAGAAGCTTTTTAAATATAGCACTTTTAATAACTTTTGAGCATTTTGGGAAGCTTATGATTGTCAGACATTCAGTCTCCTTGGGAGTTTTGTCAGTTGACAAAGACTTCAGGTGTGCCTTAACCAAGTGTCATAGAAACTCTGAGGGCAGGACCTGTCAGTTTTGACTGTAAAGGCCCTTTGCTTTAGTTTAATGTTGGGTACCCACTAACCAGTGGAAGATAATAGAAAACTCTAGGCTTTGAATGCAGGTGATTGGTAGGCTGCTTGCTAATCAGTGGAAAATTGACGTCATGCTCTTGGCATTTTTCTCAAGTGAAGGTGCCCAGTGCTACCCTGTAGTTCCTTGGTAGAAGATGACTGAGAGAAAACTTTGTAATACAGGTTTCCCCCGCAATCCGAAGGTAGAGTGTTCCTATGTAACCTTTCATAAGCAGAAATGTCGTAAATCGAAGAAGCAATTACCATTAATTTATATGGGAAAAATTTTTGAGCGTTCCCAGACCCAAAAAAAACCTACCAAATCAAAGCAAATAACACATAAAACCTAAAATAACACTAACATATAGTAAAAGCAGGAATGTTATGATAAATTTACACCCAATATAAAGTAGAAATATTGTAGGTATGGTGTAGTTTCACTTATCAAACTCGGGAAGGCAGCGAGCCAAAATTGATTTGGAGAAAAAAAATCGTACGTGCATACGTACGCACATACATGCATGCGCAAACAACTGCCCGCACAAGGCTTCATGGTCATTGTAGTCTTTCTCGGGGTAAACACACGTATAAAGTGGGTGTCATTTTTTCGTAAAAGCGAAAATCCTCTTTGGTTAGCGAAAACAGGTACTAATGTAAGTCTTTCATAACAGCGAGCTGTCGTAAAGCAAATGTTCGAAAAGCGGGGGCCACCTGTACAGCAAAATTAAAATGGATGAATTTTCACTGCCCTAGGCCCTTGTTTCAGCTGATACTAGTTGTGAATTATGTACTTGCAAGGGTGGCCGTACATAACTGAGAGTTATGGTAAATATAACAGTTACCTCCTGAGCACATCCTTCTTTGCTAGTGAAATATCTAGAGTCATTATGCAGTCACAGCCAAGGTTGGCATCAGGAGTTTGGTTTGGGGTTCAGATTGTATACTGTGTGGGTGGAACTTGGGTCCAAAATGTGTGAATCCATACATGGGTTTGGAGTTGGGAACACTGGTCATCAGGAATGTTGCTATTGTTGTAGCTGAAGCCTGAATATGAAGTATTGGCAAGCACAAACTTACATATAAATTGTTATAATAAGGAGGAATTCACTTATACACCCCTGCAGTCTTAGTGTCACTGACAATATCCTATTTATATCCTAGTTACCCTAATAATATTCTATTTCTTTGTCATCTGCAGTTAGTTCATACCCCTGTTCTGAATGAATAACCAGGACTTAATGTATTAAGTAAAAAACATCTGACTATAATGTAAGGCTACTTACTAATAATCAGTAAAGCTCAAGTTCCTTTTATAATATGTATAATCAAACATACACAAGGAAACCACTCACATGCAGGGTTCAAGGATGCCTTAAATCAAAACACATATGGTGATTATACCGTAAGCATAATCACAGTGCCCTGCAACATTTTCTAAGGTTACACATTGCAGTTGAGCATCTTCTTGACCAATCTACATACATTTAATGATTACTTCTTGACTAATCTGACGTGGTTGTTGAGGCGGCATGAAGTTTAAAAAAGAGCCTTTCGAGATTTTTCAGTGTCCACAACATTCTAAAGGGAGAGGCGGAACAGCCAGAAGTTATGGTACATATTGGTACCAATGACAAGTAGGAAAAAGGATGAGGTACTGAAAAGAGAACATAGGGAATTAGGTAGAAAGCTGAAAGGCAGGACTTCTAGGGTAGTAATCTCTGGATTGCTGTCTATGCCACACACCAGTGAGGGTAGGAATAGGGTGATTTGACAGATGTGTGGCTGAGGAAATGGTGCAGGGGGTAGGATTTCAGATTTCTGGATCATTGGGATCATTTCTGTATAAAAAGCACAAGTTATACCTGAACTCAAAGGGGATCAATATTCTTGTGGGCTGGTTTGCTAGAACTAATGGGGAGGATTTAAACTAATTTGGCAGTGGGATGGGAACCAACAGTGAAATGGCTGATGAAGAGGCAGTTGGCATACAAGAAGATTCAGCGTATATTGAGACTGTGAGGAAGGCAAAACTGCAGTCAGTGGGTTAAGTTGAAATATAACATGGGGACAAAATCGAAAAGGAAGATGAATACAGGACCAAAAATGTTATACAGGTGTCCCCTGCTTTACGAATGTTCACTTTACACCACTTCGCTTTTACCAAAGACCTACATTAGTAACCTGTTTTCACAATACAAAGAGGATTTTCGCTTTTATGAAAATTTTCCCCATATAAATTAATGGTTCTTCGCTTTATGCCATTTCGGCTTAAGAAAGGTTTCATAAGAATGCTCTACCTTTGTAAAGGGGGGGGGGGGCACCTGTATATGAATGCAGCAGTATATAGAATAAGATAGATACTTTATTGATCCCAAAGGAAATTATAGTGTCACAGTAAGATTACAAGTACACCTATATACAAATATTAGAAGAGAAGTAGAAATAAAAAAAATAAGTTGCTTCAAACAGTCTAACTGGAAGGGGGGTCATCACTTCCCTGGATATAGATTGATTCATTATAGAGCCTAATGGCCAAGGGTAAGAATGACTTCATATAGCACTCTTTGGAGCAGCACAGTTGTCTTAGTCTATTACTAAGAATGTTCCTCCGTGTATCCGAGGTGGCATGCAGAGGGTGAGAAACATTATCCAGAATTGCCAGGATTTTCTATAAAGTCCTTTGTTCTACCACAGCCTTGAGTATATCCAGTTTGACTCCTATAACAGAGCCAGCCTTTCTAATCAGTTTATTGAGCTTGTTGGCATCACCTGTGTTGATGCCATTGCCCCAGCACACCACTGCTTAGAAGATTGTACTGTACTGGCGACAACAGACTAGTAGCACATGTGAAGGAGAGGCTTTTATACTCTAAAGGACCTCAGTATCCTCAAGAAGCAGAGGTGGCTCTGGCCCTTCCTGTACCTCTGAGATAGTGTTCCACTCAAGTCTGTCATCCAGGTGCACCCCCACCTACTTGTTGGTCTTTACCAGATGCATGTCCTCACTATCAATTGTAACAAGGAGCACCACCACGCTTAGTCTTCCTAAAGCCTATCACCATCTCCTTTGTCTTATTAATGTTGAACTGTAGATGATTCAGCTTGCACCATTTGACAAAGTCCTCCACCATATAACAACTACAGCACGGAAACAGGCCATCTCGGCCCTTCTAGTCTATGCCGAATGCTTACTCTCACCTAGTCCCACTGGCCCACACTCAGCCCATAACCCTCCATTCCTTTCCTGTCCATATACCTATCCAATTTTACTTTAAATGACAATACCGAACCTGCCTCTACCACTTCTACTGGAAGCTCGTTCCACACAGCTACCACTCTCTGAGTAAAGAATTTCCCCCTTGTGTTACCCTTAAACTTTTGCCCCCCAACTCCCAACTCATGTCCTCTTGTTTGAATCTCCCCTACTCTCAATGGAAAAAGCCTATCCCCATTAACTCTATCTATCCCCCTCATAATTTTAAATACCTCTATCAAGTCCCCTTCAACCTTCTACGCTCCAAAGAATAAAGACCTAACTTGTTCAACCTTTCTCTGTAACTTAGGTGCTGAAACCCAGGTAACATTCTAGTGAATCTTCTCTGTACTCTCTCTATTATGTTGACATATTTCCTATAATTCGGTGACCAGAACTATACACAATACTCCAAATTTGGCCTCACCAATGCCTTGTACAATTTTAATATTGCATCCCAACTCCTATACTCAATGCTCTGATTTATAAAGTCCAGCATACCAAAGGCTTTCTTCACCACCCTATCCACATGAGATTCCACCTTCAGGGAACTATGCACCTAGATCACTCTGTTCTACTGCATTGTTCAATGCCCTATCATTTACCATGTAAATGAGCCCAGGGCCCTGATCTCGTAGTGCAGTTAGAGATTGGCAGGTGTGACTTCATATTTAATCTGTTTTCGCCTTAATGTTTTTTTAGTTGCCTTCTAATGGCTTTTAAAAACTTCCCAATCCTTTACTTTCCCACTATTTTTGCTGTATTGTATGCCCTCTCTTTTGATTTTATGCTGTCTTAGACATTCCTTGTCAGCCACAGTTGCCTCATCCTCCCTTTACAACACTAATTCTTCTTTGGAAAGTATTTATACTGCACCTTCCATGTGCTGTTCTACCTTTATCCCTGCTACTGTCCCCTTCCAAGCAAGGATGTAATGCTTGGGCTTTATAAGACGGCACTTAAAATATTGTGAGCATTTTTGAAGTCCTTATCTGATAAAGCATAGAACCATAGAACATTACAGCACAGAAACAGACCTTTTGGCCCTTCTTGGCTGTGCCGAACCATTTTTCTGCCCAGTGCCAGTGACCTGCACCTGGACTATATCCCTCCATACACCTCTCATCCATGTACCTGTCCAAGTTTTTCTTAAATGTTAAAAGTGAGTCTGCATTTACTACTTCATCTGGCAGCTCATTCCACACTCACACCACTCTCTGTGTGAAGAAGCCTCCCCCCATGTTCCCTTTAAACTTTTCCCCCTTCACCCTTAACCCATCTCCTCTGGTTTTTTTCTCCCCTAGCCTCAGTGGAAAAAGCCTGCTTGCATTCACTCTATCTATACCCATCATAATTTTATATACCTCTATCAAATCTCCCCTCATTCTTCTCCGCTCCAGGGAATAAAGTTCTAACCTATTCAATCTTTCTCTGTAACTCAGTTTCTCAAGTCCCGGCAACATCCTGTAAACCTTCTCTGCACTCTTTCAACCTTATTAATATCTTTCCTGTAATTCGGTGACCAAAACTGCACACAATACTCCAAATTCGGCCTCACCAATGCCATATACAACCTCACCATAACATTCCAATTCTTATACTCAATACTTTGATTATAAAGGCCAATGTACCAAAAGCTCTCTTTATGACTCTATCTACCTGTGACACCACTTTTAGGGAATTTTGTATCTGTATTGCTAGATCCCTCTGTTCTACTGCACACCTCAGTGCCCTATCATTTACCTTGTATATTCTACCTTGGTTTGTCCTTCCAAAGTGCAATACCTCACACTTGTCTGTATTAAACTCCATCTGCCATTTTTCAGCCCATTTTTCCAGCTGGTCCAAATCCCTCTGCAAGCTTTGAAAACTTTCCTCAGTGTCCACTACTCCTCTAATCTTTGTATCATCAGCAAATTTGCTGATCCAATTTACCACATTATCATCCAGATCATTGATATAGATGGCAAATAACAATGGATCCAGCACTGATCCCTGTGGCACACCACTAGTCACAGGCCTCCACTCAGAGGAGCAATCCTCCACTACCACTCTCTGACTTCTCCCACTGAGCCAATGTCTAATCCAATTTACTACCTCACCATGTATACCTAGCGACTGAATCTTCCTAACTAACCTCCCATGCGGTACCTTGTCAAAGGCCTTACTGAAGTCCATGTAGACAACATCCGCTACCTTCCCTTCATCCACTTTCCTGGTAACCTCCTCAAAAAACTCTAATAGATTTGTTAAACATGACCTACCACACACCAAGCCGTGTTGACTCTCCCTAATAAGTCCCTGTCTATCCAAATACTTGTAGATCCTATCTCTTAGTACTCCTTCCAATAAGTTACCTAATACTGACGTCAAACTTACTGGCCTATAATTTCCCGGATTACTATTAGAGCCTTTTTTAACCAACGGAACAACATGAGCTATCCTATGCATGTGCCGGCATTGGAAAGAGTCCAGAGGAGGTTCATGAGAATGATTCTTGGAATGAATGTGTTGACGTCTGAGGAGCATTTGATGTCTCTGGGCCTGTACTTGCTGGAGTTTAAAAGAATGAGGGGAGGGGATCTCATTGAAACCTTTTGAATATTGAAAGGCCTAGATAGAGTTTATGTGGAGAGGATGTTTCTTTTAGTAGAGAAGCCTAGGACCAGAGGGTATAGCATCAGAAAAGGAGGACTTCCCTTTAGAACAGAGATGAAGAGGAGTTTCTTTAACCATTCGGTGGTGAATCTGTGGAATTTATTGCCACATTCAGCTGTGGAGGTCAAATCATTGTGTATATTTAGGGTGGAGGTTGATAGGTTCTTGATTGGACAGGGCATTGAAGGCTATGGGGAGAAGGCAGAAGAATGGGGTAGAGGAAGATAATGAATCAGCCATGATGGAAGGTAGAGCAGACTCGATGGGCTAAATGGCCTAATTCTACTCCTATGTCTTATGGTCTTTTAAGACTCCTACTCCTGGTCAATATCCAATTATTGCAAAACATCCCTCTGACTGAAATAAATAATAGACATCACTTCCCTCCAAACTCATTTGTACTCAATTAGCCTTTTTATTATTAGACACATTTCCTCTACTACCAATGATATTCAAAAACCTTTTGCTGCTTTTGGAAAAGCAAGGCTTTCTTGGCTTCTTCATTTTGTCATTAGTATTTCTTTAAAAATCTATATTTTTATTTTTAGTAGAATCCTCCTCATATGTAGTTCAATGCCCCTACTGTTACTCTAATTATTCAATTCGCCAGGACAACTTGCACATAGCTCAAATCATTACTATATGTTTTTTTCTAACTTGGACACTAGCTTTCCATACTTTCTCAGCCAAAACTATTTCAGTGGTCTTCATTGGTCTTTAACTAGTCCTTTTAACATGGTAAGATATTCCACGGGGCTTTATAGATGAGGCACATATCTGAGCCAAATGAAAAGCTATAGATTAGTCAAAGAAACATTGGTTAAGGAGCATGAAACAGGATAGAGATGAAGAGAGAATTCCAGATAACAGCACTGGCAAAAGCATGCCCACCCATAGTGAAATGATTAAAATCAAAGTGTAAAAGAAGACATGAACAGAAAAGTGCAGATAGCTTGCAGCATTTTTTGCAGTTGTATTATGTTATAGACAAAGAGGCCACAGGCCACAGAGGTTTTAAAATATTAAGAGTGAGCCATTGTTAAACTGTGAGCCAACACATGGAGTGAATGACATAGTGTGAAGTTCAAGCAGTTAAGTTTTGAATGAACAAGTTGAATAATGGCAGGTTGGTCAGGATGTGTTTTATATTGTCAGATGCAGACGTGGCAATGACATGTATATGGGTTTAAGTTGTAGTGAGTTGGGTTGAATTCAGACAATTTAAGTGAAGGAGAATTTGGCTGTATTGTTGAAGGAGGTGCTGTTGGTCAGAAACTCATCAGGGACAAAAGTGAAACTGGTATATTGAAAAAGGACAAGAATTTTGCACTGTTGTAATTTTTTTTAAACTCCTCATACAGTTTTGTTTTCAGGGACTTGTGTATGGATATTGGTTCAAAACAAAAAAATTAAGCTGAAGTGTCCCACAAAGTATTGAAAAGTCACTAGAATCAGTGAAACATCAACATTTCAGAGAGAAAACTTTCCAAACAAAATACAACTAAAATTCTAACAGAATTTGCACACTGTGAAAAAAGCCATTAAATCATTCTTCAAACAATTACAAAAATGGTTGTAAGACAGACCAGTGCAACAGTATAGGGAAATTCTGGAATGGGCTCCTCTTCCAGAGGGATAGAAAAACTGCACACCACCATGAGAGGTACCCCATACTACAGACAAAAATCAGACTATATAATCATCATCATAATTCTCTGTGTGACTTTTGCACTATTGCTGCACAAATTGGCAACTACATGTCCTACATAATAATAATGACAACACCTCAAGAGAATTTGTTTTCCTTTGGGGGGCGGGGGTCCCTTAGGAATGAGGATTACTTACTTTGTTCCATTTCTGTGGCTTCCACTGTCAGTGTTATGGTCACTATCAGAGATGGAAAATGAAATGTTTGGCAGGGCAATTAATTTGGGAGGTGGTTTATGTTATACTGCTTATGCTGGGCTTCTCTATGCTCCTGGTACATGTTCAAGGTTCTCAAAGCAATCCCAAATTCTCTTCCTTAATTTTGAAGTTATGAACCTTCTTAAAGCTTTTTGTTGTCCACATGGTAATCTCTTAATATGACAGAGTTTGGAATAAAGTGTGTGTGTGGATGTCCATAAGTGTCAATTTCATCGATCTACCATTGAACGTGCGAATAATATGGACTACCTCATACAGCAAATTTATGCCTTAATACCTCGGACACTGCCTGGAAAGTCAATTTGCATTGGTTCACTTATCCTGCTTTTCACATCACTGAATTTGGAAAATCTTGAAACAACAGTTTTAGTAGCACTTCTCCAAGCCTTTGAACTACCTGCAGTAAGTGGCCTAAGTCACAAAAACAAGCATTGCTGAGACTGTAATGTTCAACCATCTTTTTCCTTAGATAGATAGATAGATACTTTATTCATCCCCATGGGGAAATTCAACTTTTTTCCAATGTCCCATACACTTGTTGTAGCAAAACTAATTACATACAATACTTAACTCAGTAAAAAATATGATATGCATCTAAATCACTATCTCAAAAAGCATTAATAATAGCTTTTAAAAAGTTCTTAAGTCCTGGCAAAATTGTAAAGCCTAATGGCATTGGGGAGTATTGACCTCTTCATCCTGTCTGAGGAGCATTGCATCGATAGTAACCAGTTAGGTAGCTAAAGGCTGTTCTGATGGACTGATGGTGACGTGATTTTAATCATAACCTTTGCTTTTGTTATGGTGGTTCCCAAGAGATGAGAATTGCACCCCCTCTTGAAGAACATTTCACAATTATGACATTTCTGAGCATACACTTCACAAATCTCTTGGCACTCGGAGGTTGTGGATTTGGGATCGAAGTTCCTCACTGCCAAGTTTTAGAACTCCTGGTGTGATATAGTCTGTTCCTGAGCACTTTTCTGCTTTTCACCAAGGAAATGGCCTTTTTGACTTCTTACGGAATAGGGATAGTGGCAAGGTTGGTCTAGATAATATACTATGGGATGGTGTAAAGGATCCTCCGATCAAAGATTTTAACTCTAAATTTGCATAATCCTTACTATTAAACACCTTGGGGCATGCAAAGGGGACATAAAAGGTGCTATACAAATATATCTCTTTCCGGGGGACATCACATGATGACGTAGGATCGAGACGTAGAAATCCAGCTCTCCCGTAAAAAACTAGTAAAATAACTTTTAAGTGAAGAAAAGTTAGTAAATACTTTCTAAAAATTACTTATAAACTACTCAGGACTATCTTTAGATATACCTCCTAAACAAAAACAGAAGAGAACTACTACTTTGAAGACAGCACCAGTTGGGAAAGAAAAAGGGATGGAACTATGATGGAACCTCGTACTCAGGTTGGACCACTTCTCAGCGAAGTACACTTCGCCTCCGGCGGTGCAGAACAGGAAACTGCTGCAACATCAACAGTCTCTAAGAAGAAGCAGCAGGAACTGCACATACGTGAAGAAGCAGGCATGTGCAAACAGGTGTAAACAGAACTACAAGTTCCAGCTGCGATTGAAAGTGAAAGTGAACCGGAAGTAGAATCAGATTCTCTGGACAACACAGATGAGGAAAAAGAGGAAAAAGAAGAACAGGAAGAAATTAAAAGTGAAGGACTTTCTGGAGACATAAGAGAAGTCCTGATACAAATAACATATGAATTAAAAGCAATAAAAACAGATATTAAAAATATGAAGATTACGCTTGATAAGGTTGTGAAAAAACAGAAGAAAAAGGATAAGAAAGTTAAAAAGCTGGAAGAAATAACGGGAGACACCATTGATAGAGTGGACAAGATGGAAGATAATATCCTTGCCTGGACATCAGAAAGAAAACAGTTGTTGGAAAAAGTGGATGTGCTTGAAAATTTTAGCAGACAAAACAATATTAAGATTGTTGGTCTTAAAGAAGGTATAGAGGGAGAAGATCCAATAAAATTCTTTCAAAAATGGATCCCGGAGACTTTGGAAATGGAAGAGGGAAGTCAGTTAATTGAAATCAAAAGGGCTCATAGAGCTTTAAGATCAAAACCCCAACACGATCAAAATCCGCGATCAATCTTGATAAAATGCTTAAGATATCAAGATAAAGAAAGGATCCTGAAGGTGGCTGCCCAGGGTGACAGAAAGAGAAACGGGCCATTGATGATAGAAAGGAAAAGAGTTCTTTTCTATCCCGACATAAGTTATGACCTTTTGAAGAGGATGGAAGGAATTTAACCCATTAAAAAATGTCTTATGGGAAAAGGGTTATAAATTTATACTGCGCTACCTGGCAACATTGATAATTTTTTTGGATGACAAAAAAAGATTTTTTACTGATCATTGGAAAGCGGAGGAGTTTGCACAAGAACTTTCAAATATTCACTAGACACAACAAAGAATCTATGTAAGCGAAATGGATTAAAGATGAAGACTGAGATAGGGAGTGGATTTGATGGATATTTAAGGATAGAAGAATATACAAATATATTCTAATTATATGATCGAAGGGTAAAAATTTGAGGAATATTAATCGGGAGTAGTGATATTAATTTTTTTTCTTCACTTAAATATATATATTTTTCGTTACGGGGAGCTTCTGATCGATTGCTACGGGATTCATGTATGTAATCATGGCGATTGCCATGACCCGTTAAACAGAGGGGGGTAATGTGTTTTTTTTCATTCACAACATTAGTAGGGGGGTATTTTGTTGTGTTATCTTCTTTACTATCTATCTTTCTTCTATTTTTCTTTCTTTGCCTGGATGATTGGGGAGGAGACACATAGCAACATGGAGAATTTTAAAGAGACTCCCCAAGGTACTATGAGAGCTGAGATATTATGTACTGTTATAGATTGGAGTAACCTTGTTAAAAACAATGACTAATTTACTGAATTTTTAAAGATTTAATATTAATGGGCTTAATGGACCGGTGAAAAGAAAAAGAATTTTAACATACATTAAGAAAATGAAAGTAGATATAGCCTTTTTGCAGGAAACACATTTAACAGAGATAGAACATCAGAAATTAAAGAGAGATTGGGTCAGAAATGTTATTGCAGCTTCATTTAATTCAAAGGCGAGGGGAGTTGCAATTTTGGTTAACAAAACCTTACCAATTAAAATACAAAATGTATTAATTGATTCTGCAGGGAGATATGTGATTATACATTGTCAAATATTTTCAGAATTATGGACTCTTATGAATATTTATGCATAAAATGAAAATGATGCAAAATTTATACAAGAAGCTTTTTTGAATTTGGCTGATGCACATGATAAAATATTAATAGGTGGAGACTTTAACTTTTGTCTAGACCCAGTTCTAGATAGGTCAACTAAGGCTGTTACAAAATCAAAAGTAGTAAAACCAACTTTATCATTGATGGAAGATTTAAATTTGATTGATATATGGAGAAGAATTAACCCAAGAGAAAGAGATTATTCATTTTATTCAAGTACGACATAAAAACTTATTCAAGGATAGATTTTTTTTATTATCAATGAATATTCAGGATAGAGTGAAAAGTATGGAATATAAAGCGAGAATACTGTCAGATCAGTCCCCTTTGATAATGACAATGATAATGATAGATAAGGAGGAACTGATTTACAGATGGAGATTTAATTCAATATTATTAAAACATCAAGATATTTGTGATTTTATGGAAAAACAGATTCAATTTTTTTTGGATACAAACTCATATTCAGTTGATGATAAATTTGTATTATGGGAAGCGATGAAAGCATATTTGAGGGGCCAGATAATAAGTTATACTTCTAAAATTAAGAAGGAATATATGGTAGAAATAGATCAATTGGAAAAAGAGATTACAAAATTAGAAAAAGAATCTCAAAGATATATGACAGAAGAAAAACGAAGACAACTTGTCAATAAGAAGCTACAATATAATACGCTCCAGACATACTGAACAGAAAAAGCAATTATGAGAACTAAACAGAGATATTACGAATTAGGTGAAAGATCACACAAGATTCTTGCTTGGCAGTTGAAAACAGAGCAGGTTTCCAAACGATGAATGCAATTAGAACAAGTGCAAATAAAATTACTTATAAACCTTTAGAAATTCATGAAACCTTTAAAAATTTTTATTCCGAATTAAATCAATCGGAATCACAAAATGATGTTGTTGAGTTAGAAAGATTTTTGTTACAAATAACTCTTCCAAAATTGAATTTGGAAGAACAGAAGGGATTAGATATGCCTTTTACATTAAAAGAGGTCGAAGAAGCTCTAGGATCACTCCAGAGTAATAAATCTCCAGGAGAGGATGGCTTTCCGCCTGAATTTTATAAAAAGTTTCAAGATTTATTAATCCCTCCTTTTATGGAGTTAATAAGTCAAGCGGAAAGAACACATAAACTTCCAGAATCTTTTTTGACAGCGATTTTAACAGCATTACCAAAAAAAGATAGAGATCCTTTAAAACCAACATCATATAGGCCTATTTCTTTGTTGAACACGGATTATGAAATAATAGCAAAAATTTTATCTAATAGATTATCTAAATATTTACCAAAATTAATACATATGGATCAAACAGGATTTATTAAAAATAGACAAGTGGCAGATAATGTAACTTGGTTACTTAGCATAATTCATTTGGCACAAAAGAGGGAGCAAATGAGTGTGGCAGTTGCTTTGGATGCAGAAAAAACATTTGATAGATTGGAATGGGATTTTTTATTTAAGGTATTGGAAAAATATGGGTTAGGAGAATCTTTTATAAATTGGATTAAAACCTTAAATACTAGTCCCAAAGCTAAAGTAGTGACAAACGGCCAAATTTCAACATCATTTCAGTTAACAAGGTCAACTAGACAAGGTTGTCCATTATCACCTGCTTTATTTGTATTGGCGATAGAACCATTAGCTGAATTAATTAGAACCGACTCAAATATTATGGGCTTCAGAGTTAACCGGGAGGAATATAAGATTAATCTATTTGCTGATGATGTTCTGATTTATCTAACAAACGTATTGCATTTGTTGCATAAATTATCTTTTAGATTGGAAGAATATGGGAAAATATCAGGGCATAAAATAAACTGAGATAAAAGTGAAATTTTACCCCTTATTAACGGAGATTATAGTCAATGTCGACTGGTAACTCAATTTAGATAGCTGATAAATGGTATAAAGTATTTAGGTATAAGAGTTGATAATGATATAAAGAATTTATATAAATTAAATTATTTGCCATTATTGAAAAAAATTCAAGAAGATCTTGATAAATGGATGATGTTACCAATAATATTAGTAGGTAGAGTCAATACTGTAAAAATGAATATATTTCCTAGATTATAGTATTTATTCCAAACACTACCAATACAACTGCCGCAGAAGTTTTTTCAAGAGTTGAATAAATGTGTGAGGAAGTTTCTTTGGAAAGGTAAGATGTCAAGAATATCATTGGGAAAATTGACGTGTAAATTTGACCTAGGAGGGTTACAACTCCCAAACTTTAAGAATTATTATACAGCAAATCAACTTAGATTTATTGCATCTTGTTTTGATGAAGATAAACCAGCATGGATTAGAATAGATTTAGATAAAATAGGAGAAAATATACCAGAAGATTTCATATATAAATGGGAATCTAAATGGATATGGGAAAAGAAAGAATCCCTTATATTAAAACATTTGATTGATTTATGGAACAAGACAAATGTTGATGATGAGATAAAGAAATCTTTATTAGCAAAGAGACCTCTAATTCAAAACAGACTCAATCCTTTTACAATGTATAACCGACTTTTATATAACTGGTTTCAAAAAGGGATTAGATATATCGGAGACTGTTTTGAAGGAGGTATATTGATGTCGTTTGATCAATTAAAGAATAAATATAAAATATCAAATAACACTCTTTTCTGTTATTTCCAATTAAGGGCTTATTTAAGAGATAAACTGGGTCAAACAATGTTAATGTTGAAACCTAATGGAATAGAAACTTTAATTCAAAAAGGAAAAATTAAAAAATTTACTTCTTGTATGTATAATTTGATTCAAAAACAGACAATTAAACAAGGAATTCATAAGTCAAGACAAAAATGGGAAACTGATTTGAATATTAAAATTGATGAAACAAGTTAGTCAAGACTATGTCTTGACAGTATGACAAATACAATAAATGTCTGACTTAGATTAGTACAATACAATTTTTACATCAATTATATATTACAACACAAAAAATAAATAGATTAAACCCAAATTTATCTGATCAATGTTTTCGATGTAATCAAGAAATTGGTACTCTTTTACACTCTACTTGGTCCTGTTTTAAAATTCAACCTTTTTGGATAAATTTAAGAGTTTTATTGGAACAAATTATTGGAATACAACTTCCACATAACCCAATATTATTTTTACTAGGTGATATTGAAGGGATAAAACCGAAACCTAAATTGAACAAATATCAGAAAGAATTCATAAAAATTGCATTGGCAGTAGCCAAAAAGGCTATTGCAGTTACTTGGAAATCGGATTCATACTTAAGTAAGGATTGTTGGAATAATGAAATTTTTAGCTGCATTCCACTTGAAAAAATTACTTATAATTTAAGAAATAAATATGACATATTTCTGAAAATTTGGCGCCCTTACTTACAAAAGATAGGATTAAATATATAGGTGCTCCGAAGATGAAGTTATGAGTCATTTGGGGAAAGAAACAAATACATATATTAAAGCTATTTTGAATTCCAAGGAGCATGTGGGGATCTTCCAATATCCAGGCAGTCTTTCTTTCTTTTTTTCTCTCTTTTGTTTAGATAAGGATGTTAAGGGTGGAAGGGTTAAGGGGAGGGGGGAGGGCTGATATCATATCATATTATTCTATTATTCTATTCATTCTATGTAATTATCTTAAAATTTGAATAAAAATATAAAAAATATATATCAATTTCCAAAGCACACAATTTCAATTTAATTTACATCTGACTTGTTTGCCAAAGATCTCTTTTTCACCCATTATATAAAAAATTACTTCAAAGAGCAGCAACCAGCATTAGTATGTGTGCAGATGCCTTTCTTTATCTTTAGAAACTATAAAAACTGAGTCACATCCTGCTAATACACTTCAGCTAAGGTTATCCAAATGTTTATTTTATTATTTCCATATGATCTTCCCTCGATGTTGCAGTCAGTCTTCTTTTTGCAGCATAGCTTGTTTAAATAATAAATCACTAAATTATCACATGAAGAAATACTACATCAGCTTTACTAATTTTTCACACCATTATTCTTTTCCTCTCATTCCAATATTCGGGCTATTTCCCCAAAACCTGGAGAAGTTAGACTAAAGATTGCTCTGGATAAACCACTAAAAATTTGGGCCTCTAATCTCATTGGCAACAAAATAAATTAAAATATAGTACTGAAGAATCTTTGGGTGGTGGAGTGGAGATATGCCTCTACCAAAGCAGGTGCAAGGCACTCCTTCCCTCTGCAAGTCTGCCTGCAGTCCCCCGATCATGACCATGTGAAGCCATGGGAGCAGGTGATGAATGGTGATATAAGTAGCTGGTGCACATCACAAGTCCTGGTTATATGACCACTAAAGCCAGGCAGACAGTCTCTAGAGTATTGATAATGGCTGGGGTCACCCACCTCGTAAAGACTCTGCCCAGAAGAAAGCAATGGCAAACCACTTCTGAAAGATCGTGATTAGTCATGTCATACTACGTGGCACATAACAAATGAATGAACTGAAGAATCTCGCATTTACAATTTGGAAAATGTATCTTTCAAAATTAATGCTTCTAATTAGCTCAACTTTACAAATCACCAGCCCCAATTTTCCACATACTGATTTCCCACTCACTCCATAGGTAAGCTTAATATCAGCTAATCAACATCAGAACTCAAATTTATGACATCACAAAACTGGTTTCAAAAGTTCCTTGATCCTTTTCATTAAAAGTTTTCACTCAGTGTTTCCTTGTGGAGGGAAATGATAAATAGTTAATAGCAGAAGTCATAGTTTCAATATTTTCCTCTACTTCATGACTATAATAATTTGAATCTCTACTCAATATGTCTTTCATCATTGCAAATGAGACAGAGAGCAAGCCACATGAAAAAATAATTGCAGTCTAAGGTTTTATTTTCTGCAACTGGAAGCCATCTTCTTTAAGAAAGGAGATGAACTTAACAGGAAAGTATCCAATAGAAAGTCTTCTGCGTAGGAAAACAACACCAAGTTCCTTCTCAACTGGTTACTTTCTCAGCTGGCATTCCACAAGTTTAAATTGAATCCCTGTGTTCTACATTCATCTCAAACTGTGAATACAATCCCTAAGGTCTGATTTCGTATTGGGGCAAAATTGTAAAGAACATTGTCTTAAACCTCCAGCTGTGCGCTTCAAAATCCAAGTCTGCTGCTAAGTTAACAAATTTCACATCACATGTTGGTGATAATAAACCTGATTCTGATTCTTTCTTTCAAGTTTCCCAGTGCATGAAATTGATCTGCCATCAAAATCCATATCTGAAGGAAATTCTCAACTGTACTAATTGATCACTGTATTAAAACATAGAATATAGTACATAGAAATCTACGGCACATTACAGGCTTTTCAGCCCACAATATTGTGCTGAACTACTCGAGAGACTGCCTAGAATTTCGTGACTACATAGCCCTCTATTTTTCTAATCTCCATGTACCTACCTAAGAGGCTCTTAAAAAAAACCTGTTGTATCTGCCTCTACCACCATTGCTGGCAGTGCATTCCATGCACCACACACACTCTGTGTAGCAAAACTTACCCCTGACATCCCCCCCCCCACCCGTGCCTATTCTCAAGCATCTTAAAACTATGCCCCGTCATGTTATCCATTTCAGCCTGGGAAAAAGCCTCTGGCTATCCACACGATCAATGCCTCTCATCATCTTATACACTCTTATCAGGTCACTTCTCATCCTCTGTCACTTCAAGGAGAAAAGGCCAAGTTCACTCAACCTATTCTCATAAGGCACTCTCTCCAATCCAGGCAACACCCTTGTAAATCTCCTCTGCACTCTCTCTATAGTATCCACATCCTTCCTGTAGGGAGGTGACCAGAACTGATCACAGTACTTCAAGTGGGTCTAACAAAGGTCTTATATAGTTGTAACATTACCTCACGGCTCTTGAACTCAGTCCCACAGTTGATGAAGGCCGACACAACATACGCCTTCTTAATAACACTGTCAAACTGCGCAGCAGTTTTGAGTGTCCTATGGACAAGGACCCCAAGATCTCTCTGATCGTCCACACTGCCAAAAGTCATACCATTTTTATCATCTTCAATTTTGACCTATCAAAATGAATCACTTCACACTTATCTGGGTTGAACTCCATCTGCCACTTTTCAGCCCAGTTCTGCATCCTATTGACATCTTGCTGTACCTCCAACAACCCTCCAGACTATCCACAAGATCCCCAACTTTTGTATCATCAGCAAACTTACTAATCCACCTTTCTACTTCCTCATCCAGGTCATTTATGAAAATCACAAAGAGGAGGGGTCCCAGAACAGATCCCTGTGGAACACCACTGGTCACCGATCTCCACGCAGAATAAGAACATCAACAACTACTCTTTGCCTTCTTTGGCAAGCCAATTCTGGATCCACAAAGTAAGGTCTCCTTGGATCCCATGCCTTCTTACTTACTTTCATGGGGAACCTTATCAAATGCCTTACTGAAATCAGATTATGTCTCTCCAAATGCTCATAAATCCAGACTCTCAGTATCTTCTCCAACAACTTGCCCACTAATGAAGTAAAACTCACTGGTCTATAATTTATTAGATTGTCTCTACTCCCTTTATTGAACAAGGGAACAACATTTGCAACCCTCCAATCCTCTGGAACTTCTCCTGTCCCTATTGATGATGCAAAGATCATCAACAGAACCTCAGCAATCTCTCTTGCTTCAGACAATAGCCTGTGGTTTATCTCATCCAGAGCCGGTGACTTATCTAACTTAAATTTTTTCAAAAGCTCTAGCACATCCTCTTTTTTAATGTCTATATGCTCAAGCGTTTCAGTCTGCTGTAAATTATACCCCCAATTGCCAAGGTCCTTTTCCCTGGTGAATACTGAAGCAAAGTATTCATTACGTGCATTACCTCCTCCGACTCCATACACACATTTCCACTATTGCACCTGATTGGTCCTATTCTCACATGATTCAACCTCTTGCTCTTCACATATTTGTAGAATGCCTTGGGGTTTTCCTTAATCCTGCTCACAAGGGCATTCTTGTGGCCCCTTTTAGCTCCTTAAGTTCCTTCCTGACAACCTTGTAATCTTCTAGAGCTCTAACAGTACCTAGTTTCTTAAACCTTCTTTAAGCTTTTCTTTTCTTCTTAACTAGACTTTCTACATCCTTTGTACACCATGGTTCTTTTACCCTACCATCCTTTCCCTGCCCCAATGGAACATACCTATCCAGAATGCCATGCAAATGTTCCCTGAACATCAACGTTTGCCAAATTTCTGCTGTGCATTTCCTTAAGAACAGCTGTTCCCAATTTATGCTCCCAAGTGTCTGCCTAATAGCATCACATTTCCCCTACCCCAGTTAAATATTTTCCCAAATTGTCTGCTCCTATCTCTCTCCAGCACTATCTCTCCAGGTTATGGAAGATAAGAGTTGTGATCACTACCTCCAAAATGCTCTCCCACCAAGAGACCTGACACCTGACCAGGTTCATTTCCCAATACCAGATTGTACAGCCTCGCCTCTAGTTGGCTTATCTACATATTGCGTCAGGAAACCTTCCTCAACACAGGTAACAAAACTCTACCTCATCCAAACTTCTTGTTCTAAAGAGATGCCAGTCATTAATAGGAAAGTTAAAATCACCATCACAACAATCCTATTATTATTGCACCACTCCAGAATCTGCATCCCTATCTGCACCTCAATGTCCATGTTACTATTGGGGGTCTATAAAAAACACTCAGTAGACTTATTGCCTCCTTCCTGTTTCTGACTTCCACCCACACTGACTCAGTAGACAATCACTCCATGACTTCCTCCTTTTCCTCAGCTTGATATTACCCTGATTAGCAATGCCTCGCCCCTATCTCCTATCTGTCTCCCTAACTATCAAGTCCTCTTTGACAATTTGACACATGCTCAGAACTCTTATCTATCGATTGTTCTGCCTCCAGGATGATCCTTGGTTCATTCAACTCCGACTCTAGCTCCACCTCCTTAATGTGGTCTTTCAGGAGCTGGAGCTGGCTGCACTTCCCACAGGTGTAGTCATCAGGGAGACCAGCAGGTCCTATGAATTCCCAAATCCTACAGGAGGAGCATTCATATTGTTACAAATGAATGAAGATGAAACTGTTCATTGAAGAGAAATATTTTATAATGAAAATGTTGGCACAAGAACCTGAAGAATTCAAAGACTTAATGCCAATGAACAATTTTTTTAAAGAGGCCCTCAGGATCGGGGATGTCTTTGACTATTATTTTGATTTCCAAGGTGGATAACAAGGGCAATTTGGGAACTGTACATTCTTGAATAGGTGAAGCAGGTAGTAACCAAAAGGGAATGTTCTATGTTGTTTGAAGGGCAATCTTGATGCATGATCAAGGTCCTGAAAATTCCAAATGCTCTGCTCCAACCTCAGAGATCATGGCATGGGATTGGTCAGTAAGTATGTTATCTTCTTCAAGCACATCAGTGAATATTTCCCTCCGTCAACTGGTAACATTTTTAAGATGCATGACATAACCTATTTCCAGGATTCAATGACTACAGGGCCAGATGCACTCACATCTGTCATAGTGAAGACTTTTGAAAGGCTGGTCATGTCATCTCTCAAATCCATAATTCACAATTTTCTAGATCTGCTGCAGTTCACCTACAAGAAGCAACAGATCTGTAGATGATGTAATTAACATTGATGTGGACTTCATACTGCAGCACCTCAACTCCACTGGTACATATGCTAGGATTCTCTTTGTTGATTTCAGTTCAGCCTTTAATACCATCATTGCTGAGCTTCTGCAAGAGAAACACTCCAAACCTGATGTAGCAAGTCCCATATGCAGGTGATTCACGAACTTCTGTTACTAGAGGTAGTATAAGAGACAAGGCAAGCACATCTCCACATGCCTCTCATTTAGCACTGGTGCACCACAGGGGTGTGTTCTTTCCCCTCTCCTATTTTCTCTATGCTGCAATGACTGCATTTACAGTGATCATTCAGTTAAAACTGATAAAATTCGTAGTTCCATCACTGTCAATGAAATAATCACTTGAGGTGATGGATCCAAGTACCACCAGGAAATAACCAAGTTAGTGTCCTGAATGCCCTCAAAACAGTTGTGATACATATTGACTTTAGGGAAAATGTGTCTCCTCTCCACCCAGTCATCATCAACAACTCTACAGTTAGTACTGTTTCAATATTCAGAGTCCTGGGCATTATATTTCATTCCTCATGTAGGAGAACCACATCTCCGTCATTAACAAAAAAGCTTGGCATAAAATATATATTTTGTGGCAGTTAATAAAATTTCATCTCCCACAGAGCATACTAGCATGTTCTCTTCTGGAAAATGCAATTTAGAACTAATAAAACAAAAACTTCATGGCATTTCAAAGGTTCAAAGATTCATTCATTATCAAAGTATGTATCCATATACAACTGTTTCTTCCCAAAGACAAGTCATCTGTTCAATCATTTTAGTTAGTCCATCCCTAATACACTTCCTCTATCAATTACCTCACTAAAACACTTCAAACCACTTTTTATAATGCTTTTTATATCGTAAATATATTCTGGTATTTATGTATTTATGCTCAATTTATTCCATATCTGTACTAACTTAATTTTACATAATTCTTCATTCTTTATAATTGTTGAATGTATCATTTTTGTTGCATGCTGTGCCATCACACCACAACACATTCCTAACACATGTAAGTGTATACGGTGAGTAAAGTTAACCCTTAATGACAGAGTAAGAAATAAAAGGGTCTGTTTCAGGAATCTAGTGTCAGATTAATAAGGTTGAGTAAATGTAATATAGCCTCTATATTGGGAATGTTGACCTGAGAGAGGACACCAATGTTGATTCTCTTGTTCTCCTAGTGAATTTGGAAGATCTTGTGGAGGCAGCGGTATTTTTCCAATGACTTGAGATGCCTGCTAGATCTAGTCCATGCTTCAGAGCACAGAGGAGGAAAAGATTACAGCTCACCAGTGCCAAAATTCAGGTTTTGATCTTCAAATACCCCTTTCCTCAATCAACCAGCCACACAAGGCAGTGATGAATTTCATCATCAATGTCTGTCTTCACTGAGAAGTCACTCCCAAGATACAAGAGGTACACCAAATTTACCAGGTTCTTACTTTGAATCTTTTATTGGAAGAGGGAGAGCAATAAACAAAGTATACCTGGGTCTAATCAATCTTAAAATTTTAAAAACCTTAGAAACACTAATAAGAAGAACTATTCTACCATTTATGACTGGCATTTTACCTTTGCACCACTATCTCTATGTTGCTCAAGTCACTTAATATCCTTGTTTGGAATATACTTGTGACTAAGCTCCCATAAGGATTGAATTCCGAAGATTCATGATATTTTAGATGGAGAAACTTCTCATTTCAGGCTTAAATAGGTTTACACCTTCAGACTGTCACTTCTAATTCCATAAGAATTTTTGTATGTTTAAGTGAGATCACCTCTCATTCTTTTAAACTCTCAAGAACGCTTAATTTCTCCTCCAAAGAAAATTCTGATTCCTGAGTATTACTCCGGTGAATTTCCATTGCAATTTATCGAAATTGGTATTGGAGACAAAGAGGGGTCAGATTAGGGTTTAGGAACAAGGATATGAGGGAAGTTAGAGGCCAGGCTGGAGCCTAGGTCCCCACTCTGCACACGATGTTTGAAGGCCAGCGATATGGATGTGTGACAAAGCTCATGTGGAAGGAGGAGCAATACCATATATTCCATCTGGGTAGCCTCCACCTTTATAGCATGAATATTGATTTTTCCTTGTTAAAACAAAATATCCTCTCTATTCCCCACTCTGACCTTTTAGCTCTTCTCACCTGTCTAGCGCTTCCTCTGGGTCCCCTTCTCCTTTTCTTTCTCCCATGGTCTAATTTCCTCTCCTATCAGATACCTTTTATTCAGCCCTTCACCTTTCCTACCCACCTGGCTTCACCTATCATCTTCCAGCTTGCCTCCTTCCCCTCCCCCCACCTTTTTATTTAGGCATCCTCCTCCCTTCTCAGTCCTGAAGAAGGGTCTCAGCCTGAAAGGTCAACTGCTTATTCATTTCCATACTGCCTGTCCTGCTGAGTTTCTCCAACATTTTGTGCAACACACACTAAATCATTGGGTCTCCGACTTCCCCAGTGGACTCACAGAGCCAGGACTCAACATCTGTACTTCCAATTGACCTTCAGGCTTTGACCTCCGCTATCAATTCCAGAGTCAACGATGACAGGACCCCAAACTTCAGGCCTCAAACTCCAGACTTGCGATTTGTATACCTAGCAGGTCATGTTTGTGTTTCTGTGGAAGGATGCAAGACCAGCAACTGCTGTAGACAAAGACCAGCAAGGATTATGGCTGTGCCCCCCCCACCCACCCCCAGGTCATTTAGTCCTCCCGGTTTGGCAGGTCCAGGGCTTGGTCATCTGTGTGGACAGGAGGCATGAGGCAAAACAGCAGAAACTGCTACACCGAAAGGTCATGAGGTTATGAACATTCAGCTACGAGAAATATTTATGTATGATTCGGAAACTGGAGTTACCTGTTTGTATTGTCATGATGTGAAAGTCGCTGGAGAATTTGCTAGTGGAAAGAAGTGGGATGATATTTGGAAACTTGACTTTTTGAAGAGTCATTTGGCAAGCAAATCTCATTTGGACTGTGTACAAAAGCTCAGGCAACAGAACCCGTCATTATCCGTTACAGGAGTGCTATGCATGTTACGTTTGAGTGCAGATGAGTTTTATAAATAGTCTTTGTGTTCATTTAGAAGAAAGGTTTCCTGAAGATGAGGTACCAGAATGGTCAGCTTTTGATTTCTCCGCAATTGCAGATTGTGACTTCACATTTGGCGAAGAACAAGTTAATGCCTTATGTCTAAAATACGATTTTCTAGCTGAAAATACTGTAATAATTAGACAGTTTAATGATTTCAAGTTTTCTGTGCAAGAAAAAATTAAATCCAAACTGATTTCAAACTTTGCTCAAATGGTGGCATTTGTACTTCAAAACGAACAGTTTTGCGACCTTGCAGTTGATGGATATTGGGGGAACCTTTCTTGCGTCTAGTACGGACTGTCAGCGAGGTTTTAGACAGACATACATACTTTATTGATCCTGAGGGAAATTGGGTTTTGTTACAGCTGCACCAACCAAGAATAGTGTAGAAATATAGCAATATAAAACCATAAATAATTAAATAATAACGTCAATCATGCCAAGTGGAAATAAGTCCAGGACCAACCTATTGGTTCAGGGTGTCTGACACTCTGAGGGAGGAGTTGTAAAGTTTGATGGCCACAGGCAGGAATGACTTCCTATGATGCTCAGTGTTACATCTCGGTGGAATGAGTCTCTGGCTGAATGTACTCCTGTGCCTAACCAATACATTATGGAGTGGATGGGAGTCATTGTCCAAGATGGCATGCAACTTGGACAGCATGCTCTTTTCAGACAACACCGTCAGAGAGTCCAGTTCCACCCCCACAACATCACTGGCCTTACGAATGAGTTTGTTGATTCTGTTGGTGTCTGCTACCCTCACCCTGCTGCCCCAGCACACAACAGCAAACATGATAGCACTGGCCACCTCAGACTCATAGAACATCCTCAGCATTGTCTGGCAAATGTTAAAGGACCTCAGTCTCCTCAGGAAATAGAGACGGCTCTGACCGTTCTTGTAGACAGCCTCAGTGTTCTTTGACCAGTCCAGTTTATTGTCAATTCGTATCCCCATGTATTTGTAATCTTCCACCATGTCCACACTGACCCCTTGGATGGAAACAGGGGTGACAGGTACCTTAGCCCTCCTCAGGTCCACCACTAGCTCCTTAGTCTTTTTCACACTAAGCTGCAAATGATTCTGCTCGCACCATGTGACAAAGTTTCCCACCGTAGCCCTGTACTCAGCCTCATCTCCCTTGCTAATGCATCCAACTATGGCAGAGTCATCAGAAAACTTCTGAAGCCTAATGAATCAACTCATAGACAAGCTGAGAAACTGTTTAGGTGAATGTCATTTGGACATGTTAACGAGAACCAAAAGCTATCAATTGGATGGAAGTTCTATTAGTCTAGATTGAGTTTACAAAGAATGGGTAAACACCAAAAACAGGAGAGAGAAAAAATTACTGAGTGACTTAAATATGTATGCTATTTTGTTGTTATTCTGTGCAGTTTTATGTCAACTATTTTGTAAACCTACATGAACTGTGCCATGTGTGCATTCAGTGTACACATACTTCTGTCACAGGAAAAAAATTTGCACAAAATAAGATTTTTGCGCACACTGACTACTAAAAATTAGAGGGAACATTGTCCACTACCCTAACATACCTTACTGCTTTATGAATATGAACATCAGCCATTGTGGGGATTTGAAAATTGGTTTTCAAGGTCATGCTACGGGAGGTATATATTATAAGCCTTGGTCTGTTCAAAAGCTGTTTTCCCTCACAGTTTTTATTTGCAAGAGCTGGAATTTCTTAATATAAACCCTTTTAGTACAATTTACCTTCTCCCATTAAGAAAGAATTAAATTACAAAACAGCCATCATGCAATTCCCTGGAGACGATGAACACTGAATTCCGGCAACTATATACTTACTTTCTAGTGCTTAATAACAATTGCCAAATGGTTTCAACTTTATAGGGCCATATGGAGAAACTTTGCAGTTAATGATTACAATTGTATAAATGGACTCTTTCATTCCCTCAGTATTGGCAGGAGTATTCGATTAAGCTCAGCATTAAACATTGCACCTATCAAAAAATTACATTGAAATTATTAAACAAATGATGCTTGAAAATGGATTAAATGAATTTTGCAGTCTGAGAATTCAGACCTTTTTTTAAAGAATGTGATAGGATCTGCCGGTTACTGAACTAACCTCAGTTGGCAATAAAATGAGAATTTGAGGAAGGCATGGTGGTTAGCTGCTATGGAAGCAGTAAAATACACACCAAAATTTATTCAAGACTGCATCATGCTGACTGTGTAATAGAGTTTGACTCTGCAAAAAAGAGTAGTCGCAAAATCAAAGGCAAAAATAAAGAATACAGAACTTTTCACATTTCGCACTGATCTTCAACTTCACGTTAGTCTTAGTCAGTGCAAGTCACACCTCTTTCTAAATGCACGCCCAGTTACTGTCCAGATCAAAACTCCTCAGGACATGATTGTTTAAGGTGAGAAAACCTTTTCCTCAGGGAATGTACAGAATGATCTTGAACAGTTTGCTGCTCCTTAACTTGCATTTGAAAGAACTATACAAACAGTTCTTTCAAAGCCAAGATATTGAAAGATTCTCATGAAATCTGAGTTCAGGTAAAGATTCCTCTTGATACATAAAACACATTTCAAATAGATATTCTCTCCTTGAATTAACAGCAAAGAATATAATGAACCTTAATTGATTGCATGTAGCTTAGTGGTTAACAACACAATTTACAGTGTCAGCGTTCAGTAGTACAAAGTGCAAAGGAAATCTATTATCAAAGCACATATGTTACCACGTACAACCCTGAGATTCATTTTCTTGCAGGCATACTCAGAAAATCCTAGAAACATATAGAATTAAAGAAAGACTGCACCCTACAGAACAAACGAACAACCAAAGTGAAAAAGACAAATACAACTGTACAAATACAAAAGAAAAAAAATAAGCAATAAATATCGAGAACATAAGATGAACAGCCCTTGAAAGTGAGTCCATAGATTGTGGGAACAGTTCAGTGATGGGGCAAGTGAAGCCGAGCAAAGTTGAGTGAATTTCAAGTTTAATTGGCATTCAATTATACATGAGTACCCTTGGATACAACCAATGAAACAGCATTACTCCAGGACCAAGGTGCAAAACACAGTACCAACAGTCACACACAGCACAAAGGACATATACATCAGTAAAATACAGTCACAAAGCATGACCCAGATGGTGGGGGATCTCTCGTTTCCTCCTCCTGAAGTCATAATCATCTCCTTGGACATTACTGATATTGTGGACATCACTAAGTTGTGGCTGAAAGAAGCCTACAGTTGGGAGCTTAACATCAAAGGATATACTTTGTATTGAAAGGACAGGCAGGAAGGCATGGGTGGTGGTGTGATTCTGTTGGTAAGAAACGCAATTACATCTGTAGAAAGAGTTGACACAGGGTCAGAGAATGTCGAATCTTTGTGGATCGAGTTAAGAAACTGCAAGGATAAAAAAAACATTATGGGAATCATATATAGGCATCTAAATAGTAGCCGGGATGTGGGGTAGAGATTGCAAACGGGGCTGGGAAAAGCATGTAATAAGGGTAATGACATATTTGTAATGAGGGAATTGAATATACAATGGGATTGAGAAAATCAGATTGGTATAAGATCACAAGACAGGGAATTTGTTGAACACCTATGAGATGGCTTTTTAGAGCAGCTTGTGCCTGAGCCTGCTCAGGGAAAGGCTATCTTAGATTGGGTAATAACCCAAATCTTATTAGGGAGCTTAATGTAAAGGAACCCTTGGGAGGCAATGATCATAATATGAATGAATTCATACTGCAATTTGAGAGGGAGAAACGTAAGTCAGATGTATTGGAAAGCATGCAATGGAATAAAGTGGCATGAGGCATGAGAGAGGAGCTTGCCCAGGTGGATAGGGAAAGGATACTGGCAGGGATAATAGCAGAGCAGAGATGGCTGAAGTTTCTGGGAATAGTTCACAAGGCACAGGATAGACGTGTCCCACAGAATAAGTTCTCAAATGGCAGGGGTAGATGACTGTGCTGACAAGGGAAGTTAAGGACTGTATAAAAGCCAAGGAAAGGGCATATAAGATAGCAAAAGTGAGTGGGAATTTGGATGATTGGGAAGCTTTTAAAATTAAAAAAAGGCAACTAAAAAAGCTATAAGGGAAAAGATGAAATACGACATCAAACTAGCCAATAATATAAAGTAGGATACTAAGAGTTTTCTCAGTTATATAAAGAGTGAAAGAGGTGAGTGTTATTGGACCGCTGGAAAATAATGCTGGTGAGGTAGTATTGGGGGACAAAGAAATGGCAAATGAACTTAATGGGTACTTTGCATTAGTCTTTAGTGTGGAAGAGATTAGCTGTACGCCCGAGGTCCGTGAGTGTTAGAGAGCAGGAGTAAGTGCCATTGCTATTACAAAGGAAAAAGTGAAAGGTTTTAAGGTGGATAAGTCACCGGGACAAGATGGACTACATCCTGAGAGAGGTTGTTGAAGAGGTAACAGATTCATTGGTCATGATCTTTCAAAATTCACTTGATTCTGGCATGGTCCTGGAAGATTGCAAAATTACAAATATCGCTCCACTCTTTAAGAAGGAGTTTCAACTTGATCACAGATAAAGATAGATCTGGTCCTCAGGTTGAGGTTCTAAACTGGAAAAAGGCCAATTTTGAAGAAATGAGGAAGGATCTAAAAAGTGTGGATTGGGACAAGCTGTTCTCTGGCAAGGATGTCATTGGTAAGTGGGAGGCCTTCAAAGGAGAAATTTTGAGAGTCCACAGTTTGTATGTTCCTGTCAGGATTAAAGGCAAAGTGAATAAGGATAAGCAACCTTGGTTTTCTAGGGATATTGGAACTCTGACTAAGAAGAAGAGAGAGATATATGATATGTATAGGAAACAGGGAGCAAATAAGGTACTTGAGGAGTATAAAAAGCGCAAAAAAAACACTTAAGAAATCAGGGGAGCTAAAAGAAGACATGAGGTAGCTTTGGCAGTCAAGATGAAGGATAATCCAAAGAGCTTCCACAGGAATATTAAGAGCAAAAGGATAGTAAGGGATAAAGTCGGTCCTCTTGAAGATCAGAGTGATCGGCTATGTATGGAACCAAAAGAAATGGGGGCGATCTTAAATGGGTTTTTTGCATCTGTATTTACTAAGGAAACTGGCATAGAGTCAATGAAAATAAGGCAAACAAGTAGTGAGGTCATGGAACCTATACAGATTGAAGAGGAGGAGGTGCTTACTATCTTGAGGCAAATCAGAGTAGGTAAATCCCCAGGACCTGACAGGGTATTGCCTCGGACCTTGAAGGAGACTAGTGTTGAAATTGCAGGGGGCTTGACAGATGTATTTAAAATGTCGGTATCTACGGGTGAGTGCCGGAGAATTGGAGGATAGCTCATGTTGTTCCATTGTTTTTAAAAAAGGCTCTAAAAGTAATCTGGGAAATTATAGGCCGGTAAGTTTGATGTCGGTATTAGGTAAGTTATTGGAAGGAGAACTAAGAGATAGGATCTACAAGTATTTAGATAGACAGAGACTTATTAAGGAGAGTCAACATGGCTTTGTGCATGGTAGGTCGTGTTTAACAGATCTATTAGAGTTTTTCGAGGAGGTTACAAGGAAAGTGGGTGAAGGGAAGGTAGTGAATGTTGTCTACATGGACTTCAGTAAGGCCTTTGACAAGGTCCCGCATGGGAGGTTAGTTAGGAAGATTCAGTCGCTAGGTATACATGGTGAGGTAGTAAATTGGATTAGACATTGGCTCAATGGAAGAAACCAGAGAGTGGTAGTGGAGGATTGCTCCTCTGAGTGGAGGCCTGTGATTAGTGGTGTGCCACAGGGATCAGTGCTGGATCCATTGTTATTTGTCATCTATATCAATGATCTGGCTGATAATGTGATATGCAAATTTGCTGATGATACAAAGATTGGAGGTGTAGTGGACACTGAGGGAGGTTTTCAAAGCTTGCAGAGGGATCTAGACCAGCTCGAAAAATGGGCTGAAAAATGGCAGATGGAGTTTAATACAGACAAGTGTGAGGTATTGCACTTTGGATGGACAAACCAAGGTAGAACATACAAGGTAAATGGTAGGGCACTGAAGAGTGCAGTAGAACAGAGGGATCTGGGAATACAGATACAAAATTCCCTAAAAGTGGTGTCACAGGTAGATAGGGTCATAAAGAGAGCTTTTGGTACATTGGCCTTTATAAATCAAAGTATTGATTATAAGAGTTGGAATGTTATGGTGAGGTTGTATAAGGCATTGGTGAGGCCGAATTTGGAGTATTGTGTGCAGTTTTGGTCACCAAATTACAGGAAGGATGTTAATAAGGTTGAAAGAGTGCAGAGAAGGTTTACAAGGATGTTGCCAGGACTTGAGTTACAGAGAAAGGTTGAATAGGTTAGGACTTCATTCCCTGGAGCGTATTAGAATGAGGGGAGACTTGATAAGAAGTATATAAAATTATGATGGATATAGATAGGAGTGAATGCAAGAAAGCTTTTTCCACTGAGGCTAGGGGAGAAAATAAACAGAGGACATGGGTTAAGGGTGAAGGGGGAAAAGTTTAAAGGGAACATTAGGGGTGGCTTCTTCACACAGAGTGGTAGGAGTGTGGAATGAGCTGCCAGATGAAGTGGTAAATGCCGGCTCACTTTTAACATTTAAGAAAAACTTGGACAGGTACATGGATGAGAGGTGTATGGAGGGATATGGGCCGGATGCAGGTCAGTGGTACTAGGCAGAAAAATGGTTCAGCACAGCCAAGAAGGACCAAAAGGCCTGTTTCTTTGCAGTGATGTTCCATGGTTCTAAGGAGGGGAAGGCAAAAGAAAGGAAATTATTGGCCAGTTAGCCTAACCACAGTGGTTGGGAAAGTGTTGGAGCCCATTTTTAAGGATGAAGTTTCAAGGTACTTGGAGACTACTGATAAAATAAGTCAAAGTCAGCATGGTTTCTGTAAAGGAAAATCTTGCCTGAGCAATCTGTTAGAATTCTTCAAGGAAGTAACAAGCAGTTTGGACAAAGGATGTCATTTACTGTACTTGGACTTTCAAAAGGCATTTGATAAGGTGCCACACAGGAGGCTACTTAACAAGATAAAATCCTATGCTGTTAGAGGAAAGATACTGGCATGGATAGAGAAATGGCTGACAGGCAGGAGCCAGCAAGTGGGAATAATGGGGGCCTTTTCTGGTTGGCTACCAGTGACTAGTGGTGTTCCTCAGGGGTCAGTATTGGGACTGCTATTTTTCACATTGTTTGTCAATGATGTGGATAATGGAATTGATGGCTTTGTGGCAAAGTTTGTGGATGCTATGAAGACAGGTGGAAGGGCAGCTGGCAATTGCAGCAGGACTGAGACAAATTGGAAGAATGGGCAAAAAAAGTGGAGATGGAATACAGTGTTGGAAAATGTATGATAATGCAGTTTGGTCAAAGGAACAATAATGCGGACTATTATCTAAATGGGAGAAGGTTCAAACATCAGAGGTTGGAGAGACATCAGAGGCTTCGTGCAAGGTTAATTTACAGGTTGAATCTGTGGTAAAGAAGGCAAATACAATGTTGGCATTTATTTCAAGGGGAATAGAATAGATAATGAAGCAAGGAGAAAATGCTGAGGATTTATAAGACACTAGTCAGGTCACACTTGGAATATTGTCAACAGTTTTGGGCACAATATCTCAGAAAGGATGTATTGTCATTCCAGAAAGTGCAGAGGAGGTTCACAAGGATAATTTCAAGAATGAAGAAATTAACATATGAGGACCGTTTAGCAGCTTTGGGCTTGTACTCACTGGAATTTAGAAGAATGCTGGGGGATCTCATTGAAACCTGCTGAATGTTGAAAGGACTAGATAGGGTGGATGTGGAGAGGATGTTTCCTCTGGTGGGGGTATCCAGAACTAAAGCGAACAGCTTCAAAACTGAGGGGCAACCTTTTAGAATGGAGGTAAGGAAGAATCTTCTTTAGCCAGAGAGTAGTGAATCTGAGGAATGCTCTGCCACAGACTGTGGTGGAGGCGAAATCTGTGGGTATATTTAAGGCAGAAGCTGATAGTTTCCTGATCAAGGCATCAAACGATATGGCAAGACGGCAGGTGTATGGTGTTAAGTGAGATACGGATTGAGAAATGACAGAATGGGGTGATTAGACTAATTCTGCTCTTATATCTTATGCTCCCGTAGTGTTATTGTTGCATCATACAACCAGACCCGCAATCTCCCTCCCAAATGCTGACTCATCACCACCTTTATTTCAGCCAATGACAGTGATGTTACCAGCAACTTCAGTCAACTTTACTCACAGTCGAAAGTATAAAGCGAGTAGAGCAGGGAAGTAATGGCACAGCCTGGTGGTCCACCTGTGCTAATGGAGATTGTGGAGGAGATGTTGTTGTGAATCCGAACTGGCTGGGACTGGGACTGGGAACTTTCTGACTGGCTGCCAGTGACTAGTAATGTTCCACAGGGTTCTGTGTTGAGACCAATTCTTTTTACATTACCTTTCAATGATTTGAATGATGGAATTGATGGCTTTGTTGCAAAGTTTGCAGACGATATGAAGATAGGTGGAGTGATGGGCAGTTTTGAGGAAATAGAGAGGCTTCAGAAGACAGAAAGATTAGGAGAATGGGCAAAGAAATGGCAGATAGAATACCGTGTCAGCAAGTGTATGGTCATGCGCTTTAGTAGAAGAAATGAAAGAGTTGATTATTTTCTAAATGGAGAGAAAAAATACTAAAAACTTAGGCACAAAGGGACTTGGGAGTCCTCGTGCAGAATTTCCCAAAAGTTAATTTGCAGATTGAGTCTGTGGTAAGGAAGGCAAATGTGATGTTAGCATTCATTTCAAGACACTAGAATATACTGTAAAAGCAAGGGTGTAATACTGAGACTTTATAGAGCACTGGTGAGGCCTCACTTGGAGTATTATGAGCAGTTTTGGGCCATTACCTTAGAAAGGATGTGCTGAACTACAGAAGGTTCAAAGGAGGTTCACGAAAATGATTGTAGGATTGAGTGGCTTCATATGAACAGTGTTTGATGGCTCTGGGACTGTATTCACTAGAATTCAGAAGAATGAGGGGTGACCTCATTAAAACCTATCAAATGGTCAAAGGTCTTGATAGAGTGGATGTGGAGAGGATGTTTCTTATGGTAGGAGAGGACACAGCCTCAGAATAGAAGGGCATCCTTTTAGAACGGAGATGAGGAGGAATTTTATTTTGCCAGAGAAAGGTGAATCTATGGAATTCTTTGTCACAGGTAGCTGTGGAGGCCAAGTCTTTATGTATATTTAAGGCAGAGGTTGATAGATTCAGTGAGGTTTCAAACGAAGTGTACGATCTAGAGACTAAGAAACCTGGAGGTGGGATGTGAGCCCATGGTCAACTTCATTTCTTGTTGATCAAGGTGTCAAGGAAGATTCAAATCAACGAGGATGAGAACAGAAGGCAAGTGCTGTGTATCTCTGCTTGACCAGTTTCTCTCTTCCTTTTGCTCATTGTTGCCAGAGGAAGGTGTCTACGATTGACCGGTCTCTCTCTCTCTCTCTCGATGCTACTGGAGGATAGTGCCAGAGTCTTGGGTCTTGGGCAAGGTTTAATCGACATGGTTTGTCAATTGGACTCTGTTATGATGTATGTTTGATTTCTGGTTACTCCTGACGAAGGGTCTTGGCTCGAAACAGCGACTGTATTTCTTCCTATAGATGCTGCCTGGCCTGCTGCGTTCCACTAGCATTTTGTGTGTGTTCCTTTTTTATTGCTATTTTGTGAGATTTTTGATCGGGGCAGACTGACTCTGCAGCTTACAGTCAATAAACGACTTGGAGTTAAAATGAACTGAACAGAACATTTCTAGACTGTTTCAATGACTTTGCTGTTTGATGATTTATATTCTGTGTTTTTTGCTTGTATATTACCATTTGTGTGATTTATTCTTTTTTAGTGCATTGGGAGTTTGATGTTTTTCTTTGTTTCGTGGCTGTCTATGGAAAGATGAATCTCAGGGTTGTATACTGCATATATACTTCGATAATAAATGTACTTTAAATCTTTAGAGGGTATTGAGCTCATCTGGAAGCAAAGCCTTTTGTCACTTCTGTCAACCATGACAGACAATCATGGTGTCCTGATGAAGGGTCTCAGCCCAAAACACTGACTGTTTACTCTTCTCCACAGACACTGCCTGGCCTGCTGAGTTTCTCCAGCATTTTGTGTGTGTTGCTTGGATTTCCAACATCTGCAGATTTTCTCTTGTTTGTGATTGTCAACTCTGTCATTTGGTTTCACTTTGTAAGAGATAATAGCATTCAAGCCCTGCCACAGTTGTCAAGCATTCAGACAGACAAACATACTTTATTGATCCCGAGGGAAATTGGGTTTCGTTACAGTTGCACCAACCAAGAGTAGTGTAGAAATATAGCAATATAAAACCATAAATAATTAAATGATAATAAGTTAATCATGCCAAATGGAAATTAGTCCAGGACCAGCCTATTGGCTCAGGGTGTCTGACACTCCGAGGGAGGAGTTGTAAAGTTTGATGGCCACAGGCAGGAATGACTTCCTATGACGCTCAGTGTTGCATCTCGGTGGAATAAGTCTCTGGCTGAATGTACTCCTGTGCCTAACCAGTACATTATGGAGTGGATGGGAGACATTGTCCAAGATGCCATGCAACTTGGACAGCATCCTCTTTTCAGACACCACCGTCAGAGAGTCCAGTTCCACCCCCACAACATCATTGGCCTTACGAATGAGTTTGTTGATTCAGTTGGTGTCTGCTACCCTCAGCTTGCTGCCCCAACACACAACAGCAAACATGATAGCACTGGCCACCACAGACTCGTAGAACATACTCAGCATCGTCTGGCAGATGTTAAAGGACCTCAGTCTCCTCAGGAAGTAGAGACAGCTCTGACCCTTCTTGTAGACAGCCTCAGTGTTCTTTGACCAGTCCAGTTTATTGTCAATTCGTATCCCCAGGTATTTGTAATCTCCACCATGTCCACACTAACTCCTTGGATTGAAACAGGGGTCACCAGTGCCTTAGCCCTCCTCAGGTCCACCACCAGCTCCTTAGTCTTTTTCACATTAAGCTGCAGATGATTCTGCTCGCACCATGTTACAAAGTTTCTCACCGTAGCCCTGTACTCAGCCTCATCTCCCTTGCTGATGATCCAACTATGGCAGAGTCATCAGAAAACTTCTGAAGATGGCAAGACTCTGTGCAGTAGGAAGTCCGAGGTGTAGATGGTGAAGAGAAAGGGAGACAAGACAGTCCTCTGTGGAGCCCCAGTGCTGCTTACCACTCTGTCTGACACACAGTGTTGCAAGCGCACGTACTGTGGTCTGCCAGTCAGGTAATCAATAATCCATGACACCAGGAAAGCATCCACCTGCATCAGTGCCAGCTTTTCACCCAGCAGAGCAGAGCGGATGGTGTTGAACGCACTGGAGAAGTCAAAAAACATGACCCTCACAGTGCTCGCTGGCTTGTCCAGGCAGGCATTCTTCATTGATTCAAGTTTAGTTTGGGATTGCCACTTTGCCCGTGAGATGGCTTTCCGGAGATTGTACCAGGACACATCTATGACTGTTCTTATAAAGTTCACAACAACCATGGTGTATTCATTCAGATACCCTGATAAGTCCTTGAATATGTCCAGTCCACCGACTTGAAGCAATCCTTTGGTCACTCTGCCTCCTGCGACCATCTCTTAGTTGTTCATATCTCTTGATCTTTAGCTTGTGCCTGTATGCAAGTTGGAGAAGGACAGCCAAATATAATTTGGGTGTTGAACAGTAGGCATTCCTTAACATAGTGTAGCAGTGATCCTTGATTGATGTTCCCTACTATAATTTGGAATGCATTGCGACTGCTTCTTTATTCAATATCTCAAGTTACTTCAGCTTTTGGTTATATGTAAACTGAGGTCAGAATCACAGAGGAGAACTCGCTTGGTAAGTACAGCAGAAGACACTGAATCATTAGATGTTCCAGGTCTGGGAAACAAGAGCATGACAAAACCACACATCCGATCACCACAGAGAGTTTATCGTGAAACACAGACCCCCACCTTTTGTCTTCTCGGAATCAGCAGTTTGGTCCATGCCATGAATCAAGAAACATTCGGGTCTGATTGCCCAAATCTGGCGTGTTCAGAGTGAGCCATATCTCCAGGTTCCAGCTGCTACCATCCAGGAAATGGTATCGCAGCATAAAAGTCAGGACCAGTAGGCTCCAGGACAGCTTGTTCCACCAGGAACATCAGACGTTAATTCACGCTGATACAATTATATTTCTATGCTATATTGACTGTCCTGTTGTACATACTACTTATTACAAATTACTATAAATCGCACATTACATATTTAGATGGAGACGTATGTAACTGGGTGACCATTGAATGCTATTCATTATCGTTAAAAAGTGTACTCAGGCATTCATCTGGGTAATGTGAGATTATTTGTCTGTGCCTTTAAATGGAGATGGTGATGTCATTACACACGCACGGGCTAGTGGGGAGACCATTTTGCTTTCTGCTGCAGGAGCTGGTGGGGCTTTGGGATCAAGTTCGCCAGAGGTGCTAGGCATGGTGAGGAAAGATTTTCATGAATAAAGAACTTGATGCTGGATAGCGTGGCTCGCAAAGTTCCTTACCAACCAAGCAGAATTGCCACTACCGTATTAGTTCTGTATTAGGACTGTATTAGTTCCATATTAGTACTGTATCAGTTTTGTGCGATTTTCTTTGTAATTTTATACTGCATACGCTATTGGTGGACACACAAGTGTGTGGATCGAACGTTAAACGGAGATTGTAATGGCAGGATCTGATTGTAACATTCGTTCGTTTTGTTTTAAGACCCTCTTCTGGCACTTAAACATCTAAAACAGATAAAGGAATTAAAACCCAAAAAAGTAGTTGCTGTCTCAAGTGTGTACTACAACACGTAACATAAAAGATTTTTGCTCCTCATGTCTGTGAAGGATGTAATATAGTCAATTCAATTCAATAAGTCCACCAAGTCCTTCAGAAGATAGTGAAATTGCTAGTTCAACTAAAATGGTTCAAAAGTAAGCTGCTTAAAGGAAAATTATTTGCTTCAGATTGCAGTGAGAGTAATTCAAAAGAGGTATAGTAGATTTAATAGTTTTGTAACCAGCTGCAGCATGCCTCTGTGGTTCACCAGAGCCACCTTGGGAAAACTGAGTTTCAATTTCTGCTGCTGTCTGCAAGGAGTTTGTACATTCTCTTTGTGACCATGCAGGTTTCCTCCAGGTGTTCTGGTTTTCTCACACTTTCCAAAAAGATGTACAAGTTAAGGTCAATAAATTGTGGGAATGCTATATAGGTGCTGGAAATATGGCAGCATTTGTGGGCTGTGGCCATCACATCCCCATACTGCCTTGGATGTTGGCACAAACAGCGTGCTTCAGTGTATACTTTGATGTTTTGACATGTGACAAATTGAGCTAATCTTATTTTTTTTTCTTTTTTCAAGTGAATATATTGAAAATATAGTTCTGGCAACATCTCTGTTGAAGGATAGTTGATGGGCTAAATCATCCTTGATTTGGCTGCCAATCTTATTCACCCCTCGCTTTATTTTTCACTTGACATACCAATACTACTTTAATGAAGGAAGGCAGAATCCAGAACAAATTTATGACCTTTGGAAAATTGTTAAATGTCTCCAATAACTAGAGACACTGGAAAAGAAGTTTCAATCAAACTAAAATTAATACACAATTAAGAATGTAATTCAGCTGGACAAACTCCAGCTTCTCTACCCTACCACAGACGTACTCCTAGAGTTACTCCACTGAACTGGCAACTTTCATAATATAATCCAAAACTAATGAGGGAATATTGGCCATGTAAAAGTGTGGGAGAAGACCATCAAGCAAAGGTAATTTTGCGCATTGGTGTTTCCATACCAGTCACTGATGTAACCAGTTATTCTTGCTGCTGCAGAAGGTACAGGAGCCTTTGGATTCAGTACACCACCAGATTCAGGAACTGTTGTTACCAGTCAACCATCAGGCTCCTGAACCAGAGTCGATACATTCACTCACCCCAACACTGAACTGATTCCACAACCTATGGATTCAAGTTTTCATTTTTATTTTATTTATTTTTTATTATTATTTTGTTTTTGTTTTGTATTTGCCCAATTTGTCATGTTTTGCATATTGGTTGTTCATCATTGTTTTGGTACAGTTTTTCATGGATACTTTTATATGTCTTTGTATTTACTGTAAATACCTGCAAGAAAATAAATCTCAGGGTAGTATATGATGACATATACGTACTTTGATAATAAATTTACTTTGAACTTTGAAGATTGTTGTTGCAACACCACTTAACCAGCTGATCTATCTCACTCTTGTACGCCTCCTTGTCACCATCTAAGATTCTGCCAACAACAACTGTGTCATGCACAAATTTACAGATGGTATTTGAGCTGTACCTAGCCACAGTCATGGGCATAGAGAGAGTAGAACAGCAAGCTAAGCACGCATCCTTGAGGTGTGCCGGTGTTGATCGTCAGTAAGGAGATGTTATTTCCAATCCACACTGACTAAGGTCTCCCAATGAGGAAGCCAAGAATACAGCTACAGAGAGAGGCACAGAGTCCCAGGTTTTGAAGCTTATTGATTAGTACTGAGGGGATGATGGTGTTGAATGCTGAGCTGTAATCAATGAGCAGCAGCCTGATGTAGGTATTATAGTTGTCCAGGTGGTCCCCGAGGTCTAGTGCAGAACCATTGACTGTAGATCTACTGTAGTAGTAGAAAAACTGCAGTAGATTCTTAGGCATCTTTGCCTATGTCCTTGCTTAGGCAGTGCAAGTACGTGAGGATACTCTATGATTTCTCTGATGACTTAAAATTATGTATCTTTATTTCTGTGAAGGGGAGTGAAAATACTTAATATTAAATTGAGAATCAATTATGGAAGTTTTTTTAATAGACACAGATGTGGCAGTTTTACAGCATACATATTCTCAAGTTGACAAATGTAAGTGGAAAAATGCTTGGCAGTAGTGATCCCCATGGAGTTGTGAAGTAACAGGTGTTAAAGTTGGCAGAGCAGCTTTTTGCTGAGTATGGAGTTAATGACAGTAGTGGCCAAGGGAAATAGTCTAAAGCAGCTTTTTTCCTGGAAGATGTATTTAAGAAAATGTATTTTGCAGCAGGAGAAATGATAGTCTTTATTTAAAAGGGGTTCGTTCCCTTGCATAATATTTGTAATGGCTGTAATTATTTGGTTACACTGTTTATGTAATAATGTGCTAAACATTTCAAATGTTTTCCCGCAAATATTTATTTAGCTATTCCCATCAAGGAAAGAAGAAAATAAACTGGCAAAATTTTGTGTCAAGTGTTTCCAGATGAGTGGGCTGCATTGACAAGGACCGCTTTTAACGTCCACTCTCAATTATTGTTGAGGTGGTGTTAGTGAGCCAGCCTGAGCTGCTTCAATCCTTGTAATGATTATCCTCATAAAATGAGGTCAGGAGTTCTTGGATTTTAACTCAAAATGGTGAAAAGGTAACAATATATTTTCAAGTACTGGTGAAAGGTTTGGGTCAGAATTTAAAAATAATAAATTCCCACACACTCCCTGATAATTTTGGATCAGGGAAGGTCTGCTGAAAAAAAACTACCAAATGGACGTAGTGCACTTTGTAATTCACATAGCAGCCATCGGTTGATTATGGTGAAGGCACTGAGTGTTTACGGTGGTAAATAGGTTGTGATCAAAAACGGCCAGTGCAAAGCGGCCAGTGAAGGAGTGGAGATTTGAGGCTTTGACTTGAGAGGCTTCGACAAGAAGAGGCGGAGGACGAGCTTGCTCCCAGTTAGTCTTTACAATGCCTCCTGAGACGGTGATGTGCCTCTCCTGTGAGATGTGGCAGTCTTGGGGGAGCTCCCCTCTCCTGCAGAGTCACATCTGCCAGAAGTGCTTGTGACTGGGCGATCTGGAAGACCGTGTGAGGAATCTGGAGCAGCAGCTGGATGACCTTCAACTCATAAGGGAGAATGAGGCAGTCATAGATGAGAGCTACAGGAAGGTAGTCACACCTAGGCTGCCGGAAGCAGGTCGTTGGGTGACAGTCCGAGGGAGGAAAGTGAAAGAGAGTAGATAGGTAGTGCAGAGCACCCCTGTAGTCATTCCCCTGAATAATAAGTTTACCGTCCTGGATACTGTTGACGAGGACGACCGACCAGGTGTGAGCCACAGTGGCAGGGCCTCTGGCGCTGAGTCTGACCCTGTGGTGCAGAAGGATGGGACGGAGAAGAGAAGAGCTGTCGTCATTGGAGACTCTATAGTCAGGGGAGCAGACAGGAGATTTTGTGGACATGAGAAGGACACCCGCATGGTTTATTACCTCCCAGGTGCCAGGGTCCGGGATGTCTCTGACTGGGTGCATGACATCCTGGTACGAGAGGGAAAGCAACCAGAAGTCGTGATACATGTTGGTACCAATGACATAGGCAGGAAGAGGGATGAGGTCCTGAAGTGTGAGTTTCAGGAACTAGGCAGAAGGCTGAAGAACAGGACCTCAAGGGTGGCATTCTCAGGATTGCTGCCAGTGCTACATGATAGTGGATTGATTATTTGATTAGTTCCAAGGGTTTAGATGGGGCAGAGTTTATTAAGTGTGTCCAAGATGGATTCCTGTCACAGTAGGTTGACAGGCCGACTAGGGGGAATGCCATACTAGATCCAGTATTAGGTAACGAACCGGGTCAGGTCACAGATCTGTCAGTGGGTGAGCATCTGGGGGACAGTGATCACCGCTCCCTGGCCTTTAGCATTATCATGGAAAAGGACAGAATCAGAGAGGACAGGAAAATCTTTAATTGGGGAAGGGCAAATTATGAGACTATAAGGCTAGAACTTACGGGTGTGAATTGGGATGATGCTTTTGCAGGGAAATGTACTATGGACATGTGGTCGATATTTAAGGATCTTTTGCAGGATGTTAGGGATAAATTTGTCCCGGTGAGAAAGATAAAGAATGGTAGGGTGAAGGAACCATGGGTGACAAGTGAAGTGGAAAATCTAGTCAGGTGGAAGAAGGCAGCATACATGAGGTTTAGGAAGCAAAGATCAGATGGGTCTATTGAGGAATATAGGGTAGCAAGAAAGGAGCTTAAGAAGGGGCTGAGAAGAGCAAGAAGGGGGCATGAGAAGGCGAGTAGGGTAAAGGAAAACCCCAAGGCATTCTTCAATTATGTGAAGAACAAAAGGATGACAGATAAAGTAGGAAGATGTGCCTGGATACTGTGGAAGTGAGCGAGGTCCTCAATGAATACTTCTCTTCGGTATTCACCTATCAGAGGGAACTTGATGACAGTGAGGACAATATGAGTGAGGTTGATGTTCTGGAGAATGTTGATATTAAGGGAGAGGAGGTTTTGGAGTTGTTAAAATACATTAGGACGGATAAGTCCCCGGGGCCTGATGGAATATTCCCCAGGCTGCTCCATGAGGCGAGGGAAGAGATTGCTGAGCCTCTGGCTAGGACCTTTATGTCCTCGTTGTCCATGGGAATGGTACCGGAGGATTGGAGGGAGGCAAATGTTGTCCCCTTGTTCAAAAAAGGTAGTAGGGATAGTCCAGGTAATTATAGACCAGTGAGCCTTATGTCAATGGTGGGAAAGCTGTTGGAAAAGATTCTTAGAGATAGGATCTATGGGCATTTAGAGAATCATGGTCTGATTAGGGACAGTCAGCATGGCTTTGTGAAGGGCAGATCATGTCTAACAAGCCTGTTAGAGTTCTTTGAGGAGGTGACCAGGCATATAGATGAGGGTAGTGCAGTGGATGTGATCTACATGGATTTTAGTAAGGCATTTGACAAGATTCCACATGGTAGGCTTATTCAGAAAGTCAGAAGGCATGGGATACAGGAAAGTTTGGCCAGGTGGATTCAGAATTGGCTTGCCTGCAGAAGGCAGAGGGTTGTGGTGGAGGGAGTACATTTAGATTAGAGGGTTGTGACTAGTGGTGTCCCACAAGGATCTGTTCTGGGACCTCTACTTTTCCTGATTTTTATTAATGACCTGGATGTGGGGGTAGAAGTTTGCAGACGACACAAAGGTTGGTGGTGTTGTAGATAGCGTACAAGATTGTCAAAAATCGCAGAGAGACATTGATAGGATGCAGAAGTGGGCTGAGAAGTGGCAGATGGAGTTCAACCCGGAGAAGTGTGAGGTGGTACACTTTGGAAGGACAAACTCCAAGGCAGAGTACAAAATAAATGGCAGGATACTTGGTAGTGTGGAGGAGCAGAGGGATCTGGGGGTACATGTCCACAAATCCCTGAAAGTTGCCTCACAGGTAGATAGGGTAGTTAAGAAAGCTTAGCTTTCATAAGTCGAGGGATAGAGTTTAAGAGTCACGATGTAATGATGCAGCTGTATAAAACTCTAGTTAGGCCACACTTGGAGTACTCTGTCCAGTTCTAGTCGCCTCACTATAGGAAGGATGTGGAAGCATTGGAAAGGGTACAGAGGAGATTTACCAGGATTAGAGAGTATTTACCTGGTTTAGAGAGTATGGATTATGATCAGAGATTAAAGGAGCTAGGGCTTTACTCTTTGGAGAGAAGGAGGATGAGAGGAGACATGATATTAAGAGGAATAAATAGAGTGGACTCCCACCACTGCTCAGTACAAGAGGACATGGCTCTAAGGTAAGGGGAGGGAAGTTCAAGGGGGATATTAGAGGAAGGTTTTTCACTCAGAAAGTGGTTGGTGCGTGGAATGCACTGCCTGAGTCAGTGGTGGAGGCAGATACACTAGTGAAGTTTAAGAGACTACTAGACAGGTATATGGAGGAATTTAAGGTGAGGGGTTATATGGGAGGCAGGGTTTGAGGGTTGGCACAACATTGTGGGCCGAAGGGCCTGTAATGTGCTGTACTTTTGGTACGTTCTATATCAAGCAGATGCTTTTATATATAGTATTTATCTTGCAGTGTTGCTGGAATCATATTCTTCCAGGCTAGTACAGAATTCTGTTACACTTATAATTTATACCTTCCAGATGATGAAAAGATGTGGGAAGCACAGAGGTGACATCTGTCTGTGATATTGACATAAAGCCCCATTTTATTGCAAAATATTATAAGGCATGATAAATGTGCGAAATAAGATATTTTCAATAGTCTTTGGAGGTCAAAACTAGGTATTCATGAGGTACTGTGAACCAACAACAGCAACAGAAACGCATATGATTCGTAATCTGTGACTTCCTAGCCTGGCATGTCCCGCACTCTACAATTACTATCAAGCTACAAGGGGTGATTGATAAGTTTGTGGCCTAAAGTAGAAGGAGATGAGTTACATGCATGTGCTGTTCAACTCTTTGAGTGAAAATGCAGAAAGTTTTGAAGTTAATAAATAACTCATCTCCTTCTACCTTAGGCCACAAACTTATCAATCACCCCATGCTGTGGACCACTTCTGGAGGTCCAAACGCCGACTTCTACAAAGGGATCCATATGCTCCACGACCGCTGGACTAAGTGTGCAGATGTAAGAAAAACAAATGTGCTAGGTTTTCTAAAATTGACTCCTTCTACCTTAGGCCACAAACTTATCAATCACCCCTCGCATGTTTAACATAAGAGTGCAGAAGGGCATGCTGGGAACAGCACTAGGCAGATCTAAAAATAAAAACACCAACCTAATGAAGCTGGACTACCACATGAATGCTAAATAGCATGAATATGACCAAGCTCACAACGAATGCATCAGATTGACAATTTGCAGTCCTATCACATCTAGTTGTGAATGGTATAGAAACAATTAAACAGGATGAAGCTTCTAGTAACTACATTAGGTACAAACTTTTTTTCATATAATTTTACCTGAGACCGAGATTTAAACTAATGGTTCTTATGGGGCACCTCTGAAAATGAGGCCACAATTAGCTTGTTAAATATTGAAGGAAGCCATTTACAAGGATATATTTGAATATTCACTTCAAACAAATTTCCAACATGAAAATGGCAATCATCCTCATCTAATAAAATATATTTACCTTCAATACACAAGCCCATTTGTTTATAAATATATAAAGAACTCGCTGAAGGGTCTCAGCCAGTAACGTCAACTGTACTCCTTTCCATAGATGCTGCCTGACCTACTGAGTTCATCCAGCATTTTGTTTGTGTTGCTTGAATTTCCAGTATCTGCAGATGTTCTCTTTTTCGCTTATAAATATATCCATATTCTATATTCATCCTAATCTAGATCAAATAATGACCATGGGACAAACTTAAGTCTTGTTGGAATTCCTAGACAAAAATACATTTACACATTGGTCTTTAATAATGTAAAAATGGAGAAAATATATAGAATAAACTTCTAATAATATAATGCATTTCCTATATATCATATACTTTGTTACAAAACTTGAACATCAGTGCTATCTTCTGTTAACAATGTTATTGAAAATCTTTACCCACCGTAGGCTTTTTTCCTTCTTTCAGAAGTGTTTTTCTTCTCAAAACTCCTTGAATTGTGACACATCCCGGGAAGAAGTTCACTGCCAGCTCTTCAGATTCCACAGAACTGGGAATAAGAAAAAGATAACGTGATGAGCATTGATACAATGCAACAAACCAAAATGGGTCAAGGATCTTCAATGCATTTCAACTTGAAGGGTATCTTGAAGGGTATCCTATTTTTTTCTTAACATGTAAAAGCCAGAAAGCTATTTTTCAATACAGTTCAGAGCTCCAACCACATACCCAAAATGATTTGTATTTAAATTTCACCATTGACATTTCAAATTATTTGCTTGATTAAATCAGAGCAGACACAGCATCACAATTTGTTGAAAATTACCGAACATTTTTGAGATTTGTGTTTCATGCTTCACCTTACAGTATATGTTTTCAAATGACTTTTGGACAGCACCATTACATAAAACAATTTCCATAAATGCATAAAACAATTTCCATAATTTCCATAAATTTCCATATGTAATGGAATCAACTGAGGCTATGTTGCAATTAAACAGGAATCTATTAATCCTGAACAGCAAATAATGGAGTAATGATGACTTTATGTGAAATGGACATTTCTAAATTAATCTCAGGCACTTCCCAGAAATGTTCCCTTCAAAAAAGGTGAATTATGATTCATGCTAAAACAGTTATGTGACAGCTTGGTTACCTGGATGTTAGAATCACTTTTAAATGAAAACTAGTTTATTCTAATAGCAATTTTCTTCCTTTCTAATTCTGTCCATGTGCTCTTGAGAGTAGAGACTGTTTTATTTATTGCACTTATTGACATACAGCACAGAATTGGCGCTCTGGCCCTTCAAGCCCAGCAATCCCTCAATTTAACCCTAGCCTAATCATGGGGAAATTTGCTACAATCAATTAACCTATCAACTGGTATGTCTCTGGACTGTGGGAGGAAACTGGAGCACCTGGAGGAAACCCATGCAGTCACAGGGAGAAAGCACAAACTCCTTACAGGCAGAGGCGGGAATAGCCTACACTCACTCAACAATAGCTCACAGAGCCAATCTCTGCACATTGCCTAGGTAAGAAGGGCAAGTGTTTGCACCAAGATCCTGTAACAGCAGCTCCTCCATCACCATCCCTCCCTCCCGCACTCCATCCCTTCCTTTCTTCTCTTACTTTCGCATCCATATCTCTCTCTTGCTCTGTTCTACCGCTATCTTTCACGGTAACATATCCTGAGTACTAAATTAGGTACTACAGTATATGCACTTGGTTTACACAAACCCATGAAAATTCGTTCTGAGTTCACAGGTTGTGCTGAAGCAATTGATTTGAGTAGGAAAAATACATTGTGATTCAGAATCCAAAACTAAGGAAAAGCCTGTCATCTTTGGTTCCTGTTCCAATTACATTCCAGGAAGAATGTATCTGCACATTCGTTTGACTTGTCTATGATTTCTTATCAAATAGCATTATTTTAAGTTCCTTAAACAAGAAATACTGTGCTTATGAAAACTTATCCTATCAACTCCTTGTCCCATCTGGAACACATCACCACTCTCAGGCAAGTGCTGCACACTCTCTCACTGGTTCACTCAACATTGAACCGTGCAGCAATAAGATTATCATTTTATTACTGCAGAAACATCAGTGGAGGCCAGTACTTTGCACCTACATTCCCAGAGCAGTCTGACTGCATAAGTATTTTCAAGCTGATTTTGCACCTATGCATGTGTGAACTCCAAGACTAAGAGCTCTACAATAAAAAATCAAAGATCCATTGGTAGCACAAAGCAGCATTATCAATTTATTGTTTTTAGTAAATTAAGTACGAAAGGAGCTACGAATACATTTACAACCTTATCAGCATTCAATGAAGCAGGTGCTGTTCCTTTTTTAACTGATATCTACTGGAAAGCGCACTGTTAAGTGCAAGTAAATATATATCTGTAGACATTTCACAAAATGAAATTTAAATTCTTTTTAGCAAATTTGCAAACGTGACCACAAATTGCCACAAGAGCAAGCATAGAAATGTTTTGTACTCATTTTAAAAAAAAGTTTGATTATCAAAGGACACATCATAACATTAAATTACTCCTAGTTAGAACATTGTTGAATTCTTCTGTGGCACTGTCATGGTAAAATTCTTATTATTCAGAACAAGAAACATTATCAGAATGTACAACACAATAATACTCAATACTTTAACATCAGGAAGAAACTGAATCAAACACCCAGAGACAGAAAGGCAATCCAAATTTCAAAATCCACCACCATGTTGGTCAGTTGATTCAAAAGAGAGGAAGCAGATTCATTGATCCATTTTAGTGCCACCACCCTGATTATACTTTGGACAGAGGGAAATGAGCCATGTGAATTCCTCTTAGAAAGAGATTATTACCTGTTGGTTTTCATGTGCCCTCGAGAGCCATTCCTCCCAACTCGTGGCACTGGACAAAGGGAATAATAGAAACGGTTCCTGCAGAATTTTATTGTAGTTTTAAAAAAAGCAATATTCTGGAAGATTTTATGTATTTATGATTATCAAGTTATCGTGGCACTATTAAATAAATTAAACTACTGATGTAAGACAATCACAAACTGGAGAGATTCTGCAGATGCTGCAAGTCCAAGCAATATACACAAAATACTGGAGGAACTCAGGAAGCCAGGCAACATCTATGGAAAAGAGTAGTTGACATTTCAGGCCGAAACCCTTTGGCAGGACTGGAGAAAAAAAATGAGGGGTAGGTTTAAAAGGTGGGGAGAGGGAAAAGAGGAACACAAAGGTGGTAGATGAAACCTGAAGGGGGAGGGATGAAGTAAAGAACTGGAAAGTTGACTGGTGAAAGAAATACAGGGATGGAGAAGGGGGAGTCTGATAGAAGAGGACAGAAGGCCAAGGACAAAAGAAAAGAGGGGAGGAGCACTGGAGGGAAGTGATGGGCAGGCAAGGAGATAAGGTGAGAGAGGGAAAAAGGGATGGAGAATGGTGAGAAGTTCAAGAAATTGATGTTCATGGCATCAGGTTGGTGGCTACCCAGGATGTTCCTCCAACTTAAGTGTGGCCTCATCACAACAGTGCAGGAGGCCATGCATAGGCATATCTTAATGGGAATGGGAAGTGGAATTGAAATGGGTGGCCACTGGGAGATCCTGCTTTTTCTGGTGCTCAGCAAAGCAGTCTCCCAATCTATGTCGGGTCTCACTGATAAGACAGGAAGCCACACCAGGAGCATCGGACAACAGACTCTCAGGTGAAGTGTCGCCTTACCTGGAAGGACTGTTTGGGGTCCTGAACGGTAGTGAAGGAGGAGGTGAGAGGCAGGTGTAGAACTTGTTCCACTTTCAAGGATAAATGCCAGGAAAGAGATCAGTGGGAAGGGAATGAATGGACAGGGAGACCGCTCCCCCTCCTTCACCATTCCCCATCCCCTTTTCCCTCTCTCACATTATCTCGTTGCCTGCCCATCTCCTCCCTCCAAGTGTTCCTCCCTATTTTCTTTCCTCCATGGCTTTCTGTCTTCTTCTATCAGATTCCCCCTTCTCCAGCCCTGTATCTCTTTCAGACAGACAGACATACTTTATTGATCCCGAGGGAAATTGGGTTTTGTTACAGCCGCACCAACCAAGAATAGTGAAGAACCAGGACCAGCCTATTGACTGAGGGTGTCTGACACTCCTAGCGAGGAGTTGTAAAGTTTGATGGCCACAGGTAGGAATGACTTCCTATGGCGCTCAGTGTTACATCTCGGTGGAACGAGTCTCTGGCTGAATGTACTCCTGTGCCTAACCAGTACATTATGGAGTGGATGGGAGTCATTGTCCAAGATGGCATGCAACTTTTCAGACACCACCGTCAAAGAGTCCATTTCCACCCCCACAACATCAATGGCCTTATGAATGAGTTTGTTGATTCTGTTGGTGTCTGCTACTCTCAGCCTGCTGCCCCAGCACACAACAGCAAACATGATAGCACTGGCCACCACAGACTCGTAGAACATCCTCAGCATCATCTGGCAGATGTTAAAGGACCTCAGTCTCCTCAGGAAATAGAGATGGCTCTGACCCTTCTTATAGACAGCCTCAGTGTTCTTTGACCAGTCCAGTTTATTGTCCATTCGTATCCCCAGGTATTTGTAATCCTCCACCATGTCCACACTGACCCCTTGGATGGAAACAGGGGTGACCGGTACCTTAGCCCTCCTCAGGTCCACCACCAGCTCCTTAGGTCTTTTTCACATTAAGCTGCAGATGATTCTGCTTGCACCATGTGACAAAGTTTCCCACCTCATCTCAGTACCCACCTCACCTCACCTCTGTACTCAGCCTCATCTCCCCTGCTGATGCATCCAACTATGGCAGAGTCATCAGAAAACTTCTGAAGATGGCAAGACTCTGTTCACCAATCAACTTCCCAGCTCTTTACTTCATTCCTCCTCCTTCAGGTTTCACCTATCACGTTGTATTTCTCTCTCCCCTCCCCCCATCTTTTAAACCTACTCCTCAGCTTTTTCTCTCCAGTCTTGCCAAAGGGTCTTGGCCCGAAACATCAACTGTACTTTTCCATAGATGCTGCCTGGCCTGCTGAGTTCCTCCAGCATTTTGTGTCTGTTAACTGAAGTAAGAACAATGGGGTTTAGGATCACATACTATTAAATGAAAAACACTCAGTGGATTCCAATTTTCCCTCATCATGCATCTTCCATTTGGTATTGTACACCTGATGTGACTGGGTATTTGTTGGATGTTGAATGAGCATTCTAAGACTTCGCAATAGGCATTGCATACACAACCACTGAAGTCAGGTTAAACAGCCAATAATTCATTATTCGTCTTTCTCCCTCTTAAAGAGTAGAGTGACATTTGTGATTTACCAATCCCCTGGAACTATTATTGACTCTGGTGATCCCTGTAAGATCACAATTAATGCATCCACAATCTCTTCATACCTTTTTCAGAACCCTGTGGTGTACACCATATTGGCCAGGTGACTTATCCACCTTCAGACTTTTCAGCTTCTAAAGCACCTTCTCCTTAATGACAGTGACTACATTCATCTCTGTCCCTGACACTTTCCACTTTATCGTTGATCCGATCCAGTTTCTCTTCTAACTGTTTGAAAGCGGTTTTAATTTCCTTTAAGATTTCGTCTCGGAGATTTTCAAGCGCCTCCATCGTCACGTCCGATGAGGTCGTAGTTTCTTTTCTCCCGGATTTAGAACTCTTGCTAGACATTGTAGGTTAGATATATCCACAGGCAAGTAAGAGATACCGAAATAATTCCTAACTAAGCTTTATAAAATGGAGACATTTAGTGCAAAGGTAGCGACAGTAACGGAACAAAAGTTCGGAGCAGCTAAGCAATCGCCATCTTACCGGAAGTCCGTCCCTGACACTTTCAAAGTTCTGACATGTACCGACAGTGAAGACTGACACAAAGTACTTAACCAGTTCGTCCATTTTGCGATACGGTAACAATGAATATAGAATTGAGACAGGTTTTTTACAAACAAATAAAACATTTATTAAACACTGCTCAAAAAAACAAAAGTAAACAAACGACTAACTTAACCAGAAGTTAACTGCTAAACGGCAACTCCAACGGTTCTTAAAGTGATAAATGCGAACACAGTTCTTAAAAGTAGTAAATGCAAAAGTCCAAATGATTTACACAGTCAATTAGGAGAGATTTTCCTGGAAGTAACAAATTCCTTGACGACGTGATGTTACTGCTGATCCCAGCCGAAATATGCCTTGCCCGAAGGATTTACGACAAAGGAAATAAAATGGCTTAAAGGCACTGAACTTTCCTTGGCAAAACCCTGCTCCAGTCCTTTCTGCTCTTTAGCAGGGACTATCTTGGATGCAGGTTACTAATTCCTTCTGAATGAGGATCAAATAAGGTCGAACCTGTTTCACCGTCGACAACACCAACTTTTCTCAATCCTTTGGGTTTTCCGTACTTCAATAAATTCTTCATTCTCCAACTGGACTGCAAAGGTGGGAATCAAAACTGGCAGTGGTTTTAACATCTGCTGGCAAAACTTACAATAGAAAGTAAAACTCCATGTTAAAACAAAACTGCGTCATGAGACGAACATGCAGCATAACGGAGTCACTGACGAATTAAGCCACAAACTGACCTCCGTCACTGTAGGGCGTTCCCCTTTTATACCTGTTGAAACAGGCCATCACATGACCTCTTACTGGCAGGAAAATTACATCACTCCACCATCACAAGACCATTACATCATGCCCAGCAGAGACTCAATTACATCATGGTCATGTGACAGTCACAAGATACTGTTACGTATTCAGGCAACAATAAATATAGATGAGTTAGGCAAGGGTTTTCATAACAAATAACACTTTTATTAAACACTGAAAACCAACCCCCCAAAAGTAAACAAACATTAGCTTAAATGGAACTCAGCTGCTGTGCGGCAGATTCACTGTTCTTAATAGCGTTGCAGATCAAACAGTTCTTAAAAGCGGTATTGAAAAAAAACAGTTCTTTAAAGCGGTATGCCGAAAGTAAACAGTTCTTTAAAGCGGTATGCCGAAAGTTCAAAAGCTCACAGTCCATTTAAAAAGGAGAGACTTTTTAAAGCGATTTAAATTCTCTTCCACGTCGATGTCCTTCGATTCCCCGGCGTCGAACTTTCCCACGAAGAATTTTATAAAATATAACGGCTTAAAGGCACTGACCTTCCTTCCACACTATTCTCAAATCCTTTCTGGTCAAACCCAGGGATTAACAGCAAGAATAGTCAACAAAATCCTTCCGAATGAGGATCAAATAAGGTCGTAACCAATCCACCGTCGAAAATCGATTCTCCTCGATTTCTATCTTCCAAATTCTTATCTTCACTCTCCACCAGCAAAGAAACCGCTGGCAATGACCTTTTAAACTTTAGGCATTATATAAAACTTCATTTTTCAACTAAACTGCATCATCACATTAAATCACGCAGGGACATGAAGTCAGCTTGGCAAATCCCGCCACGAACTGCCCCACCTGACAGGGTGGGTCTTCCTTTTATACCCTGTAAAAAAAACCTGTCACATGACCTCTACTGGCGGGAAAATGACGTCACTCCACCATCACAAGACCATTACCTCAAGTCCAGTATAACTTCAACCCCAGTCACGTGACAAGGGTACCACTGTCACGTGTCACGGGTACGTAACAATACTCACGGGGTATGTAACAGTCTGCCATTTCTTTGTTCCCTATTACTACTTTTCCAGTGTCATCTTCCTGTGGTCCAATGTCCTCCTTTGCTTCTCATTTTCTATTTTTATATCTGAAAATACTTTTTAGTATCCTCTTTTACGTTACTAGTTAGCTTTTAGAAACATAGAAAATCTACAGCACAATACAGGCCCCTTGGCCCACAAAGTTGTGCTGAACATGTCCCTACCTCAGAAATTACTAGGCTTACCTATAGCCCTCTATTTTACTAAGCTCCATGTACCTATCTAAAAGCCTCTTAAGAGACCCTATCGTATCCGCCTCCACCACCGTTGCCGGCAGTGGTGCTTTTTATTACCTTTTTATCTTCATATTTCTTTTCTTATTACTTTTTAGTTGTCTTTTGATGTTTTTAAAAAGATTCCCAATCCTCTAGCTTTCCGCTAGTTTTCACAATATTGTATGCTCTCTCTATTGCTTTTCTGCTGTCTTTGACTTTTCTTGTCAGCCACCTTTGCTTCACCTTCCCTTTAGAATGCTGCTTCTTCTCAGGATGAAATGATCCTGCATCTTCTGAATTACTCCCAGAAACTCCTGCCATTGCTGCTCTACCATCATCCCTGTTCAGATCCTCTCTCATGCTTCTGTAGCTACCTTTACTCAACTGTAATGCTGATACGTCTGATTTTAGCTTCTCCCTCTCAAAATTTTAGGGTGAATTCTATTATATTATAACTTGCTCCTAAGGGTTCCTTTACCTAATCAAATCTGTTTCATTGCATAAAATTGCCTCTTCCCCAGTGGGCTCAACCATTGGGGAATGTCTTTACTCCTTCTCTAGAGATGCAGCGCCAACCTAATTTTCCCAGTCTACCTGCTTATTGAAGTTCTCGATTACCACTATAACATTGTCTTTTATACATGCCTTTTTGATTTCTAATTGTAGTTTAATGCCACATCCTAGCTACTGCTCAGAGTTTGTATATACTGTAATTCCCATCAGGGTCCTTTGACTCTTGCAGCTTCTTAACTCTAACCACAAGAATGCTTCATCCTATATCACTTCTTGCTAAGGATATGGTTTCATCATATTTACCAACAGAGCCAACCTACCCTCTCTGCCCATCTGCTTGTCTTTTTGATAGGTTTTGTATCCTTATCTGCTTAGATCCCGATTGTAATCTTCTTTCAGCCACAATTCTGTGATGCCCACAACATTGTGTGTGCCAATTTCTAACTGTGCCATAAGCTCATCTACCTTGTTTCAAATTCTGCATCTACTCAAACATAATGCATTCAGTCCTGTATTTATCAACTCTTTCTCAAATTTGTCTCCATGTAGCCTGAAGTTAAATTCTTACCATCTTCTAATATTTCCGTCTTTTTTTAAATTCTGGATATTTCAGTAACCTATCCTCTGCTCTCCTTCTCTTTTTAACTTTATCCATATTTTTCAATCAGTTGAACCCACTCCCCTATCCACAGCCCTAGTAATGTGATTCACCGGGATTCTGATCCTAACTTGGCTCAAGTGGAGCCTGTCACATCTTTCCTTATCTCCTCCCTCTTTGCCTATTACTGGTGTGAATATTGCACAAATTCAAACCCACTTCTTCAACACTAATCTTTGAACCACACATTTAACACTGTCATCTTGTTGACTTTGCCAATTTGCATTTAGCTGAGGTTATTACCTTTTTAGTTCTGCTTTTTAATTTAGTCCCTAGTTGTTCATATTCTCTCAGCAGAAGCTCTTTCCTTGCTCTGTCTATGTTGTCAGTACCCATATGGACCACGACAACTCGATCTTTCCCCTTCTATTTCTAATTCCTTTGCACATCAGATAATATATCCCAAGCCCAGGCATTAGGCAGGAAACACAGCCTTCACAACTCTAGAACCTCATGATACAGAATTGTTTCTATTCCTCTGACTATACTATCCACAATTACAACAATATTTCTCTTCTCTTCCCCCTCTTGAATGGCTCCCTGAACCATGGTGCCAAGATTAGGTTGCTTATCCTTCCTATAGCTTCCATGCTCATTTGCACCCGGGCCAGTTGTACTGGCATCGGAACTCCTTTGCCTCGACTTCTCCTCTCTGAAAGGCTCACCCCATCTATATCAATTCTGCAACACATCAGCACGGCTCATTCCTCAAACTCCCTTTGCATGACTTCACTCCCTTTTCATTGTTTGTGGTGATAATTTACCATAATTTACTTCAGAAAAGGCGTTAGTGGTAATGTTTTAGCATTAGTATTAGTCAAATTTCTTGCCTTTTGAACTACCAGTGAGTTGATACACGTATTCTGTAGCACCATCTTAAACTAGAAGTTATATCTGGGGTAGTCTAGGATCCAAGGGCACAGCCTCAGAATAGAAGGACATCTATTTAGAACAGAGATGAGGAGCAATTCCTTTAGCCAGAGGGTAGTGAATCTGTGGAATTCAGTGCTGTGGAGGCCAAGTCATTGTGTATATTTAAAGCAGAGGTTGATAGGTTCTTGTTTAGTCTGGGTGTCAAAGGTTACAGAGAGAAGGCAAGAGAATGTGGTTGAGAGGAATAAATCAGACATGGAAGAGCAGACTTGATGGGCCAAATGACTCAATTTCCTCCTATGCCTTATGGTCATGGAATTGAGCAGAATCAACATGGATTTATGCAAGGAAAATTATTTTTATCTAATCTACTTTGAGAATGACAGAGGAGATAAGGGGAAGTGGATATGGTGCACTTAGATCTTTTGATCAGGTCATTTCGTCAGTAAGATTAGAATACATGGAATTGGAGTAAACTGATGTGAATTGAAAATCTGTTACAAGACCAAAAACAAATAATGAGAATAAACAAATGCTTAGGTTTACAGGCTGTGAGTTATGAAAGGGATAGGTGCTTATGGTTTATATATAACCAATATAAATGATTAAGCTGAACGGATGATCAAGTGTTAAATTTCCACATTTGTTGATAAAAATTAGCTGGGATTGAGATTTGGGAGGAAAATGCTTAAAGTTGAGCTAAGTGAGTGACATAAATATGACAAATATGGAAAAAATGAAGTTATTCTTTTTGGTGCACATAATGGAAAAACTAATTTCTAAATGGTGAAAGATTAGGTAACATTGATGTTAAAAAGTATTTGGGTGCACTTACTGTATATGCAAGTCATCAGAAGCTAAACTGCAGCTCTAATGAACAGTTATGCTGGACTTTATTTCTAGTACAAATTAGTGAAGATTTGCTACAATTATGTCTAGCCATGCTGAGATAGCACCTGATTTACAATGTACTTTTAGACTCCTTGGTTGCATTCTAGTCATAGAAGCGATGCAATGAAGATTCACTGGTTCGAAAGAATCATCTGCTTAACTTCTCCTCATACAGTGTGTACACTGTATGTGGGGTGGCTGAGCAGATAAAACCTCTAATTACATAGGTTGAATGAAGGGAATATATTCATCCTATTTGAAAAGTCTAGATCTTACAGTCAGTATCAAAACATTGGGTAGGCCATTTAGCACTGAATGCAAGAGTAATTTCTTCAAGCAAATAATTTTTGGAATCCTCTACTCTGGAGATCTGTGGAGGCATGTTATTGTGATATTTCAAAACAGAGATCAACAGATTCTTAACATTAAGGCAATATGGGCATAGTGCAAGAAACTGATGTTCAGGGAGATCATTCTTGAAAGATGATGGCACATGCTTGAAGGTCCAAACACCGTTCCTATATTTATTCTTCTAAGTGCACAAACATATAGCCAATGAAGTCTCTTCCAACATTATTTTGAAAGCAATGAGCAATACGAATGGACAAAAGAACAGGAAATTTAATACATAGAGTCAAGAATACAGAGTAAAATAAATGTTCCATGAAATTACCAGAGAAATGTAAGTTTAAAGCTATTTCCTGAAAAGCAGGTCTGGCTAGATATTGAGTCAATTATCATTTTAAGGAGCTTGAATGGTCACAATCCTACCCACAGCAAGCTCTACTGTACAACAGAAAATCCCAGAACAGCTTAATGATCAAATTATCTGTTAACCATTGATATCATATGAAATTATCTTAAATATGTAAAGAGGAAAAAGAAAATACACTGTTAATGCCAATTGCCCAATCCTGAAATCAGGACAATTTTTGAAAACAATGATTGTTTCAAATCTGTGCTATTATATTCAGAGGTAAATTTTAAATCAACAGTCCATGCAATTCAGAAAATTTAATTTAAACTTATTTTTGTAATGGCTGGTTTTACATGGTCAATGCTTATTAACCATCTTTTCCAAGTGGCCAAAGAGCAACCCTCTAATTTGCAATATGGATTCCATTTTTTAAAAAGGAAAACATGACTAGCCCTTCATTCCACAGATACTGCTGCTACAGGTTGGAACCCAGCCGAATTCAAACTCAGGACCATCTGCTTCGAAGTCCAGTGCTCATGCCACTACACCACTGGCCAGCCCACCCTTTGGGTAGACCACTAAAAAAAGCATTGTATTGTAGGCTCTATTGTGGCAAGCGATTACCAGGTGAACAGCACCTTCCAAAAATACTTGTTTCCCTTATCAAGTATGACAGTTTCTTTGGTTCCTTTATGGCACATCAGCCACTGCAGAATGGGAAGGGAAGCAAGCCATCTACAATCACAAAAGGTTCCTTTGAAGAAATGAGGTTACATTCAGAGATAAACTTTAAAGATGAATCTCAAAGTTTATCCAAACATGCTTGAAAGACTATACTTCTTCCTAAAAGCTAGTTGTTTTCTTAAAGTTGGAGCTAGTAATTCAACTTGACTTGCAGCCTATTATGACTATATCATCTCTATAAGAACTATTTGAAAATACAGCTGGTGCCAGCAACTCTTTTTCCTTGAGTCTTATGCAAAGACCACTAGTACCATAGTCACTATAGTACCCGCTAATACTTTCTCCAAGTGCTGCACAAGACAGATTTGTCCTCACTAGATCCAGAGACTAGCACTAGATTTTCATCGAACAGCCATGGCATCTTATAGATTCAAACTAAAATATACTGAAAATTACAATAACTCTCTGATCACTGTTTTTAAGGCATTTTGGGAATGGCCTGGGGATTCCCAGCCATGTCCCCGAAGCCTCCTGGATAAACAATGTCCTATATCAGTAAAGAGAAATAGCACATTTTCTGCTTAGATATGGGAACATCCCTACCACAACTCTAACTGACAGGATCAAACCCTTGTTTTCTCATTCTATTGACTACAGGAAGCATAATTGAAATGAATTTAAAAGTGTCATCTTAATTCTTGGTGGAGGACAATCAACAGAACAAAACTATCAACTTAAAAGCAAGCAACACATACAAAATGCTGCCTGGCCTGTTGTGTTCCACCAGCATTTCGTGTGTGTTGCTTGAATTTCCAGCATCTGCAGATTTCCTCGTGTTTGCAAACTTAAAAGCAACTTCAGAAGTCTCAAATGTGGCTGAAATGAGATATGATACACACCCCAGTAAAAGTTACTTTTACAGTTGAAGAAATGCAGCCATACTTTGTGGTATATTGTCTTAGCTGTGCTCAGTGCAAAGAAACTGATGACAGTATTGCAGACATCCCACCTCTCCCAGAAGCTTTGGGTGTCTCCTGCATATTGATAGTGGCTCCCTGATGCCCGCAAATTATATACAATATCCCAAAAATCGATTTTTTTGGAGAGGGAGGGGGCATCCTGATTGGTCTCTCTTTGTGCTAAGTAGACCTATCAGTTTTCTCTGTGGGTGGGCTTTACAGTCGACCTCTCTCTCTCTTTCATTGTCCATCAGTTCAGTTTAGTGTCCTGCAGCGCTATGGCAGAGTTTTCCAAAAAAAGAAAATATAAAACGTACTTCATCCCAGACTACACTAAAGTGTACCCCTGCCTAATAGGGGTCAAAAATAATGACAGTGTTGCTCACTGCACTGTTTGCAACAGAGACTTTTCTATTGCCCATGGTGGGTTAAAATGTAAAAGACATGTTGAGGTGAGTTTAACAGGTGTCATTCGTTCATTCGTATAGCTAACGTTATTTAAACTAGCTGGCTAGCTGCTAAAGAGCTACTCTATTGATGAGGCCAAACTCCCTGTAGGCTTGCTTAAAAAAATGACTCCATGATAATATAAGTACATATTTTAATGTCACGTTTTCTGTATATACCCAACTTGGTGTACAGATTAGACAAAATCACTAAACAAAGTATTACATACACCCTTGGAGGTCGACCAGGGATGTGGGGGGAGGGGGGATATGAGATTGCAGGGGGCAGGGGTGCTACCTCCTGAAATGAGTTTTTGCAGGGTGGGATGTCTGGTATTGTTGGAATATACACACTTAACATAAACAATTAACCAGAAGAATCAGGAATCAGGTTTAGTATCAGTGGCATATGTTGTGAAATTTGTTGGTTTGCAGCAGCAGTACACTGCAATACATAGTAATTAAAAACTATAAAACACAGTAAGTATATATAAAAATAAATTAAATAAGCAGTGCAGTTCGCTGCTATCCCAATAATAAGCCCTGGATCACTAGTCACATCAAAGGCCTCCTAAATCAGAAGAAGAGGGCCTTTAAAGATGGTGATTGGTTGGAGCTTAAAAGAGTTCAGAAGGAACTCAGAGTACAGATAAGGGGGGCAAAGGAGCAGTATAGGAGGAAGCTAGAACAAAAGCTGCAGAAAAAAAGCATGAAGGAGGTGTGGGATGGGATGAAGATCATCACTGGATGCGGTGCAAAGCGGGGGGCAAACATAAGTGGAGATGTGGAGAAAGCGAACCAGCTGAACAACTTCTTCAATAGGTTCGACAGTACAATCTCATCCTCATCGCAGAACTCCACACCAGGCTTGTCTTTCTACTCGTCCTCCCTCTTACTTCCCTCACAGGAAAATAGCCACTCACAGAAGACCTTGCCCACGTCCAGGATTACGGCTGCACAGGTGGAAGGTCAACTGAGGAAGATCTGTACCAGCAAGGCGGCTGGACTGGATGGAGAATCCCCACAATTACTGAGGGCCTGTGCGACTGAGCTGGGAGAACCACTACAGCGCATCTTCAACATGAGCCTGGAGCAGAGAAGAGTACCCAGACAGTGGAAAACATCCTGTATTGTCCCGGTACCCAAGAAACCACAACCAAAGGAGTTGAATGACTTCAGACCTGTTGCCTTGACGTCGCACGTGATGAAGACCATGGAGCGGCTGATAATACAGAATCTGAGGCCACAAACCAGGCACGCCCGGGATTCTCTTCAGTTTGCATATAAGGAGAAGGTGGGAGTGGAGGATGCTATCACGTATTTGCTGCACAAATCACTCTCTCACCTGGATGGGGTCAGTGGTGCTGTGAGGATTACATTCCTGGACTTCTCTAGTGCCTTTAACACCATCCAGCCCAAGATCTTAAGGCACAAACTAACGGAGATGGGAGTAGACTCTCATATGGTGGATTGGATAGTGGACTACTTGACAGATAGACCTCAGTATGTGCGGTTGGGAGACTGTAGGTCTGACACGGTGGTCAGCAGCACAGGAGCGCCGCAGGGGACCGTGCTCTCTCCGGTCCTGTTCACCCTGTACACATCAGACTTCCAATATAACTCGGAGTCCTGCCATGTGCAGAAGTTCGCTGATGACACGGCCATAGTGGGGTGTGTCAGGAATGGACAGGAGGAAGAGTATAGGAAACTGATACAGGACTTTGTGATATGGTGCAACTCAAACTACCTGCGTCTCAATATCACCAAGACCAAGGAGATGGTGGTGGACTTTAGGAGATCTAGGCCTCATATGGAGCCAGTGATCATTAATGGAGAATGTGTGGAGCAGGTTAAGACCTATAAGTATCTGGGAGAACAGTTAGACGAGAAGCTAGACTGGACTGCCAACACAGATGCCTTGTGCAGGAAGGCACAGAGTCGACTGTACTTCCTTAGAAGGTTGGCGTCATTCAATGTTTGTAGTGAGATGCTGAAGATGTTCTATAGGTCAGTTGTGGAGAGCGCCCTCTTCTTTGTGGTGGCGTGTTGGGGAGGCAGCATTAAGAAGAGGGACGCCTCATGTCTTAATAAGCTGGTAAGGAAGGCGGGCTCTGTCGTGGGCAAAGTACTGGAGAGTATAACATCGGTAGCAGAGCGAAGGGCGCTGAGTAGGCTACGGTCAATTATGGAAAACCCTGAACATCCTCTACATAGCACCATCCAGAGACAGAGAAGCAGTTTCAGCGACAGGTTGCTATCGATGCAATGCTCCTCAGACAGGATGAAGAGATCAATACTCCCCAATGCCATTCGGCTTTACAATTCAACCGCCAGGAGTAAGATATGTTAAAGTGCCGGGGTTAGGACTCAATGTATTTAAGTAAACTACTTAAGAACTTTTTAAAAGCTATTATTAATGCTTTTTGAGAGGGTGATTTTAGATGCATATCATATTTTTACTGAGTTAAGTATTGTATGTAATTAGTTTTGCTACAATAAGTGTATGGGACATTGGAAAAAATGTTGAATTTCCCCATGGGGATGAATAAAGTATCCATCTATCTATCTATCTAAAAAGAGAGGGGAAGAAGCTGTTCCTGAAGCGAATGAGTGACTGTCTTCAGGCTCCTGTGTTACGAAGGTGGAGCAACTCTGAGGGGCCGAAGGGTACAAAGTCGCCCTCTCCTTTTTGAGAATCGCAAGATCGCTATTATTTCGGGTCTGGGACCCAGACACCCAGAATACACAAGGTTTGGAATGTGTCCTGACATCAGCAGAACAGAACCACTGATAACGGCCATTGTCTCTTGGAGACGGAATTGTGTATTGAGTACTGTATTATTCATTGAAACCCCTCAGGGGACAACCAGAGTGGTCTGGTTGAGGGATTGCATCATCCCAACCTGATTGACATCTGAGACCCCGTGAGTAAGGATAAAAGAGGGGCCTGGGGAACAACCCCTTTAGACGCACCAGGAGAAACGCTAGAAATCCCGTGATAGCGTTTTATAGCGAAAGCCGGTGAAAGCTCGTGTGCGTCCTCCCTTGCCGGGGTGGCGGGCTCATCACGGAAGAATGGTTTAGCTAAAGGAGAGGTCACACTTGAGCGGCCACGACAATGAGACACCTGACGGATCGAAATCATAAAGGAAAGCCGGCAAGTTTTTCTCCTAAATCTCTCTCTCTCTCTCTCTCTCTCTCTCCAACAATTGCAACACAGCGGTCCCCAACGGCTGCAGCCTGTATGAACTGAACGAACTATATATTTCCATTGGACAATACATTATCCCCTAGACAATGATAGAGCTTATTTCTTATTGATTATTATTATACCGGCACTTTTAGGTTTAGTATTGACGACGTATATTATCTGTATATTTGCATTGATATTATTTTTGTGTAGTTTTACTAATAAATACTGTTAAAAATAGTATCATCAGACTTCAACGGACGTCTCTATCTTTGCTGGTAAGTTACCCAGTTACGGGGTTCGTAACACCTGTAAATTCTCCTTGATGGTAGCAATGAGAAGAGGGTTCCTTAGTGATGGATGCTGCCTTTTAGAGGTGTCTTGGATGCTGGGGAGGCTAGTAATCAAGAAGAAGCTGGTTGAGTTTACAACTTTCTGCAGCTTATTCAGATCCAGTGCAGTGGCTTCTCCATACTAGGTGGTAGTGCACCAGTTGAGCCCAGGATAGATGTTGACAACCATGAACTTGAAACTGCTCACCCTTTCATTTCTACACCCTTGATGAGAAGTGGCGTGTGTTCCCTTGATTACCATTCCTGAAAATCAATTGTTTGGTCTTACTTATGATGAGTGCAAGGTTGTTGTTGTGACACATTTGGTCCTGTATGCCTCCTCATCACCATCTGAAATTCTGCCAATAGTTGTGACGTTGGGAAATTTATAGATGGTGTTTGAACTCTACCTAGCCACATAGTCAGGTGTAGAGACAGTAGAGCAGTGGGCTAGGCACACATCCTTGAGATGCACCAGTGTTGATTGTCAGCGAGGAAGAAATGTTATATGAAGAAAGATTGGATCGACTATGCTTATACTCACTGGAATTTAGAAGACTGAGGGGGGATCTTATTGAAACGTAAAAAATTCTAAAAGGATTGGACAGGCGAGATGCAGGAAGATTGTTTCCAATGTTGGAGAAGTTCAGAACGAGGGGTCACAGTTTAAGGATAAAGGGGAAGCCTTTTAGTACCGAGATGAGGAAAAACTTCTTCACACAGAGAGTGGTGAATCTGTGGAATTCTCTGCCACAGGAAACAGTTGAGGCCGGTTCATTGGCTATATTTAAGAGGAAGTTAGATATGGCCCCTGTGGCTAAAGGGATCAGGGGGTATAGAGAGAAAGCAGGTACAGGGTTCTGAGTTGGATGATCAGCCATGATCATACTGAATGGCGGTGCAGGCTCAAAGGGCCGAATGGCCTACTCCTGCACCTATTTTCTATGTTTCTATGTTATTTCGATCCACACAGACTGTGATCTCCCAATGAGGAAGTAAAAGGATCCAGTTGCAGCAGAAAGTATAGAACCCCAAGCTTTGGAGCTTTTTGGCTAGAACATTGTATTGAATGCTGAACTATTACTATTGCCCAGGTTAACCAAGGCCGAGTGGAGAGTCAGTGTGATTGCATCCGCTGTAGACTTATTGTAGTGATAGGGAAACTGCAGCAGGTTCAGGTCCTTGCTTAGGCAAAAGTGATTTTAGCCATGACTAAACTCTCAAAACATTTCATCACAGAAGATGTCAGTTCCATTGAGTGGTAGTTGTTGAGGCAGCTCGCCCTGCTCTTCTTGAGCACTGGATTGTCACCCTTTTGAAGCAGGTGGGAGCCTCCAAATGTAGCAGTGAGAGATTGAAGATGTCCTGGAATACTCATGCCAGTTTGCTGGCACAGGTTTCACAGCCCTACCAAGTACACCATCAGTGCCTGACTCCTTGCGAGTATTACCCTCTTGAAAGATGTTGTGATGTCGGCCTTTGAGACAGAGATCACAGATTCACCAGATGCTAAAGGGATTCACACAAGTATAGTTTTATTCTTCCTTTCAAAGCGTGCACAAAAGGCATTGAGGTCATCTGGGAGTTAAGCATCACTGCCATAAATGTTAGGTTTTGCTTTGTTGGAAGTAATGACCTGCAAACCTTGGCAGAGCTGACATGCATCTGATTCTGTCTCTAACCTTAGAATTGTTTTTTTCAGTGTTAAAATAGTCTTCCATAGATTGTACCTGGACTTGCATAGTACTGGATCACTGGCCTTGAATGTCACAGATCTAGCCCTTAGCAGACTATGAATCCCCTGGTTTATCCATGGCTTTTGAACAGGGTGATGCACCATCAATAACTCACGCTGAGACTTAGGAAGCGAGATATCGGCTTTTATTGACTGGAAGAATAAACAACACTACATCCTGGGGAAAATGAGGGAGAGCAGCAGCCCACAGTCGCCTTTATACAGGGGTCTGTGGGAGGAGCCACAGGAGCAGTCAGCAGGGTCTATGGGAGGAGCCACAGGAGCAGTCAGACAGGTATATCTTGTTCACCACACAGGGTATGTCCAGTATGTTCTCAAACCTACACAGGTTTTGATGAAGTCGTTGACAACTGTGGCATAGTTATTCAGACTCAAAGATGGATCCCTGAATATTGGCCAGTCCACTGATTCAAAGCAGTCCTGTAAGCACTGTATTGCCTCCTTTGACTATAACTTCTTGGTTCTCACCACTGGTGCTGCAGTCTTTAGTCTCTAAGCTAGAAGTAGAAGTACAGCGAAGTGATCAGACTTTCCAAAGTGTGGACATGGGATGGCACGGTAAGCATTCCTGATGGTGGTATAACACTGTTCAAGTGTGTTGGCTCCTCTGATTCTGCAGGTCATCTGTCAATGGTAGTTGTTCAGAAACTTCTTCAAGCTGGCCTAATTGAAATCTCCTACAATGATAAGGAAGGCATCAGGGTCCAGTTTCGTGTCTGCTAATTACATTGTTCAGCTCCTCCAGAAAATGCCTACAGTTGCCCTGAATTGGAATGTGCTGGTGAAAACTCCCTCGGCAAATAAAATGGACGGCATTTGACTGCTAAATGTTCCAGGTCAGGTGAACAGGGATGAGACAGAACCATCACGTTTGTACACACATGATGAGTTAATCATAAAACATACTCCAAGTCCTGTCTTGAAAATGCTGAGCTGTCCTGTCTTTGCAGAGAATGGTGAAGACATTGAGCTACAGTGCTGAATCCAAAATAGCGGGGGATAGACATCTTTCCATAAAGCAAAGTATACAGCAGTCTCAGATGTCCCTCTGATATAGAAACCTTCCTCTGAGGTCTTCAGTATTATTTTCCAGAGACTGCACATTCACCAGCAGGATAGTCCCAACAGAGCTGCATGCAAAGAGTCACCACTTAATGGCGCCATCTTAAGGCTGATTTATACTTGTGCATATGGGCTACACCGTAGGCCTGATTTTCACTTCTGCGTAGGCTCTAAGCCGTAGCGAGCATGCATTGGTGTGTGCCAAAATGCCAGTTGGCAGTGGGGTTTCTATGCCACCGTGTTGAGTTTCTTCATGAGAAACATGGACGAGGAAATGCATTTCAAACACTTTTGCATGTTGGTAGGTATATTTGACGATTTGGTTCATCTATTTTGCATCGGTGTACAGACACAGTGGAGAAGCAGCAACTGGAAATGCGATGCTACCAAGCAGACCAATCACAGTTGTTGCGGTCTGCGTCGCTGCGACTCGTGAGTTACTTTTTTTGGGGAGGTGCACGTCACCCTATGGCATAGGGTACGGCGTAGGATACGCGGTACCTACGGCGTAGATGCAACGCACAAGTATAAATTAGCCTTTACAGCAATTGTAAATTACAGCAATAAGTGGGTAGGAAATATAATAATCCAAAATAAAAGATTTTGTGCATTTTTCAAATGTTCTAACAATTTTTTTTTAAGATAAACCTTAAAAATACAAAGGATTCATAAATTCAGTATTTTGATTCACTTCACTCAGTTTCATATATTTTGCATCTACTACAAAGTTATTAATTACATGCCCTACTGCATTCACAATAAACTTTCAATTTTGCATTATTTAGACATGGGATGGGAATATACGAACAGATGTTATTTTTTATTGAGCCATTTCCATTGCTGAATGAATAAAAGCCTGGATAAAATTAGCCCCAACTCCATAGCCTTTCCCCCACCATATAATTTAATGATTATCAAAAATCTATTAACACCGGAATTAAATCAAGAATTGGCTTGCAAAAGGGAGATCCAAATTCTGTCACTCTCAAAAAAGTCCAGCTTTAATTTTTTGCTTAACAAGCGCTGTTTCTTTATACTGACTGTCTCAGCTTCTCTATATATGAATATTGAAACAAATGATGGAAACAAAATCTTCCATTGGTACTTTCATTGAACCATTCTACTCGTTTAAGAATTTGGGGGCAAACCATTTTGAGGATGAACAATTTTGTGCCTTTACTAAACAGGGCTGCAAAGATAAGCTAATGAACTATAGGGCAGTGAGTCTTACATCAGTGGTGGGAAAGTTACTGGAAGAAATTCTGAAGGCCAGGATCTATTTGCATTTGAAAAAGGACTGATTAGAGATAGTTAAGATGGCTTTGTTTATTGAAGATCATGTCACACAACGCGTTTTTTTTGAGGAGGTGACAAGAGGATTAATGAAGGCAAGATGGACGTTAGCAAGGCCTTTGACAAAGTACCCCATGGTGGCTGCACATATAAATTTGAATACTTGGGATCCAAAGCGAGTTAGCAAAGTGGATATAAAATTGGCTTGATTGTAGGAGGCTGAGAGTGGTAGTGAAAGGATACTTTTCAGATTGGGAACCTGTAACTAGTGACGTCTGATCCTCAGGTTGCGATTCTAAATTGGGAAAAGCGCTATTTTTGATGGTATCAGAAAGGATCAGGCAAGGCTTTGTTCTAGCAAAGATAGTAAGGCTGTCAAAAGTAAAATTTTGAAAGGACAACGTTTGTATATTCCTCCCAGAAAAAAAAGGCAATGATAACGGGTTTAGGGAATCTTGGTTTATGAAAGATTAAGATTAAGGCCTAGCTAAGAAAAAGGTGGTGCATAGCAGGTATAGGCAGGTAGGAATAACTAAGGTACTTGAAGAATGTAAGAAATGCAACAGAACACTAAAGAAGGCAATCAAGAGGGCTAAAAGAAGGCATGAGGTTGCTCTAGCAAACAAGATGAAGGAGAATCCTAAGGGCTTCTACAGCTATATTAAAAGCAAAAGGTCAAAACTGGTTCTCTGGAAGATCAGAGTGGTAATCTAAGTACAGAGCTGAAAGAGATGGGACAGATCTGAAATGGGTTTTTGAAATCTGTTTTTACTCAGGGGATGGACACACAATCTACAGAAGTGAGGCAATGCAGCAGAGAGCATGGACCCTTTACAAATTACAGAGGAGGACAGGTTTGCTGTCTTGTGGCAAATTAGGGTGGATAAATCCCCAGGGTTTGACAAGGTGTTCCCTTGGACCCCTTGGGAGGCTAGTACAGAAATTGCAGGGGCCTTAGCAGAGATATTTAAAAAATTCTTAGTGACAGGTGAGATGCTGGAAGATTGGAGAATAGCTAATGTTGATCTGTTATTTAAGAAAGGCTCTAAGAATACACCAGGAAATTATAGGCTAGTAAGCCTGATATCAGTAGTGGGAAAGGTCTTGAAAGGTATTCTAAGGGACCGGATATATATCAGTAATTTGGATAGACAGTGATTGATTATGGATTTGTTCATGGAAGGTTGCATCTAACTAATCTTTTAGAGTTTTTCGAGAAGGTTATCAGGAAAGTTCATGAAGGCAAGGCAGTGGATGTTGTCTACATGGATTTTAGCAAAGCCTTTGACAAGGTCTGCATGGTAGGTTGGCCAAGAAAGTTTAGTTGCTTAGAATACAATATGAGGTAGTAAATTAGACATTGGCTTCACGGGAGAAGTAGAGAGCAGATGGTTGCCTCTAGTGACTGGAGGCCTGTGACTAGTGGTGTGCAGCTGAGATCGGTGCTGGGTTCATTGTTGTTTGTCATCTATTTCAATTATCTGGATCTGAATGTGGTAAACTGGATCAGCGAATTTGCAGATGACAACATGACTGGGCGTGTAGCGGACAGCTAGGAAGGCTATCAAAGTTTGCAGCGGGATCTGGACCTGCTGAGAAAATAGGATAAAAAAATGGAAGGTGGGTTTAATTCAGACAAGTGTGAGGTGTTGCACTTTGGGAGGACCAGCCAGGGCAGGCCTTACATGGTGAATGGTTGGGTACTGAGGAGTGCAGTACAACAGAGTGATCTGGGAATAAAGATCCATAATTCCTTGAAAGTGGCATTGCAGGTAGATAGGGTTGTAAAGAAAGCTTTTAGCATGTTGGCCTTTATAAATCAATGTACTAAGTAAAGGAGTTGGGATGTTATGTTGAAATTGTATAAGACGTTGATGAGGCCTAATTTGGAGTATTATGTGCAGCTCTGTTCGCCTACCTACAGGAATGATATAAATGAGATCGAAAGAGTGCAGGAAAAATTTACATGATGTTGCTGGTACTTGACCCGAGTTATTGGGAAAGGTTGAATAGGTTAGGATTTTATTCCCTAGAACATAGAAGATTAAGTAGAGTTTTGATAAGGGTATACAAAATTATGAGGGGTATAGATAGGGTAAATGCAAGCAGGCTTTTCCCATTGAGTTCGGATGAGAATACAACTAGAGATCATGGGTTAAGGATGACAGGTGAAATGTTTAAGAACACGAAGGGGGAACTTCATAATTCAGAGGGTGGTGACAATGTGGAACGAGCTGCCAGTGCAAGTGGTGTATGTGGGTTTGATTTCAACATTTAAGAGCAATTTGGAAAGGTACATGTATGGGAAGGGTATGGTGGGCTATGGTTTAGGTGCAGGTTGATAGGACTAGGCAGATACATGGTTTAGCATGAACTAGTTGAGCAAAGGTCCTGTTTCTGTGCAGTAGTGTTCTATGACACTATTGCTATACCTTTGTGCTATCCACAATGTTTTGTTATCTGCAGGATGTCCATGACCGTATCCTTTGTGGACAAGGAGAAAGTATATTGCATTTAGTGTCAACAACATTATGGCTTTTATAATTGGAGAAAACAAATGAAGTGATATATTTGCAAAACTGCTCCATTCTGTTTAAAAGTTCTCTGGTTTCTCTTCAGATCATATAAAAGTTTGAGCTTCTGGTCACATATCACTTTAATTCTCTAACCTAGTTGCATTCCGACCTCCCTACCTATGGCTCTTATTCCAACAATATATAATGTAAGCTTAAGGATAGTACCTTGTCCTTTATTTTAGCCATCAGGACTTAATATTGAATTTTAACATTTAACAGTTCTATACAATAGATAGTCTATTCTTCATTGAATCTAGATACCTTTTAGCAGCTGCTTCCTGGGCAACTTCAGTCTGTGTCCTTTCGCAGAGGTTTCCTCTCTTGTTACCACTCTTCTCCTCTCTGCAACTTTAAACTGGGTTTTTCATTTTTCAGGTTCTGAAGTATGCTTGACCCAAAACATACACCCTCTCTACTGAAGCTGTTGAGGGCTTCCAGCATTTTCAGTTTTTGTTTCAGAATTCCAACTCTGATGGTTTTTGCTCCATTTACTCTCCAGTTTAACCACATTTACATTTCTTAGGTAAGGATTTTGCTGTCAACATATCGATCAGGCAATCAGCATGAGAGTGGCAATTCATTATTTGAAGCACCGATCCACAAATAATCTGTATGTTTTGCCACCAGAATGTCAAGAATTAGAAAAATGCTAAATATTAAAAAAAGAAATCAAAGAAAGTGCTGTTTTTGAGTATATTTGTCAGTTAGTAAAGCTGATATACGACTCAGATTATAAACTATCTTGAACAGTAGAAAAGGCATTCACCCAATAGCAACAGCTGTTGATGAGAGCAGTATGTGGAACTATTATACATCAAAAATCAGACTAACTAAAATATGATTTGCAAAAATCACTTGCCTTTCAAATGCTGGCCATGATACTTCTTCACTGAGTTCAGAACCTTCACTGCTACCTGAAGCAAGAAATGTTAAGGGCAGTCACATTACACAGACATTCCTATAAATTTAAAGTACTTTTAACAAAGTTTATGTCTTAACTAGGTAATGGATGTTTCTTTTCCCTTACTTTCTGGTGATAAAAGTGTACATTACTGATAAAAAGATAATTATCTAGGAATCTATTATTAAGTTGATTATTTACCAAATGTTCAATACTATTCTTTGATTAACTCACTTATCATTCAGATCGGGAATCTGGACTGCATTGTGTATTGGATGGAAGACCCATTTCACAGATGCTGAGGCTTCACTTATCTAGAGGAGGTGAGGAGAATATAGTCAAAGTTTAGGATTATGTTTAGGTTACCTGAGAGGTGGAAAGAAAGGATTCAAGTCAAAATGCTCAGGGAGCAGCAACAGAGCCAAATTCAAGTAATGGAGTCCATGGGGAGACCTGTCATGAGCAAAGGGCAACATTGGGCAACTTCAAGTGGTTTTAAGTGCCAAGTTCCACAGTCTTAGATACATTCCTTCTAAACATCTGTGATTTAAGCAAATTTACTTTTCCAAGTTTGCTTCTATATGAGTGACATATGCAAAATGCTGCAGGAGCTCAGCAGGCCAGGCAGCATCTATAGAAAAGAGTAAACAGTCAGCCTTTCAGGCAGAGACCCTTCTTCAGGACTGAAGGAAAAAAGGTGAGAAGTCAGAGTAATAAGTGGGGGGAGGGGAGGAAGAAATACAAGGTAGTAGGTAAGAGGTGAAATGGGAGAGGGGGAGGGGTGAAGTAAAGAGCTGGGGAGTCAGTTGGTGGAAGATATAGAGCTGAAGAAGGGAGAATCTGATAGGCGAGGACAGAAGGCCATGGAAAAAAGAGAAGGGGGAGGAGCACCAGAAGGAGGTGATGGGCAGGTAAGGAGATAATGTGAAAGAGAGAAATGGGAATTGGGAATGGTGAATGGACGGGGGGGGGGGGCATTCCCAAAAAATTAATAAAATCTATGTTTATGCCCTCAGTTTGGAGGCTACCCAGACAGAAGATGTTGCTCCTCCAACATGAGTGTGGCCTCATCACGGCAGTAGAGGAGGCTATTGATTGACATGTTAGAATGGGAATGGGAAGTGGAATTAAAGTGGGTGGCCACTGGCAGATCTGGCTTTTTTTGGCAGATGGAGCATAGGTGCTCAGTAAACCTGTCTCCTAACCTACATCCGGTCTCACTGATATACAGGAGGCCACACTGGGAGCACCAGATACAGTGGATGACCCCCAACAGACTCACAGATGAAGTGTCACCTCTCCTCTAAGGACAGGTTGGGGCCCTGAATGGTAGTGAGGGAGGAGATGTAGGGGCAGGTGTAGTACTTGTTCTGCTTGCAAGGATAAGTGCCAGGAGGAAGATATGTGGGGAGGGACGAATGGGTAAGGTAGTCGCATAGCGAGTGATCCCTGCAGAAAGCAGAAAATGGGGGGAAGGAAAAGATGTGCTTGGTGGTGGGATCCCGTTGGAGATGGTGGAAGTCATGGAGAATTATGTGCTGGACGTGGAGGCTAGTAGGGTGATAGGGGAGGACAGGAGAATGGGATGAAGGCAGACGTATGGAAAATGGGAGAGAGGAAGGTGAGTGTGCAAAACGGGAGAGATGCAGGTGAATGTGCTAAATGGGAGAGGTGCGGGTGAGCATCTCACCCGCATCTCATCTATTACGCGCATGTTTGCCCTCACCCCATCCTCTCTCCACTCCACCAGAAAGAGGGTTCCTCTTGTCCTCACCTACCACTTACAGCTTACGCGGGTCAAAAATGAGATCTGCTGGCATTTACAGGATTCCCTATGAATGCAGAGCAGAGTATATCGACCAGAAGGGACGTGAGGTGGAAATGCGAATCAAGGAGCACAGAAGGCGTATTCTTTTGGGTACCTGGAGAAATTGACAGTAGCAGAATATTGCATTCCCAAAAGCCAAGGTATTAACTTCGATGGCGCAAAACTACTGTGCTGCGCCAATGGCTTTTGGGACTGCCTGGTAAAGGAAGCCATTGAAATAAAACTAGAGGATAAGAATTTTAACAAAGACAAAGGTCTCACTCTAAGCTAGAAGTAGAATTCAATTGTAAACCAGGTGGGCAAGCAGAAACCTGATTGGATGAAGACTAACCAATCAGGAGAGATGGAACACAGGGGTATAAATACCACCGTACTAGACTTGCCCACATATTATCCCTGAAAAACGGCAGTTTGTCATCGAAACATAGATTGTAATCAACACTTATACCCGGCTTGAAGCCCGAGAAGAGTTTGCTTGTAAAATGTATTTATTTTAATGTAAGAAGCCTGGAAGATAAGGCCGAGGAACACAAGGCATGGATTGGGATATTGAAATGGGGCATTATATCCACACAGAAACATGGTTGAGGGAGGGACAGGACTGGAAGTTCAATGTTCCAAGGTACACATGCAGCAGACATGATAGTGTAGAGTTAAGACATGAGGGGGAAGTTGAGTTTTTGATGAGGGAGAACATGCCAGCAGTACTTGGGAGTACTTGGAGGATACTTGGGGTGGAGGGGATCATCCAATTAGATGATGTGGCTGGAATTTGGGAACATGAAAGGGTGATCTCTTTGATAGAATTGTACTATAGCCCCTAATACTCCGCGGGGGTTAGAGGAGCAAATATCTTGATGTATCACAGATATCTCAGGAATAATAGGATTGTAATCCTAGGTGATTACAACTTCCATCATAATAAATGGGATTGCCATTGCAGAAAGGGCTCTAATGGAGTGGAATATGTTAAGTGCATCTGGGACATTTTCTCAAGCAATATGCAGATAATTTTACACGAGAGGGTACAACATTAGATTTCCTTCTGGGCAAGGAAGCAGGACAAATGTCTGAAGCATCGGTGCAAGAGCACAATAGGTCTAGTGACTTTAAGTCTATTAATTATAAAATAATTTTGATAAAAGATAGTACTGGCTCACAGATCACAATCCTAAATTGAGCAAGACAAAATATGAAGACATTACTTATTTATTTTATTTAGAGATACAGCGTGGAATAGGCCCTTTCAGCCCTTTGAGCCACACCACCCTCCCAGCAACCTCCAACAACTCCAATTTAACCCTAGCCTAATCATGGGACAATTTACAATGACCAATTAACTTATTCAGTATATCTTTGGAATGTGGGAGAAAACCCGAGGAGTTGGAGAAAATCCAAGCGTTCTACAGAGAGAATGTACAGAGGCTCCTTACAGGGGATGTTAGGATTGAACTCTGGACTCTGACACCCCATGCTGTAATAGTTTTGCACTAATTGCTATGCTACTGTGGTATCCATTAGACAGAAACGTCCAAGTGTTGACTGAACGAATTTGTTTGCAGGAAAAGAGTCATCTGACAAGTGGGCTGTTTTTAAAAGTGACACAGGGTGATTTCAGGAAAACCACGTTCCTGCTAGAGTTAAAGGCAAGGCTGGCAGAATGATGGAACTTTGCCTGACAAGGGATATTGAGACACTGGTCAGAGAAAAGGAAGCATATATCCAGGTATAGGAGCAGGGATTAAACAAATCCCTTAAGGATTATAAGGGATATAGGTGTACACTTAGGAGAAGAATAAGCAGGGCAAATAAAGACATGAGATAGCACTGACACATAAGGCAAAGGAGAATCCTAAGATATTAAGAGCAAAATGGTGACTAGGGAGAAAATAGGTGCACTTAAGGAACAATGCAGTCATCTATGGAGTCATAGGAGATAGGCAAAACATTGAATGAATATTGCACATCTGAGTTTACTATGTCATGGAAGGTAAGGAATTAAAGGAAATGAATAATGATGTATTGGTACATATCCACATTACAAAAGGTGGAGATGACAGTCTTATGGCATATTAGGATGAATAAATTGCCCCGGCTTGATTAAGTGTACTGTAAGACTTTGTGCAAAACAAAGGAAAATATTACAGGTGTTCTAGCAGTAACACGTTAGCCACCCTAATTCACTCACCACTCAACAATACAAGAGGTAATTCAAATTAGCTAATTATCCTATCAGCACATTTCTAGAATGTACGATGAAACTGGAAAACTCAGGGAAAATTCATACTGTCAAACAGAAAATACGCAAACTCAACTTTCTCAGCTCCACAGGTCAGAATTGAACCCCGACTGCCAAATCTGAGGTGATAGCTCTACCTGTTGGGTCACTGTGCACCCCACTGTTACTAGTGGAAATATTTTGGAGGCAAACTATTAAATCCTGTGTCATAGAATTACCAAGTTTGTTTCTGCTCTTGTAGCCATAGTATTGGTTGATGGGAACCTAAAGATGAATGAAGATTCAGTGATGGCAGTGCCATTGAAAATGATGGCAAGACTGTAGCTTAGTGGAAAAAGAAACAGAAGTAACATTTCAGGTATAAGTCCCCCTCATCAGACAGAAACGTTAACTCATTCTCTTTCAACCAATGTTGCCTGATCAACTGAGGGTTTCCAGCATTTTTTACCTTTTTTTCAGATTTTGAGCACTTGGAGTTAAAAAAATTTCCATTAGTAAGCCATTTATTGGGGAGCGAGTACACTTTGATAACAATGTCAGCAGAACATCAGAGACAGATTCACATACCTAGTGAAATTCCACTGGAAATAGTGGAACTTTCTGCCTGGACTCTTGAAGGAGTGTAGTTTTCCATTACACTGTCATCCAGCAGGTGTCGAGGTCTTCCATTGGGAAATGTAGCACTTTTAAACTCAGCTGTATTCATCTTGTGTATAAAGCTGTGGGAAAAAGACTATTAATATGGTTCAAATTAACATTCTAAAAATATTGTACTGTTAACATACTGTACAAGTCTAAATTAACAATTCACTTATTTTCACCTCAAAGAAATTCAACATCTCCAAAGATCTCAAAAGATATTTAGAATAAGTGTATAAAAAGGAGATATGCATGTATACAAATGAGTCTATAAATAATTGGCATCAATATCTCAGTGAAGGGTTTCACAGTTATCATACATGACATCTTTATCTAAACTATAATTCAAAACTTTATTATTATATTTTTAACTGCACATGAATGTTCTACTGAAACTTCAAAAAGATAACATGAATGCTTAGAAGTTATTTTTTTCGGAACTTTAAGCAATAAGTATGTAAAACAACCAATGTCAATCCAAAACAAAAAAAACCTGAAAAGCAATGACATAACTGCTTTGAGCAGCACCCAATTGGAGAGATTGGAAGCCTGAGAAGATGTAAATCACTCAGGTTTGCTGATTGAGTAGAAAAGGTAGCAACTCATGGTAGTTTGGAGCTTTGAGCAGCATCCAATCAGCATTTGGGATTGATTGGCAAGAACAAATTAAAGTAAAGTAGGAGCAGGTGAAACAGCCATTGTCACAGTGGAAAGAATTTGTATAGGGATTTTGAGGCTTCAGCAAGAAGAGGCAAAAAAGATGGAGGTAGAGATTCCCTCCCCGCCCCCAACAGTTTATTGCTTTTTCTTCTTTATAGGCAGGACTGGCAGCTCACTATTCCAGGATTCAGGTTCAGTTGTTCTACACACAACAGAGCAGGAGGGATTAAAGGAGGAGAGGTGCTGTTACTAGTCAGGGAAAATGCCAGTGAAGTGCTCTGTTAGGACAGACTGGATAACTCGTCTGGGTGAAACTGAGAAATAAGAAAGGTATGACCAGGTTAATGGGCTATATTACAGACCACCCAAATGGCCGAGGTTTTTAAAGAACCAAATTTGCAGAAAGATCAGACTGTTGCAAGAAACATGAGATTGTTATAGCAGGTGATTTTTAACTTTCCACTGTTGACTGGGGCTCCCATACTGTAAAAGGACTTCATGGGATAGAGTTTGTCAAATGTGTTCAGGAAAGTTTTCTTAATCAGTATATCAAAGTCTCAATGAGAGAATTTGTGATACTTGACCTGCTATTAGGCAATGAGACAGGGCAGATGACAGATCTTCTTGTAGGGGAACACTGCATCTTGTGATCACAATGTCATTAGTTTCAAAGTAAATATGGAAAAAGATAGGTCTAGTCCACAGGCTGAGATTCTAAATTGGAGAAAAGCCAATTTTGATGGTCCCATATCGGACTGCAAAGCACTCCAGCGGGTGGTGAAAACTGCCCAGTGGATTATCGATACCCAATTGCCCACCATTGGGAACATCTACCATAAATGCTGCCTGGGCAGGGCAAAAAACATTATCAAGGATGCATCTCACCCTAACCATGGACTTTTTACTCTCCTCCCATCTGGTGGGCACTACAGGAGCCTCTGCTCCCGCACCAGCAGGCTCAGGAAGAGCTTCTTCCCTGATGCTGTGACCATTCTGAACCTCACATCACAGTGCTAAACAGTATTGCACCCATATTGCACTGTCTCAATACTTTTATATTTGTATGCTGTAGCACTTACTTTCCATTCGCAGTTATTCTGTAAATAACACTATTCTTTTGAACTTCTGGTTAGATGCTAATTGCATTTCATTGGCTTTGTACCTGTACTTGGCACAATGACAATAAAATTGAATCTAATAATCTAATCAGAAAGGACCTGTGCAAGTGTGGATTGGGATAGGCTATTTTCTGTCAAAATGTACTTGTAAAGTGGGGGGCCTTCAAAAATGAAATTTTGAGAGTACAAAGTTTGTATGTGCCTGTCAGAATAAAATGTAAAGAAAACAGGTGTAGGGAACCTTCGTTTTCAGGAGATATTGAGGCCCTGGTTAAGAAAATAAAAAGGAGGTGCATAGCAGGTATGAGCAGGTGGGAACAAATTGGGTTCTTATGGAGCATTATTAATACAAGAGAGCATTTAAGAAATAAATTAGGAGAGCTCAAAGAAGGCATGAGTTTGCCCTAGTATACAAAGTGAAGGAGAATCCTAAGGGATTCTACCGATATGTTAAGAGCAAAAGGATTGCAAAGGACAAAATTGGTCCTCTGGAAGATCAGAATGGTAATCCATGTATGGAGTCAAAAGAGATAGGAAAGATCTTAATTTTTTTTGCGTCTGTATTTACTCAGGAGATGGACACAGAGTCTATAGAGTGAGGCAAAGCAGCATCAACTTTACACAGATTACAGAGGAGGAGGTGTTTGCTATCCTGAGGCAAATTCGGATGGATAAATCCCCAGGAACTGAGGTGTTCCCAGGTGTTCCCTTGGACCCTGTTGGGGGTAAGTGCAGAAATTGCCGGGGCCCGAGCAGACATATTTAGATCATCCTTAGCAACAGGTGAGGTACCAGAGGATTGGAGGATAGCCAATGTTGTTCTGCTGTTCAAGAAAGGCTCCAAATATAAACCAGGAAACTATAGGTAGGTGAGTCTGACATCAGTAGTGGGAAAGTTACTGGAAGGTATTCTGAGGAACCGGATATATGAGTATTTGGATAAACATGGACTGATTAAGGATAGTCAACATGGATTTGTGCGTGGTAGATCACGTCCAACCAATCTCAGAAATTTTAATGAGTAAGTTGCCAGGAAAGCTGATGAAGGCAAGGCAGTGGATGTTGTCTACATGGACTTTAGTAAGGCATCTGACAAGGTCCCACATGGGAGGTTAGTCAAGAAGGTTCAGTCACTTGGTATTCAAGACAAGGTAGTAAATTAGATTAGACACTGACTTTGTGGGAGAAGCCACAAAGAAGTGGTAGTAGATTGTTGCCTCTCTGACTAAAGGCCTGTGACTGATGGAGTGCTGCAGGGATCGGTGCTGGATCTGTTCTTGTTTGTCATCTATATCAATGATCTGGATGATCACGTGGTTAACTGGATCAGCAAATTTGTGCATGATACCAAGATTGGCAGCGTAGTGGACAGCAAGGAAGACTATCGTCAAGTCAAGTCAACTTTTATTGTCATTTCGACCATAACTGCTGGTACAGTGCATAGTAAAAATGAGACAACGTTTTTCAGGACCATGGTTTACATGACAGTACAAAAAACTAGACTGAACTACGTAATAAAAAAAAAGAAAAGCTATACTAGACTACAGACCTACACTGGACTGCATAAAGTGCACAAAAACAGTGCAGGCATTACAATAAATAATAAACAGGACAGTAGGGCAAGGTGTCAGTCCAGGCTTCGGGTATTGAGGAGTCTGATAGCTTGGGAGAAGAAACTGTTATATAGTCTGGTCGTGAGAGCCCGAATGCTTCGGAGCCTTTTCCCAGATGGCAGGAGGGAGAAGAGATTGTATGAGGGGTGCATGGGGTCCTTCATAATGCTGTTTCCTTTGCGGATGCAGCGTGTAGTGTAAATGTCCGTGATGGCAGGAAGAGAGACCCTGATGATCTTCTCAGCTGACTTCACTATCCGCTGCAGGGTCTTGCGATCCAAGATGGTGCAATTTCTGAACCGGGCTGTGATGCAGCTGCTCAGGATGCTCTCAATACAACCCCTGTAGAATGTGATGAGGATGGGGGGTGGGAGATGGACTTTCCTCAGCTTTCGCAAAAAGTAGAGATGCTGCTGGGCTTTCTTTGCTATGGAGCTGGTGTTGAGGGACCAGGTGAGATTCCCCGTCAGGTGAACACCAAGAAATTTGGTGCTCTTTACGATCTCTACCAAGGAGCCGTCGATGTTCAGCGGGGAGTGGTCGCTCCATGCCCTCCTGAAGTCAACAACCATCTCTTTTGTTTTGTTCACATTAAGAGACAGGTTGTTGGCTCTGCACCAGTCCGTTAGCTGCTGCACCTCCTCTCTGTAAGCTGACTCGTCGTTCTTGCTGATGAGACCCACCACAGTCGTGTCATTGGCAAACGATGATATGGTTCGAGCTGTGTGTTGCAGCACAATCATGGGTCAGTAGAGTGAACAGCAGTGGACTGAGCACGCAACCCTGGGGAGGCCCCGTGCTCAGTGTGATGGTGTTGGAGATGCTGCTCCCGATCTGGACTGACTGAGGTCTCCCAGTCAGGAAGTCTAGGATCCAGTTGCAGAGGGAGGTGTTCAGGCCCAATAGGCTCAGCTTTCCAATCAGTTTCTGAGGGATGATTGTGTTGAATGCTGAACTAAAGTCTATGAACAGCATCTGAACGTATATGTCTTTTTTGTCCAGGTGGGTTAAGGCCAGGTGGAGGGTGGTGGCAATGGCGTCATCTCTTGAGTGGTTGGGACGGTACACAAACTGCAGGGGGTCCAGTGAGGGGGGCAGCAGGGTCTTGATATGCCTCATGACGAGCCTCTCGAAACACTTCATGATGATGGATGTAAGTGCATTTAGGCAGGACACTGAAGACTTCTTCGGCACGGGAACGATGGTGGCGGCCTTGAAGCACGTTGGAATGGTGGCACTGCTCAGGGAGATGTTGAAGACGTCAGTGAGAACATCTGCTAGCTCGTCTGCACATCCTCTGAGCACTCTACCAGGGATGTTGTCTGGTCCAGCAGCCTTCCGTGGGATGACCCTGCACAGGGTTCTTCTCACATCGGCCACGGAGAGACACAGCGCCTGGTCATTCGTAGGAGGGGTGGACTTCCCCGCCGCCATGTCATTTTCCGCCTCAAACTGAGCATAGAAGTTATTCAGCACATTTGGGAGGGAGGCATCACCTGCACAGTCAGGTGATGTTGTCTTGTAATTGGTGATGTCCTGGATGCCCTTCCACATGCGCTGCGTGTCGCCGCTGTCCTGGAAGTAACTATGGATTAGCTGGGCATGTGCATGCTTTGCCCCTCTGATGGCTCGGGACAGTTTGGTCCTCGCTGTTGTTAAAGCTGCCTTGTCACCTGATCTGAAGGGGGAGTCGCGAGACCTCAGCAGCACACGCACCTCTGCGGTCATCCATGGCTTCTGGTTGGCACGTATAGTGATGGTCTTCGACAGAATAACATCATCAATGCACTTGCTGATGTAGCTGGTCACTGATGCTGTGTACTCCTCTAAATTGGTAGAGTCACCATCGGTTGCAGCCTCCTTGAACATGTGCCAATCAGTGTTCTCAAAGCAGTCTTGAAGAGCAGAGATGGCTCCTACTGGCCAGGTTTTCACCTGCTTCTGAACTGGTCTGGAGTGCCTGGCGAGTGGTCTGTATGCTGGGATTAGGATAACAGAGATGTGGTCTGAGTATCCGAGGTGGGGGCGGGGCTCTGCCCGGTATGCGTAGGGGATGTTTGTGTAAACCAGGTCCAATGTGTTCTCCCCCCTCGTTGCAAAGTTCACATACTGATGGAATTTGGGGAGCACTGACTTAAGGTTCGTGTGATTAAAATCACCGGCAACAATAAACAGACCATCAGGGTGTGTGTTCTGCAGTTCGCTAATAGCCCCGTACAGTTCACAGAACACCTCCTTAGCATTAGCGCTGGGGGGAATGTAGACACCGAATATAAGGACAGAGGTGAATTCCCGTGGCAAATAAAATGGTCTGCATTGAACTGCCAGAAACTCCACTAACAATGAGCAGTGTCTGGAAACCAGCACAGAGTTCTTACACCATTCCGTGTTGATGTAAACACAGACACCGCCACCGCGAGTCTTACCGGAGACAGCTGCATCTCTGTCCGAACGAAACAAAGCTAGCCTGTCTAGCTGGACGGCAGTGTCCGAAATCCCATCAGTGAGCCATGTCTCTGTGAAGACATATGTGGAGCAAACTCTGTACTCCCACCGAGTATTACGTTGGAGTTGGATGTAGTCCATTTTATTGTCCAGGGAGCAGACATTGAAGAGCAGAATGGACGGGAGAGCCGGCCGGCTAGGGTTTGCTTTTAGCCTGGCACTGACCCCTGCCCGTTTGCCTCGCTTCCGCTTCCTGGCATATCGCTTTCGACGTCTCCATCTCTGGCTCCCAACATCAGGCAAGTCCGAGGATTGTAGGCCCGTTCCCCTCAGCAAGCCGACGTCGCGTAATTCAGCCAGCAGATCTTTGTGAAGGTTTGTTTTTGGGCAATCTCTGTATTGTAGTAGTATCTGGCGATGGTAGATAGCCGCTCTGTATTCCATGCGCCCTAATCGAAAATTGTGTATCAAACTTAAAATAGAAAATTAAAGTAACACCAGGTCTGAAAGGCCACTGCTGCCGTGCCGCGCCGCCTCATGGGAAACTGCTTGCAGTGGGCTCTAGACCAGTTGGAAAAATGGTCTGAAAAATGGCAGATGGAATTTAAAGCAGACAAGTTCAAAGTGTTACACTTTGGTAGTACCAACCAGGATAGGTCTTACACAGTGAACCATCCGGCACTGAGGAGTGTGCAAGAACAAAGGAATTTGGGAATATAGGTCTATAATTTGTTGTAAGTGGTGTCACAGTTAGAAAGCTTTTGGCACATTGGCCTTCATAAATCAAAGTACTGAGTACAGGAGATGGGATGTTATGTTGAAGTTGTATAAGACATTGGTGAGGCCTAACTTGAAATACTGTTTGCAGTTTTGGTCACCTACCTATGGGGAAAGATGTAAATAAGGCCGAAAGAGTACAGGGAAGATTTACAAGGATGTTGCCGGGTCTGGAGGATCTGAATTATAAGGAAAGATTGAATAGGTTAGGACATTATTCCTTGGAACATATAAGATTGAGAGGAGATTTGATAGAGGTATACAAAATTATGAGGGGTATAGATAGGGTAAATGCAAGTAGGCATTTTCCACTGAGGTTGGGTGGGATTACAACTAGAAGTCAAGGGTTAAGGGTGAAAGGTGAAATGTTTAAAGGGAACATGAGTAGAAACTTCTTTACTCAGAGCATCATGAGAGTGTAGAATGAGCTGCCAGCACAAATGGTACATGCAAGCTTGATTTCAATGTTTTGGAGAAGTTTGGGTAAGTACATGGAATGTAGGGGTCCTGGTGCAGGTCAATGGGAGTAGGCAATTTAAATGGTTCAGCATTGACTAGATGGGAAGAAAAGCCTGTTTCTGGGCTGTACTTTTCTGTGACTCTCTAACCTGGACCAATAAATTGCTAGGAAGCTTATTTCATTGGAAGCAGTTCTAATCAGTTCTAACTTTTAGAAAACTTGCAGTTATAACTTGAACTTTAAGTCTGGGTAAATGTGTGGTATACTGGTGTTTGAGTTGCAGCTTGAGTAGAGTTGAGTTCACAAAGTTGGCATATATGTGGAGAACCTAAATTTGGAGATGGCGTTTGTGATTATTTGATCGGTTTTAAGTACGAGAACAAAGCAGAAAAATGAAACACTTCACTGAATGAATAGGAATAGAATAATAGGTTACAACAACAAACTTGCACTAATTGTCAGTGAGACAAGGAAATAATTGCGAACTTCAGGAAGGGGTAGTCAGGTGAACTCACACTACTCCTCATTGAGGGGTCAGCAGTGGAAAATGAACAACTTCAAGTTCCCATGCTTTAACATCTCAAGGGCATTTATTCTGGGCTCAACACATTGATGTAATCATGAAAAATACATTGCAGCAGCTCTACTTCATTAAGAGTTTGTGGAGATTTGGTAAGTCACCAAAGACGTTTGCAAATTTCTACAGATGTACGGTGGAGAGCATTCTGACTTGTTGCATCACAGCCTGGTATGCAGGCTCCAAAGCATAGGATCACATAAGTTTGCAGAGGGTTATAGATCCAGCTTGTTCCATCCTGAGCACAGTCCTCCCTGCCATTGAAGACAAGTTTAAGAAGTAGTGCCTCAAGAACGTGCTATCCATCATTAAAGCCCATCACACTGCAAGACATATCCTTTTTGCATTACCACTGTAGAGGAGGTAGTTCAGGAGCCTGAAGACCAACACTCAATATTTTAGGAACATCTTCTATCACTTTACTATCAGATTTCTGAATAGTCCATGAATCCATTAACATACCTCATTAATTATCTTTTGCAGTATTTTTTTTGTAATGTATGGTACTTTTTATATCCTTCACTGTACTGCTGCCACAAAACAACAAATTTTGCGACATATATCAGTGAAAATAAACCTGATTCTGAGGTGACTCTGGAGTCAAATATAAACAAACTTGCTGAGCAGCTAGCTGAAGGCTAAGGGAAAATTTGTGTTCTATGGGAAGATCATGCAGCTGTTCAGAAAATCAGTTCTGACAAACTATGGCTTTCTTTGGAGAAAGTGGCTGACCAGTGACAGAAATAAGTAACTATGCAAGTTGAGCAAAATTAGGCAATCTTGCATCTATAAGCTAGTTTTTATATGTTAGCTGATACATGATTTTTCCCAAATCCACATTCGAGGCAGAGTTCTCAGTAATCTTGGTGTTTAATAAATCGTTATTAACTGCACCCCTCCCTTTCACCAACAAACCAAACCAAATCCTGACTTCCAAATTGCCTCCCTGAATTATCTGGATAGACCATCATGCAGACTCTTCACAGAAAGAATTATAACTCAGCATAAGGTGTATGAGTACAACTTAATAGATTCCACATTGTTTGCTTAACATTTCTAATAAACTTGTTAAATCCTTCTTGGAAGAGATCTAGCACAGTGAGCTACACTAGGAAACAATGCGTCTATTTCATTCCTGGATTATTCAAAGCAGATTGAACATTTTTAAATGGTTTATTTTTTTCAACTTGGCCATTATTTTTTATAACATTCTACTCCCTACCAGTACCCTACCCACCCATGCCACAATGAGAGATACAATTCTAATGAATTGAAGATGTTATTATTCATATGCGAGATTGTAATGCTTCATCTGACTCACTGGTCATTTACTTTTTCTTTCACCTTATCTAACTGCTCCCAACTTATTACCAATAAGTTGATGTATTACATGTACCAATGTAATTGATGTATTAAAAATATTTTTCCAAGATTTAAAAAAAATTATACTTTATGATTTTGCCTCACTTCTTTGCCTCACTGTCTTCCACAACTTCCCATTTGGTAATATGCATTTGCTGCATTCACGTCATTTTTATAACCTGCAGAAATCATAAGTAAATTACCCTGAAAATAAGAGCACTGACATGCCAAACATGGTTTATTATTGTCACATGTACCAGGATACAGGGAAAAACTTGTCTTGCATAGTGTTTATACAGTTCAAATCATTTACACGATGTATTGAGTTAGAATAAGGTAAAGTAATAACACTACATAATAACATGTAAAAACTACAGAAAAAGTGTACAGCAGATAATTGATAAAATGCCAGATCAATACGAGGTATTTTGAGGCCAAGAGTTCATCCTACTGTACAAAAAGTCAGCTAAAAATCAGCCCAAAAGAAGTTATAGTCTGTCCATATCCTCAAAAACTATAAGAATTATGCTTGTGGCTCATGAGCAAACACCAATATTTTGAACTATCAAAGTAACACCAGACCATGAAGTAATAGCCCATGATACAATGTTTTTTTTTGCAAACCATAGAACAGAACAATCAACACAATGTTTCTATCTGCTATTTGCTTCAGAAGACTGAAGATGTTTGTCTCTTAACAAACTGCCCAGAGTTGGGAAAATAACCAGAACAATATGAGATATCTGACTAGCAATAATTCACTAACAATCTGTCTTCTCCCAATAGTTCCTTCAAAGCAATTAAAAAAGCATTCCATTTCCTACCTCTTTTCTGAAAATTTAATGTTTTATCCATAAATAATAGATGAACAGATTACTGACTTGTATCCGAGGCTGTGGGACTTCCTATGTCCATGTGTAAACAGATGCCTGGAAGAAGGTGGAGTCGGTGGTATATTCATTAGGGCTGCCTCTGCTGCCATACTTCGCCGGCTGCTCTGTGGGGATGGCGCCACATCAGGTCCTGAGATTTAAAACAAGGTTAACTCACAAAACTGCATTGTGTGGCTTAAAACTTTTAACAGGTGTAGCATTAATGTGTTAAAAAACATTTGCAGGCCTCAGATCACGATTCTTGATAATGTTGCATCACTGAAAGGATGTTATAACAAGCAGAACGGTGAAGAATCCACAAGAATGAGCAGCCACTGGCACCAAGGCTTTAAAAATAAACACATTTCATTAGAATGGAGTTTGTGGGAAGGTAATCTAAAGATTTGGAGTTGGCAAGATTTCTGCAGGTTAGTGAATGATTAACAAAGAAAATGGTAGTAAGTAATGAGGAATGAAGGAAGAATATTAAAGAATGTAAAGAAGAGTACATTACATATAAATTATGTACAGAAGAGATTATGGAGATCATTATAAAGTTATTGAAAATGAAAGTAACTAAGTATTTACAAGTGCATTTACAATAAGCATTTTGAAAATAAGAGAAGTGGGGAAGTGCATGAATTAGGATTAAAACAGAATGTGCCATTTAAGGAATTAACAATTATCTAAGACTGGCTGATTCAGGAGTTGAAAATGTTATATTTGCTGCAGGAGTGCATGCCACTCTCAATTTGAAACTAGGGCATGATCAAAAGTATGGAAACTGAGTGCAGAGGTTTCCTCTTCATCTGAAACCATGTGATAAGAAGTAACACATCACATTCAGTTGGTAAATTTTAAGACACAATGCATACTTCCAACAGCATAAAGTAGTTTGGAATTTTTGGTGAGCTGATACTAATACAGATAGGTTTTTGTATGCTTGTTATCAGAGCTGGAGAACCAACAGATACATTTTTTCAGTTGCTACATCTTGTTTATATTCTCAACAAGAAACATTATTCTTAGAAGTGATAACAAGAGGACCAGTTTGCCTTCTGCTGGGGCAGTGACCATCACAAATACTCTATTCCCAGTGGTTCCTGAAACAACTGAAAATTAACTTAATGAGATATATTTTACATATGATTTCCCATGCACCATTTTCAAATATAATCCCCCTCCTACTTTATTATCAAAAAAAATTAGCACATTAATAAATCATGACTACGTATGATGCAGCCTATATAAAATACTTAGGTCTAATGAACATCTAAGACTATTTACTATTGAAATAATAGTATAGCTTATGGTACTTGTACTCTTTTGAAAGAACTGAATGGTCGGAAGATGGTGTATCTGCATGGCTGATACAAACTAAATTTGGCAGAGATTAAATTATGAAAATTTAATCATATGATCTTATGATTCAAGATTCACATGGGATGTGCAAACTTAGGTGAACAAAAGAAATCAGTAACATTTGACCTGTCAATACATTGGACTGGAATTCTGTGCTTTCAGCAGTTATAATTAAAACACCACCAACATATATCCCTGGTCCATCCCTTCATGTAAATATTAGTATACATATTTCCTTATTATTTTGGCAATGAATAGGGTTTATTTTGAATAGTTGCTCTGATTAAAAGAAGAAACAAAAATCATTACTGCATCTTCATGAGAAAAAAGGACTTTCAATGATTCCACTAAAGTGGCAGTGCACTGGTTTCTTTTATCTTTTAGGTCCTTTATCCTGTCTATATCTCACGCTTTGCATTTTTAGTAACTGAATAACTGAAAATTCAACTCGTATGGAAATAAATACCACTCAGTGTTTCCCATAACATTTTGACTTACATATCTGAAATTATGATTAATTTGTAAAATTGTAAAAAAAACTACGAAGAAAAGATTTAAAAAATATTTATATTGGAACAATTAAAGTGACATTCACTCTTGTGTCTCCTCCAGCAGTTTGAATGGTGGCAACATAGAGTGATCATCATTCTACTCAACACGATCTTTAATTATGCCAACTACTGGCTTCTTTTATAATTAAATATTTAAATTAATTTGAACATTATGTATAGAATTTTTTAATTGTTTGTTGCAACAAATCTCTTCCTATGCCTTTTTATGAAAAATACAGTAATAGATATAAAATAGACACAACTAATTTAAACGAAGGAGAAGACCAAGTTATGCATTATACAGTAATGACCTTCATGTCTGGAACAGCATGAATGATACTCTATCCCCACTACCACAAGATTAGTAAAATGACTTTTGAAAATCAGAATATCCTGCATCTATATTCTCAAAAAACTACATCTACATTCTTAAAAACAAATTGTCCAACATATTAAAACATAACATCCCTTGCATAAAATAATAATTAATCCTTATAATCTTGCTTCCATGATCATTTTCTGATAGATTCCAACAATTCCTACCAACTGGCATGTCTATTCCTATTTTCTATTTTCTTACATTCTTGAATAGCAGTATTACACTAACAGCTTCCAAACTGCAGAGAACTTTTCTGGAAATTAAGTAATTTTGAAAGAACTGCTACCAGTAACAACTTCTGGAACTAAATAATGCAGGTCAGAGCTTCTATTTCAATTTTTTTTTTCAGTTCCTTTAGTTATACAACAAAGCTCTAACAATCTGTTATTGAATTGTTCAGAAATCCTGATGGCTCAGCTCTAGTACGTTGAGTGCTGATTCCCTCTCACTTTTTAATATACCAGGGCTTTGATTCCCATAGCCACCATTTCTGGTGCACTCTTTAAGACACTAGGGCACCATTCTTAGTGCTCCATTAAAATTTACTGAGACCTTGTTTCCCATGCTGCCTTTAAATTCACCGATACCTCATTTCCAGCTCTCCCTGTATTATTTATTATATTATTACAATGATTTGACAGAATCCAATATGGCTCTCCATAAGCTGCTGAAAGATGGAAACAACAGACTTGAGATTGAGATAAATACTGGCAACATTACACTCGTGAGTTGAAGCTGCACATAAAGAAACAACATTTAAATCTGAATGAGACAAGAATTCTTGTCTAATGCATCCTGCCGTTAACATAAGAAATACGAGCATGAGTAGGCCATCTGGCCCGTTGAGCCTGCTCTGCCATTCAATAAGATCATGGCTGATCTGACCGTGGACTCATCTCCACCTACCTGGCTTTTCCCCATAATCCTTAATTCCCCTACTATACAAAAAATATATATACTTTATTAACAAAGACATCGCCGAGATGGTGTTTGGAAAAATATATGGAGCAATGGAGGCCAAGGGTAAATCAGCCATGATTATATTGAAACACAGGTTAGTCAGTCTACTCCAGCTCCTAATTTATGTCTTTTATTTTTCAGTTCTTAGGTTAATTTAAAACTTTGCTTTTCCATTATTTATAGTATATTTGTACCTCCTCTTGTGAAGACAGATATAGACATTGTCAATTTCAATATTTTTCCCAGTGTTTAAACAACAAAAAAAATTACTTTTGCTTTTTGCTATTTAACATGCTTTTTAATGCATTTCTATTTCTGTTTCTGCATTTTACTCTATTCAGCAAACTATATACTGTGCACTTTAAAAAATATATTGCTAAATGTCAAGAAAGACTATATACCTGACAGAGTTTTCATTTTAGTTCATGTGTTATTGGCTGAAAACATGCTTCTGTGATGTCTCCCAAGCCTCAAACTCAAGAAAATAAAGAAGTTACTGCAGACTCTGTTATTCATCATAATCTTGTGTATCTTCCAAATAGCTTTGGAGCAATAATACTTGTAACAGTAAGTCTGACATCACGTATTGCCAGATATTTGCATTATGGATTAATGTCTTATTGTCTTATAGCTTTTGAATGGAGCAGCTTTGAAAATGCACATGTAGATGCATTATAAAGATTAAAGAAAATAAATCAGGAGACACATTACTCAAATAGACTAAGAAAACACCTCAGAACAAACATTTATACCACCTAAGAGCACACAAACTAAGCTTATTTTAGGATCGAAAATACTCAGTTCAAAACAAATTTTCTTGTTGCTGTATGTTTCACTCAATTTTCTCTTTGGACAAACAGGCAACTATCAGAGTACCTCCTTCAGAACTACCAAAAAGGATTAAAAGATAAATAAAATATACAGAGAAGAATTTTCTGGTGCACTGTTTAAGACACAAGGGCACCAGTCTTTAATTTCAAATCAAGCATAAAAAGGAATAAGAGGGAAAGAAAGAATCATGAAATTACTAGATAGCAACGAAGACAGCATAATGATAAACACTATAAAGTCTGCAGATGCTGAATATCTAAAGCAACACACACAGAGAAACTCAGTAAGTCAGGTACTATTTATGGGAATGAATAAACAGTCAATGTTTCAGGCCGAGACCCTTCTTCAGGACTGGAAAGGAAGGGGAAGATGCCATCTTGAAAATGTGGGGGGAGCAGAAGGAGATAGCTAGTAGGTGATAAGTGAAGCCAGGTGGGTAGGAAAGGTAAAAGGCTGGAGAGGAAGGAATCTAATAGGAGAGGAGAGTTGTCCATAGGAAAAAGGGAAGGAAGAGGGAACCCAGAGGGAGGTGATAGGCAGATGAGAAAAAGTATGAGTTCAGAGCGGGAATAGAAGAGAGGAGGAGAGAGAATTCTTTTTTACTGTAAGGAGAAATCGATATTCATGCTATCAGGTTGGAAGCTACCCAGAGAGAATATAAGGTCTTGCTCATCCACTCTGAAAGTAGCCTCATCGTGGCACAAGAGAAGGCCATGGCCCAACATGTCAAACAGGAATGGGAATGGTAATTAAAATGTTTGGCTATCAGTAAGTTCCACTTTTGGCAAATGGAGCAGAGGTGTTTGACAAAGCGGTCCCCCAATTTTAAAATGGGTGTCACCAATGCACAGGAGGAAATAGATGACCCAGCAGATTCGCAGGTGAAGTACTGCCTCACCTGAAAGGACTATTTGGGCTCTGAAGGGAGGTGAGGAAGGAGGTGAATGGATTTAGCATTTAGTTGCTTGCAGGGAGATTAGTGGGGAGGGAACGAATGGACAAGGGAATTGTGGAGGATATGATCCCCATGGAAAGTGGAGAAAGATGGGAAGTAAAGGTACATTTGGTGGTAGGATTGCTTTGAAGATGGCAGAATCTGCACAGCATAATAATAATCACATCTAAAGTCTGGCATGTTAAAAATCACCCTGAATAATATAAATTTGAAATGATAAAACTTTAAAATTGGACTATTGATTTTTCAGGGCCAAAGTGGTTGACTGGCAGTTGTTAACATTCATCCTGTTGCTGAAAGTGACTCTACCCTTCCAGTAATTAGGCTTAACTTAGTCATCGAGTCATAGAGCACAGAAACAAGCCACCAGGTCCAGTTCATCCCTGCCGACAAGATTCCCACCCAAACTATTTACATCTGCACATGTACCTCTTAACCTTTCCTATCCACGTACCTGAATGTTGTTAATGTACCTGCCTCAAACATTTCCTCTGGTAGCTCATTCCAAGCGCTGACCACTCTCTGGGTGAAAAAGTTGCCGGTTCCCATTACATCTCTTTTCCCTCACCTTAACCTATACCATCTAGATCTTGATTTCCCAATCATGGGAAAAAGTACACATTCACCTTATCAATGCTCCTCATGATTTTAAACACCTTTATAAGATCACACCTCATTCTCCTAACCTCCCACTTCTTTAACCACTCCATAACTCAGTCCCTCAAGTTCCAGCAATATCCTCATAAATAATTTTGGTTAATGCTAAGAATAATCACCGAGGCTGAGAAGTAAATATTCCAGAATAGTTAACTTTTGAAAGAACTAGGCAAATTCCAAAATAAGCCCTGATGTAAAAATACAATGGTATAAAGGCAGTAGAGAGAAAGGATCATAGCACAGAAACTAAATATGCAAAATGAATTTGGTGAAGTATAGAAACAACAAGGGGCAAAAGATATTAATGGAAACTGACTGCAGGTTTACAAACAACAGAGGCAATATTGTTACATACCCCGTGGGTATCTTGTGACTGTCTTATGACCATGATGTAATTGAGCATCTGGTGAGCGTAATGTAATGGTCTTGTGATGGTGGGGTAATGTAACTTCTGCCAGTGTGAGGTCACGTGATGACAGGTTCCAACAGGTATAAAACGGGAAAGTCTGTTGTGACGCAGGAGGATTTTTGTGTTGAATCGTCGTTTAATTCGTCAGTTACTCCGTTATGCTGCGTATTTGGTCTCATGACGCAGTTTCGTTTTAAAGTGGAGTTTTACTTTCTACTGTAAGGTACAGAATCATTGTGCCAGCAGTTTTGCTAATCGCTGCCAGTTTGTTTGATGTATCTTTGATTTAATTTTAAAGTCTAAGTATTGGAGAGTGAAGACTTTACTGAAGTACGGAACCTGAAGGATAAAGTAAAGTTGGTGTCGTCAGTGGTTTACTACAGGATCGACCTTATTGAATCTTCGTTCAGGAAATAGTGACCTGCATCTGAGATAACCCCAACCTGTAAGAGTAGAAAGGGTTGCGCAGTGTTCATTCGCCAAGGAAAAGGTCAGTTCCTTTAAGCCGTTTTTATTTCCTTCGTCATGAATCCTTCGGACAAGGCATATTTTGGCTGGGATCAGCAGTAACATGACATTGTCGAGGAATTTGTTATTTCAGGGAAGTCTCTCCTAACTGACTGTATAAATCACTTGGACTTTCGTATTTACCACGTTTAAGATTGTGTTCATATTTACCACTTTAAGAACTGTTCCAGAGTTGCCGTATAGCAGTTAACTTCTGGTTAAGTTAGTCGTTTTGTTTATTTTCCATTTTTGTTGAGCAGAGTTTAATAAATGTTAATTTGTTTATAAAACCCCAACTGAATTCCATATTCATTGTTGCCGGACATGTATCGTAACAATATGGTATATATCAGGAAATTCAAAACATGCCATCTTTACTTTATCCTTCAGGTTCCGTACTTCAGTAAAGTTTTCACTCTCAAATACTTAGACTTTAAAATTAAATCAAAGATACATCAAACAAATTGGCAGCGATTAGCAAAACTGCCGGCACAACGGTTCTGTACCTTACAGTAGAAAGTAGTACAATAATCATGCACAAAAACCAAACTATCAGTAACCAAATGGAAGATTAATTTGCAGAATGGAGAAGGTTTTTTTTTGTTGAGAAATGAGGGAACAGGCTACTTCCTTAGTATTATTAAATGAGCAGGGTTTCATTAATAATCTAGTACTTAAGGGTATTTTGTGGAAGAATGATCATGATAAAACAATATTTTATCTTAAAATGAAAGATTTAATTCACCTTGAAACAAGGCCTTAAAACTAAATAAAGCAAATGGCAAAGGCATGATGCACAAGATAGCTGACTGTGAAACTACATTAAATAGTAGAAAAGTAAACAAGCAACTGCCAACATTTGTCAAAGAAGAATTACTACATTATTTATTGCAAACATGTACCCAATATGGCACAAAAAAGGGAAGGTGGGAATTAGAATTGGTTTATTATCGGCATATGTACTGAGATATTGTAAAAAATCGTCTTGCATATTGTTCATATAGATCAAATCATCATGCAGTGCATTGAGGTAGAATAAGTGTAAGCAGTGCAGAATAAAGTGTAATAGCTACACAAAAAATGCAGTACAGATAAACAATAGCTGGAAGATCATAACGAGGTAGATTGCAAGGTTAGACATCCATCTTATTGCACAATGTAACCATACAATATTCTTCAAACATCACTGTAGAAACCGTCTGGTGGTACATACTTTTAGGCATTTGTATCTTCTACCTGATGGGAGAGGAGAGAAGGGAGAATATCTGAGTGGGTTTTTTATTATTTTGCCTACTTTACTGAGACAACAAGTACTAACTTCTTACTCTGACTTCTCATCTTTTTTATCCAGTACTGACAAAGGGTCATGGCCCGAAACATCGACTATTTACTCTTTACCATTATTCCTGCCTGACCTGCTGAGCTCCTCCAGCATTTTGTGTGTTTGTCTGTGAAGGGGAGGCTGGTTTCCATGATGTGCTGAGCTATGTCCACAACTCTGCTGTCAGAGCAGCTTGTATACCAAGCTGTTATGCATTCAGATGGGATGCTTTCTATGGTGTATCAATAAAAATTGGTAACAGCTTGATAGGGCCATGCTGAATTTCTTTAACCTCCTGAAGAAGTAGAGGTGCTGGTGAGCTTTCTTGGTCTGTCTATATGGTTGGACAAGGAAAAGCTATTGGCTATGTTAACTCCTAGGGACTTGGACTAGGGACTCTGCCATCCTTCCTGAAATCAAAGACCAGCTCTTATGTTTACTAACTTTGAGGGAAAGGTTGTGGTCACAATACCACTCTCTGTCTTTTTCTGGTACTCTGACTCAGTTATCCAAGATCTAGACCACCACTGTGATATCATTTGCAAACTTGTAGATGGAATTAGAGGAGAATGCAATAGTGACTTACAAAAGGAGTTAAAATAGTATTACATCAAAAGCATGAAAGAATTCAGCAAATGACTAAGAAATGAAAAGAGACTGAAAACATTTTCTTCATTAAAGAAAAGATCAGCTGTTTAATCTGGATCTCATAAAGACTGAGAAGTAGAGCCATTAAGTAAATATTTTGTGTCAATTTTCATGAAAGACACAGACACCCAAATTAGATATATCTGTTGCAACTTTTTAAGTTTGCCACCAGCAAAACCAATTACAGTGTTACGAACCCCGTAACTGGGTCACTTACCAGCAAAGATAGAGACGTTCGCTGAAGTCTGATGATACTATTTTTAACAGTATTTATTAGTAAAAATACACAAAAAAAATCAATGCAAATATACAGATCATATACGTCGTCAATACTAAATCTAAAAGTGCGAGTATAATAATAATCAATAAAAAATAAGCTCTATCGTTGTCTAGGGGATAATGAATTGTCTGATGGAAATATAAAGTTCACTGCAGTTCCACAAGCTGCCGTCTTTTGGTTGTCGCTGTGTTGCACTTTGTTGGAGAGAGAGAGAGAGAGAGAGAGAGGGGGAGAGGGAGAGGGAGAGGGAGAGGGAGAGGGAGAGGGAGAGGGAGAGGGAGGAGGGAGAGGGAGAGGGAGAGGGAGAGGGAGAGGGAGAGAGAGAGAGAGAGAGAGAGAGAGAGAGAGAGAGAGAGAGAGAGAGAGAGAGAGAGAGAGAGAGAGAGAGAGAGAATGGGAACATGCGCTACCCCAGGCAAAGGGAGGACGCACACGAGCCCCCACCAGCTTTCGCTATAAAACGCTGTCACGGGATCTCTAGCATTTCTCCTGGTACGTCTAAAGGGGTTGTTCCCCAGACCCCTCTTTTATCCTTACTCATGGGGTCTCAGATGTCAATCAGGTTGGGATGATGTAATCCCTCAACCAGACCACTCTGGTTGTCCCCTGAGGGGTTTCAATGAATAGTACAGTACTCAATACACAATTCCGTCTCCACGAGACAATAGCGGTTATCAGTGGTTCCGTTCTGCTGATGTCAGGACACATTCCAAACCTTGTGTATTCTGGATGTCTCTCTCTCATTTCCTGGGTCTCAGACCCGAAATAATAGCGATCTTGCGATTCTCAAAAAGGAGAGGGCGACTTTGTACCCTTCGGCCCCTCAGAGTTGCTTCACATTCGTAACACCCCCTTCCTTCTAGGATTTTTGCCACAGGTAAAAATTAATTAATACAGAGTCTTACAGGATTTCAGAATCTAACACAATACAAAAGAGGGTTTTTTTTCACTACAGAGTAATACAGTTATACATTCAATTCAGCATCTAACAGTTAGCGATTACATTGTCTTCCTTTAATATTTTGTACCTTAATATTCTTGTAGCATCAGACTCCAATTTAATAACCACCTATTTTTTCTTTTTCTTCAGCCAAACAAAACTAAAGGGTTGTGATCTTAGCTTACGTGTATACTACAAAAGTTCATGCAAATACTAATCTTTATGTTACTTTCAAACTTAACAGTCAATCTTCCATGGGGCTGTCTTTATTACTTACATGCTTTGTCGAAATCCCTTAAAACCAGATCCTGTTATTTAAAGTGGCATCCCGTCAACCCTCGCCCCTTTTCCAGTTAACTCCCACGTGGTTAACTTGCGCACCAGTGTGGAATAGGCTTTTGCATGCTCCTTTCATAGGAGTTATTTTATCAACAATGTTTTCCAAACGTAGCCCATTTGCTGAATTTCCACACAATTCTTTATTTTTAAGTAAGTCGTTAGTTTTATCTTCAGGACCCTTCATTCTATTAGTTTTCAGTTCAATAGCTGCAAGCGATTCCTCTTTGTCCAAACAGCATTTCAAATTCTGCCTCTTCACAGCACACTCTTGAATAACAATAGCGCGTGGGGCACCTTTACATTCCAAATCAAACTGTAATTGATTCGCAGGCACCGTGTTACCAAGCCATTGTCCCTTCAGCCTAGTTACTGCTTCTGACATCAATCCAGACTTTAAATTTTCTTCATTCAATTTAGGAACAACACTTTTCCCTTCTCCTTCAATAAGAAGATTCACATCACCACCTTTTATCTCCTCACTAACTTTTAACACACCTTCGAACACACACAACTGGGAATTCTCACTTCCCACTAGTACCAAGGTTAACCCTTTCTTCACTGAACCAAGTCCATCTGACCCACAAGGACTGCATTCCTTTTTAACTGAATCAAATACCTCAGACTTTTCCTGGTTTCATTACTAGGTTCAGTACCACGTGCATCCACATCTTGAACACACTCAAACGGGACATCTGCCTCTTCCAGGCTTTCAATACCCATCCCCTTTTCAAATTCTAAGTTCCCCTGATCCTCCCAGTTACTCTCTGGGCAACTCCCTTCCGGAGTAAACTCAACCCTGCGGGCTGAAACAACCTCATCTGCCAACCCAGCAGACTTCTTCAAGGTAATGGCATCCTTTTCCTCTAGGACTGCCCTCATTTCATTATCGGGAACACCTTTAAAATTTTCAACTTCTTCAAACAGTTCTGTCAAACCAGACAGATCATCCATGTCCAACCCTGGACCTTCTAACAGCCTTATCTGTTTCTCATTTTTACTCCGTGCCTCTATAAATTTTCTCCTGGCTAAGGGTAGGTCTACCTCCTCTCCCTTACTCTCTTTCACCTCCCTATTCTCCGTTTTATCACCCTCTAACCCCTCGGTACAGGGTCGGTAAAAACGTCTCAGCCAAATCGATTCTGGTCTCCTTCTCAGCTGTCTTTCTCGATATGCTGCGAGTGGTCGCGCATGCGGGATAGATCTCGGAATCTAGGGGCGGGTCCTCAACACTTACAGGCTGGCTCGTCAGATCCATAGCCGACCAAACTTCACCACCAGCTAAATCGTTACCCAGATGGATGTCTACGTCAGTTCTCGGAAATTCTGATCGCACCTCTATTTCAACTGGTCCAGATACCAGCTCACAATTTATAATGATCCTATGCAAAGGTACAGCTTCTGTCCCTTTTCCTATGCCTCTCAAAGCCACCTCTCCAGTCTCCGGACCAAAATCTAGTACCTTACTGCGAATCAATGACAGCTCAGCTCCAGTGTCTCTCCAGATCCGCACTGGAACTGGTGTGTCTCCCTCTTTCACAGACACGGTTTCTTCTGAAATAAATTTCTCAGGCCCCTCTCGTATTCTGTCTACCTGGGGCTTTCTCGTCGATTTACTGATCACCACAATACATCCTGTAGGGACTGCTGCTTTCCCTTTTCCTGTCTCCTTCCTCGGAGCAAGGCACTTAGATGCAATATGACCCACCTTTCCACAATTAAAACAGGTCAAGCCAGGACCCGTCCTGCCGTCATGCCTTTCCTCCTCCTTATTTTTACCACTAGCTCCCGGCTGGATCTCTGCCTCAGCCGGCGGGCTTTCTCTACCGTTCCCACGGTCTTTTTGGTAACTTTTATTCGAGGAAAACTTTGTCTTGTGGGTTAGGGCATATTCATTCCGAACCTAGCAAATTCGGATATGGACTTATTCGGCTTCTCGTTCAAATACATCCGGATATCATCCGAAACACAACCTTTAAATTCCTCAATCAGAATTAACTCCCTTAAACGCCGAAAATCTTCTTCCACCATTTCTGCTGCACACCAGCGATCCAAGAGCACACCCTTCTCATAGGCAAACTCTGCATACGTCTGATTCCACCCTTTCTTTAAATTTCTGAACTTTTGTCTATACGCCTCAGGTACCAATTCATAGGCCCGAAGAATGGCCTCTTTTACTTTCTCATAATTCTCAGACTCCTCCTCCTCCATGGACAACGCCGCATATGCCCGTTGTGCCTTCCCTTTTAATACACTTTGTAACAACACCACCCACTGATCTCTGGGCCACTTCTGACTCACTGCCACCTTTTCAAAATGCAAGAAGTAACTATCAACATCCGTCTCCTCGAACGGAGGTACTAACCTAAACTCCCTACTAACATTAAATCTCTCCTCTTGGTCTGGCCCTTGAGCTCTTCGCTCTTGCCTTAACTTCTCCATGTCCATCTCATGTTGCCTCTGTTTCTCCTTCTCCTCATACTCCCTCTCCTTTTCGGTTCTCTCCTCTTTTTCGGCCCTTTCCTTCTCTTTTTCAGCTTCTTCCAGCTGTTTTAACTTAATTTCATGCTCCCTCTGCTTTTCAGCTCTTTCCTCCTCTTTTTCAGCTGCTTCCAGCTGCTTTAACTTAATTTCATGTTCCAACCTTAATTTCTCCAACTCTAACTGAGCCGTCCCACTAGTTGGTACCTTTTCAGGGATATTTTCCAATACCTCAGCCGAAAACACATTCTTCACAATATAATACCGAGTTATGGCCCTCCGCACCTCCCACTTTTTCATCGACAACCTCACCTCTGCGAGATTTAGTCCTTTCGCAATATTTATCAAGTCCGACTTTGTGGCAGCCTCTAGCTGAGTCGGGTTTTCTATAAATTTGTCTACGTCCATCTTTGCTGGTTTCCCGTCTGGTTACCCCGCGCAACCAGATCCAAGTTTGGACTTAAAAGCCCTATTTACTGGCCCTCCAATTTGGTATCAAATCTCGAGACGAGGCCCCACGTTGTTACGAACCCCGTAACTGGGTCACTTACCAGCAAAGATGGAGACGTCCGTTGAAGTCTGATGATACTATTTTTAACAGTATTTATTAGTAAAAATACACAAAAATAATATCAATGCAAATATACATATCATATACGTCGTCAATACTAAATCTAGAAGTGCGGGTATAATAATAATCAATAAGAAATAAGCTCTATCGTTGTCTAGGGGATAATGAAATGTCCGATGGAAATATAAAGTTCACTGCAGTTCCACAAGCTGCCGTCTTTTGGTTGTCGCTGTGTTGCACTTTGTTGGAGAGGAGAGGAGAGGAGAGGGGAGGGGAGGGGAGGGGAGGGAGAGGGAGAGGGAGAGGGAGAGGGAGAGGGAGAGGGAGAGGGAGAGGGAGAGGGAGAGGGAGAGGGAGAGGGAGAGGGAGAGGGAGAGGGAGAGGGAGAGGGAGAGGGAGAGAGAGAGAGAGAGAGAGAGAGAGAGAGAGAGAGAATGGGAACATTTATCGCTACGGGGTTTTCCAACCTTTATGATTTCGATCCATCAGGTGTCTCGTTGTCGTGGCCGTTCAATTGTGGCCTCTCCTTTAGCTAAACCGTTCTTCTGTGGTGAGCGCGCTACCCCAGGCAAAGGGAGGACGCACACGAGCCCCCACCGGCTTTCGCTATAAAACGCTGTCACGGGATCTCTAGCATTTCTCCTGGTACGTCTAAAGGGGTTGTTCCCCAGACCCCTCTTTTATCCTTACTCATGGTGTCTCAGATGTCAATCAGGTTGGGATGATGCAATCCCTCAACCAGACCACTCTGGTTGTCCCCTGAGGGGTTTCAATGAATAGTACAGTACTCAATACACAATTCCGTCTCCACGAGACAATAGCGGTTATCAGTGGTTCCGTTCCGCTGATGTCAGGACACATTCCAAACCTTGTGTATTCTGGATGTCTCTCTCTCATTTCCTGGGTCTCAGACCTGAAATAATAACGATCTTGCGATTCTCAAAAAGGAGGGGCCGACTTTGTACCCTTCGGCCCCTCAGAGTTGCTTCACATTCGTAACAACAGGTAGTCCCCAAGTTACGAATGTCCGACTTACGGTCAAACTCCAGTTTAAATACCCACGCGGAATATTGTGGAGGATCAAACACCCAAACCCAGCACAGCCCCATCATAGTATCATCAGTCTCATTTAGCCTGTCTCAGTGCGGTGGTCCTTAGGACCCAGCGGACCTCGGGACCTGCCGCCCGCAGTGTTTCTGTTCTATTGACGGGAAGCGATCGCGATTGAAAATAAAGTGGAAATAATAAAGCGTTTGGAAAGAGGTGAGATGCCATCTGCCATTGGAAAAGCGTTAGGCTATAGTCGGACAATGATAGGATCAATTTTAAAGGATAACGGATAAAGTGAGAATAATGGAGCATGTGAAACGCCCTGCCCCGATGAAAGCTACAATTATTACTAAGCAACGCAGTGGTTTAATTATTGGAATACATACATTTCTTAAGTGTTTTATATGCATAGAAAGGTAAAATATATACTGTATACTAAGACAAACGTTTGACAAACTGACGCTAAATAATACCGGATGTACTTGTACATACGTACAAATCCAACTTAAAGACGGACTCGGGAACAGAACTCGTATGTAACCCGGGGACTGCCTGTACAGGGAAACTATTGGATGTAACTTGCTTAGATTTTCAAATGCCTTTTAATAAGGCGGCACAGAAAAAGATAATAAATGAAATTAGATCATATAAACCCCATTACATTAAGTATAAACTTAATCTTTACTCACATGACAAATTAATGCAATTATATCCTCTTTAAATATGGATAAGATAAGGATACACTGAGTGATATTACCATTACCTTGTAGCAAAACCTCTTGACCTTTATACTGCAAATCTTTTGCAATAAAAGCCAACATTCCATTTGTTCTCCAATCCCCATCGTACAAACGTTGTTTTCTCATGCATATTACCTTTTACAGCATTCTACAACAATATTCCACTTTTCCTTTCCTCCCACAAAGGAGCATAACTTTACATTTCCCAAAGTCAATATCCATCTCCTAAAAACAGTATATACCTACTTTGATCACAGCAAAGCTCTGTGACCATGCCATACTTATTTAAATACCTGCCAGGAGGAGGTATCACCATAAACACATCTGTAATTAGACCCAGCATGTGAGTGCCAAAGACAATATTAAGGTATTTCCAAAGATGTTCTGTAGAAAAGCATTAAGTGGATAAGCTATCTTTGAAGCGATCCTGAAATCAGCCTTCAATTAATTCAGTATACCATATGGATATTTTCTAGAAAATGTATAAAGTTTTATTCTATGTGCAACTCATTGGCAAATGAAGCAATCTATGTCTTAATGTAGCGATAAGTGGCTAGTAACATGCCTGCTTTAAAGAACTAGGCAGAGAAATATAAATATCTAACAATCTACCTTTAACATTTAAAGGCTACATCATAGCCAAGTATGCCATCATTAATTTTTAGCGGTCACTATTTACCAGAAACTCAAAAGGACTAAACACATAAAAAATCTGGCTACAAGAACAGGTCAGGTGCTGGGTTTCCAATAACGAGTGGCTCACCTCCTGATTCTCAAAGCTTTTACCACCTACCAGCACAATCTTCTGTAAAACCAAAAAGATCACACAAATTTATGCCTATTTATTGTATCAATTTACCAATTACCCTACTAATTTATCTATCTTGTTACAAATACTAGAAACATTCACACAAAAACCTTCAATTTTGTATTTTTACCATGGTTTCTTGGTTCTGCACTCTTACGTTAAATGTTCTGTCTTTTCCTGTCAAAATCTAGAAATCAGGCAATGGAATATTGTATACATTGTTCTTCCAATGGGTACGTGTTCATTTGTGCAAGGCTAATAAATGACATCAGTTGAGATCCAATATAGCAATGTCGGGATCAAATCAGTGTTGGGTGTAGAATGACATCACAAGCTGTTTAATTTGCTTGCTTCAGGTGGCACAAAATTCATGCACTGATGCCCTTCTCAATGCGTATAAACAATAATCACCAAAGCAGAATGATCAGCAGCTGTAATGTCTGTCTCTATACAGACCAATTTTGCATCGACTAGTTAATTCTTGCAACACTACAAATTTTAATGGAAAATATATTACAAAATTGTTGTGTTAATTGATAATTGATTTAAAGAAAATAAGCAATTATATCAGACTTGTCAGACTTACTGTTGAATTTGAACAATCATAAACTTATAACTAATAATAATTTCCACATTTCTAAGAAAAAATATATTTGGAACTGAAAAAGATAACTCCCTCGAGAATATGAATATATAGTATATTCCCTAAATAGCAATCAAATTTTTAAAAGTTAGTCACACTATGAGGTTATATTCCTTTTCTGCATAGGTGATTAATTAATGCTCACTTCTTAAGAGTAGTTATTGTCATGAATATGTAAGATATATTTTGTTGCTTTCCTGATTGCCATAAAATAGCCAAATATGATATCACCTCCAAATAGAAGGTGACTACTTCACAGGAAATTTTAAAGAAAATGTAATAGTTGCCAGAAATAACTAGAATTGCATCTGATTTGCAGACACATTGTATAGAATATGGCAGTGACACTTTGGTAACATTGTCAATAACTTTAGGAAATAAAATTAGCTACCTATTGTTCATGTCTTCAGGAAACCAAAAGCAATACAATGGACAAGTATAATTCATTTACCAGCAAGATCTTCCCTTGATGCAGTGGACTGTGATGTACTGGTGCCAGGCTCAATTCTTAATGACAATCTGTTGGAGAAAGATGTGACAGGTAAGATCGTGGGGAAAAAAGCCAAGGAAAAGGTGTAAAGATGTTGCAAGTAGTAATAAATTGCATGCCAGTAATAGGAGAGCTGTCTACCCCCCATGACAGTTCCTTCCAAATCCACAAACTTTATCAGCTAGGACAAGAGCAACAGAAGCATGGTACACCACCACCTAGAAATTGACTCCAAATCACGCACCATGTTGACCTGGAAATATACTGTACTGCCATTCCTTCATCATTATTCGATCAAAATTCTGGAACTCTTTCTGTAATAGTATCGTGGGCATACCCACACCTCAAAGACTGCAGCAGTTCAAGAAGACAGATACCACCACCTTCTCAAGGGTGTTTAAAGATGGACAATTAAATGTTGGCATAACCTGCAAAGCCCACATTTCCTGAATGAATAACAAAAATGAAAAATATTTGTAGATATTAGAGTACATTGCATCATTCAGCAAGCTTGGAGTACATAAGAGTATAGAATAATACCGCACAGTACAGGCTGTTCAGCCTATGATGTTGTGCCGATCTTTTAACCTTTTAAGCTACTCCAAGATCAACCTAACCCTACCCTCATATAATAAGTCCTCCATATACTTACCACTCTCTGTGTAAAAAACCTACCTTTCACTATGTTTCAAATCGAAAACCTGCATTAGGACTGAGGGTGGAGAGGCAAGCATAAAGTTAAAGAGAGTGGTGAGAAAGGATTCTGAGGCGATTGGTGGAATGGAAGGTGATAGGGATCTATCAATCCACCAACGTCACCCCGTTCACCTCCACTACTTGACCCTAGCTGCCCATCATTTCTCACCCATCCTCAGTCCACCAACTTCCAGTGGGGTCATCTACAAATTTGTAGATCACTTTGGAGCTGTGCTTAAGTATAGAGAGAGTAGAAAAGGGGCTAAGCATGAAGCAAGCGGAGAGCATCAATTCTCAGTGAGGGATAGATGAGATTCCTCTAATGATAGTGGTCTCCCAAGTAAAGAACTTGGGTCCAATTATGGAGTTATGGAGACCCAGGTTTTGGAAGATGATGATATACTGGACAACAAATTAACTTTTATTGAATATAATGCATTTAGCTGCATAAGGTTGCTGGCACCTTGCAGTTAAGTTCAGCTAAGCTAAAAGTAATTTTTTAAATAACTAAATAACAATTTTTGTTTGTAGTCAGTGTCTGAGGCTTCTCACTTAAGTATCCAAGAATAATCAGCTAGCACTGATGGATTCCAGTTGCCCTGATATTGTTTCTCCATGACTCCAATATCCTGGTGAAACCTTTCACCATGCTTGTCACTAACAACACCAAGACTTTGCAGGGAAGAAGTCTAAATGGGAATGCAGAATATTAATCTTCAGTGACATGTTGCATTTCATGAAACATGCTTGAAACATGTTGTCAACCAGCTGCACATAGTTTGCTGCTCGGTAGTTGCCAAGAACATTTTTCTACGACATCCTTCTCTGGTCCCACTAAATGTACTTTGAATTACTTGTCACCTGTTTAATTTGTGGACCAACAAAAATGCCTTCCTTAATCAAAAAATAACATGTTGCAACATACATTGGATGGGTCAAATCCAATCTACCATATAAGAGATGTTAGACACTCCGAAACGCTGACTCAGCCTACTCCCACCATTTATTCCACTGCTTATCTGGAGCTCATTCTCCCATCAAACCCATGACAGCCTGATAGGCCACAATCATCATGAGAAGCAGAGTGAGACTATCAGTATATTGAGGCAGGATTATCTTCCTGCCAAAATCTGGACAGCAAGCAATGAGCAATTTGCTCGAACTATAGTTGCCATGAGATCTGCCGGGGAGGTGGAATCCCTGAGATCTTGAGGGAGAGAATGAGAGTGAAGATGAGAGTGGGAATTAGGGAGGCAGGAGTGAGGCAAGGGTAAACAAACAAGAAGGTGAAGATGCAGAGGGAGAAAGAGAGAGGAAATAGAGAAAGAAAGAATGAAGAGGTGGCAAAGAGAATTGGGGGGTGCAAAATGGAAGTGGGAGGAAAGAGAAACAGGCACATAGAGAGAGAGGTTTCATGCATCTTTGTATGTATTTAATACAGACTAATGGAAACAAATTTTACTGCTCTGTCTGGAACTGGATCCCACTTGGTATTAATTCTTATCATTTGCATTACCCAGCACACTGTTTAGCATGTGATTAAAAGTGCTGTTAATTTTAAATGTGAAAACACTTTGCTTTGAATTTCTCAACAGCCCTATATAACACAGTGAGATTAATTATACTGTCTAAACAATTAGTAGAAACACAATATTGGATCGTGTGCTATAATAATCTTGTCAATTCAAACATGGTATTACACATACCTCCTGAAAGGATTGATCTCAGTCCATTTGTCAACCTTGTTTTATAAATTACTGAGCTCTATTATAGAAAAGATGAAGATTATACTTTGCTTCTGAGGTTTTAACCACTGAGTGCTAATAATTGGCATAGTGTCATAGCTCCAGCAACATGCAAGTCCAATCATGAGCTTTGGGGTTGTTTGGGTGGAGTTTTCATATTATCCCTTTAATTGTGTGCTTTCTTCCAAGTGTTCCAGTTACCTCCCACTCCCTGAGATGTACTGGTTGGTAGTTTAATTGGCTACTGTAAGCTACCCATAGTACAGGTGAGTGACAGGAGAATTAGAGGGGAGCTGAAGGATTTGTGAGAGAGAACAGGTAGAGAGAATTAAGTTGGGGAATTATACGGGATTGAAGGAATGCTTTAAGAGTCAGCATAGACTCCACAGGCTCCCTTTCTATGTTGTAAGAAAATATCATTTATGATTATTACAAAGTTCTTTTAAAGTACAATTGTTTCATAGATTCTGAGATGAAAGTGCAGAATAGGTTAAATAAAAGGCACACAGCCAGTTAGTTGGATGACATGAAACTTCAAGTACGTTAACCAACAAATATTATTCAGATAGATTTACAGTTCAAACAGTTCCTGACTGTGAATCTGGTACAGTGTATATCGGGTGGAATTCAATTTTAAACAAGGTGTGACAGCAAAATCACAAACAAGAGAAAATCTGCAGATGCTGGAAATCCAAGCAACACACACAAAATGCTGGAAGAGCTCAGCAGGCCAGTAGCATCTATGGAAAAGAGTATAATTGACGGTTCGGGCAGAGACCCTTTGGCAGGACTAGAGAAAAAAAGATGAGGAGTCAGAGTTAGAAGGTGGGGGAGGAGAGGAAGAAACACATGGTGATAGGTGAAACTGGAGGGGGAGGGGGAGGGGAGAGGGAGGGGTGAAGTAAAGAGCTGCGGTTGATTGGTGAAAGAGATACAGGGCTGGAGAAGGGAGAGTCTGATAGAAGAAGACAGAGGGCCGTGGAAGTTACGAAAGGGGAGGAGCACCAGAGGGAGGAGTTGGACAAGACGGAATGGGGAATGGTGAAGGTGATGCAGCGTGGGAGGTGAGAGGTGGCATTACTGGAAGTTCGAGAAAATCAATGTTCATACCATCAGGTTGGAGGCTACTCAAACAGAATCTAAGGGGTTGCTCCTCCAACCTGAGAGTGACCTCTTCATAACAGTAGAGGAGGCCATGAAGAGACATGTCAGAATGGGAATGGGAAGTAGAATTAAAATGGCTGGCCACTGGGAGATTCCACTTTTCTGGCGGATGGAGCAGGTGCTCGGTGAAGCAGTCTCCCAGTCTATGTTGGGTCTCACTGACATACAGGAGGCCACACTGGGAGCACTGGTACAGTAGATGACCCCAAAAGTCTCACAGGTGAAATGTTGCCTCACCTGGATGGACTGTTTGGGGCCCTGAATGATATTGAGGGAGGAGGTGTAGGGGCAAGTGTAGCACTTGTTCTGCTTGCACAGGTAAGTGTCAGGAGGGATATCAGTGGGGAGGGACGAATGGATAAAGGAGTTGTGTAGGGAGCAATCCCTGCGGAAAGGACTAACCAATCAGGAAGGACAGCCAACGGGGTATAAATACCACCAGACTAGACATTCCCAGGCATCATCCCTGATAAAGATGGCAGAGTTTGTCATCAAACATTGGTTAAAATTGATACCTGTACCCAGCTGGAAGCCTGAGAAGAGTTTAATCGTCACATACTCTGGCAAAGTAGATGATACACTGACTCCTCCCAGTCATAGAAATCACAGCAGCTGGGGCATCTGTAAACAAATTTAAAAATCTGTTGCATGGTACTGCCTTGTGAAACACTTTCCACACCAGGTCCCTAAAGAAGGAGGTGCCTCGCATAAAGACACCTCCACGAGAAACCTCCATCATTGTTACATGGCAAAACAAACTGCCATGACTTATCCACAGGGCAGACAAGGGTAAAAAAGTATACAATGTGCAAGGGGAGCCTGTACAAGAACCAACTCAGCACTCCATGAAGCAGCACAGTGGGTATCTCTTTTAGGGCTGGTTGTGTTGTGTGGTTCTAGTTCCTGATCGGTATTTTGGGCCTTGTGTCAGAAAAGTAACTCCAGCTGAGCAGGGGATGGTGTAACCCAGGTTAATTAAACTCAAAGATGTAATGATATAAAGCTCCACTTGTGGAGGAATGAAAAGTAGGTTTATCGAATATTTTTTTTAAAAAGAGAACTTGGAAAATAAAGCTATACAAGAACAAGGCATAGTTGACGCAGGTGCGGACCAACAAGAGAAACGCAGCAAAATATTAGAAACTACAGATATAAACTGTTAGAAGTGGAATTAGTAGTGAGCATCTCTACCCCACTTATTTGAATACCTCAGGGTGAAACCCCTGGAGGGGAGATGATATCAATAAAACTTTTATTGAAACTATGGCTATAACTAGCAGCAGCTATAGCGAGGCAATATCTGCAGAGGTAAATGTCCAAGATCTCTACCGTGTAACTGGTAATTAGTTCTGTTAAATCATACCAAGGAAATAAGTCAGGTTTTTTTTTTGGTGTATGTATTGTGAATCATCTTTCCATGGATGACCCACTATTTCATCCAATGAACCAAGAAAAAAGATGGCAAGTCACCCAAAATCGAAGAAGCAGCATGGGAACTAAATGTTTAATGATGTATATCCTGTATATCGGTGAGAACCGGCTTAGATTGGGAGACTGCTTCACCAAGCACCTATACTCTGTTCACCAGAAGAAGAGGGATCTCCCAGTGGCCACCCATTTTAATTCCATTTCCCATTCCCATTACGATATGTCCATCCTTAACCTCCTCCACTGCCGTGATGAGGCCACACATTTAGGTTGGAGGAATAACACCTTATATTCTGTTTGGGCAGCCTCCAACCTGATGGCATGAACATCAATTTCTCAAACTTCCAGTAATGCACCTGCGGCAAACTACATATACCTGTCTGGACATGCCCCCCCCCCCCCCCCCCCCCGCTGACTGCTCCTGTGGCTCCTCCCACGGACCCCGGCATAAAGGCGATTGGAGCCTGAGCCCTGGGCTCAGTCTCCAGGATGTAGTATGGTGGTCAATTGCTGCTTGTTCTTTCTTCCAGCCAATAAACGCCGATATCTCGCCTCACGTCTCGGAGAGTTATTGATGGTGCATCAGCACCCCAACCCTCCTCCTTCACCATTTCTCATCGCCTTTTCCCTCTCTCATCTTATCTCCTTGCCTGCCCAATGCCTCCCTCTGGTGCTCCTCCCTCACTTTTCTTTCTTCCATGGCCTTCTTTCTCTTTCACCAATCAACTTCCTAGATCTTTACTTCATCCTTACCCCTCCACATTTTACCTATCACCTTGTGTTTCTCTCTCCCCTCCATCCACTTTTTAAATCTACTCCTCAGCTTTTTTTTTCCAGTCCTGACAAAGGATTTTGGCCCGAAACATCAACTGTACTCTTTCCCTAGATGTTGCCTGGCCTGCTGAGTTCCTCCAGCATTTTGTGTGTGTTGCTTGGATTTCCAGCATCTGCAGATTTTCTCTGGTTTGTAATCAGAATCAGAATCAGGTTTAGAATCACCAGCGTATGTCGTGAAACTTGTAAACTTTGCAGCACAGTAAAATGCAAAATATGATAATAGAGAGAAAAATAAAACTATGAATTACAGTAAATAAAAAAAATATATATATTTAAAATTTTAAATAGTTAAATTAAATATGTAGTGCAAAAAATTTTAAAAAAGTAGTGAGGTAGTGTTCATGACTTCATTATCCATTCAGAAATCGAGTGACAGAGGGGAAGAAGCTGTTCCGGAATTGTTGAGAGTGTGCCTTCAGGCTTCTGTACCTCCTTCCTGATGGTAGCAATGAGAAGAAGACATTTCTTGGTTTTAGAGATCCTGAATCATTTCCTTTTTGAGGAACTGCTCCTTGAAGATGACCTGGATACATCGGAGGCTAATGCCCATGATGGAGCTGGATAATTTTACAACTCTGCAGCATACTTTGATCCTGTGCAGTAGATTGCAACACTGCCACCACCCCCATCCCAGATAGTGATGCAGCCAGTTAGAATGCTCTCTTAGATAAATCTGTAGAAATTTGCAAATCCCACATTATATCATCATGGAACTGGAATGGGAGAGAAGGCATGCAGCCCTCTATGTTGAGGGGCAACCAAGGAAACAAGAGAAAAGGTTGATAAGAGATAAGTAACGTTTGCGTCACAGAATTGCCAACTACATCCAATAAAAGAAAGCCTAACTACATCTACCCTGTCCCCTTGAGTAATTACACTCTCATCACCATGTAAATACGCTGGCTATAAAAACAGGTCAAAGGCTGTGCATCCTTCATCAAATGACTCATTTTCTGTTGGCTTAAATGTTTTTCAATATCTGCAATGTGCAAGTCTGGACTGTGATAAAATGTTTTCCACCTTCCTGGAAGAGTGCAGCTCTACTAACACTCAAGAGAAAGCACTATCCAAGTAACCCGCTTGATGGCATTATCCATCATCCTAAACATTCCCAGCGTGTAGAGTTTTTAGTGAGTACTTTACTTTATTGTCACCAAATAATTGATACTAGAGCATACAATCATCACAGCGATATTTGATTCTGCGCTTCGCGTTCCCTGAAGTACAAATCAAAGTAAATATAATCAAAATTTAAATTATAAATCATAATTAGAAAATAGAAAAGGGAAAGTTAGGTAGTGTAAGTCAGGACCAGATATTTGGAAGGTACGGCCCAGATCCGGATCAGGATCCGTTCAGCAGTCTTATCACGGTTGGAAAGAAGCTGTTCCCAAATCTGGCTGTATGAATCTTCAAACTCCTGAACCTTCTCCCGGAGGGAAGAGGGACAAAAAGTGTGTTGGCTGGGTGGGTCGTGTCCTTGATTATCTTGGCAGCACTGCTCCAACAGCGTGCGGTGTAAAGTGAGTCCAAGAATGGAAGGTTGGTTTGTGTGATGTGCTGGGCTGTGCTCACAATCTTCTGCAGCTTCTTCCGGTCTTGGACAGGACAAATTCCATACCAGGTTGTGATGCACCCTAGAAGAATGCTTTCTACGGTGCATCTATAAAAAATAGTGAGGGTTTTAGGGGACAGGCCAAATTTCTTCAGCTTTCTCAGGAAGTAAAGGTAATGGTGTGCCTTCTTGGCAGTGGCCTCTGCTTGGTTAGACCAAGTCAGGTCATTTGTGATATTCACCCCAAGGTACTTAAAGCTTTTGACCTGTTCCACCTGTGCACCACCGATGTAGATGGGGCCTTGCTGTCCGCTACTCCTTCTGAAGTCAACAACCAATTCCTTCATCTTGCTGACATTGAGGGATAGGTTATTGTTTTTGCATCATGCCACCAGGTTCTTAATTTCCTCTCTGTACTCAGACTTATCATTACCCAAGATACGGCCTACAATTGTGGTGTCATCAGCAAACTTATATATTGAGTTTGATGGAAACTTGGCTACACAATCATGGATGTACAGTGAGTACAGCAGGGGGCTGAGTACACGGCCTTGTGGGGCACCGGTGCTCAGAGTGATTGTAGAGGAGAGCTTATCCCCTATTTTTACAGCCTGGGTCCTGTCTGTGAGGAAGTTGAAGATCCAGATGCAGATCTGAGTACTAAGACCCAAGTTCCGGAGCTTAGGAATCAGTTTATTTGGAATGATGGTATTAAAGGCAGAGCTGTAGTCAATGAAAAGGAGCCTTACATATGCATCTTTATTCTCCAGGTGTTCTGAGGAGGAATGTAGTGCCAGAGAGATGGCATCTGCTGTTGACCTGTTGCTCCGGTAGGCAAATTGCAAAGTGTCGAGGATGACCGGTAGTTATGGTTGATGTGTGCCATAACCAATCACTGGAAGCACTTCATAGCAATGGATGTCAGAGCCACAGGTCGATAGTCATTCAGGCATGCCACCTTGCTTTTCTTCGGCACCAGGATTATCGCTGCCTTCTTAAAACACGAGGGGATCTTAGACTGAAGCAGGGAGCAGTTGAAGATGTCAGCAAACACTCCAGCTAGCTCGCTTGCACAGGCCTGCAGAACCCGTCCCGGGACGTTATCTGAACCTGTCGCCTTCCTTGGATTTATCTTCAGGAAGGCTCTTCTAATGTCTTCCTCGGTGACGATGAATCTCGATGCCACCAGGTCCGGTTTATCTGGAGGGGGCGGGATGCTCCTCTTCTGTTCAAATCTTGCATAGAATACATTAAGTTCATCAGGAAGAGAAGCCCTGTCAGTATGACCGAGGTGATTTCCCGTGGTAGATAATAGGGACAACACTTCACCGACAGATATTCTAGGTCCGGCCTACAGGAGCTTGTCAGTGCCACTGTGTCCCAGCACCACACAGTGTTGATCAGTAGGCAGACACCACTTCCCTTCATCTTGCCCAAAGATGGATCAAAAACTTCTCTGGTTGGATGGCAGAGTCAGGGGAGAGCCAGGTCTCTGTGAAACAGAATACACAGCAGTTCTGCATCTCCCTGCAGTATGTGAGTCTCCCTTTAAGATCATCCACCTTGTTCTCTATGGCTTGCACATTAGCTAGTAGGATGGTGGGCAGAGGGACCCTAATGCCCCTCTGCTTCAATCTGACCAGCAGCCCAGCTCTTTTCCCACGCTTCCTCGGAAAATAGTGCATCTTTCCAGGTTTCCATCCATGCAGTGTGTTGTTGGCAGCTCTTTGAGGTTGGTGGACGCATCCCGCGGGGATCCATCGGTGAGTACACTGAAAATTCTCATCTATGCTACTCCAGAAGCATTTTCTAAATCTGTACCAACCCCATCAACAAGTATTATAAGGGCTTTAGGTGCATGTGAACACCACACCACCTATGGGGTTGTCTCTAAGTTGCATACAACCTTTATTTGGAATACTATCCAAATCCTGCAATTTTCAGAGACTAATAAATTTATAAGCCACAAGCTCCCTTTGATAAAATCATTTTCAATTTGATAATCATTTTATGTTCTGCACCAGAAATCACAAATCAAACCAATCACACACACGATTAGAGCAGTAAACAAAGTGATGTTAATATTGAAAAAAGATGTAATGCAAAGCACTCCAGATATGATTTAATGGATTGAATATTTTTTAAAAAAACAATTATTAAAAGTTTTTGTGCTGCTGAACTGCTACTGCCTCCATCCACAAAACAAATATAGCAATTAGTTATCAAATTACTGCAACAAAAATAACTAAGCATACTCTTCTGCAATTATGTCCATCTTTGTGCATAATTCTGTCAGTTTTTTTGAAATTCATCCAGCAATTTAGTAGAACCATATTTATGAGTAAATAAACACAGCTGGGTCACTGGTTTAACTTCTCATTCAAAAATACATTCTCTACTGTTCCTAACGTATGTGTCAATCTAGATAAAATGTTCAAAATTCTGATATGGCTGTATGTTATAACTGATGCTTTATTTGCAAGATGATGATTTTTAAATTAAGAATGCTACCATTTAGATACAGTGATATCTTCAAAACCATTGAAACCCAGTTGTTTCCTGCATAAACTAATCAACAAAATTCTGTTTCAGGGAGCTATGGACTTGAGAATGGTTGAAAAATACATATCTTTCAGTATGTACTCATTAGCTGATCCTACACATGCTTCAGTGTTCAATTTCTACCTTGCTCAAGAAGAATGTGAACATTAGTGGCTTTACTGCAATGTTAAATTACTTTGTTAGGAAGGCTTAATTTGAAGGGAAAATTATACTCAGAAACAAGACAACTTACTTATAATTGTCATCCTCAACAAATTTCTGAAGTTCTTCAATGTATCGCACTGAATTCAGGTATTTCTGAACATGAGGCAACAAGGGGATATCTAAAAATACAAGCAACAAAAAAAGAGAAAACATATCATACATTTTTCTGGGGGGGATTTAAAATTTATTCACGGAAGAATTTGCTCAAGAAACTCACCATAATCACAAGACTGCTGAAGATCAGAAATGATCCTCAAAATATTGTTCATTAGGTTCGATCTTTGTTCACACTCTATGATGCTGTGTGTGGATGGGTATGCAGAGTCAATATATGTCAAATCAGACAAATAAATGCCTGTAAAATATAAAGAATACAAAAGACATGATGAACTGAAAATAGGCTGACATCAAAAATGAAATGCTAAAAAAATTAGGGAAATCAGAGCAACGCACTTAGATGTGGACATGGATGTCAAAATAGAGAAACAGATTACATCCTTTTTTCAGTTTCCAGTTATCACTAGAAAAAGGAAATACTGTCACACAGTAGGTGATGGCAAAAGTCTAGTGTCTTGCAAAAGTTTGATAAATTTACTGAATCACTCAAAGTAGTGCAACATAGACAGAATCATACAGCATGAAAACAGCACAATCAGCCGACCATACTGGTCAATAGGTACCTATTGGTAATAACACCACCTTCCAATACTTTGCTCATAGCAAGGACTGTAGCCCTCCATATCAAGATAATTCAAGTGTTTATCTAGTCATTTCTTCAATGCTGTCAGCAACTCTGGTTCCACCCCTCTCTTCAGCAGTGCACTCCAGAGACTCAATCATTCTCTGCGTGAGAAAGGTCCCCTCTAAAGCTGCTTCCTCTTGGTGATAGGAAGTTACCTTCTTCAAGAAACGATCTGTAGAAGTAATTAACTTATCAGATCCTTCTGAGGGCATTAAACCAATATCATGGAGCACTGAAGCACTGTGTACAATAAAAAGCCATTCGGCCCATCAGGTTTGCTTTGATCATCAAGCACTCATTTACACTATTCTTATTTTATTCCTAATACATTTCCATCAACTACCAGTGATGCTACAACTGCACTTGCAATCTAAACACAATTCATAATAGCCAAATAACTAAACAAATGACACATAGAAGGAAAACACAGATCCCTGTGAAACCTATTTGGTGTCAAGCAGGGCATTCAAACTCAACACAGAACACTGCAGGACAAGTCAGGATTTAACCCAGATCATAGAGCTGTGAGGCAGCAGCTCTTCTAGATTCACCACTATGCTATCAACAAAAAATAGATTTTAGTTCAAAAACAGTGATTAGAGAAATAAGGGATTAATATAATACAGAAAATCTTTTTTTGTTTTGTTGATTAATTTACTGTAGCACTGACTTGGAAACACAGAGTCATAAAAACATACAATGCAGAAGTGTGCACTCTCTTCAATATGAATGTGCACAAAGACGTACAAAGAGGTAAGGCAATTTTTTTTCAGATTCAGCTGACAGACTTCTTCAAAAGTTGATAAAAATAAAATCTTCATTGAGGTAGACTCTTGTTAAGCAAGTGATTAAAAAATTACTGAAATGTAACAAACAGATAGGAATCAAGATAAGGAACATCACTGAATGTCAAGATGATGCCAAGCTATGGTCTTTGTCGAGGTTGTGGCTCAGAGTTGCTTTTTTAGGTTTGGGGACAGAGTGGGGAGTTATGGATAATGTTAGAGTATAAGGACAGAGATAGGGGTGTTAATGGTCAGATCAGAGTTTAGGCTCCACATTTTGCATTTGTAGGCCAGTAACATGGACTTGCAACAAAGGACAGCTGTGGATGGATGTTGGGTCAGCAAACGCTGTGGATAAAGTCCAGCAAGGCCAAGTGTTTGATCCTATACCCCCACCCAAGGTTGGCGAGTCCTCCCAGGTCAGCAGCACCCAGGATTGGAGGTCCTTGTAGGCTGGAGGAATGAGGGCCTATGGCCCCCGGGTTGGCAAGTCAGAGGTTCTGTAGTTAGGGGGTGCCCTATCATTGCTGAGTGCTGGTGTCAATACTGTAGATCAAAGCACAAAGGTTGAAGACCAAAATTGGTGAGTCTGGAAGCCGCTGCCTGATAGCCAATATCCTGGGTCTGTGAGTCCACTGGGGAAGTTGGAGGCTTAATATCTGCGAGTCAGCAAGTCCATTGCAAGTTGGAAGCTGGAGGCAGCCTGTCCTGGGGTTGTGGGGGGGGGGGGGGGGGGGGGGGGTGTGTGTGTGTGTGTGTGTGTGTGTGTGTGTGTGTGTGTGTGTGTGTGTGTGTGTGTGTGTGTGTGTGTGTGTGTGTGTGTGTGTGTGTATATATATAGTAAAGAGTATATATATATATATATATATATATATATAGAGTAAAGGGGCTTGTTTTTGCTGTTTTTTGTTGCTCCTGTTCTATTGTTGTTGCTTATGTTGCTCTGCTTAACATTGTGGGTATGATATGTTGGTGCCAGAACGTATGGTGACATTTGTGGGCTGCCACCAGCAAATCCTTGAGTTGTATTGGTTGTTAGTGCAAAGGATATATTTCACTGTATGTTTCAATGTATTGCTTTATCATTTCCGTCAAAGTCTCCTATGCATAGACACTTTAGTGCCTAGCATCACTTTATATATATTAATCATGTATGTAAGCTATCTTATGTATTTATAAGACCATAAAATATAGGAGCAGTGCTCCTTGAGTCTGCTCTGCCATTCAATCATGGGCTGATCTAATTCTTCCAGTTATCCCCACTCCCCTGCCTTCTCCCCATACCCTTTGATGCCCTGGCTGATCAAGAATCTATCTATCTCTGCCTTAAATGCACCCAATGACTTGGCCTGCACAGCCGCTCATGGCAACAAATTCCACAGATTTACCACCCTCTGACTAAAGTAATTTCTCCGCATCTCTGTTCTAAATGGACATCCTTCAATCCTGAAGTTGTGCCCTCTTGCCCTAGACTCCCCTACCATGAGAAATAACTTTGCCATAGTTAATCTGTTCAGGCCTTTTAACATTTAGAATGTTTTAATGAGATTCCCCCCTCATTCTCCTGAACTCCAGGGAATACAGCCCAAGAGCTGCCAGACATTCCTGTTATGGTAACCCTTTCAGACAGACAGTCATACTTTATTGATCCTGATGGAAATTGGGTTTCATTACAGCTGCACCAACCAAGAATAGTGAAGAAATATAGCAATATAAAACCATAAATAATTAAATAATAATAAGTTAATCTTGCCAAGTGGAAATAAGTCCAGGACCAGCCTACTGACTCAGGGTGTCTGACACTCCTAGGGAGGAGTTGTAAAGTTTGATGGCCACAGGTAGGAATGACTTCCTATGACACTCAGTGTTACATCTCGGTGGAATGAGTCTCTGGCTGAATGTACTCCTGTGCCTAACCAGTACATTATGGAGTGGATGGGAGTCATTGTCCAAGATGGCATGCAACTTGGACAGCATCCTCTTTTCAGACACCACCGTCAGAGAGTCCAGTTCCACCCCCTCAACATCACTGGCCTTACGAATGAGTTTGTTGATTCTGTTGGTGTCTGCTACCCTCAGCCTGCTGTCCCAGCACACAACAGGAAACATGACAGTACTGGCCACCACAGCCTCGTAGAACATCGTCCGGCAGATGTTAAAGGACCTCAGTCTCCTCTGGAAATAGAGACGGCTCTGACCCTTCTTGTAGACAGCCTCAGTGTTTTTTGACCAGTCCAGTTTATTGTCCATTTGTATCCCCTGGAATTTGTAATCCTCCACCATGTCCACACTGACACCTTGGATGGAAACAGGGGTGACCGGTGCCTTAGCCCTCCTCAGGTCCACCACCAGCTCCTTAGACTTTTTCACATTAAGCTGCAGATGATTCTGCTCGCACCATGTGACAAAGTTTCCCACCATAGCCCTGTACTCAGCCTCATCTCCCTTGCTGATGCATCCAACTATGGCAGAGTCATCAGAAAACTTCTGAAGATGGCAAGACTCTGTGTTGTAGTTGAAGTCCTAGGAGTAGATGGTGAAGAAAAAGGGAGGTTCCTGGATTTCATTCCTGGAATCATTCTCATCAATCTTCTCTGAACCCTCTTCAATGTCAGTATATCCTTTCTAAAATAAGGAGCCCCAAACTGCACACAATACTTCAAGTGTGGTCTCATGAGTGCCTTATAGAGCCTTAACATCATATCCCTGCTCTTATATTCTATACCTCAAGAAATGAATGCCAACATTGCATTCACCTTCTTCACCACTGACTCAATCTGGAGATTAACCTTTAGGGTATCCTGCACAAGGACACTCAAGTCCCTTTGCATCTCTGCATTTTGAATTCTCTCCCCACCTAAATAATAGTCTGCCCGTTTATTTCTTCCACCAAAGAGCATGACCATACACTTTCCAACATTGTATTTCATTTGTCAATTCTTTGCCCATACTCCTACACTATCTAAGTCTCTCTGCAGGCGCTCTGTTTCCTCAATACTACCCGTTCCTCCACCTATCTTTGTATCATCGGCAAATTTAGCCACAAATCCATTAATACTGTATTCCAAATCATTGACATACATCGTAAAAAGCACCGGTCCCAACACCGACCCCTGTGGAACTCTACTGGTAACTGGCAGCCAGCTGGAGTAGGATCCCTTTACTCCCGCTCTCTGTTTTCTGCTGATCAGCCAATGCTCCACTCATGTTAGTAACTTCCCTGTAATTCCATGGGCTCTTATCTTGCTAAGCAGCCTTATGTGTGGCACTTTGTCAAAGGTCTTCTGAAATCCAAGTACACTACATCTACTACATCGCCTTTATCAACCCTGCTTGTAATTTCTTCAAAAAAATTACAGCAGGTTAGTCAGGCAGGATTTTCCTTTCAGGAAACCATGCTGGCTTTGGCCTTCCTTGTCATGTGCCTCCAGGTACTCCGTAATCTCATCCCTAACAATCGATTCCAACAACTTTCCAACCACTGATGTCAGGCTTACAGGTCTATAGTTTCTTTTCTGCTGCCTCCCACCCTTCTTAAATAGCAGAGTAACATTTGCAATTTTCCAGTCATCCAGTACAATGCCAGAATCTATCGATTCTTGAAAGGTCATTGTTAATGCCTCCACAATCTCTCCAACTACTTCCTTCAGAACCCGAGGGTGTATTCTATCAGGTCCAGGAGATTTATCCACCTTCAGACCATTAAGATTCCTGAGCACCATCTGAGTCATAATTTTCACTGCACATACTTCACTTCCCTGACACTCTTGAATGTCTGGTATACTGCTGATGTCTTCCACTGAGAAGACTGATGCAAATTACACAGTCAGTTCCTCTGCCATCTCTGCGTCTCTCATTACAATATCTCCGGCATCATTTTCTATTGGTCCTATATCTACCCTCAACTCTCTTTTACCCTTTGTATACTTAAAAATGCTTTTAGTCTCTTTTTTGATATTAGTTGCAAGCTTCCTTTCATAATTCACCTTTTCCTTCCTTATGACCTTCTTAGTTTCCTTCTGCAAGTTTGTAAAGCTTCCCAATCCTCTATCTTTCCACTAGCTTTAGCTTCCTTGTATGCCCTCTCTTTTGCCTTTACTTTGGCTCTGACTTCACTTGTCAGCCACAATAGTGTCCTTCTTCCATTCGAAAATTTCTTCTTGTTTGGAATATTTCTGTTTTGCTCTTCCCTCATTTTTTGCAGAAACTCCAACCATTGCTGCTGTGCTGTCCTTCCTGCTAGTGTCTCTTTCCAGTCAACTTTGGCCAGTTCCCCTCTCATGTCATTTCCTTTATTCCAATGAAATACCAACACTTTGGAATTTAGTTTCTCCTTCTCAAATTTCAAAGTGAACTCAATCATATTGTGATCACTGTTGCCTAAGGGTCCCTTAACCTTAAGCTCTCTTATCTCCTCCGGATCATTGCACAACACCCAATCCAGCACAGCCGATCTTCTAGTGGGCTCAACAACAAACTGTTCTAAAAAGTCTTCCTTTAGCTATTCTACAAATTCTCTCTCTTGAGGTCCATTACTGGCCTGGTTATCCCAATCCACTTTCATGTTAAAATCCCCAATGATTATCACAACATTGTCCTTCTGGCATGCCTTTTCTATCTCCTGCTGTAATTTGTAACCCACATTCCGGCTGCTGTTTACAGGCCTGTATACAACTGCCATTAGGGTCCTTTTACCCTTGCTATTTCTTAACTGAATCCATAAGACTCTACACCTTCTGATCCTATTATTTTTTATACACAGGGCCACAACACCCCCTCTGCCTACTAACCTATCTTTCCAATACACTGTATATCCTTGGACGTTCAGCTCTCAATGGCAGCTATCCTTTAGCCAAGTTTCAGAGATGGCCACAACATCATACTTGCCAATCTGTAGATGAATTTCAAGATTGTCCATATTATTTCTCATGATGCGTGCATTCAAATATAACACTCAGTCCAGTATTTGTTGCTTTCTGTTGTAAATCATCTCACTGGCTGTGATTATGCCTCATCTCCTTCCTGTCCTTTCTATCATCTCTGTTGCATGTTATCTTTGATTTATTTCTGTTTCCCCCTTCCTCAGCCCTATCACTACAGTTCCCATCCCCCTGCCAAATTAGTTTAAACCCTCCCTAACAGCTCTATTAAACCTGCCTGCTAGGATATTGGTACCCTTTGTACAGGTGATACCTCCCCCAGAAGAGGCCCCAATTATCCAGGAACCCGAAGCTCTGCCCCCTACACCAGTCTCTCAGCCACGCATCAATATGCCTGATCATGCTATTCTTGCACTCGTTAGCATGTGACACAGGCTACTGTGTTTATTGTGTGTTTTATTATTGCATTCTTTATATTATTGTGTTTGTGTGCTGCACCAAATCCAGAGTAACAATTACTTTGTTCTCCTTTAAACTTATGTATTGGAAAAGACATAAAGTAATCTTAAATCTTGAATCTGATAAACAAATGAATCTGAATCTGAATGCCACAGCAGCTTGAAGGAGTTGAATAGTCTACTTGTTATTAGTTTATAATTGCTTTCATGCTGATGTGGCAGTAGAATGAAGTAGAATTGTCACATATGTTTGACTGATTGTGGGGCTGGTGAATCTGAGCTTAATGGAGCTGGTAATGTTGAAGATTGGGGTTCTTCCTGTGACACTTCCTAAATCACTGATGATTGGGCTCAAGGAAATTGGCAAGCATGATGGTTTATATCATGCAGTCACATCTAATACTGCACTCCACATTGAGATAATTGTGGCAAAAGAAAGCTATTGTTTTGTCATTGCTGTAGAAGTCCTTCAAAAGCCTTTATGGTGAGCTGTGGGACTACATTGGAGGCTTAATGCTCTGCCTGTGACATCTGTTGGTCAAGCTCTAATAATATCACCCTTTGTATTGCTGTAAGATTCCAGTAACTTTTCCATGTCTTCTTAATCTGCTTCATACAAACTCAGCCTTGTGCTGTTTCTTCAAAAGTTGCAGACTCATAAACCTAAGGGAGTAGAGCACACACTCTGGCTATAATTTTCAGTAGGCATCACCCACTATTGCAGGGATTTTTTCATCCCAAAAGGGGCTAATCAAGTCTGCAATCTTGATATTGCACCATTTTCAAATTTCCTGAATGGTGTGTTTAACAATGGCACTTATTTTTGAAATGATACGTCTTTTAACATACTGCATAGTATAGTAACAGAACATAGCTGTAGTTTGGAGTCAAGAGAACCATATGAATACTGTCAGCCACATCAAGTCAAGTCACTTTTATTGTCATTTCGACCATAACTGCTGGTACAGTACATAGTAAAAATGAGACAATGTTTTTCAGGACCATGGTGTTACATGACACAGTACAGAAACTAGACTGAACTATGTAAAAAAACACAGAGAAAGCTACACTAGACTACAGATCTACACAGTACTACATAAAGTGCATTAAAACAGTGCAGGCATTACAATAAATAATAAACAGGACAATAGGACAAGGTGTCAGTCCAGGCTCTGGGTATTGAGGAGTCTGATAGCTTGGGGGAAGAAACTGTTACATAGTCTGGTCGTGAGAGCCCGAAAGCTTCGGAGCCTTTTCCCAGACGGCAGGAAGGAGAAGAGATTGTATGAGGGGTGCATGGAGGTCCTTCATAATGCTGTTTCCTTTGCGGATGCAGAGTGTAGTGTAAATGTCCGTGATGGCAGGAAGAGAGACCCCGATGATCTTCTCAGCTGACCTCACTATCCGCTGCAGGGTCTTGCGATCCGAGATGGTGCAATTTCTGAACCAGGCAGTGATGCAGCTGCTAAGGATGCTCTCAGTACAACCCCTGTAGAATATGATGAGGATGGGGGGGTGGGAGATGGACTTTCCTCAGCCTTTGCAGAAAGTAGAGATGCTGCTGGGCTTTCTCTGCTATGGAGCTGGTGTTGAGGGACCAGGTGAGATTCTCCACCAGGTGAACACCAAGAAATTTGGTGCTCTTAACGATCTCTACCGAGGAGCCGTCGATGTTCAGCAGGGAGTGGTCGCTCCAAGCCCTCCTGAAGTCAACAGCCATCTCTTTTGTTTTGTTCACATTAAGAGACAGGTTGTTGGCTCTGCACCAGTCCGTTAGCCGCTGCACCTCTTCTCTGTAAGCTGACTCGTCGTTCTTGCTGATGAGACCCACCACGGTCATGTCATCGGTGAACTTGATGATGTGGTTTGAGCTGTGTGTTGCAGCACAGTCGTGGGTCAGCAGAGTGAACAGCAGTGAACTGAGCACACAGCCCTGGGGGGCCCCGTGCTCAGTGTGATGTTGTTGGAGATGCTGCTCCCGATCCGGACACATCTTCAATGATAATTGTATGTCTAGGAGCTTTGTTGACAGGGTTAAGGATACAGGTTATTTCTGCAACAATATCAATCAATGAAGGGGTACAGATAAAATGTAGGAAGAGCAGTGTTTTCATTCTAAACCTTTTCATTAAATCAGTACACTTTGAAAGACTGCCCCCTGAGTGGTAGATTAAGAGAGACTCAGGTTTACCCTTCCTCTTGGCAATGCCTCCAAGCAGAAATTAAGGCCATATTTGGTTATTTTTAAAGCTTGGAACAGTCTGTACATTCTTTGAGATAAACATGTAGGTGGGAAACCCCTTTCAAGCAAGCTCAGTTATATCCATGTTAGACATTTATTTAAAACAGCCAATTTTCTTGATGAATTATTTCTGCTCCTTTGGAAAAATTGCTGCCACTACAGTACCTGCACTTGATGCCTTCCCTGTAAATTAATATCATGCAAGTTTGCATACTTTAAATTTAGCTTTATGTATTAATCACATGTACATCAAAAAATGCAGTGAAATGCATCATTTGCTTTAACAAGCAAATCAATCTGGAATGTGCTGGGGCAACAGCCTATAAATGTTGCCACACATTCCCATGCCAACAATACCTACCTATAATGTTCAGCAGTAAAACATACAGCCAACCTGCAATACAATACACAACAGCAGCAAAACAAGCTCTTTTGTTTGTTGTCACCCCACACCCCTACCCTCAAGTCACACACAGAGATGGGCCTTCACCCCAGGACAAGCCAGCTCTGGACCTTCGACCTCCAAACTGTACCACTGGACTCACAGGCATCATACCTCCGACCAGAAGATTTACCAAACTAAGGACTTTGACCTATGGCATTTCAAATCTCAGGTTTTGAAACCTCAAATATATTTCCTCAAACGATCCATATCTGGCCTTCAAAGAGATCAGCATCTTCAGTAGATCCATCAGCTTGTCACATTCTTCCTTCCTGCCATAATAATTTTGCTTTTTCTAGGAGCATCATCTCTCAGGAGTATAGCCTCATGATCTCCTAACCACACACTTAAACCTTTTTCTGTAGTCCTTATTATAATATTTTTTTCTTTTAATTACATATGATCCACTTCCAGGGTAAATATTCTGCTAAAACTAACAGACATCTGCTTTGAATTGTGTCAATAGTCAAATGGCCTACTTGCTTTTCAACAAGTGCAGATGTCAAAGGTCTGTGTCAGTAACTGTTCACTGTGATAGTAATCCTAGTTGACACAGCAATGCCACCTGTAAATTAAATTGACCTTTATTTCCTGATACATCTCTCTACCCCTTAACATAAAGCATATTCATTATAATGTAAAGAACCTTGTTAATCAAGGGTACTTAATCCAACAAATTAACACACCAGGGTGGCTTTTGATCAAGACCCTTGAAGCTCAACAGTTTGAAGCTGTGATGAAATTACCAACCCAAATGCAAAAAGTAGTGTGTGGTAGAGTTTATCACATTAAAATCATTAGCTGACTTTCTAATAGTCAGTTCGGGAAACAAATCACTCAATTCACTTGGAAAACCAAAGCTTAAGCTACGAGGCCTTCACTACACAGTACTGGGGGAGGAGTTGGGGAAAGGGGAGAGACAATAAATCTAATGACATCAACTGGAATACAAAAATAAACTTATCTAAATGCCTGTGTTCCAAATAATTGCTACACGTTACTACAGAAAACACTCTGCTACATAGAGTTTATTGGAATCCTTGGAGTTGTCCTATATTCAGTTGGTACTGATTCACTAACCATCATTTTAAACAATTAGTGCATATGCACTCAGCTCTCCAAGAAAATCATTCCAGGCACTGGGAAAAGAGCCAGTTCAGTTGGTTTCTGAAGCTTTACAAATATTACAGGATATACAGCTGAGAAACTACCTCTACCCACTTAATGAGTTTCCAATATGGCTTCCCTGTCTGCCAGAATATAAAGTGAATTCAGTTTAGTTCCACATCACTGCCATCATCAAATAAATATATGCTCTCCAAAATGTCTGACTTTAATAAAAGAAACAAATCTCCACTTTACAAGAAAGTAAAGTTGAAACTATTGCATAACAAGCCATAATTTAGAAAAATAAAATCAATGTCAGCACTGAAAGCTTGAAAAGCCACTTGCGTTGCCTTTAAGGCATTCGTTTAGTTTATTATATTTTCGCTTTAGTAATTCATTTGTAATTATTTTCTAGTTAAAGTTAAGATTGTTGAAAGTAAATTTGTTGTCTGTGATGTATTGCGGCATGCGATGTCGTCATACTGGTTTGGAGAAACGGGAAGGAGGGGGCTTGTGTGTGCAGGATCAGTGCGAGAAAAGTTTTCATTCTACGCACTAAGAAACATCATAGAAGTAACGCCGTAAGTTCATAAGATAATTAATATGTTGAAGTAAAAATGTTAACGTTGATTCTGTTAAAAGTAATGACGGTTGATAAAATTTATTTTCTTGTGCTATTGAAAGAGTTGCTGCATAGTTTGTGTTGAAGTGTATTTAAAGCCAGTTGATGGCGTAGGTAGATTCTGACTGTATGTTGTACTTTAATGTAATATAGTTTGTTGTAGTTTTACTTTTGCAAGTATTTATAATCTAAAGGAAACATACTGTATATATTTTGTATTGCTTTATCAACAGTTTTCACCATACGTTAATGTGGAAGAGTGAACAGTAAACGGTTAATCTTACTGCAATGCTGTCTTCATTGACTACAGTTTACTTCGGTGTTTAGTTCAGAGTTCTTACACCTGAATGAGAACACTACACCACTATCAAAAATTTGCAATGGCTATGCCTAATCTTCCAGAGTACAAAAGTTAACAAAACTAACAAAAGTTAGTTTGAAAAGAATTTAAGAAGATTGAATTGGGACAATTGCAAATTTATATATGAAGAATTTTAACTTTGAAATAACCTGAATCCTCTTGTCATTCTGAAAGAAAAAAACTCCATTAGATTATCTAATTCTTTGAAGTAGCGAGTGAGTGAGTGACATCTTGCAGGGCGGGAACCATTTGAAAACTGTAAGTCTCATTGGGAGTGAATTATTTTTGAAGTAGTGAGTGAAACAAGTCTCATCAGGAGTGAGTTTTATTTGAGCTAATAAAAAGAAGGGTGAAGTACGTGGAGCAGCCATTGTTGGAGTGGGTCAGTGTTAGAGTGGTCCAGTTTTTGCAAGAACTGAATTGGGCAAACACAGGTAGATGTTCGAAGTAAGATTCTAGTAAGTTTTTATTTTATTTTTCTTTGTCTTAATACATACCTATTGTGCTGAGAATCAAAGTTCAAAATAAATTTATTATCAAAGTACATAAAAGTCACCATATACAACCCTAAGATTTATTTTCTTGCGGGCCTACACTGTAAATCCAACAAACACAATAGAATCAATGAAAGGCTGCAACCAACAGGACAGACTAATAACCAATGTGCAAAGGACAACAAATTGTGCAAATGCAAAAGAAAATAATACCCCCCACTCCACTTAACTGTTAAGTGAAGATCTAATGCCATACTATTTTGAAGGACCACTGTATGCATGGCAACCATTTCTGTTGTTACTTTTCCCAAGGCTTCAACTGTGTCATTGCTTACTCTTTCTAAGGCTGCAGCAACATTTTTAATCTTTCTTATATTCCTTGCAAACCATAAAACAGGAATAAAATTGATGCAAAACAATCTTCTTCTGAAATGTCTCCTTTACTTCTAGACTTGGGAGGTAAAGGGAAGGTGTGTTTAAGTCTCATGGCAGAAAAAACATACCCGAAATAACAAGATCCTAACCAATTGTGTGGAAGAGAGCTGTAGGCTCCATTTCCGCACATAAAATACATGTTGTTTCATGAACTTATTTATTATTACTTGACAGGAGCTTTATTGAATTGTAATATTTTTGATAGTCAATAACACAAGTATACAGTCATCTCAACTGGCACATTATGATAGATATTGATCCCAAAGGAAATTAGAGTGCCACAGTAGCATTACTAGTGCACAGATTTACAAATATACAAATACTTGAAGAAAAATGAGAAAGAATAAAAAATAAGTTACCTCAGGTAGTGTTGGGGAAGCAGTGAGTCCGCAGAAGGACTCAAGACAGATTGGGAGAATGGGTAAAGAAGTGGCAGGTGGAATATAGTTTTGGGCAGTGTATGGTCATGCACTTTGGTAGAAAAAATAAAGGCATGGACTATTTTCTAAACAGAGAGAAAATTCAAAAATCAGAGGTGCAATTGGATTTGGCAGTCCTTGTGCAGGATTTCATAAATGTTAACTTGCAAGTTGAACCAGTAATAATGTAGGCATATGTAATGTTAGCTTTCCTTTAGACAGGACTAGAATATAAGAGCAAGGATATAATTCTGAGGCGTTATAAGGCATTGGTCAGACTGCACAGGAGTATTGTGAACAGTTTTGGGCTCCTTAGCTACGAAAAAGCTGTGCCAGCATCAGAGAGGGTCCAGAGGAGATTCATGAGAAGGATTCCAGGAATGCAAGTGTTAATGTATGAGGAGCGTTTGAAAGCTTGGGGCTCATTGGAGTTTAGAAGAATGATGCGGGATCTCATTGAAACCTATCGAATATTTTAAAGTCTAGATAGAGTGGATGTGGGGAGAATGTTTCCTATAGTGGGTAAGTCTAGGACCAGAGGGCACAGCCTCAGAATAAAGGGACATCCATTTAGAAAAGATATGAGATTGAATTTCTTTAGCTAGAAGGTAAAATCTGTGAAATTCATTGCCACAGACAGCAGTGGAGGCTGAGCGGAGGTTCTTGATTAGTAAAGACATCAAAGGTTACGGGGTGGGGGGGGGAGAAGACAAGAAAATGAGAGGGATAATAAATCAGCTATGATGGAATAGTGGAGATGCAGTCGGCCCTCCTTTTTCGCGGGTTCTGCATACGCGGATTCAACCAACCTGTACAGACTTTTTTCGTCATTATTCCCTAAACAATACAGTATAAAAACTATTTACATAGCATTTACATTGTATTAGGTATTATAAGTAATCTAGAGCTGATTTAAAGTATACGGGTGCATAGGTTACCGTGGATTGGGAATTAAAAAAACGAAAGTTCTCTAAGTCGGAACAGGTACATCCAGTATTATTTAGCGTCAGTTAGTCAAACGTTTGTCTTAGTATATAGTATATATTTTACCTTTCCATGCATATAAAACACTTAAGAAATGTATATTTTTCAATAATTAAGCCACTGCGTTGCTTAGTAATAATTGTAACTTTCATCGAGGCAGGGCCTTCACATGCTCCATTATTCTCACTTTATCCTTTAAAATTGTTCCGATCGTTGACCGACTGTAGCCTAACGCTTTTACGATGACCGATGGCGTTTTACCTCTTTCTGATCGCTTTATTATTTCCATTTTATTTTCAATCATGATCGTTTTCCATCAACGGAACAGAAAAACTGCAGGCGGCAGGTCCCGAGCTCCGCCAGGTCCTAAAGTCCACTGCACTGAGACAGGTTAAATAAGGTGCACCTCTGCCGGGTCCTAAAGTCCATTGCACTGAGACAGGTTAAATAAGGTCCAAAGCTCCGCCGGGTCCTAAAATCCACCGCACTGAGACAGGTTAAATACGGGACTTGAGCATCCGCGTTTTTTGGTAACTGTGGGGGGGTCCTGGAACCAATCCCCTGCGGATAAGGAGGGCCGACTGTACTTGACGGGGCAAATGGCCAAATTTTACTCTTTTGTCTTATGGTCTTATTGTAGCAGAATTGGGCTATTTGGCCCATTATTTGGAAAGCAGAGGACACTGTACCCGTTTACATAGACCCACTAAACATCAATGATAGAAACCATAGTTTAACATAATTTCACTAAGACAGTGATTCCCAATGGGGGTGGTTACATGTCCTAAGGGAGAATTAGGAGAAATAGAAGTCGTCAGGGGATGTTCCAAATTCTTGGGCGGGGTGGGCAATAAGTGGCACCCTAACTTAGGGAACGAGACCTGACTGACTGTTAGTAGAGCAGACTCTTCCAAAAAAAGGATGAGGCATTGGAATAAGGAAGAACCATAGCTCTGCAGGAGTTGAGCACTTGTCGCCACAATGTGTCTAAAACTTGCCACTCTCATTCAACCTTACTAACCACAGAGACGCTTTTGGGGAGGCATGAATTAGCAACCAGAGTGCCCAGCAATTCCCTTTGACTCACGGCACAGAACGAGTACATGCAATTTAACAAGTGGTAAGTCAAGTACACCCTCTTAACTTTTTCTACAGATCTACAGAAAACAGGTTGCACAACGATACAGCACTGGGCAGAAGCAAATGGTGAAATAGTGCCAATCAGTGAATCTGCCAACCTGAGGATTCCTCTTGACATGTTCAAAGTGATCTCAGCTTCATATGTGCAGTCAAGAACCATCTTTGGGGATTATGAGACCTTACGTGACTGGTTAATCACGATAACTGGAATAGTATAAAGGCAGCTTGCTGAACACCAATTCTATCCTGACTATTCTATTCCAATCTGAATTCTTGTCAACATAATTTTCACTGTTGTGATTGTCCTCATCTTTGCCTTGCTGTTCCTTTGCATGCCACTACCATTGTTTGTTACGTACCCCGTAACTGGATCACTTACCAGTAAAGATAGAGAGGTCCGCTGAGGTCTGATGGTACCATTTTCAAACGTTTTTATTTATAAAGGGGCACAAACGTAAGGTTAATACAAACATTCAGATAACATACGTTGTCAATACTCAATCTAAAGCGTAGGGGTAGTACTACTCAATAAGAACTAAGCTCTATCGTTGTCTAGGGGTTAAATGATTTGTCCAATTGAAATATAAAAGTCTCGCCAGTTCATGGAGGCTTTTTGCCGCTTGAGGGACCGCTGGGTGTTCACGGGTTGGAGAGAGAAAATAAACTTGCCAGCCTTCTGGACTCAAAGCGTGAGATCGAGAACGGGAGTTCCTTGTTGTCAGTCTGAAATCCTTTTCGGGGTTATTAGCCACTCGATTCCCTAGCTAGGGGATCCAAATCACATGTGGCTTCTGAGCAGCTTCCCGTTATTACGAGAGGAATCAGCGATGGTCTCCGTCTAGTGCGTCGCTGGAGTACCGCCTCCAGCAGTCTCCTTTTTATCATGGCTGGCAGAGTTGTAAATGTCAAACAAGGTAGGGTGAGGCCAGCCCCACACCACATTGCCCGAGGGTGTCCATGTCCCTGATAGCTGGCACGTACTATAGAGTTGCAATTCACACAGGTGCCTCTAAGAACAATGGTCAACTCCGTGGCATTGTCTCTCATTTCCTGGGTCCAAGACCCGAATTAATAGCGATCTTGTGATTCTCTTGAAGGAGGGGGCTGGTCCCGCACCCTTCGGCCCCTCAGAGCTGTGGTACTTTCATAACATGTTCCATTGTGTCAACTTGCTGTCTTCATCAACATCCAATAGGCATTCCCAGTTTGTGCTAATTTTTTACTTTAATTTAGCACCGTTAATGATGGATGAATACGTATGGCAGTGAAGCCTTGTATTCTAAGCCTACTATGAAACAGAAACTACAGAAAGTGCATTAATATAATGTTATAAACCTGAAGTATGGCTTTATTCCATTCATCAGATCAGCAATGCCCCATGTGTTTTATTTGTAATACTGTACTGTCTAATGACCCTATGAAACCATCAAGATTGCAGGAACACTTCTATAAAAGACACCCTGAAAAGGCTACTTATTACATTATTCAGTTCCAGAAGATAAAAGAAGCACTTGAAAAGCAATGCACTCTCAAGTCCTTTGCCAAGAAAGCTAAAAATTACCTCAATAGTGGTCTCATTGCTCCTTACAACAATTGCAAAATGATAGCAAATTGTGGAAAATCTCATACAATTGTTGAAAGATTAATAATGCCTGCTGTTTTAGAAGAGCTCACCACTGTTTTCAAAAAGGATACCAGTATTTTAAAATCAGTCCCTCTGAGTAATAACTATAGATCTTCATATTTACGAAATGAGTGAAAACATCGAGTATCAACTAAACACAAAGTACACTGCAGATGCTATGGTCAAATCAAATCAATTTTGTACGTCTTGAGTATCAACTATGCACCAAGAATTTGGGATAAAACTAGATGGGTTAACTGTGTGAGACAATGAGGCACTTATCAAAAATGTAAATTTATGAAGAGATTCTCCGTAAAAAGTTAAAAACAAATATCATCAAAGAATCAATCTATGACAAGCTCAAAATGTATATTAAAGATAAAAGTATTCCAATTAGAAACATGATTTCTTGTGCAACAGATGGAGCATCATAATGACAGGTTACCATGCTGGTTTAGTGGCATTTATGAAAAAAGAAATTCCAAGTCTGTTTGCAATCCATTGTGTAATTCATTATCAACATCTCACAGCCAAAAATCTTAGCTTGTAACTTTTTTCAAGCATGACTCTTGTAATATCTGCTATCAACAAAATTAAAGCTCATCCATTAAATAGCAGAATATTTTGCCAGTTATGCCAAGAAAAGGATTAAGTCTGAATGCTTGCTTCTTCACATTGAAATGCAGCGGCTGCTTAAAACATCACTTTGACACCGTGGCTGAATTTTTGCTCAAAGTTGACAAGAGCTTGGGAAACAGGATTGACTTCTACATGGTGATGTGGCATTTCTAGCTGATGTATGACAGAATTAACATTCTAGATATGAAACTGCAGGATGAGAATTTCAAGTTAATCCAGGCAAAAAGTCCGGTGTCCACTTTTATCAGAAAATTGGAAATATTTTCTCATAGTTTCCCTGCATGGAAAGTATGGCACTCTCTTTCACAGACAGTGATTTGCAAGAGTACTGCTTACACCTGCAGTCACTGAAGAAGGATTTTCAAAATCGATTCAAGGATTTGAACAATTTGGAAATTCCAGTCTGGGTAATTAACCCATTTCTTTGCAAGAAGAAATGACTGAAATTCAGAATGAAGAAGCAAAAATGCTTTTCAAAAACGTCAGCTTTTGTGGTACGTGGCTACACTATCATACGAGGTTTTCCGGGTATTGGAAAAAAGCCGAACTGCTCTTCATTATATTTCCATCCTCCTACCTTGTTGAAAGAGGCTTCAGTGCAGTGAACCACATAGTCACAAAAAACAGAAACAACTTATACATTGTTATGCATAGTGACTTAAAGCTTTTGCTGTCACAACATGAATCAGATATTTCAACTCTTACTAAAATTCATCAAGCTCAAGGATCACATTGATATTGAAGCTGCTGTACAACACACAGGTACTGTGTAAGCTAGATCTAAACACAAAAATGAATTTAAAGCGGAATCATTTTTCTCATGTTAGCATATGGTAGACATGTTTTTACACTATGGGGGCACCGGAAAGTATATTGTGCCTAAGAGGGGCATTGGGCTAAAAAAGGTTGGGAAACTATGCACTAAGGGTTCCTAATCTTTAGTGCAGTAATGTGCTAAGTACATTCAGTTCATATTATCTGCAATGTATACCAAGTTGGTTCCAGGACTCATCTCAACATTTTTCCATAAACACAATTTACACTAAGGATTCCATCATTACTTCCCTAACACTTCCATATCAGTTTGTGTTCATCAGCTCTATGCTGCATACTTTTCTAACAGAGCATTGTCTTTGGTTATACAGCTGTACATGGCCATTTCAAAATCGATTACTGCTTGGATAGATCAATTTACTCCATGTTAATCAGCTAATACCATTGATTTTAGGTAAAGAAGATGTTTCAATCAATTTATTAATGAATGTTATATTTCATTTGGAACATCACGTGGCCAGGCAGCATCTATAGGGAGAAGCACTGTCGACGTTTCGGGCCAAGACCCTTCGTCAGGACTAACTGAAAGGAAAGATAGTAAGAGCTTTGAAAGTAAGAGGGGGAGGCGAAAATGTGAAATGATAGGAGAAGACCGAAGGGGGCCCCCTCTGGTCTTCTCCTATCATTTCGCATTTTCCCCTCCCCCTCCGGTCTTCTCCTATCATTTCGCATTTCCCCTCCCCCTCCTACTTTCAAAGCTCTTACTATCTTTCCTTTCAGTTAGTCCTGACGAAGGGTCTCGGCCCGAAACGTCGACAGTGCTTCTCCCTATAGATGCTGCATGGCCTGCTGCGTTCCACCAGCATTTTGTGTGTGTTGCTTGAATTTCCAGCATCTGCAGATTTCCTCATGTTTGCTGAACATAAAATCAAAGATGTCATTCATTAATAATATAGTTTTAAAATATACACTACACAAGAATTTACTTTCAATATTGATGAAACAGAATTCACTGATCTGGACTCATCAAATTAAATAAAATGTGCAGGAAGAAATATGATTGTAAACTTCACCTAAAAGTAATATGAGGGAGATTACATGCCAAGATTCAGAGACTGGCCATCATGTATCCACAGCTATAAAAAGAAAAAGCTTGAGTACAAAAAGCATGCAAAAATATTTTCATGTGAGAAATCACTATAATAATAAAATGTTCTTAAACAATTGATTTCCAAGACATAAAGGAGAAAATTGGGTGAAGACAAGATTCGAAACTCAACATTTTGTTATGTATTCCTTGTGCATTTCCTCAGGCAACTCCCCCAATTAGGTTATTTAAAATGATCAAAATCCTGGTATCCTGATCTTCAGCAAGTGATAAGAGTGAACATTATAAGCCTAAATAATTTCCATTATACAATACAAACTGATTTAGTTAGCTTTGTCTGCGGTAGCACAGTGACCTAATGCAGTTCATGCATTGCACTGGATTGCTAAGTTTACTAACAAATAACAATTCTTCCAGATTGCTAACTGAGGCAAGATCCAAATATTTACTTTTGGATTGCAGTCATGAGTCATGGCAATGGCCTTATAAAGCATTAAAATATTTAGTATCAGGTGATTGTCACTTAAAACCTTGACAGATAAACTTTATTAGATTAACAACTTCCCAGTGATGACTGGTCTTCTAAATTACATTCATGCCTTACAAATATATTTTTTAAAATAGACTATTTAATTTGAAATAAGATATAGCTCATTTTCTGTCCCATATACTGAAAGATAAATGAGAAAAAGTACAGCAGCAAAGGAAAAGTAGAGGTCAAAATTTTATGCACACCAAATAGTAAACTGGTTGTGATGAAATTCAAAGTAATTTTATTCTTAAAAAGCTGAAATTTAAAAAGAACTTGTCTATGATGCAATTATGTGATGACTGTCCTAGTTTTACATCTAGGCCAAATCAATGATAATTTGTCAGTTTCCCTGGTGTTTGGAAAATTAAATAGTTTTTCATATTTTAAAATAATACATTTTCTTTTAAGTCAATTTTCAAATTTACTATTGGCAGCTGATTCAGTTAAAAAGATATCCAAAATTAAAAACTTATGGCCTTTTTTTGTTGTTAACTTTTTGCTGGAAGGCAGTTTAATAAATCTTTGATCAAGCTAAATAAAAGCACATTGATAACTTCTATTTATCTTTGAGATTTTCCAAGGTAATTTTCCAAAGAGAAACAAGATACAAATTAATCTTTGCAGAATATACAGAGAACAGAATGCTAGAGATTAATAGGACCACCTTAAGTAATATTTGATCATCACTAATTTTATAAGAAATAAATGCATTAAAACAATTAATAATGATTATTAATAAAACAATAAATTATGTCAAACCCATTATTGAAGTGTGACTGTTCTTCAACTAACTAAAAAATATCACAGGCTTGAATCATACAAATGTATCACATTATAAGATACACCCATGAAGCAAAACAAAATGTTTTTTAATTCTTTCTCAAAAACAAGACGGGAAATCGCTGCCCATTCCAAAAATATCTTCTTAAGGGTGACATATCTGCTAGAAACTTTCTAAGTAAAAGGCATGCCCAGAATGCTATTTGATGGAGTGTCAAGGTTTAAATGATGGTGAAAGAACAATGATTTAGGATGTTGTGAAATGAGGATGGTTAGGCTGTTTTGCATATTCTTGGTTTGTTTCCTTGGTAAAAGAGTTTATTTGAGGGGTGCTTTAAAAGTAACAATATGAACATAAGCAACTAGAAATTCAAACTTGTATGAACAGCTCCTTTTTAGAGTCATAGAGTAATACAGTTCAGAAACAGATTCTTCGGCCCATCTAGTCAATGCCAACCATAGCATCCACCCTGCTAGTCCCAGTTGCCTGCATTTTCCCTATAATTCTCCAAGCCTCCCCCCCCCCCCCCCCGACAAATATTGGTTTCATCATGGTCTGGTATGACACTTCAAATGCACAGGAACATAAGAAGCTGCAGTGAGTAGTGGACTCTCTGACCAATATATCTAGGAACATCTCTATCCACCATTGGTAATATCTGCAGTGCCTCAAGTAGCATCATCTATCAACAATACGCACTATCCAGGCCATGTCATCTTTTCACAGCTACTATCTTTTAAGAGGTACATAAATCTAAAGTCCCAAACCACTGAGGTCAAGAACAGTTACTTCCTTTCGACTATTCAGTTCTTGAACAAACCAGCAAAGCCATAGTCACTACACCATGACCACTTTGCACTAAAGTGGACCTTGTATATTGAAAAAGGAAACGCAAGGTAATATTAAATGGCTAAAGTTACACATCTACATTTACATATTCTGCTGTAAATGTGTGTCCTTGGCAAGAACCAGCTGGTTTTGGGAATATATTTTGCACATCAAGCATTCATCCTCAGGGGTTAATCTGTTACTGAACTTCCTTCAATATACTTCAAATACACTTCTTTCATTATGACATATTTTACTACTGTCTTTCAATGCCTCTGACTTCCAGGGATTGCTAAACTTTGTTCTGTGCCTGAAGATATTCTGCATCATTAAGGAATACCATTTAGTATGACCATTGCCTTTCTTGTTTTCACATGACAAGAAACAAAATATCTATCAACCTCCAATTTAAACAACTTGAGTCATTTAAATATTGGTAATAGATAAAGATCAATTTTCAAAAATAAAATGTTGGTAGTTTGGACAGTTAATGCACAAAGAGGTTTTCAAACACATTGAATGGCTCTAATCTGAAATGCATGCTGGGACTGAATGACTTTATTTAAAAACTTTACAAATCTAAGATTTTGTTCTATATTCTCAATGAGGGCAGGTGATGCAAGGAATACAGTGAAAATGTGTTCAGAAGCTTTTTCAGTCATCTGATCAGACTAGTGGGAATAAGTTGCTTCCGAAAATTAGCTGCTAACCAGGTAAACTTGTTCTTCATAGAACAAGTCAATATAAAACAACAACTTTATTTTGCTGTTTGACAAAAAAGGAATACATTATTCATAGAAAGTGCAACATTTTTCAGCATAGTACAGTAAATCCATGTAATAAGAACTAATTACTGTCACACAAAGCAGTAGCATGCTATAATGAAGTACCAATTGAAGTAGCAAGTCCAGAAATATATGTTGCTGTAATAATTGAAAGCAATTATCTCCGCATTTACAGACAGACATACTTTATTGATCCCAAGGGAAATTGGGTTTCGTTACAGTCACACCAAGAATAGTGTAGAAATATAGCAATATAAATCCATAAATAATTAAATAATAATAAGTTAATCATGCCAAGTGGAAATAGGTCCAGGACCAGCCTATTGGCTCAGGGTGTCTGACACTCCGAGGGAGGAGTTGTAAAGTTTGATGGCCACAGGTAGGAATGACTTCCTATGACGCTCAGTGTTGCATCTCGGTGGAATGAGTCTCTGGCTGAACGTACTCCTGTGCCTAACCAGTACATTATGGAGTGGATGGGAGACATTGTCCAAGATGGCATGCAACTTGGACAGCATCCTCATTTCAGACACCACCGTCAGAGAGTCCAGTTCCACCCTCACAACATCATTGGCCTTACGAATGAGTTTGTTGATTCTGTTGGTGTCCACTACCCTCAGCCTGCTGTCCCAGCACATAACAGCAAACATGATAGCACTGGCCACCACAGACTTGGAGAACATCCTCAGCATCTTTCGGCAGATGTTAAAGGACCTCAGTCTCCTCAGGAAGTAGAGACAGCTCTGACCCTTTTTGTAGACAGCCTCAGTGTTCTTTGACCAGTCCAGTTTATTGTCAATTCGTATCCCCAGGTACTTGTAATCCTCCACCATGCCCACACTGACCCCTTGGATGGAAACAGGGGTCACCGGTGCCTTAACCCTCCTCAGGTCCACCACCAGCTCTTTTGTCTTTTTCACATTAAGCTGCAGATGATTCTGCAGATGATTTAGAGTACCTTCACAAGATTCACAAGTGAGAATGGGTCAAAGCTTTTCACTGTATATTGGCCCAGTGGTATAAATACTCTTGCAACCCAGTCTGAATAATTCCATTATACATTACAGATTGCGTGCAGATAATATACAGTACTTGGAATCTGCTTAAAGTGACCAGGGAGGATCCAGTATTCTCTTCAGCAAGAGAAGAAAACATGAATGGTGAGGACAGCCTCTTTGGCTATTGCAACAATCTATGTTTTATATCTAGATGAGCATTTACAATAATCAGAATAACTTCCTCCCAGAGTACACTGTGTTCATCAATGTTCCTCTGATTTTAAAACTTTTTCTACTGATCCCCACAGTTGTTCCAAATATTAAATGGAATATCCTGCTTGCTCAGACATGGTAACATCCAGTAAGGCATTCCAACTATGGTGTTTGCATCTGGGTGACCTGTATGCTGAATTTGGTTAAGTTTACTGCTTAGCATTGGTACTCATCTTTTGGAGAGTTATTCAGCTGGATCTTTGGCTTAAAATTTAATTTTACTACAGGTCATTAGCACTTAAAAACAATTATTCAATATGAACAAGCAGACAAATATTCAATCAGATCATCAGGTCTGGGTTTCTTTGGCACTAAATTGTACTTTTTTGGATATTTATTTTAATTCATTCAAGTTGTTCTAACTGGCTTGCATGCTTCAAGAGCAACAACAAAAAAACAATAAAATTGACTAAGTCAGAGGAAGCAGGTGGAAACTAACACCAAGATAACATTTTGATTCAGTAATTTTGAAAAAAATGTTCCCTTCAGTAGCATGATTACGCAACCTAGCTTGTCTCCAAAATAACTTTAGCAAAAATTGTTAAAATTTCTTATGGCATCCTGAGGTTTTCAAAATCTAATGAAGAATATAATATATAAACAAAACTTATTGATATCAAAAATCTACTCCAATTTCTAAAAATAAAACAAATTTGCATCAATGAAAACAAGCAAACTAGAAAAATTGGAAGACCAAAGACAAACCGTTTCCTGTTGAATAAATAAGTGCCATGCACAATGTTTAGAACAAAGAGTTTAATTCTACTGCTCACTGAACTATTAGGAACAGGAAACATAATTTGTCTAAGGATTATACTCTTAAGGCACAATTGAAGAGTGCTGCAACATGTTATTAATAGCACATCTAAATCAAAAGAAATTTATAAATTGGCTCTATATGACAAAATCACCAATGTATTTTTGAGACAAAAAGCAGCAAGGCTCACACCAGTATGCAAAAGAAACTCAGAATCCAATGGCACAATGCTGGTAAGCTGTTTTAATTTTTTGAATGGAATCTTATGCCTGACATTTAAGTAGTTTCTCAAACTACTGCTGAAAGGGTGTTTAATAGAGTAGAATGTACTTTATGATAAGAAAAAAATAATTGCTTTAAAAATTAAGGAGTAAACTGGTTTAATTCAATAGCTTAAATGATACAGGAAGGCACTACACTCTTCACACCATGCTAGCTACATTAATTAAGAGATTGGATTGGAGCACAAAAGGTATTGACATGGAATGTTTAAAAATTATCCCTGGCTGAATCTGTAGCATATAACAGATGTATTTTTTGGTATACCTTTAAGGCTAGTATTTACTTTAACACTCTCCATGAGAAACCAGAGAAAGGCTTTTGCCCAAACCCCAAAATTCAATTGATGCACCATTCTGTACTGTAACTTCACAAGGTTCATTTACTTGTATATTTGTTATAGTTATTTCTATATATAAAAAGATAAGACGTTTATTTTGCTAAAATTTGTGTTACAGGAATGAAAGAATAAAGGAACATTAAAGTAGTTGTACATATGCTACATCACTCCTCTGAATTTGATGTTTTTTACTAGACTGCCATCGACTAATTTATTCCCCATCTGTCATATAGAAATGCCTGGGAAGGATAAGCCAAAGTCTCTAACCTGCACATCTTAATACCTGTTCTGTTTTTTGTTGTATCTGAAGTCTGCCAATTGGGAGGATATGTGATCCTAGGAAACTGCGGTATCAGATCAGTGATATTGTTGTTGAGTTGGATGTTTGAGAAGATGATTCCATGCCCCCTTTTAAACGGTTTCTCAAAATCAATCTTAGCTAAGACAATTATAGTTTTGATCCTTGATCTTGAAATCCTTTAAATAGGATTGGCTTGAGCTCCCACTTTCTACATCCTGAGGTAAGGCCCGTAATTGAAAAAATGCTATAATATAGCTTTACAAGATGGTGCCAAGTTGTGTCCTCTGTTGGGGTTGTGGTTCAGTTTTAGTTTTTTTTAGTGGGTTTTTGGGTTCATGGGGGTGGTTTTTAGTGACAGAGAGGGAAATCAGGGGTCAGGTTAAGGTTTGGGAATAGGGATGTGAGGGAATTAGAGAACAGGCCAGAGTCCTAAGTCTCTATTGACATCTGAAGGCCAGTGACATGGACTTTGGATATTGCAGACTATGTCAGGATGTCGGGCCTGATGTTAGACCAGCGTAGAAGGCTGGTGCCCATCCACAGGGTTAGTGAGATGCTGGCAGATTCCGGGGTTGGAATTCTGTGAAGACAGGAGGAACGATGTCCAGCAACCTCATGGGTTTGCAAATCAGTGAGACCAGAGTTCAAGGTGTAGTGTTTGGGGTCCTGTCATTGGTGTACAGTGATCAGTGGGTCCAGGGATCAATGCCAAGGATTGAGGTCTGAGGGTTGAATTGGAAGTCCAGAAGTCAAGGCCCGATGGCTGTAGCCCTGGGTGTACGAATCTCTGTGAGTCTGCTGGGGTAGTCAAAAGCCCAATGTCTGTGTGTTGAAGTCGGAATCTGAGTCTGCTCGGGGTTAGAGTCTGAAGGAGACTGCCTGCCTTGAGGTTAGAGGACTGTGCATGTGTGTGGATGGGAGGGAGGTATAGGGCTTGTTTTGCTGTTGGTGTTTTGTTGCTTGTTGCTTACTGCTTTGTTGCATTCTGTGTTGTTTTGCAAGCATTGTGGGCATGCTATGTTGGCACCAGAATGTGTGGCAATACTTGCACAGCCAACACAACCATGAGTGTGTTGCTTATCAATACAAATGAGGCACATATCAATATACATGTGTAGAATAAATTTGAATCTTGACCAAGATGCTACATTTTAGCCCCAAAATATCGCTTTTAAGGTTACCACCATATCTTTGGTTTTGGCCAGTAGCCTCATCCTGTAGTCTTTCATCCTGGCACTTTGAAAAGTGACAATGGTTTTTGCCCCAGCCATTACTTCAGGTACTGTGTGTCATGCTATACATACTAAAGGCGACATATATTTTGCTCTCTTCCCCTCTAAACCTTTTCCCAACTATCTGAAATCCAAATACCTTAGTTAATGGGATCCTGAGGGTCATCTTTGTCCACACAGTGACGCGTATATGAAACAAACTGCAAGGTATGAAATGTTAAATGTGTGGGTACATTTATATCAGTTAAAAGACATTTGGACAGGTACGTGGATAGGAAACATTTAAAGGGATAGAGACCAAATGCAGGAAAATGGGACTAGATCAAGTAGGGACCCTGAATGGGTTGGGATTAACAGCCTGTTCATCTGCTCTATAAAACAGACAGATTGTAGACAGGGAGAAACTATTCTCCGTAGAGAAAGAGTTAACAACTAAGGGACATAAGATAAAAAAGAATGGGTGGAGGATTGTAGAATGAGCAGTGACAGATTTTTGACTTAATAGGTTTTGACAATTAAAGTATGAGGAGAGATCAATGCTGGAGGGATCAGGGGCCCAGGCTTGTTCACATGCCGGTTTAAATGCCTCTAAAGTAGTACTATCATATCTGCTTCTACCGTCTCCTCTTCAACGCAAACCTCTGGAAGATAATATGCAGATAAAGCAAATAAACAGTATATTTAACCTGCACCGCCAGAGGATTTGAGTACTAAATTAGCAATGTTACTTTCAAATTATAAAAGGCCAGGGAGAATCCAGACATAGAACATAGTGAACTAAGCTGGTCTCCCTACCTCAGGAAGGATATATTTGTAGTGGGAAAGCAGTACAAGTGGGCTCAGTAGATTGATTACTGGGATGTCAGGTATGCCATATGAGAAGAAAATAAGAAAACTGTCTCTATAGCATCAAACTTAGAAAACTGAGGAATAATCTCATTAATACATTTAAAGTTTTCTTAAGTCTCCAAGTGCTAGATGTGATGTTAATGTTTCCCCTGTATAGGCTGTTTAGAAACTAAAAGAGTCAGCCATTCTGGACAGAGATGAGAAGAATTTTTTTCTTCAGGATGTAGTGTATCATTGGAATTCTTTACCTAAAGACTGTGTAAGTCATTGAATTTGTTCAAGCGAGAGACCAAGAGACTTTTTGATATTAAGGGAATCAAGAGATATAGCGTCAGCATAGGAATATCTCACTTGAATTAAAAAGTTACTAATGATTTCAGTGAATTGCAAAGCTGATGGGAGGAGCCATACAGCCTACTCATTTCTTAAAAGTTCTTATGTTCCAATGTGATTTGCAAAAAGCCAAACAAATACAGGCAGCAAATGGTTCAAGTCCGGAATGCACTGCTGACAGTTGCGCAGCAGGCAGATATTGCTAGAAATCTGCACCTTCTGCATCTTTTAATCAGTTATTCTACGATCAGAAGTCTTGTCTACAGAAGGGATTCCATTTGGCACAAAGACAACTGGCAGGACCCGCTGAATGTCCTAAACCACTCCTGAACCAGGGAAATAGACTGGAGAAGCAGGGAGCCTAGCCTCAAAATTGAAAGTGTATCATGTATATACATAATAATGACTATCATAAGAAAGAATAATTAGTAGTAACAGGCAAATGCAAGTTCAATGCACTACATGCTACTGGGATACAGAGTGGAGCTCAAAATAATTTTAATAATATCTAATGTAATCTGCAATTAACATAAACCTCAGCATGATGCGGTAACTGATTTTTATACCACAGTATGCAGTTCAAAGTAAACATTATTATCAAAATACATACATGTCACCATATACAACCCTGAGATTCATTTTCTTGTGGGCATACACAGTATGGTTACTATTCTGTAGATTTGTTAAAACCCATTGTTCAAAGATTAAATGCAAATTATTATTTCCCATTTTAACCAATTAGAAATCGACAATTGAGGAAATAACATGTTCAGTAAATTGCACATTTACTGAACATTTACTGCACAATTACAAGAACTTTGGCCAGGAAGCTATTTTTCATTTGTTCTAATCAATTTTTAAGAAGTTTGTTGTTCTAAGCTAAAGCTGCAGCACATAAACCTCAGCTAAGACATCATATTATAAACCACATGCTTTGATTTTTTTGTAATCAGACTCATTTTTGATAGCGTGCAAAGTATAGTTTAGTGACGTGGGTGTGAGCACTGACAGTGTAAAGTGCAAACAAAGAAGAACTTTTATCCCCATTCCATCTGTTTCACTAGGAACCTGTGATTAAACGTTCGGAGAAAGGAAATCACTTGCTCAATTAGTTCTAAGTGCCATTACGTCATAGGTGTGTAGTTCTCATAAACCTCATGCTCGTGTTCTTAAGGAGACTGTCAGTCTGGCTTATGTTGATCCAGTGTCTACCAACTGCAACCCACCATTTCACAGAGACGAGCCCTGAAGCTGTGAAACGGTACAGACAGTTGCACCACAGCAGCAACGAGTCTCATGATCTTTCTGTTAACTGAAAACAGAGCTTTAAGTCTGGCACAGGGTTGCAGTGCTATATTCCTTTCAGGTTTATTAAAGGTATTGCATGCAAATAATTTTGTCAGAAAACAATGCTTTTGGATCTGTAACAACATGGAAGAGAGCTTTTCACGAGTTTGTTTGCTGCTGCAGAAATCTTTGTGACTATTTTAAGGAGCAGTACAAATATTTGGAAACTTTTCATCTGACTTTGAAACTTCATTGCAACACGCACACAGGAAAAGGAATCAGGTTTGTTTTATTCATGAACACAATGTAGAGTTTTTTGGCTTGCTGATCGTTGTTAATGAGTTTTGATATAATTTGCTCTTTGGACAATCACAAGTTTTGTTTATTGTAGCAAAGAAGTGTGATTACTAAAGCAATTTAATCAAGTTGTTAATGACAGCATTATTCAATACCAGTGGTTTACGCCCGGGAAGTTTAGTTTTCTGACCTTGCCTTTACTTCAACCAGTGTTTTGTTTGAAATGCTTTTCATTTAAAATAGACAAAATATATTACTTTGGACTTGGAATATTCAACATGATCTTTAGGCAAACTTTTTAGTCGCCATGGAACTTTTTAGATTAGCACATGAATGTGAGGAAAATGGAGGGATATGGAAATTGTATAGGCAGATGAGATTAAATTAGCAATCGAATGGCGAATTAAACTAATGTGCTCAGCACAATATTATGGACCGAAGGGCCTGAAATGAAAGTCCTGCACTGTACTATTTTCTCTATGATTTAAGTACGTGTCTGAAAAATTTAATCTCTTAAAGCTTTTAAATCCTAATGTAGCATTTTTCCTGACTTAATGCCAAAAATGTGTGCACTAAGTCTTCACGAACCTTTCACTCTCTGTTCAACATATTTGTAGAAACATAAATGTTGCAGGTTGCAAATACTGCATATCACATTTCTTTGGCAGAAGAAAATTACCAGCTAAAAAGGCTTTCGTTAACAAAATGATAAATCTTGAGCAGAGATTGAAAAAAGCTTGAGCTGCAAAATTAGTTTCCTGAGCCCACATTAAAACTCATGTTCTATTTGGCTTGATACTAACTTCATGAATGTTAAATCAAATTCCAACTCAGATGGCGGTCTTTTTGCCTTATAAATGAGGTATTAGCAGAACATAATGGTGCTGAAGTTTTACTTGGGTTGCTTTAGAGTTTGGACCACTACCTCAATTACCATCTTTAAAAAATTAAATATAGCGTTCACCTAATTTGTCCTGGTGCCATTTTAATTTAATCTCAAATTATAACAGGAGTAGTTGTTTCCAGCAAAATTATCAACTTGGGTTTGAAATACATTTCTGAAGTAATACAAATTATCCAGATGCTAAATTACAAATTTAGCTTTGTCATGTCTTTGTAAGGCCTTTCCAGTGTCTCAAGAGAACAACTTTACATGATCAGCCATGTCGACTTTCTTTCTAGATCAATTGCTAATGCTTTTTAAGATTTATTTGCCGAAAGTGCAACCCTGGAAAGTGGCTGCAATGTTCCAGGATCTTTTTATATCAGGAGCTCAGTTAGAGATTTAACTGAATTAACCCTTGAAAAGATAGCAACACAATATTGATAATTCATCATAATTATGTGACAAGTTAAAGCAATGTATTCTATTCATTAAGTAGTTATATATAGTTCCAGAAAAACTGTTTTATTTAATATTTAAAGCTTTGTGAAAAATCCATTGCTGAATCAACTTGGCAAAGACAGAATTATTCCTAAAATTAATTTATTATTTAGAAAAGACAAAATTTCAAAAATTCAAAATGATCATATTGCACATCAAATCATAAAAGTGGTGGGATTAAGGGTGCAGGAAACAAATGGTTATGATGAAGTAACCAATTATTGTGGCAATTTATGATGGTCAGAATATATCAAACAGATCATAATTAAAACTGCATGAGCCAATCTATAATGTTTCATACAAAATTAGTTTTTCAGCAAACAGGAGCTGGGGTATCACAATCCATATTCCAATGTTTGGAAAGAATGTTCCAGACAAGAGAGCCAAGCAAGAGAATCACTAAATGATACAGTTCAAAAAGAAGCCATTTGAGTAACTCTGAGTTAACCAAATAATTCCACTTTTTTGTTATTTTGCCATTACTTTCAAGTTTGTTTTCCATTTAAGTAGCAATCAAGAGTCTTTTAAAGATACTATTTGACCTAGTTCCACTACTCTTTCAATTTTGCATTCTAGAATAGTACATTAGGTCATGGCATATTAAAAATTGTCTTGCCTGTTTTTACCATATATTAACTGCATTTTATAAAGATGAAAAGAAGAATTCATTTAGCATCTTGTACATCCATGACAACATTTCAAAGCACATCATAGCCAATAAAGAACTTTTAGAAATTTAGAAAATATTTCAGAAACACTTTTCTACAATATTGTTTTGAAGAAAACTATCAGGAAGAATACCAGTGATAATTCTACTGCTTCTTTTCAAAGCAATACCAGAGAGCCTGCTTTCATCTGAAAGGGCAGAGGAGACCAGGATTAAACATCTCAGTACTCCAGACTACCTAATGCAACCACCCTCTGAATACATCAGAGTGCATAAATCTCTGTTGTGGAATTTAAATCCACAATGTTATGGCTCAGAGGTGTGATATGCCAGCCAACTTTTCTCCAACTGAAAAGTTTAAACTTATTTCTCCATCTGCAATCTTTCTAAAGATTCAAAACAAATTCAGTGCAACAAGACCATTTGCAGATTTCTTAGTTCCAAAGTAGCAATGATTAAGAAGAATGAATAACTTGTTTTATGTCATATTTTAATATACCAAGACATTTCATGAAAGTATAACAGAAATTCAGCTTCAAAACTGTTACAAGTTTCTGTGAAATCATTAATTTATGGCCTCATCATATAATGGCAATTTCCCCTATTTCTTAATTTGAGAATTTAATATCCAAAAATTTCAGATTTACAAAAGCAGCATTTTTAATTGAGATCTTTACCAATCTCTGAAAAGTTGCATAATTTCCATTCCTTGTACTCTAGACCTTTGAAGACCAGCAAAATGTATCTGCCCATGATATCGCAACAATATTTACATGTGCTTCTGACTCTCCATAGCTTCTGACTTTATACTATTCAGAAGATACTCTACATTTTAAATAGATTGCCTCATATTTATGTGAGACTGTACCTTCGCTCAACTTTTTGTTGTAAACCTTTCACCTAAATTGCGTACATTGCCAACCATGCCATATCACTGGTAAAACTGGATAGGATACTTTTTAAATCCCATCAGTTAAATTATTTCTAAATATAGGCAATAGTTGAAGCCTTAACGCAGAAACTGTGGGTGCTGGTGAGTCTGACCCTGTCAGCTTTGACCTGAATTCTGTTCCTATTTTCTGTCTACTTCCATTTAGCCAATCTTATAACCTAGTCAAATATTTCATTTAATTCCATGAGCCTCAACTTTAGACAACAGACTCTTATGAGGGATCTCAGCAAATTCTTTCCTAAAGTCCATATAAATTATGCAGTTAATCACAAAATTTTGAATCAATTTGCTAAATCCTTTAAGTTTATACTTTCATATCTACATCTTATATACAGTTTCTTTATCTATCAACTAGATTATTTGAAATCCATGTGCAGAATTGTGGTCACAGTTCCAGATCATTGTGGGATGCCAGAAGATGAAATCTAATTTCAATTGTACGTTTTCAAGGCTCACTCTCTGTTTAACTATATTCTAAAAAATATTTCTAGTAACAGAAATTCCATTAATTCCACTATTTCCTTCTCTCAGCTTGATCAGTAAAGTAACATGGAGAATTCTCAAAAAAGGAAAGGCAAGGACATGTGAAGATTACTGTTATGGGCACTATTAATACCCAAAAATCTGGCAGTATTTTACAATGGTTTTATCCTTATAAGTTGTATGCTTTGTCTTGGAGTGTCTCTGCCACCTTGTATCTAAATCCAAATTAATAATTAAATAAAAACTGACAGAAGACCAACTATGATGTTCGGAGAGGTCTAAGAGGTGGATTTTAGCAAGATACAAAAGAAAAGGTTTTAAGAGGAAATTTTAGGTCCAGTGAACTGCACGGCTGAAGGCTGGAGACAGAAATGAACAACCCCAAAGTTTTAGAGATCTCAGACTGCATAAGATCACAAAAGTGAGGAGCCTCCTAATTATGAGGGAATCATAACAATAATCAGAACAATGTGGTTTAAAAAAAACATTTTTGGCATTGAAGGACTGAAAGGTAATGGTGAATAGGATTTTTTATTTGGTGATACAGGACAGTAGCAGGACCTTCCAGCCCAACAAGTCTGTGCTGCCCAATTACATCCATGTGATCAATTAACCTATTAACCCACAGTCTTTTGAATATGTGAGGAAACCCACACGACTAAGGAAAAACTCCTTACAGGCATCATCGGAATTGAACCCAGGTTGCTGGCACTCTAATAGCATTACGCTAACCGCTACACTATTGTTTTGCCCTGGATTGAATAGAATGAACACAATAGAACAAAATTAATTTAATGTAATGTTTCAGAAGGGAAATACTCAAATCTACAAACAGTGTTACATCATCTGATTGATTTAAGAAAAGCTTGAGGTAGGCAACATAATGAGTAGAGGAACTGCTTGAGGAAAAAGGCAGTAAAAATAATGGGAACTATATGCATTTAATCTGACTCAAGTTGTCAGTAAAATGATGAAATCCATGGAGACAAAACAAAAATGTAATGTGATTGGCAGAGGAAGAATAATTGCATAATAAGAAAATTTGATTTGACAATTCAAGATGATGTTTAGGATGCCAGGATTTTTTTAAAGAATGCAAGAAATAGGGACAGCAAATAGATACAATGTATCTGAATTTTCAGAAGTAAAGGTTATTACATAAAGTAAGCATTAATAGGTTGGGGTAATAGATTCTCAGAGAAGACTGGCGGAAGGATAAACAGTGGGATTGGACTGCCTTTTTCAGGTTGGCAGTCTTACTAGATAGCAAGGGAAATGGAAACTGCCATTTCTCTTGTTTTAAAAAAAAGCTGTTGACCTAATAGAGATCTTATAAAAAAAGTCATAGAATAGTTATAAAGAGTATAACAAGAGGCTATCATTATTACCCAGTCTCAAGAACTCCAGTAGGGAATTCAGAAGTTATTGAATGGTTAGCATGTGGAATTCAGAACCGCTGGTTATGATTGAACCAAATAGCAATTGGACATTTAAGAAAAATTTGAACAAGGAGCAGTCTTAAGGCCCATGCAATTCTTGTATGGTAAATATGGTTTAGCTTATTGTTCAAAATGGGCATTTATTGCACTGCAAAGCAGACACCATACGTAGATATTTACAGAAGCGACTGGAATGATTGCCGCAGCAACAGTAGCACATGCAGAAATAGTAGTACATTATGGATTCTGACCCTTTTGCCTCCCCCTCCCCATAGACATCCCTTTGACCATGTAAAATTCAAAAGAATGTCACCAGAAGAATTAATTATTGCTTTCAGAACAAAAGCAAAACAGATAGTAAAATGCAATGCAAAATAATTAAGATTGCATTGTTAATTGGATTTTATCCCATATAATTACTTTGGCAAGGATGGGGAAACAGAAGCAGTGAAATGGGCTGAAAGAGGGGCTTATTTTCAGCAAAATATAATTTGTTCAAAACTGGAAAAATAACTGGGAATTTTGTACATGTGACTGACTTTTATTTTGCATATTAATGTCCTTCAATTTGTTTGCCACTGCAATGCTGAAAAAAACACAGCTTAATGTTGAACATAGTTTTGTTATTAAGCTATTAATCTAAATAATAGCAAATATTTATGTGAATATTTAACTTCTAATTTGTTAAGAAGTGGTGCAGTTTTGCAACCCTTGGGGCCAGCTCACTGCAAAGGGTCTGTTTTCAAGAGCAACCAGTATCAGCAAAGCCTGAGATCAACAACAATTTTTAAAAAAAATACATACAAGTTAGGATTAATAAATTGTGGGCATGCAATGTTGATGCCAGAAGCATGGCGACACTTGCAAGCTGCCTCCAATGCATCCTTGAACTGTGTTGGTCCTTGATGAAAATGGTGCATTTCACTGTATGTTTCAATGTACATGTGACAAATAAAGGTAATCTAAAATTCCAACAGGTTTCCCTTCATTTACATAATGGTAAATTATTTGCTGCATAATGATACAATTGCAATAAAATTTCCCAAATTACAACTTGTTTTGTAGTGGAGGCAAAAAAACCTGGAGGAAAAATATTTGAACACTTTTGTTTTACATGGATAATTCTTAAAACTGATTCAAAGTAAATTTATATTAAAACAGAGAAATACAATAGTCAATGGAAAAACTACACACAAAGAATTACAAGCAACCAATGTGCAAAGACAAATAGTGCAAATAAATAAACATGAGTTGTGTTGTCTTTGAAAGTGAGTCCATAGGTTGTGGAATCCGTTCAGAGTTTGTTAAGCTATCCAAACTGGTTTAGGAATCTCATGGTTGAAAGGTACTAACTGTTCCTGAACCTGGTGGTGGGGAATGTAAGGCTCTTTAACCTACTTCCCACACACCCTTGATTATAAGAATCACCAATGATCTGGACTAGTTGGCAAAGCCTTGTTTTTGGTGTCCAAAGGGCCAATGCTACTTTGTTTGTGAGTTGGATTATCATGGGATTTAATGCTGTTTGACACGCAGGCTCATGTGGACCATCTGTACAATCTTGCTCAGGGAATGCAGCAGTACTCAGGTGTTATTTTGGGATTAAAGCACCAAACTGACTGAGTGCATATACTACAAAACACAGTCCTGGATTTAATGACATATTCAGAATACTGAATCTGTGTTTAATTCTGTAATTAAAAGCAGGGACTTTCAACAGGAGACAGAAACATAGTCATTATTTCAGGTCAATAACCACCACAAGTTCACTCTGCTACTGGATTTCACATTAAATCCAATGATGTATCCGAGTCTTTAAATACGATTCCTCAAAAATATGCTGAGGAAAATTCGCGATTCCTGCACCAGTTTCAATGAGAATCGTGTGGTGATGAGTAGAAGGAAGACAAGTTTCTCAAATTAAACAACATTGTTTTGTTTGAAATATTTTATGTACTTTTATTTAATTTTATTTCTATTTAAATAAAAATTAATAATGTTTTTATATTATTTACATCAATATTAATAGTTTTTTAAAATCTGTTAGAAGCATGAAAAATAAAATCTCTTACAGCTACTGCAATCAGCAAATTTGATTTAGTCTTTATTCACTACCAGGGATAGGACCTGCTCTGTATGCCACTTAAGACCGTGCTACTTGGTCAGGCTGAACGTTGGACATTCTGAGAATTAAGATCCGTCTTTGGCATCCGGATAGAGTTTGCAATAGATTGAGAAAGCTTTTGTAAATTATAAGGTTCCTGTACTTCATAATCATTTGTATAAAATAGAAAAATGAAGAGTAATAGCACAAAAATAAAAGTTATAATGTACACCCTATCCTCGTTATATGCGGGGCACACGTTCCTTGCAGTCAACGCATAGTATGGAAAACGCACAATGTGAATAATTATTGAAATGGAGAAAATAGGGATGCGTTCTAGAGGGCTTCCAAGTATGTTTTATCTGTAATTTATTCACATTTTCATACCAATACGACAAAAAGCAGTACCACAAGGCAACATTCATATTATATTTCATCAATTTAAGGTAATATTCAATGTAATAAATCACAGAAAATTAACATACTGGGGTGTACAGTACTCACCAACAGTGGCAGGTGTTTTGGCTTCAGGAGATGAGTGGTTGTGCAGTGGTGTTGGGCAGCTTTACATGGATGAAGTGGATGGTTGTGGATCGTCAGGATCATCAAGGACAGCAAGGGGTGAAAGAAGACTCACAGAACTCTCAAAACTGCTGGCAGCAGGAGATGACATCGGTTTGAAGAAAGTGGTGAGGGTTGATTGCTCAGCAGCATTTTGTTTGCCTAACTCAGCTATCACAGCCCGCAACTGCAAAGGGTAGCGTTCAGCAGCTTCGTGGTCAGCACTAGCTTGCTAACCATGCACAGCTAAGTTGTGAAGCCTGTGACAATTAACAAACTTAGAAAACCATCCCCTACTTGCAATAAAGCTAACAATTATCACTTGACACTTCCTCACAAGCCTCTGAACAAAGGCGACCATAAATTTCCAAAGCGTTCACACGAAGATGATCGGAACTGGGTGTTGTTCTTTTCTTTGTTTCATGCTCAATGTACAAACAACATTTTCTCCATTTTTGTCATAATCGGGTTAAGCACATTGGTAACAATCTTTGAAGACACTTGTGATGAATCAATCACTGCACTTTTTATTTTCTCAGCATTTTTCTTTATGTTTCTGATCGTGAAATAACACAGCCCAGAGTTGTGTCCCAGAGCTGTGTTACCTTCACCTGACGCGGCCCTGTTAATAATTTCCAAGTGTTAAGGTGGTGGTCCTTGCTGCTTGGCTGATGGCCCAGGACTTGATACAGGACGTTTAGATAGATAGATAGATACTTTATTCATCCCCATGGGGAAATTCAACATTTTTTCCAATGTCCCATACACTTATTGTAGCAAAACTAATTACATACAATACTTAACTCAGCATAGTTAAATATTTCAAGCACAAAATCAGTGCACCATAGGTAATAACAACAAAAGTTTTAAGAGCACAAGATCGCACATCCACATGCTGCCAAAACCAATGCAAGACTGGCGAGGGTGAGACTGTGAGGCGTGCGTACGTGACCTTTATTGGCAGGAAAGTGGTGCTTCTCGTCCCAACAGCCTCGTATAACTGTGAGTTTTGGATACATATAAGGAGAAGTTGGTAGAAGTAGGTTCGACGCATAACTGTGAATTCACATTGTCTGAAGATGCATATAACGAGGATAGGGTGTACATAGGGTGTACATCTGGCACTGAGGTTGGACCCTTGACTAGGAAGGGGAGGAGGGAAGAGAAGAGAGCGGTAGTGATAGGGGATTCTATAGTCAGGGGGGCTGATAGGAGATTTTGTGGGGGAAGATCGGGAGTCTCGCATGGTATTTTGCCTCCCTGGTGCCGGGGTCCAAGACATCTCAGATCGGGTGCAAGTTATTCTTGAGAGGGAGGGCAAGAACCCAGATGTTGTGGTCCATGTAGGGACCACTGACGTGGGTAGGATGAGTGAGGGGGTCCTGCGTAGTGAGTTCAGGGAGTTAGGTGCAAAGCTGAAGGGCAGGACCTCCAGGGTAACAATCTCAGGATTGCTACCTGTGCCACGTGCGAGTGAGGCAAGGAACAGAAGGATTATACAGATTAATACATGGCTGAGAGGATGGTGCAGGAGGGAGGGCTTCAGGTTTTTAGATAATTGGGCTTTGTTCCAGGGAAGGTGGGATCTGTTCCAACGGGACGGTTTACACCTGAACTGGAGCGGTACTAACATTCTTGCAGGAAAGTTCGCTAGTGCTTCTCGGGGGGGGTTTCAACTAAATTTGTGGGGGGCAGGGATCCAGAATGCGAGAGAGGATAGCAAGATGAAGAATAAAGGACAGGTGGGGACTACACGGTTCTGGAATATTAAGTGTGTAGTAGAGAAAGGTGAGGCGGAACAAGTGATAAGGAGGACACATGTACAGAGGGATGGTCTGACGGAACATGGAGTTAAATGTGCAGAAAGAATAAGTAAATTTAGGAAGGACAACAAAATTCAAGGGGCGTATAGCCCGATGTTCGGGGAGCTGGGTTAAGCACAATAGGCAGCGATTTAAACAGAGAGAGGAGAAATGGGCTAAAAATTCTATATCTGAATGCACGAAGTGTCAGAAATAAGGCGGATGAGCTTGAAGCTCAGGTGCGAATGAGTAACTATGATGTTGTTGGGATAACGGAGACATGGCTGCAGGGAGATCAGACCTGGGAAATGAATGTACAAGGGTATACGTACTATCGTAGGGACAGAAATGTGGGCAGAGGGGGTGGGGTGGCCCTGTTGGTGAGGAATGAGATTCAGTCCTTTGCAAGGGGGGACATAGGATCAGGAGAAGTAGAGTCTGTGTGGATAGAACTGAGGAACAGTAAGGGCAAAAAGACCCTAATGGGTGTTGTCTACAGGCCACCAAACAGTAGCATTGATATTGGGTGCAAGTTGCATAGGGAGTTAACATTGGCAGGTGGCAAAGGTAATGTCACAGTAGTTATGGGGGATTTCAACATGCAGGTGAATTGGGAGAATCAAGTTGGTGCTGGACCCCAGGATAGGGAGTTTGTAGAGTGCCTACGGGATGCATTCTTGGAACAGCTTGTACGAGAGCCGACCAGGGACAAGGCTATTCTGGATTTAGTCTTGTGTAATGAACAGGATTTGATAAGCGATCTTGAAGTAAAGGAGCCATTAGGAGGTAGTGACCATAATATGATAAGTTTTTATCTGCAATTTGAGAAGGATAAGGGGAGATCGGAGGTGTCAGTGTTGCAGTTGAGCAGGGGAGACTATGGAGCCACGAGGGAGGAGCTGGCCAAAGTTAACTGAATGGATATCCTAGCAGAAAAGACAGTGGAACAGCAATAGCAGGTATTCTTGGGGATAATGCACAAGGTGCAAAATCAGTTCATCCCCCGGAGAAGGAAGGATTCAAAGGGGGGAAAGGGGCCACAGTGGTTGACAAAGGAAGTCAAAGATTGCATAGCATTATAAAGAAAAGGAAGTATGACAGAGCTAAGGTGAGTGGGAGGACAGATGATTGGGAAATTTTTAAGGAACAACAGAACTTAACTAAAAAGGCAATACGGGGAGAAAAAATGAGGTACGAACACAAGCTAGCCAGGAATATAAAGGAGGATAGCAAAAGCTTTTTTAGGTATGTGAAGAGATAGAAGATAATTAAGAACAATGTTGGGCCCTTGAAGAATGAATTGGGTGAAATTGTTATGGGTAACAGAGAAATGGCAGAAGAATTTAATAAGTACTTTAGATCTGTCTTCACTAGGGAAGACACAAGCAATCTCCCAGATGTATGGATGGGCCAAGGACATAGGGTAACAGAGGAAATGAAACAGACTGGCATTAGGAAGGAAATGGTGATGAATAAACTGATGGGACTGAAGACTGACAAATCCCCAGGTCCAGATGGTCTGCATCCTAGGGTACTAAAGGAGGTGGCTCTGGAAATTGCGGATGCATTGGTAATCATTTTCCAATGTTCCTTAGATTCAGGATCAGTTCCTGAGGATTGGAGAATGGCTAATGTTATCCCACTTTTTAAGAAAGGAGGGAGGGAGAAAACAGAACTAAGGTGAACTCAGCCTAACATCAGTAGTGGGGAAGATGCTAGAGTCCATTACTAAAGATGAAATAGTGGCATATCTAGATAGCAGTGATAGGATTGGGCCGAGCCAGCATGGATTTACCAAGGGCAAATCATGCTTGACTAATCTATTGGAGCTTTTCGAGGATGTAACCAGGAAGTTAGACAAGGGAGATCCAGTGGATGTGGTGTACATCGATTTTCAGAAGGCATTTGATAAGGTCCCACATAGGAGATTGGTGGGTAAAATCAGAGCTCATCGCATTGGGGGGAAGATATTGACATGGATAGAAAACTGGTTGGCAGATAGAAAGCAAAGGGTAATGGTGAATGGGTGTTTCTCGGAATGGCAGGTGGTGACTAGTGGGGTGCCACAGGGCTCGGTATTAGGACCACAGCTGTACACTATTTACATCAACGATTTAGATGAAGGCATTGAGAATAACATCAGCAAGTTTGCTGATGATACTAAGCTGGGTGGCAGTGTGACATGTGATGAGGATGTTAGGAGAATTCAGGGTGACTTGGATAGGCTGAGTGAGTGGGCAGATACTTGGCAGATGACGTTTAATGTGAATAAGTGTGAGGTTATCCACTTTGGGAGTAAGAACAGGAAGGCAGATTATTATCTGAACGGTGTAGAGTTAGGTAAGGGAGAAATACAAAGAGATCTAGGAGTACTTGTTCATCAGTCACTGAAGGTGAATGAGCAAGTGCAGCAGGCAGTGAAGAAGGCTAATGGAATGTTGGCCTTTATTACAAAGGGAATTGAGTACAAGAGCAAGGATATTCTTTTGCATTTGTACAGGGCCCTGGTGAGACCACACCTGGAGTATTGTGTACAGTTTTGGTCTCCAGGGTTAAGGAAGGACATCCTGGCTATAGAGGAAGTGCAGCGTAGATTCACGAGGTTAATTCCTGGGATGTCCGGATTGTCTTACACAGAGAGGTTAGAAAGACTGGGCTTGTACACGCTGGAATTAAGGAGATTGAGAGGGGATCTGATTGCAACATATAAGATTATTAAGGGATTGGACAAGATAGAGGCAGGAAATATGTTCCAGATGCTGGGAGAGTCCAGTACCAGAGGGCATGGTTTGAGAATAAGGGGTAGGTCATTTAGGACAGAGTTAAGGAAAAACTTCTTCTCCCAGCGAGTTGTGGGGGTCTGGAATGCACTGCCTCGGAAGGCAGTGGAGGCCAATTCTCTGGATGCTTTCAAGGAGCTAGATAGGTATCTTGTGGATAGGGGAATCAAGGGAGATGGGGACAAGGCAGGAACCGGGTATTGATAGTAGATGATCAGCCATGATCTCAGAATAGCTGTGCAGGCTCAAAGGGCTGAATGGTCTACTTCTGCACCTATTGTCTATTATAAATAGGTTGATCTAATTCTGTATGCTGCAGTTTTGGAAGAGATCTGTTGTTGTGGAAAAGGTGCAGAAAATAGTTACTTGAATGTTACTAGGTATGATGGACTGAAGGAGAAAGCCTGGAGAAAATGGTATTGTTCTCTTTTGAGCAAGGTCAAGGAGATGTGATTGAGACCCAGACAGAGAAAATGCTTTCAGTGACAGAAACATCGGGCACCTGGGGATATAGATTTGTTGATCTGATAAAAGTACCAAAGGCTATAAATTTTAAGTGATTAGTTTTGAGAATGCATTGCCTAACCGTAACACAGTCATAGATTTCAGAAAGAAATTGTGTCAGGCATTGATTGAAATGAGAAAAATATCCAGATTTACAGTGCAGTGTGAAAGGCTGTATTCTTGAGGAGAACTGGCATTGTTTTAAAGAGTTGATTCCTTCTGTGCTGGTAACTATGCTAAGATGGTAACTATGTTATTCAAAGGTTGAATAGGGTTAGGACTTTATTCCCTGGAGTGTAGGAGAATGAGGGGTGATTTGATAGAAGTGTATAAAATTATGATGGGTATAGATAGAGTGAATGCAAGCAGGCTTTTTCCAGAGGCCAGGGGAGAAAAAAACAGAGGTCATGGGTTAAGGGTGGAGGGGGAAAAGTTTAAAGGGAACATTGGGGGGGGACTTCTTCACGCAGAGAGTGGTGGGAGTGTGGAATGAGCTGCCAGATGAAATAGTGAATGCGGGTTCACTTTTGACATTTAAGAAAAACTTGGATAGGTATGGATGAGAGGGGTTTGGAGGGATATGGCTCAGGTGCAGGTCAGTGGGATTAGGCAGAAAAATAGTTCGGCACAGCCAAAAGGCCTGTTTCTGTGCTGTAATGTTCTATGGTTCTATTTTTTTCATAAGAAAAGGAATCAAATGTGCCTCTAAATTGTGTGTTTTAGTCTGATTCCCATCAACCCAATTTGATAACTAAAAAGTCAATATTGCAAATATTTGAGGATCATAAAAAAATTACACATTTCCGGTAAATTGGTTTGAAGCTAGTAATAGGCATGTCAGAGATTACTTGACCTTTTCAGCAAAACAAGCCTTCCATGAAAGGAAATCACATTTAACAGTAATTAATGTCATTTCAAAGCTAGAAACTGAAATGTGGTGTCCAATTTAGATTTCATCTGATTACAAGCAAAGGAATAAACCAAATAGGAAAGAAAACATAAGGTGGTAGAAAATATTAAAGATGTGTGCTTATATACTTGATCACTACCAAGGTAAACAGAAAAATGTGTACCATTGACTACCATGTCAGCAGAAAGTCACAGACAACTAGATCTTATTAATTACATGGTTTCAGAGTTTAAAACATGTAATTATCAAAACCTATCATGAAATAGGCAGTTATTGGTACATCCAAACAACACATCTCCAATTTTTTTTACAAGAGTCTTGTGGAACTTTGTGAGATAGTAGTAGTTACGGTTTAATACATGGTTACTAGTATTTATTCCTTGACAATTGTTTTGCTCGTCTTTTTGATTCAAATTCATGTCATCATGACAATAGTAAAACAAGAACAGAATGAGAAATACTTTTGAAATTTCAGCTTGCAAGCCTCAAAGTTATAATCCTCTAGTACACATCTTGACAATTTGTCATATCTCTTTGTACTGATGCAGATGAGATAATATAAATGAAATGTAATAGGGCTTTTGAAAAGACCTTGATTTAAAAAGCATATTATTTTCACCAGCTATATGATGCAAAGAATTGTTTAAATAATTTGTACAATAAGCACATGACAATATAGCAGCAAGAATACAAAGTGTAAAAATGTATTCTCATTGGCAGGATTAATGCTGAATTTGTTGTATGTTCTAATATAGTGGGATCTTGGTATACCAGACACAGGAAATTAACATGCAGGTAAACAATCAATTTAGAAGGAAATGTTTTGCTGTTGCTATGTCAGGAAATTGGAGTTCAAAATACCTTGCATTATTTGTTTACTGTACCCCATGTTTGAGCTCTTTCTCAACATGAATGGCACAAAGGAAAAGGCGCTTCCTAGTCATTTTCAGTTGCTTACAATTACTCCCACACCATAATTGGAATCATTATAAACGAACTTTAGTGTAAGATTGACATAATAAAGCACCAGATTCAGAAGATTGTGCACCTTCCACTGTTTTTTTTTCTCTTCAGAAATTGAAATAGCAACTAAATCCATTGTGAAGTCTTGCAGAATGCTGGCCATTGACCAGGAAAGATTGAAGTTCAGCTTTTCTAGCCTTGACAATGGACAGTTAATATCAATTAGGGACCCATAGTAATGTAGTGGGTAGGACAACACTATTACAACTCTGGGTGTCAGAAGTGTTATGTTTTTCGACTTCAAAGCATTAAACTAATTCAAAGGAAGACACAGGAATTGGGGAATGAAGGTCTAACTTTGTGTTTACTTTAAGCGAGGCACGCACGTATCATGTGGTATGCAATTCACATACTTCTATGTACAACTTGTAATGAATTATTAAAATCAGAGTTTAATTCTGGCACTGTCTATACGGAGTTTGTACATTCTCCCCATGACTACGTCGGTTTCCTCCAAGTCCAAAATATACCAGGTCATTGTAAATTGCCCTGTGATTACGCTAGTGTTAAATTAGGTAGGTTACTGAATGGGGAGGGCTCGATGGGCTATAAAGGCCAGCAAACTGTCTTAAAAGGGTTAAAATGATGAGTCTACAATGATGCATAAATCAGCACACACAAAATGCTGAGCAACGCAGGCAGCATCTATGGAAGTGAATAAATTGGCAATATTTTGGGCTGAGGGCCCTTAATTAGGACTGATGCTCCCTGCACCAATGCTTCATTTACTCATACAACAATCTTTTGGCCTCAACTTCCAAAAGAACACAGTATTGCTCCAATGCAAAGAGTAGGTGCTGGATTCTTTGTCGTGCCTGGTGGTGTCTGTTCCTTTACAGATATGCATGGTTCAACCAAAACATTCCTATGTCTCAGCCATAATTTGGGCTTCTTGCTGGAGCCTTCTGGGTCAAATCAATCCATATCAAGTTCAACACCTGCTCTAAGATTTTCACTAATGAGTTCACAACTTGGCAATAGCAGGTTCTTTCATCAAAATTACATTTTAATGGAAGGAATTAAATAAACACAATATCCATCTAACAGATAAGCAAAACCAGAATTTTTATCATTCATTTAACATCTATAAATGTATTACATTTGATATCCTCTGGTATTATTGGGCAGGATAAAATTTCAAAATTGTCATGAACCACATACTCTGCTCAGATTCTATACAAGATAACTGTTTGAGAAGTTCCGTACTTTCTGGTAAAATGTGGTGACAACACACACAACCAGTATCTGGCTATTTCATCGCAATTATGCGATGTATCAGTGTGCAAATTGACATCTGTTCAAAAGCACTTTGGTTCAGTATTCCATTGGCTGAAAAATATTTGAGAATTCTGAAGTTCTGTAAAGACAGTTTTTAATTGGAAGCTCTCTTCTTGTGGGTAAGAATAAACACACCACCACAAAGATGTGTGTCTATACTGATAGAAAATAACATTGCTATCATCTGTCCTATGCTAGGAATACAAAACAATTAACAGCTATATTCAAAGGAGAGCAAAAGAGTTCTTTACATACATTTATTACGGTGTCCCCTGTTCATATTTATTCCATAATTAATGCCAGTAATAAAAAAACCCTGACAATTTATCTGATTATGTTAGACATATGACAATGCATAAACTCAGCTGTATATATTACACTGAAGTAGTGTATGTACACTTCAGATGTACCTCATATGTTGTATGAAATTTGGTGAACCTCCCAAGTGCTATACATGTCCTAGTGCATTTGGGAAGCTTGCAACAGGTCTAACAAACACTACAGAAGTTACTGGTATTGCTGCAATTCCTAAGACCTCTCATTTCAACAATGTATGGCCTCCAAACTGATTCTTCTATTATTATGATCTAATATAATAGATTTAGTAAATCTTCAGTTTACTAAATACACGGTCCTGTAAGGTACATTGTAAGCTATTTTAAACCAGAACATTTATGAATCCTTGAACAGTATCAGTGAATTATAATAATCAGTTGATCTTCCTCTCTGAATTAATGAGCAACACAAGCAGTTAATTCCTGCTTATAAGTAACTAGACAGCTTAATTTAGATTTTTTTCCCAAATGATTAATAGTTTGATCTTAAAAAAATCTACTCAAATATATTAATGCTGGAATTTAATTTTAAACTATGCTCTTCTGAGAATATAAACAAAGAAACACATTGAAAATTAGAACAGCTATTTGCCAAGAACTAAAAAGACTCTTGATATCTAATCTCAGGTCCCATCTATGCTTCTTTGCATTTAGGTTACACTAAGAACTCTACTCCGACCTCTGAGATCTCTGATCATCTCCCTAGGATGGCAGTTATATCAGAACATACAATAAACACTGTCAACCTGGGGTAGATGCAGAGGGCAACTTCAATGTTCCATTCTTAAACTTACTGCTTAGGCATTTTAATAATTTGGGCCACAAAACCAACTAAAACAATGAGACAAAAGTAGCTTTCATTATCATGTAACGTGAAGCATAGCTACAACAGTTTTCCAGGATATATTTTTTATCACTAATTTTTATTGCAACACCATCAAATTACATTCAATACAACCAGCTGCCGATTACATTTTGACTGTTTAACCCAGCCACCCACCTCTCTTCCCCCCACCAACCAACTGAATAGTAGTGCATACACAGACAGAGCATTCCTATTTTAACAGAAGATCTTTTAAGTTAGATATCAAATTTGTCCACATTAAGATTGTGTTTGGTCAAGTCTTCCAGTATATTGATAATTACATTCAATTCAGTAAAAAATTAAGTTAAAAACTGAAACTTGGCATTATGCAAATATGTTATCAGTCAATGAAATGTTAAACACCACAGCAACTGCTGAGGAATTTTGTTTCGGCCTCAAATTTAAACTCATGGTTTAAAGTCTGTGGTCAGTGCTGAAGTAAAAATAAGAAAGCAAACACTAAAGATCCAGCATTTTCTATTGGGTGAAAAAACTCCCCTTTTCTGAGGATGTCGACCATTAGCTCAAATGTGATTGCAGATGCCCGGCAGCTTTAATATTATCATATCATCCAATCCCACCCCTGTATCCTTTTAAAATAACAAACATCAACATCATTAATTATAAATAAGAATTTCCTAAGTCTTAGTGAATTCTCCATTTTCTCAGTTCTGTTTCACAAAATTTTCATCTCTATCATGCACTCTACTCTTCCCATTCTAACAATCATGACAGAGCTTCTAAATATGATAAACCCACTCACTTAAACCATTTTCCCTTTGGGCTTAAAGACCATGCCTTGCTACATTACTCCTGATTTTCCAAAGTCTCGTTAAAATGTACCTTAAACCACCTTTCCCCAATATTTACATGCTGATTTATGCATCAACTGTAATCTCTTCTCAACATTAAGTCTGCATTCAACACTGCATACAAAATAAGAAAAATATACTGGAAATTACTTGAAACAGGATAACAGACTGAACCAAATTTTTCTAACATTTTTTTCTGATCTTATTTTGCATCCACTAGTCACATTATATACACTTACTGGAAAGGCAAACTGAAGAAGTTTATTTTTAAACTGCAAACCAAATTATTGTAGTTTTCACTCATGATTCACAGTATTTTATTACATTCCAACTGATAGAACGATTTTAAAATACCAAATAATTAAGGATAAGACTGAAAAAAATTAAAAGGCCTTGAAAATCTTGTCAAAATATTTAAAAACCAAATAGACAGACATTTTCTACATAAACTACTCCCTGGGTGGGTCAACTGCTTATCGCACAAAAGGAATAAAACTCTTTACGTAAATGAAGTTTCTATTATCATCCATGGTGGTATAATTATAACCATCTTTTGACATATAGAGTGCCTATAAAAAGCATTCATACTCCTTGGAAGTTTTCATGTTTTATTGTTTTTCAACATTGAATCACAGCGGATTTAATTTGGCTATTTTGACACTGATCAATAGAAAAGACTCTTTCGTGTCAAAGTGAAAACACATTTTAACAAATCGGTCTAAATTTATTACAGTTATGAAACACAAAATAATTGATTGCATTATTACCCCTTTCATGTCAAATATTTAGTAGATGTACTTTTAGCAGCAAATACAGTCTTCAGTCTGTGTGGATAGGTCTCCATCTGCTTTGCATGTCTGGACACTGCAATTTTTTCCCATTCTTCTTTACAAAGCTGCTCAAGCTGTCAGATTGCATGGGGATCATGAGTGAGCAACCCTTTTCAAGTCCAGCAACAAATTCTCATTTGGATTGTGGTCTGGATTCTGACTTGGCCATTCCAGGACATTAACTTTGTTGTTTTAAGTCGCTCCTGTGTAGCTTTTGCGTTATACTTGGGTCATTGTCTTGCTGGAAAGCAAATCTTCTCCTAAGTCCCAGCTCTCTTGCAGTCTGCATTAGATATTCCTCCTCCAGGATTTCTCTGTATTTTGCTTCATTCATTTTTCCCTCCACCTTCACAAGGCTTTCAGGGCCTGCTACAGTGAAGCATCTGCATAGCATGATGCAGCCACCACCAAGTGTGTTTTTGATGATGTGCGGAGTTTGGCTTATGCCAAACATAGCGTTTAGTTTGATGACCAAAAAGCTCAATTTTGGTATCATCAAACCATAGAACCTTCTTCCAGCTGACTTCAGAGTCTCCCACATGCCTTCTGGCAAACCGAGATATCATTTGAGTTTTTATCAACGGTGGCTTTCACTTTGCCACTCTTCCATAAAGCTGCAACTGGTGAAGCACCAGGCAACATTTGATGTGCAGTGTCTCCCATCTCAGCCACTGAAGCCTGTAACTCCTCCAGAGTTGACATAGCTTTCTTGGTGGCCTCCCTCACTAGTCTCCTTCTTGCACAGTCACTCAGTTTTTGAGGACAGCCTGCTCTAGGTAGATTTACACTGCGTCATATTCTTTCTATTTCTTGATGACTGACTTAACTGTGCTCCAAGGGATATTCAGTGACTTTGAAATTTCCTGACTTGTGCTTTTCAATAATCTTTTTGCTGAGTTGCTTGCTCTTTTGTCTTCATGGTGTAGATTTTGCCAGGATACTGACTCACCAGGAGTTGGACCCTCCAGATAAAGGTCTATTTTTACTACAATCTTGACTGCACACAGGTCTCCAAAACCAGATCGCCATTTAACTAATCATGTGACTTCTAAAACCAATTGGCTACACCAGTGATGATTTGGTGTGTTATATTAAAGCAAATAAATACTTATGCAATCAATTATTTTATGTTTTATATTTGTAATTAATTTAGATCACTTTGTAGATCTGTTTTCACTATGACATGAGTCTTTTCTGTTGATCAGTGTCAAAAAAAGCCAAATTAAATCCACTGTGATTCAATATTGTTAAACAATAAACATGAAAACTTCCAAGCTATGGGAGCGGGGGGGGGGGGGGGGGGGGGCGGGGGGGAGAAGGCGTAGTGAATACTTTTTATAGGCACTGTGTATTAATTAAAAATGACAGAGAAGTACATCTGGCATGAATTAATCTCCATCAGGGAAGAGCAGAACATGCCTGAAAAATCAGTTAGGCAGTATTTTGAAAAACAAAGGAGAATCTGCAGATGCTGGAAGTCCAAGCAACGCACACAAAATGCAGGAGTTTCTCCAGGATTTTATGTGTGATGTAGTATTTTTGACAAATTTCAAGAAAGGAAATCAAGTCCTTCAAGTCATCACTTCAAGGATTCTAGCTGTCAAAGAGAAAGTCATTACAGAGTTTTCCTTAATTAACTCTCTATATTTCTAATTGGTTGATGGCAATGTGGATCCTGCCTGTCAAGAGGCACCCTGAGTGTGTTTGTCACATTTAACAAATCCTAGAGGGAAATAGCAAAGATGATACCTAATGCAAAACAAATAAAAGTGTAATTTGAAATCTGAAACAAAAGCAAACAGATGCTTCAAGAACCCAGTTAGTCTCATTGAAAAGAGAATTCCAGATAATATTTCAAGTTGAAGACACTTCATCACATGAATGATCTTCAATTAATGAAATTTACTGGTTTTTCATCTATAATTGCTGCTTGATGAACCTATCTTTTCTGACCTAACAAACACCTCCAACTCCATCAAGCAATTAGAAATATAGAAAATCCTTTTTGAATATACCTACCCTCATAAATCCATGATCATTCTTCACTTACAATCTTAGTCAACAGACATAATCCAGGGCAGCATGAAACTAGGTATTTAACAATGCTACCACTGTAATCTCCCTCACCTGGAAAGATACCCTAGCAGGGATGACAGTGGAACAACAATGGCAGGTATTTCTGGGAATAATACAAGGTGCAGGATCAGTTCATTCCAAAGAGGAAGAAAGATTCTAAGGGGAGTAAGGGGCGACTGTGGATGACAAGAGAAGTCAAGGACAGTATAAAAATAAAAGAGAAGTATAACATAGTAAAGATGAGTGGGAAGCTAGAGGATTGGGAAACTTTTAAAGAGCAACAAGAGATAACTAAAAAGGCAATACGGGGAGAAAAGATGAGTTACGAAGGTAAACTAGCCAAGAATATAAAGGAGGATAGTAAAAGCTTCTTTAGGTATGTGAAGAGGAAAACATTAGTTAAGACCAAAGTTGGGCCCTTGAAGACAGAAACGGGTGAATTTATTATGGAGAACAAGGAAATGGCAGATGAGTCGAACAGGTACTTTGGATCTGTCTTCACTAGGGAAGACACAAACAATCTCCCAAATGTAATCGTGGCCAGAAGACCTAGGGTAATGGAGGAACTGAAGGAAATTCACATTAGGCAGAAAATGGGTGTTGGGTAGACTGATGGGACTGAAGGCTGATAAATCCCCAGGGCCTGATGGTCTGCATCCCAGTATACTTAAGGAGGTGGCTCCAGAAATCGTGGATGTATTGGTAATCATTTTCCAATGTTCTATAGATTCAGGATCAGTTCCTGTGGATTGGAGGGTAGCTAATGTTATCCTACTTTTTAAGAAAGGAGGGAGAGAGAAAACAGGGAAAACAGGGACCAGTTAGCCTGACATCAGTGGTGGGGAAGATGCTGGAGTCAATTATAAAAGATGAAATAGTGGCACATTTGGATAGCAGTAACAGGATCGGTCTGAGCATGGATTTACGAAGGGGAAATCATGCTTGACTAATCTTCTGGAATTTTTTGAGGATGTAACTATGAAAATGGACAAGGGAGAGTCAGTGGATGAAGTGTACCTGGACTTTCAGAAAGCCTTTGATAAGGTCCCACATAGGAGATTAGTGGGCAAAATTAGAGCACATGGTATTGGGGGTAGGGTACTGACATGGGTAAAAAATTGGTTGGCAGACAGGAAACAAAGAGTAGGGATTAACGGGTCCCTTTCAGAATGGCAGGCAGTGACTAGTGGGGTACTGCAAGGCTCGGTGCTGGGATCGCAGCTATTTACAATATACACTAATGATTTAGATGAAGGGATTAAAAGTAACATTAGCAAATTTGCAGATGACACAAATTTGGGTGGCAGTGTGAAATGTGAGGAGGATGCTATGAGAATGCAGGGTGACTTGGACAAGTTGGGTGAGTGGGCAGATGCATGGCAGATGCAGTTTAATGTGGATAAATGTGAGGTTATCCACTTTGGCAAGAACAGGAAAGCACATTATTATCTGAATGGTGTCAAGTTAGGAAAAGGGGAAGTACAACAAGATCTAGGTGTCCTTGTTCATCAGTCACTGAAAGTAAGCATGCAGATATAGCAGGCCAATAAGAAAGCTAATGGCATATTGGCTTTGATAACAAGGGAAGTTGAGTATAGGAGCAAAGAGGTCCTTCTGCAGTTGTACAGGGCCCTGGCGAGACCACACCTGGAGTATTGTGTGCAGTTTTGGTCTCCAAATTTGAGGAAGGACATTCTTGCTATTGAGGGAGTGCAGCATAGGTTCACGAGGTTAATTCCTGGAATGCCGGGACTGTCATATATTGAAAGATTGGAGCGACTGGGCTTGTATACACTGGAATTTAGAAGGATGAGGGGGATCTGATTGAAACATATAAGATTATTAAGGGATTGGACACGCCAGAGGCAGGAAACATGTTCCTGATGTTGGGGGAGTCCAGAACCAGAGGCCACAGTTTAGGAATAAGGGATAGGCCAGAAGGCAGTGGAGGCTAATTCTCTGGATGCTTTCAAGAAAGAGTTAGAGCTCTTAAAGATAGCGGAGTCAAGGGATATGGGGAGAAGGCAGGAATGAGGTACTGATTGTGGATGATCAGACATGATCACAGTGAATGGTGGTGCAGGCTCGAAGGACCAAATGGCCTACTCCTGCACCTATTGTCTATTGTCACCTCCACCGTATTTCTAGATGGAGTGGAGTTAATCTACAAGACAAACAGGAAATTATTTAACATTCCTCATCTTTGTCCCAGCATAAAAATTACATCAATGTCTGTCAGTGAGTTAATATAAGAAATACTCCCACTACTTTACTTTATTGTCACCAAACAATTGATACTAGAGCGTACAATCATCACAGCGATATTTGATTCTGCGCTTCGCGCTCCCTTAAGTACAAATCGAAGTAAATATAATCAAAATTTAAATTATAAATCATAATTATAAAATAGAAAAGGGGAAGTAAGGTAGTGCAAGTTAGGTTTGGATATTTGGAAGGTATGGCCCAGATCGGGGTCAGAATCCGTTCAGCAATCTTATCACAGTTGGAAAGAAGCTGTTCCCAAATTTGGCCGTACGAATCTTAAAGCTCCTGAACCTTTTCCCGGAGGGAAGAGGGACAAAAAGTGTGTTGGCTGGGTGGGTCGTGTCCTTGATTAACTTGGCAGGACTGCTCCGACAGTGTGCGGTGTAAAGTGAGTCCAAGGATGGAAGATTGGTTTGTGTGATATGCTGGGCTATGTTCACAATCTTCTGCAGCTTCTTCCGGTCCTGGACAGGACAACTTCCATACCAGGTTGTGATGCACCCTAGAAGAATGCTTTCTACGGTGCATCTATAAAAATTAGTGAGGGTTTTAGGGGACAGGCCAAATTTCTTCAGCTTTCTCAGGAAGTAAAGGCACTGGTGTGCCTTCTTGGCAGTGGACTCTGCTTGGTTAGACCAAGTCAGGTCATTTGTGATATTCACCTCAAGGAACTTAAAGCTTTTGAGCTGTTCCACCTGCGCACCACCGATGTAGATGGGGTCGTGCGGTCTGCTACTCCTTCTGAAGTCAACAACCAATTCCTTCATCTTGCTGACGTTGAGGGATAGGTTACTGTCTTGGCACCATGCCACCAGGTTCTTAATTTCCTCTCTGTACTCAGACTCATTATTACCCAAGATACAGCCTACAATTGTGGTGTCATCAGCAAACTTATATATTGAGTTTGATGGAAACTTGGCTACACAATCATGGGTGTACATTGAGTACAGCAGGGGGCTGAGTACACAGCCTTGTGGGGCACCGGTGCTCAGAGTGATTGTAGAGGAGAGCTTGTCCCCTATTTTTGCAGCCTGGGTCCTGTCTGTGAGGAAGTTGAAGATCCAGCTGCAGATCTGAGTGCTAAGACAAGCAAGGCATTTGCCCCCCCCCCCCCCCACTGCTCCATCACATTATAGCTGATTTATAATCTTGTACCAGTAAGCTACACTATTCTGGTATTCCTTGATTTTCTGCTATCTAAAATATCTGCCATGAATGTACTCAGTGACTGATCCTTCAATGCCTTCTAGGTTAAAGAATTTCAAAGGTTCACCACCGTCTGGATGGAGAATTGTTTCCCCCAATTCTGTCATGAATGTCCAGTTCCTTATTACAAGGGTGTGACTACTATTTCTTGACATCTATCTATAGGAAACATCAATCTCACCAAGCCCCTTAATAAGTTCAAAGTGAATTTATTATCAAAGTACATATATGTCACCATGTACAGCCCTGAGATTCATTTTCATTTTCTTGTCGGTATACTCAATAAATCTGTAATAAAATAATAACTGTAACAGAATCAATGAAAGACCACTTGGGCATTCAATGAGTGTACAAAAGACAACAAACTGCAAATACAAAAAGAAAGAAATAATATAATAATAAATAAGCTATAAATATTGAGAACATGAGATAAAGAAAGTGAGTCCATAGGTTATGGGAACATTTCAATATTGGGGCAAGAGAAAGTGAGTGAAGTTATCCCCTTTGATTCAAGAGCCTGATTGGTTGTAAGTGTTCTTGAGCCTTGTGGTATTGAGTTCTGAGGCTCCTTTACCTTCTGATGGCATTGGTGAGAAGAGAGCATGGCCTGGGTGGTGGGGGTCTCTGTTGATGGATGCTACTTTCCTGCAATGTTTCATGCTCAATGGTGGGGAAGGCCTTATCCATGATGGACTGGGCCATATCCACTACCTTTTGTAGTAGTTTCTGTTGAAGGGCATTGGCAATCTGGACCGATTGGAGTCTGCAAGTAAGGAGATCGAGGATCCAATTGCACAAGGAGGTATTGAGGCCAAGGTCTTGGAGTTTAATTATTAGTTTTGAGGGAATGATGGTATTGAATACTGAGCTGTAATCAATAAAGAGTACCCTGATGTATGCATCTTTGCTGTTAGATGTTCCAAGGTTGAGTGAAGAGCCACTGAGATGGCATTCTGCTGTGGCCTTGTTGCTCTAGTAGGCAAGTTGGAGCATATCCAAGTTGTTTCTCAGGCAGGAGTTGATATATTTCCTCACCAACCTCTCAAAACACTTCATCACTGTGGGTCTAAGTGTTACTGAACGATAGTCATTGATGCAGGTTACCACATTCTTCTTAGGCACTGGTATAATTGAAGCCTCTTGAAGCAGGTGGGTACCTCAGACTGCTGAAGTGAGAGGTTAAAAATGTAAATTTTAATGAAATCACCTCTCATTCTTCTAAACAAGAGAATTCAGCCCTGGTCTGCTATATCTCCTCATGATACAAATGGCCCATCAAAGAAATCAATGCAGCACTCTGTCTATCCAAGTAAATCCTTCCCTGTCAAATACCATCTTGCCCACATGTGGTAGTCAGCTGATACTGCATAGGACTCCACAACCATCTCAGAACACACAAATAGAGCGGAAAACAGTCATTCTCAGCCTGCAAACTTCAGGAATGTCACATGAATACAAAATCCCGAAACTAGTATCAAACAACTCTGCCAATTTAACAGTAATGCTCCACCAGAAAACTCCAATAGTGCACTAAAGTCAAAGGAGATTGTTGAGATTCCTCAATGCTTGGGAATATTCCTTAAAACTGCTCACATATCTAATGTCAGTTTAGACTTTAATAAGGCAACAAACACAGGAGCAGAATTAGGCCATTCGATTCATCATTTGATCACGCTGATTCATTTTCCATTTCAATATCATTCTTGTGGTTTTCTCTTCATAATCTTTTAACATCCCTACAAATCAAGAACTTAACAACCTCTGCTTTAAATACATTCAATGACTTGACCTCCACAGTCGAACATGGCAATGAATTCCACAGATTCGCCACCCTCTAACTTATAGAAATACCTCCTTGTCTATGTTGTAAAGGGATGTCCTTCTATCCTGAGGCTATTCCTTTGGGCCCTAGACTTCCCCATGATTGGAAGCATCTAATGATCCATGTCCAATATTCAGTAGGTTTCAATGAGATGTCCCCTCATTCTTCTAAGCTCCAGAGTACAGGCCCAGAGCCATTATACATTAACCCATTCATTCCAGGGATCATTCTCATAAACCTCCTCTGAACATTCTCCATTGCCTGCACATTCTTTCTTTGATAAGCGGACAAAATTGCACAATACTCCATGTGCGGTCTGGTCAAGTTGTTATAAATTCTTAGAATTACATTCTTTTATATTTTAACCCTCTGGAAACGAATGCTAACAGTATATTTGCCTTCTGCAGACTTCCTGATTCATCATCATTACTGCCCCTCCGCCTATCTTGGTATCATGCGTAAACTTGGCCACAAAGGCATCATTTCTGTCATCCATATCATTAACATATAATGTGAAAATTAGTGGACCCAACACTGACCCCTGCGGAATACCACTAGTCATTAGATGCCAACCAGAAAAGGCCCCCTTGATGCCCGTGCTTTGCCTTCTGCCTGTCAATAATCTTCTGTCCATGCTAGTATCTTTCCTGCAATGCCATAGGCTCTTATCCTGTTTAGCTGCCTCATGTGCAGCATGTTGTCAAATACCTTCTGAAAATCCCAATATAGTACATAACAACCACTGACTCTCCTTCGTCAGTCCTGCCCTTTATTTCCTCAAATAATTTCAACAGCTTTATCAGGCAAGATCTCTCCAAAACCTCATCCTTCATAATGGACTCTTAACATTTTGTCAAGCACTGAAGTCAGGCTAACTGGCTTGTAGTTTCCTGTCTTTTGCCTCCCTCCCTTCCTTAAAAAGTGGAGACACCTTTATAATTTTCCAGTCCTCTGGAACCATTCTAGAATCTAGTGATTCTTGAATGATCATTACTAATGTCTTCAATATCTCTTCAGATACCCTTTTCAAAACTCTGGTGTGTAGTCCATCTGGGCCATGTAACTTACCTACCTTCATACCTCTCAGCTTCTCCTTAGTAATGGTGTCTACACACAATTGCGCACCCTAACATTCTCAAATTTCTAGCGTGCTTCTGGTGCTTGTTATTGATTTAGTGATATAGCATGGAGCAGTCCTTCTGGACCTTCAAGTAACACTGCTCAGAAACCCCACAAACCCGATAAATCCTAATCTAATCATGGGACTATTTACAACAACCATTTAACTTACCTGGTATGTCACTGGAGCATGGGAGAAATTAGAACAGTGCACAGACTCCATGGGGAGGACGTGAACAGACTTCTTACAGAACAGTGCCAGAATACCCCAAGCTGTAATAGCATTGCACTAAACACTACACTACCATGTGTTCACAATGAATACTATTGCAAAATATGAATTCAGTTCATCTGCCATTTTTTGTCCCCCACTACTACCTCTCCAGCATCATTTTCCAGTAGTGCAATGTCCATTCTTGTCTCTCATTTACTCGTTATATATCTGAAAAATAACTTTTGGTATCTCCCTTTATATTATTGGCTAGCTTACCTTTATATTTCATAGGGTTATAGAACACCACAGCACAGAAACAGATGCTTCAGCCCATCTAGTCTGTGTCAAACTATTAACCTGCTTAGTCCCATTGACCTGCACCAATACCATTCCCCTCCCATCCATGTACCTATCCAAATTTCTCATACCTGTTGAAATAAAACCTGCATCTACCACGTGCACTGGCACAGACACAAGAAAATCTGCAGATACTGGAAATCTAAGCAACAGACATAAAGTGCTGGAAGAACTCATCAAGCCAGGCAGCATCTATAGAAAAGAGTAAATAGCAACGTTTCAGGCCAAGGCCCTTCCTCAGGCCTTGCACACTTTCACCACCCTCATGCTCCCCTTAAATATTTCACCTGTCACCCTTAACCCATGACCTTTAATTCTAGTCTCACTCAACTCAGTGGAAACATGCTGTTTGCATTTACCCCTTCTGATTTTGTATACCTCTTAAAACTCCCATCATTCTTCTATGCTCTATGGAATTAAGTCCTAACCTATTCAACCTTTCCCTATAACGCAGGTCAAGTCTTGGCAACATTTGTTGAAATTTTGTTGAACTCTTTCAATCTTATTGACATCTTTACCATAGGTACGTGACCAAGACTGCACACAACACTCTAAATTAAGACTCACCAACGTCTTGTACAACTTCAGCATAACATGTCAAAGTCTGTACACAATACTTTGATTTACAAAGACCAATCTGCCAAAGGCATTCTTTGGGATCCTATGTACCTGTAATGGCACTTCCAAGAAATTATGGATCTGTTCTACTGCACTCTTCAGTATCCTATTGCTCACTGTGTTAAGTCCTACCCTGGTTTGTCCTCCCAAAGTGCAATACCTCACACTTGTCTGTATTAGATCCTACCATCCATTTTTCAGCCCATTTTTCCTCCTGGTTTGGATTCCACTGCAAGCTTTGATAGCCTTCCAAGTCATACCGCACCCCCCCCCCCCCATTTTGGTGTCATACACAAATTTGCTGATCCAGTTTACCACAAAATCATCCAGATCATTGATATGGATGACAAACAACAACAGACAGCACCAATCCCCAAGGCATACCACTAGTTACAAGGCTCCAGTAAGAGAGACAACCATCTACTACCACTCTCCTACAAAGCCAATGTCCAATCCAATTTATTACCTCATTTTGAATGCCAAGCGTCTGACCTTCTTGACCAACCTCTTATGCGGGACCTTCTCAAAGGCCTTGTTAAAGCCCATGTAGACAACATCCACTGCCTTTCCTTCATTACCTTTCCTTTTAACGTCCTCAAAAAAACTCTCTAAGATTGGTTAGATTTGACCTACCATGCACAAAGCCATATTGACTATCTCTAATCAGTATATGTCGATCCAAATACTTGTACATCTGGTCTCTTTGAATACTGTTCAATAATTTACCCATTGCTGATGTTAGGCTCACCAGCCTATAATACCCTGGCTTATTCTTACATATTTTTTTTAAACACCAGAACATCATCAGCTATCCTCCAATCCTTTAGCACCTGACCCGTGGATAAGGATGTTTTAAATATCTCTGCTAGGGCCCTTCACGGTCCAAGGGAACTTCTTGTCAGGCCTTGGGGAGTTATTCATCTTAATTTGCTTCAAGACAGTGAACAGCTCTTCCTCTGTAATCTGTGTATAATCCATGGCCTCATGCTGCTTTGCCTCATTTCTTGACTAATCTTCCTTCAACCATGACACTTGTGATGCACACAATGTCATAACTGCCAATTTCTAACTGTGCGGGGTATTTCAGAAATAATGGAAGAGCAAAATAGATTTCACAATTCACAAGTCTGGGTCAGGGCTTTGCCGGCTGAAGCCAGAGGAATTTTTTAAAACAGGTATCCCAATCATATAGTTCAGTTACATTGTTCTAAACTCTGCCATTGCTCAGAAATTTGCTGCTTGGCCCTGGAATAAAGTGTCTGTAAGATCAATCCACTAGAGTCAGCAATTGCAACTCAAGGAAATGTGTAAGTGGAGGGGATGGAGGAAGGACAGCAGCAAGTTTGTGTTCCGGGCCACACTATGGAAAATCCAGGCCACAAAAAGAAATTTAATGAGATTTACACAAAGACTGATACTACTCTTGTCTAATTTGATCTTCAACATACATCATTCTAGAGTAACATTTCTCGTTTAGAAAACAAGATAGAGTTTGCATTACTCATCAAATAAGGAAGATAATCAGTTGGGATTCACAACATACCTGCCAGCAAATATACCCATAATTGCTTACATCTCATGGAGGCTGTATTGCTGACTTCCTCCAAGCAAATCACCAGTTGTAAGATTTCCATGCTTTACGGTATTCAACAAAGAAGTCTGAACTTCTGCCCATCTCTCAGCTCTCAGAGTGATAAAGCTATCTCCTGAGTATACACCAACATAACATAACTCTTGCAGTAAACCTATTATAATTAAAGGGTAAACTACCTGCCGGAGAAATTTTTAATTTGATTTAAATAAGTTTTAATTTTTTTGGAGAAGTGTGTTTTATCCTTTACAAATAAAGGAATTAAATTAATGTTCGTGAATACCTAAGGTATTTAGAAAATCAATTTAAATAGCAGATTTTACAGTGTCTTCATTAGGAGTTTGAAGTCATTTGGTATGTCACCAAACACTCTTAACAAATGTACCATGGCAACCATGGTATGGCAATCTAATGTACAAGATTGAAACAGACTGCAGAGGATTGTAGACTGAGCCAGCTCCAGCATGACACAACCCTCCCCACCAAAGACATATTAAGACGGTGCCTCAAGAAGGCAGTATAAATCATTAAGTAACCTCACCATACAGGATGCACCCTTTTCTCATTACAACTATCAAGGAGGAAGTACAGGAGTCTGAAGATACACATTCAACATTTTAGGAATAGCTTCTTCCCTGCTATCAGATTTCTGAACGGTCCATGAACTCATGAATACTACCTTACTACTCCTCTTTTACACTGTTTATTTTTTAAATTGTAACTTACAGTAATTTTTAAAATGTCTTGCACTGTATTGCTTCAATAAAACACAAAGTTCACAAAGTATGTCAGTGAGAATAAACCTGATTCTCATGAGCAGGTGCTTCACTATTGTTGACATCAGTGCAGCCAGATACTTGCACTGTACTTTGTTCGCCTTAACCCGACACAAACTTCTACTCAAGATTTATCAGCCGAAATTAACACTTACTGTTCTAGTACCTCTGTAATATCTATGCAACGTGGCTTTCCTCCAACTCCTGCTCACCATGTTGGTGGGCTATAAAGTACCCTGCAGTATAATAGCTGTATTATTCCTTCTTTAACCAAATGGATTCTCCTCATTACCACCTTAGGGAAAATCTAGCTCTCCAGTAATGAAATATTAGCTTTTAATCTTGCAACTTACTTTTACCTTTTCTTTCTAGTTTTAACATCTGGCCAACTACAAAAAAGCGTATTCATGTAATTTTCCTGTTTCACTTAATCCCACATTATAACATTTCATCAATTATTTGTGTTTGCATCTCATGAAATATATTCATCACATTATATTTTAAACCTGCAGCTATTTGCCTTAGTTTGTTTTGTAGCTTTGTATATTCAGTGATGATATTCTAGCTTGACACAGGTCCATATTGTGCATATTGTAAAGTCAGTTTTAGTTCATACCTTACAACATTAGTTCAATGTACTGTCAATGTGGTATAAATACCAGTAAACTTTCCTAAAGGACACAATCCCAGTTCCATTGATGTACAATCCATCTCTCTAGTGGCGGGGTCATGGTGGGGGTGCATTCCCAAAAAAATTATCAATATCATGTTGACAAGAAATACTTATTTACTTTCAGTTTAGTTTTTTCACATAAATTTGCTGATAGTTTTTTTTATTGAATAACTCAGATCTTTTGGTAATGATTTCTGAATTTCCCAAAGCTAAATTTCTGTTACCCCATACTGCAACACTGGGGTCACCTATATAAGGAACTACTCACCATATTTGATTATCAAATGATAAGACTTCTTTGAACAACAGTAAAAATGAGAGTTCTTGGAAAATAAAGATACAATATCATTGAAGGAATGAACTTCACGTGACCTACGAGTGAGTTCCCTGATAGAACATGTAAAAAGCCACTATTTTTTGGGCAATCTTAGTCTGTAATTGACATGTCTGAATAAGGAGGCACTTTTGCATTCAGTAGAACATATATGTCAAACTCAAGGCCCGCGGGCCAAATCCGGCCCGCGGTGGAATTATCTTTGGCCCGCGAGATAATATCTAATTACTATTAATGCTGGCCCCAGTAATCGAAGCGCCTATGGCGTATGATATGGCTAATGCTGAGTTTATTCAGGTACCAGGTTTTCAGGGTTTTTAGTGTTTATTCGGCAGTCTTCTTCATAAGAAACGGAATTTGTTAAATGAAACACTTTGTAGTTATAGCAGAGACTGAGACACATGAGAGCAGGCTGAAAAAACGGAGGCAACGAAAGCTGCGTTCACACGCGTCCGACTGATCCGGCCCGCATGAAGCTGCATTTTGCTCAATCCAGCCCGAGACCTAAAATGAGTTTGACACCCCTGCAGTAGACTATCTGGGCACCATGTCATCTAATTCCAAACTTAATAGTTACATGTAAAAAGTGTGCGGGAAAAAAGATAGTTGCACAAAATGGAATGCAGACTATGTTCAAGCTTGCAGAACTTTAATACCTGACAAGAGTTCATGTTGTGGAAATTTTGACAGTAAAGAATGTTTAAATTAAAAGCTTTCAATTGAAACAATTCTACCATTTAGCATGGTTAATGGTAAACAGCAGTAGTTTGAATGCTTTTGACATGCAGTAGTTTATTTCAGTTCAGGGTCAGGTAGAGATCAGGCTAAGTTTTAAGTTCAGCAGGATGTGTGCATAGTTTTTACTTAAGTGCAACACTTAACTAAAATATTATTTTATCAATTAGTAAGTAGCAATGCTGCTTGAATTTATGTTTTATGTATATTTTGAAAGATACTTGCAAGTCAATTTGAAAGATAGGGTCACTTGGTTAAACTGGAATATACAGAATATAATTAATTTTCTAGAACATTTTATATTCTTATTTGCATGGCAACACACACTACAGAACTAATAAAAATATCTTCTTTTACAGAATTATCTCTTTGGAGACAAGAGTTCCTTTCAGCATTCTTTAAGTCAACATGAATTCATTCAGCTGGACTTTGTGTCTGTTGTTAATTAGTTTCATGCCTACAGGAGGCAAGAGGGAACAACATCAAGCCAGAAACAACATTGCAGTACATTCTGTTGTTCATAACCGCTACAGACGTTCACCTAATAGCAGCAACAAATGTTCCTACACTTTCTTGGTCCCAGATCAAAGGATAACTGGTCCAATCTGTGTCAGTTCAAAGGGGCCAGAAAGAAATTATAATGGAATAACTAGAATGGATGTGGAGGACTTAAAGGACATTATGTCCAAACAGAAACGGCAAATTGAAAACCTTCAACTCTTAGTGGAGGTGGATGGCGGTGTTGTAAATGAGGTAAAATTGCTACGAAAGGAGAGTCGGAATATGAATTCACGTGTAACACAGCTTTATATGCAGCTCCTCCATGAGATTATTCGCAAAAGGGACAACTCACTGGAAATTTCACAGCTGGAGAACAAAGTTCTTAATTCCACAGCTGAAATTCTGCAAATGGCCACCAAGTATAGACAACTGGAACAGAAGTATGCAGTACTATCTACTCTTGTTAACAATCAGTCTGTAGTCATAACTAAATTGGAGCAGGAATGCATTCGTAGCCTTACGCCAAGAGAATATGAGCCACCACCCCTTGTACAAGTTGTACCACAGTCCATACCACGTAGCAGGCATTACCAAAGCAATTTGTTTGGTAGTAATGAAATACAAAGAGATCAAAATCCTGCATTTACACGAGAACGGGGGCTTCGCTCGAGAGCACCCTTGCATGAACCTTCTCCTACAACTGCCAGTTCTTTGGAATCATCAGTTACTGAAGAGCCCGATGGTAGGTTTATATAATTTTTTAAATGGTAGGTAATTTTACAGCTCTGTACTAAAAATCTATTTAATTCACAATATCCAGAGCAGAGATTACAAACATTGCATACCACACTATTGGCTTTACTTAATACAAATTAATTTCCAACTCCTTCACTTAATTCATGCCATTATGACCTCTTTGCTTTTCAAACTGATCCACACAGTTAATTAAAAGCAACTGCAATGCTTTGCATGATGGTCTCATTTAGAAAATAAGATTATTTCTTATTGAAGCTGAAATGTCTTTAATTATCACTTAAATGTGAAAATATATGACAATATAATTTTCGAAGACCGGGGGATCTGATTTTTAATAAACCCAGATAATCCCTCAGCATTAAAGGCAGATGTTACTGTTAATGGTTAATCTTAAATACCAATGATAAATAAACAGGTAAAAAGAAAGAAACCCTTGAAAATGGATAAATAATTCGTCTGGTGTGTACCAGGTAAGTTTATATTTAGGGTAATAGGGCCATATATATCTACTTTACATTTGTGCTTTCTTATAGACATCAACTTCATCAGTAAAGCTTAAGTAGTTTATGCTCAACTCAGTGCATATTTTGATAACTAAGAGAGTGATTTCAAAAACCTATTCTGCTATTTTACTATCTCCCTTGGTTTTCCACTTTGGCAAACAGAAGTTTAAGATCAAAGCAGCAAGAAAGCAGCAAATGCTTTAATGAAAAGGATGAAAAGCTATCAACAGAAATGTAATATTGATCACTATACAGATAATAGCGCCTGAGTCACTATGGGTTTTTGGGTAGACCTCTAACTCAAGAGTATTATCCTACACAGTCACTCAAAAGGAACAAGTGGGACAGCTGTTCAACCAATCAGATTGAAAGCTCTTTAATGAAGCAGAGTCTAAATTAGACTGTATAAATGCCTCAAATTATATTATATAAAGTTTTAAAAATGTGGGAACAAGAGAAGAAATTCAGGAAAACATGAAGGTAATTTCTAAAATTTCCAAAACTAGTTAACAAGGATTGAAACTCCACACTTAAAATTAAATTCACAATACCAGAAGGGTATGCTCCCTTGCACATAGCCTTTGTTGCTGCGCAACTGGAATAAAGATAGACAAGATAAAGTGTATGAAATGTGGAAGATTTTCTTTGTTGTACTGTATTTCAATATACCCTTCAATTAATAAAATTAAAAATATGTGAGTTTTCAATTTTCATTTTAAATATTCATAGTAAGCATATTCCAAAAAAATATTTAAAGTGCTGTGTAGTTTTAAGGCCATGTAAAAATTTCCTACTCAGAGCAATGGTTGGTCCAAACAGCTATAAAAAAAGTTAGAGAGAATGTTGCTAGCAGGCAACCAGGAAGAAAAGATAGCAATTTCATGCTGTCATCTAAGGAAACTGGACTTCTGTGCTGTTAAAAATACCTGTATTAGAATATTAATTCATATAGTCAATGTAGCCATCATATTGTGCATCTTTGAAACATAAAACTATATTCTTTTTATTATACAGTTGTCGCCATTGGCATGTACAAGTTAGTCTTGTGTCGATTTAAGGATACAGTTGGGCAATGACATAGGACCAACCTTTCACATAGGTCAGTTTAAATTGAAATTACTATAGGTTTAATTACACAGATAGTTTGTCTTCAGCAATTAAAAGTTAATCTTTTTTGACAGTTAGTATTTACTTATTTCTAAAGATAGCTATTTTGCACGAGGGTAAAAATGGTGGCCGAAACAGTAAAATTGCCAGACCAATTCATATTCTCATTCATGACAGAATACAGAAAACTATTATTCATTGTACATTTTTTCCCACAAATGTGTTATTTCCAGATTTATACAAGGAATGATGAGGTAACAGGGCAGCCAGCAGTTACAGAAGCCGTCAGTGCATTCTTCCAAAGTAAATCTATGTGATAGGCATATTCTAAAACATAACAGTGAAAAATACAAATGAGAAATTTGCCGCCAAGCAAATACTAGCACCAAGGTTACTTTCCATAACTGACCCAGTTGATTTCCCCTGGACCTTCTTAATAAATTCAGTCAATAATACTATGTGGGGAGATTGAAATCATTAATTTCTGCAACCGCAAGTGAAAGAACTGCATCTTCAAATACTTTTCTAAAGAATTTAGAAATTACATCCACATTTTGTGAATTATTTCACTGCCAAATATTACAACATTTGTTTTCTTTATATTTTTTAGTATTTCAAAGAAAGTATTAGGTGTGTTTGCATAAGCCAAGTGCTTCAATAAATTTGCACTGGTTTAAAATGCCAAATGCTGCAGTCTCCAAGACTGGAAGAAGAAAAGTTTGATTTGAAAATTAGTTGTATTGTAAACAATGAGTTGACATTAAGAAATTAATTTTGTTCTACTGCATGGTCAAACAATTTGGTTATCAAACAAAAGGGGGAAAAAAGGCTGTAATAATTTTTCAGCTATCGCATGTCACACACTGAGTGTTCGAGGACTAGAATTGTTGAATTAATTTTGTTACAAAGAATTCATTCAGCAATAACAGGCCAACTAGCCTTGCATCAGTGATAAATATCAAATGACTATAAATTGTTGTTTGGAAAGGCACAATTAATTAAGGACTTCCAGTAAAAATTAATTCATGGAAGATCACACTTGATCAAAATTTATTTTGGAAAAGAGACAATAAAGGTCAATAAGGGTGATGTGTTTGATGTAATCGTCATAACCCTGGCAAGACTTTTGACATAGTTTCGCACAGAAGTTTGCTCATTTGATCCATTCCACAAGGATCAGTGCTAGACTTGTGTCTGTTGCAGTCCACAGTATCAGTGATTAAAACTTAAATATAGGAAACTGCATTGAAAAATCTGCAAATGCTAAAAATGTCTAGTTGACAAGGGGAAAAAAAGTTTTTCATGCAGTGAAGTATCAAATAAATGGTCAAATGAGGAGAAAAAAAGGAAATCCAGCCTGAACCAGTATGAGATGATTATCCTCCTGGGTGTGGCAGGAGTTCCAACAAAACTACCAATACTAAGTCACTTTCACAAAAGTCTCAGATGTAAGTGGACCACAAAGTCCAGAATTTAGCCACTGACAGCTAACATGCATGTATCACTAAGATTCTTCATGAACTCTTACAAGTAGGGTGCAGGAGAAAATACTAGTTTTACTAGAATTTTTCTGGATTAGGTTGGGGAATTCTTCTCTCAAATCCTATATAGGTTCAGACCCCCAATAGGATGAAATATTCCATTCATTTCAATTAGATTTTCAATTATTAGTGATTGGTAAATACTTACTGTGCATTACATTTCCTACATTTGTCATAGCCGGGGGAAACAGTAGGATTAAGCTCCCAACTACCTATTAAATGCTCCCATTGTCACACATCTCAAATTGCCTCTGACAATCAAGTCCAGCTTCTGGCCTTTATGTGAGGCTTAGCTACTAAGCCCACCAGAACCACCAGGAGAAGGGGTAAAACCAGGTTACTGGTGCCTTAAAACAAGTTGCTTTGGGCAGATGGGGCTTTTCAGCCATGGTTGGCAGCTCATAAAAGAGAAGGAAAACTCTTGATTTCAGACCTCTGCTGCCTTTCGGCTATACCCACTCATGGGGTAGGAAAAATCCAGACCAAAAGTACTTAAGGCAGTCCTATATTGAATTTTATGCTGACTGGTAACTCCTGCAACGGCACTGGTGGCAAACTGCATCAGTCTCTGCAATTCCTGTGGATTCATCAGCTGCGTGGAGAGGGGAACCTGCTGCATGGGCAACAGCTTGGTCTCCATATCGTACTGCCTTGGTTTGAGTAGTCTTGCATATCACGTAGACAGCTAGGACACAATATCCATGGTTGACAATGTGCTTTAAAAATATTTTGTTTAGCACATTATTTTTATTGTTTACACTAACTGTAAAAGCTTTTATGCATTAGAAACATTCAAACTCATTTAAATCATTTCACAACCTTGATAAATACCAAAACTTGAATCAAAATCTGTCACTGCATTCTGGGGAAAGGAACTCAACAGTACAAAGAATATACAAAGCAATTGGCCTGAAGTGATTAGCAAAACGGCCCTTGTTTTAAATGTCATAGAACACAATGGGTAAAACTACCTCTTTCTGTGGCCACTTCTGGAAAGGTCAGTACTTATTCTCCATTTCTCCTTGCCCTTAAAAAGGTGGTGGTGAGCCACCTTTTGAAACTGCTACAAACTTTCTGGTAAATACATTCTCACATTGATATTGGGGAGGACAGCCCAGCAATGAAGAACAATATATTTCCAACTCAGGATGGATTTTCTGGGGCTCCTTGAAGAGTTGCAACTCATATGGCAGCAGAACTCTCAGTGGATTTGATTAAATATTTTTGTTTCAGCCTGATACAGCTAAAAAACACAACTGCTTCCAAGGTCAGTACAGTCAACAAAGATGTCTTAATGCATTTAAATGAACTATTGCTGCGTAAAACTTACAGAAACAATGCTGATTGTGGACAGACTCCTCATCAGAAACATGGTTGCAGTTCAGGGACACAAGTGCGTTTAAGGAAACAGGATGTTAAACTCCCAATACCGACTATCTTGCTGGCAAACGTGTAGTCTCTGATGAATAAAATCAGTGATCTTGGAGCTAGGGTGCTGAATCAGATGGGCATTAGGACCATGTGTGTCCTTTGTTTCACGGAATCCTAGCTAATCCCTTCCGTACCGGATGCAGCAATTCAGATCAACAGGTTTACTATACACCATCAGGATAGATCTATAGAGTCTCTCAAAAGCAGAGGTGGAGGAGTGTGCCTCATGATCAACTCTTCTTGGTGCACAAATCTATCAGTTCATGTCCCAATTCTGCTCACCAGACCTGGAATATCTAGCAGTTAAATGTCATCCTTTTTACCTACTGCGGGAGATTTCCATGATCATTTTGGTAGCAGTATACATTCCACCTCAGGCCAATGTCAGTCAGGCTTTAGATGATCTGAGCAATGGGATCAACATGCACAAAACTGTGCACCCTAACTGTTGTGGAAAAAAAAATCTCAGGAGCAGCAGACAGAATAGGTCAGGCCAACTCAGAATTGTTTCAGACTAAAGGGTTTTATGGCATGATATCATGGAGAGCCCAGACTCCTAAAGCAGAGCTCTGCAGCTGTGCTCAACGAAAAATTACACTCATATTTATAGTCAAAATATATGTGACAAAAAGCACTTCCTCACACAAACAGAATAGAGAAGTTTCACAACATGTTCTAGGCAATTACCCGAAACACCAATCAGCTTAAAAGTTACCCTGCTTGCTGTGTTAGGGCAGACTACGGAACAATGATTCCAAAGAAAAACAAGTTCCCAGCAAGCAAGCAAGCATGGGAGTCATTTACTTATAGCTAGGTACGGCTAGTTAGTTGGCAATTCACCAAGAACAGACAGTACTGCTGTCGTGGCAGAAATGGCTCCCTAATCAGTAATAATGCTTTAAATTTTCTTCCACACTAACACCTTCACTACCATTTTGGGGAATTTTAACCAGGCCAGTCTGAAAAAAAATCACTAAGCAACTATCATCAACAGATCACTTGCAATACCAGAAGAAACAACACACTGGACCACTGTAACACCACCACCAAGAATGCCTACCATGCATCCTCACTTCGGGAAGTCTAATCACCTGACTGTACTTCTACTCCCTGAGTATATGCAGAGACTGAATACTGCAGTACTAGTAGTGAGGACCAAGAAGGTATGGACAAAGGAAGCACAGGAGTGCCTACATGACTGCTTTGAATCAAGTGGATTGAACTGCATTCAGGGATTCATCTTCGAATCTGGATGTGTATGCTGCAGTTGTTACTGACTTCATTAAAAGCTGTGTGAATTAAGTGTGTGCCTACAAAGACACATTCCCAAACCAAAAGCTGTGGAGGTACGTCACCTGCTGAAGGCTAGACCTGTGGCATTGAAGTCAAGTGACCCAGGTCTGTACCAGAAAACCAGGTATGATTTGCAGAGGGCTACTTCAAGGGTGAAGAGACAATTTCGAATGAGGTTGGAGGTGACATCAGATGTACGACAACTCTGGCAGGGTTTGCAAGACATTACTTCCTATAAAGCAAAACCTAATAGCATATCAGCGAAGCTTCACTATCAGATGAACTCAACACCTTCTATTCCCGCTTTGAAAGAGAGTATAACTACAGCTCTGAAGATCCCTGCTGCACCTGATGACCCTGTGATCTCTGTCTCAGAGGCCAATGTTAGGCTCTCTTTAAAGAGGGTGAATCCTCGCAAGGCAGAAGGCCCCAATGGAGTACCTGGTAAGGCTCTGAAAATCTGTGCCAACCAGCCAGCAGAAGTATTCAAGGACATTTTCAATCTCTCACCATTACAGGTGGAAGTTCCCATTTGCTTCAAAAAGGCAACAATTATACCAGTACCTAAGAAGAATAATGTGAGCTGCCTTAATGACTATCGCTCGGTAGCACTCACATCTACAGTGATTGAATGCTTTGAGAGGTTGGTCGTGACTAGACTGCACTCCTGCCTCAGCAAGGACCTGGACCCATTGCAATTTGCCTATTATCACAATAGGTCAACGGCAGATGCAATCACGGCCTTAGACTACCTGGACAATACAAATACCTATGTCAGGATGCTGTTCATTGACTAGCTCAGCATTTAATACCATCATTCCAACAATCCTGATTGAGAAGTTACAGAACCTGGGTCTCTGTACCCCGCCTCTGCAGTTTCTTCTATATTATGTATTGCATTGCACTGCTGTTGATAAGTTAACAAATTTCACGACACATGCTGGTGATAATGAACCTGATTCTAATTCTGGACAGTGACGCATTGGACATCATTGATTTGGGAAGTCCTGTTAGAGGAGTTAAGGTGAGCAACTGCAGTCCAATTTGGAGATGGCCTACACTGCAGCCACAGTACCCCTGTGGGTGTGATACAAGGATTGATTAATTAGGGTGCTGATTGACCATCATTACATCTTCGATGTTGTCAAGCTTCTTGAGAGTTAGTAGAGCTGCACTCTTCCAACCAAGTGGAGAGCATATTTCATCACTTGTAAGTGGTGAAAAGGTAAATGGGAGTCAGGAACAAAGCATTCACTGCAGGAATTCACCAACCTGCATGGGTTTTTGTCAACAGAAAAACCAAAAAAGTACATTTAGGTCACAACAAAGAGATCACAAGCATTCATTATGAAAAGATGCCAATAGAAATCTTAATGTTCACTTCAATTACACTTTTAAAAGTGGTGACCCATGATAATAAAGAATGGAGAACTGCCACAAAAGTTCAATCCTGAGCAGAGTAATATTTTCCATGGCAACTAATATATTCCAACATAATTTCTCAAGTGTGAAAAATAACTGCATTAGGCGTTGAAGTAGAAAAAAGGCAAATTTCAGAAAGGCCATCATCTTCATTATCTTGGAGTGAAAAGTGAAGAGCCAAGCTACTGTTGAATACGCTATACTCAATGGCCACTTTATTAGAAACCTCCTATACCCAATAAGCAAGTTACTGAGCGTATGTTCATGGTCTTTGGCTGCTGTAGCCCATTTAATTCAAGTTTTGACATGTTACGTGTTCAGAGATACTCTTCTGCACACCACTGACGTAACGTGTGGTTATTTGAGTTACTGTCGCCTTGTCAGCTTGAACCAGTCTGGCCATTCTCCTTTAACCTCTCTCATTAACAAGACATTTTCTTCCATAGAGCTGCTACTTGTTGGATGTTATTGTGATTTTCGCACCATTCTCTGTAAACTGAGACTGCTGTGTGTGAAAATCCCAGCAGATCAAGTATTTCTGGGATATTCAAATCACTACATCTGGTACCAACAATCATTCCACAGTCAAAGCAACTCTTCAGGTTCAGACACTACGGGGAATACTTCTGGTCTACCTGGCGAGGCCTCCCTGACCTATCACTCGTGCCCACTTGCAACTCGGACCCCTCGGTCCTATGGCCAAGCCTTGCTTCATCCCTTGCAGGACCTCGCTGCAACCCAGGCTGTCCAGATAGCATTCCCCCTCCCCCCCCACTTCATTTGACTCAGCGGGAGAAGGGCTGGAAGTCTCTTCCCCAATCATTGGGGAGTTAGTAAAAGGCAGTGTAATGCTCACGCTATCGGCTGATGTATGTCTAGGGGAAACATCCGCCCACCTGTGAAACTGTGTCTCCTGTATGCGTGGATGCTGTGAAATGCACACTGTTACCAACTCGCACACACAATATCAGACCGCACACGATGTACAATTACAAAATACACTTTATAAATCTTACTAGAACTAGGTAATTAATAGTGATACAATATATATGAAAGAAAAGAAAGAAAAAGTGTCAAAACTTATCAGAGTTCAGTCAATTCGTGCACAACCATTGGAGCTCAACTCTCGAAGTCTTCGGTCCACTATTCGATCTTCTCCGACCTCCTCGACCCGGCGCCTGGGACCAACCTTGGTGGTCGACCAGAGTGCATCCCGCACGTCCTCCTTCCTTGCGATCTCCTCCTCAACCTCCCCAAAAGTCCGTGCAACTCTACCTTACAGACCCACAAGAAAGAATAACATCTATCCCAATTGGTTATCAAATGAATACAATTCTCGTTATGAGTAATTATAACCCAGACAAGCTGCAAGAGAAAGCACTCTCTCACCAGTTACCCCAACAAAGAAACATTCTTACTTTAAACATAACAAGAAGCCATTTTGATTAACATACGCAGTAACATAAAGAAGAAATTCCTAAAACTCTCCCCCCACCAACAAAAGTCATGCCCTCATGACATTAACAGAATTCTCCAATGCTTCTAGCAAGACAAAAACCCAACCCAGGTACATAAAGCAGTGACATAACTTCCCAGGGCGGTAGAGATCACACTCGGTTCTCCCAGCGCCACATAGGTCAATCACTCCGGGGGGCGCCTACTTCTCCGTACCCCCTCTGCCGGTCCTTCCGGCTCAGACACCACTGGGGACACCCCAGGTCTACCTGTCAGACCCTCACCCTCTCCCTCACTGGGATCCCTCTTCACCTGAGAGCCCTCTGTCTCGTGTTTGGGCTCCACCCTCTCTCCCCCCAATGCCGGCTGTGTCTCCATCTGCCCCTCAACACCCTCTCTCCTCTCACCTAACTCAGTGGGGGAAGGGCCAGGAGCCTCTTCTTCTGGTACCGGGGAATCAGCCAACGGAAACAGATGCCACACATCTGAACCGTTGTCTTCCGGAGCAGTATCCCTTTCCGGGGTGAGGAGAGGTCCCGTCCCTTCCGCAGCGGGCTCTTCCCTCACCCTGTGCCCTCACAGAGTCCTCGTACTAGGCGTAACCTCCTTCTCGGACTCTTTATCCACCTGCACTTCTTGACTCAGGGGCAGCAGATGGTTCCGATGGAGTACTTTGACAGGCTCCTTCCCATCCTCTGGTCTCACCCGGTAAACAGGTAGATTCGGCATCTGGCTCTCTACCACATAGGGGATGGCCGCCCAGCGATCCGCCAACATGTGCTTACCAGGTAGTCCTAAATTCTGTATAAGAACCCGGTCTCCTGGCCATGGTTGGGCGAACTTCACTTTCTGATCATACCTCCTCTTATTCCTCTGATTCTGCTTGGTGGCCGCCGCCTCAGCCAACTCGTATGCCCTTTTCAACTCTCTCCTCATATCGGACACATACTTCAGATATGGCTTCGAAGGTAATTCACCCACCTCAGTCCCAAACCACATGGGCAAACAAATGGGCAACCTTGCTTCCTGCCCGAACATCAGATAATAAGGCAAGTACCCTGTAGCATCATTGCGAGTACAATTATAACAGTGAACCAAATGCCCGATGTGCCGACTCCACTTTTCTGACCAATCTCCAGAGTCCCGAGCATATCCAACAGGGTCCGGTTAAACCTCTCGGGCTGAGGATCACCCTGCAGGTGATAGGGTGTGGTCCTGGATTTCTCAACCCCAAGCATACCCAGTAATTCATGGACAAGCCAGCTCTCGAAGTCCCGCCCCTGATCACTATGGATCCACTTGGGAAGGCCATAATGAACAAAGTACTTCTCCCATAACACCTTCACCATTGTAGTCGCTTTCTGATCCTTAGTGGTAAATGCCTGAGCATATCGAGTGTAGTGATCCGTGATGACTAAGACATTTGTGGTGTTGCTGGTATCTGGCTCAATAGACAGGAAATCCATACACACCAGGTTCACTGGGTCCGGCATTCTGCAAGTGTGACAAAGGAGCCGCCTGCGCAGACAGTGTCTCCCTCCTGATGCAACGACTGCACTTCCTACAGTATTCTTCAACCTCCTCCCTCATCCGGGGCTAGTAGAACTGGTCCTTGAGTAATCCATAGGTCTTTTCCACCCCCAAGTTCCCGGAATCATCATGCAGTGCCTGGAGCACAGTCTTCCGATATTTCTCAGGCATGACCAGCTGCCAACGCTGGGGGTGGTCCGGGGGCGACGTGATCCGGTACAAGACTTTGTTCTTCAACTTTAACCGAGGCCATTCCCTCAATAATGGAGGCACTGAAGCGTGTTTCGTCTTCTCTGCCCATGCCACATCCCCATTCTCCACCGCACTCCAAACAGTGCCAATGCCCAGGTCATCTCGCTAAGCAGCTGCCACCTCCTCCGGACTTAGTTCCGACAACTGTTTAGTCTTCAGTGCAGTCAGGTCACAGTAAACCGCGGGCAGGGTGTCATCAGAAGCCCCCAACGGGTCCACTGCTTGCTTCGGCCTCCCCTTTTCCTTGGCCTTCATGATGATAGCAAACTGACACATGGTTTTCACCCCAGGGGCAGGAATACACTCCCACTCCTCGTCCATCTCCTGTTCCTCATGCTCCCGCCATAACAACGCATCCGCTTCAACATCGCTGCTTCCTGGCCAGTACTTCAGGCTGAAATCATATACCGACAAAGCTGCCAACCATCGATGGCCTGTGGCATCCAGTTTCGCCGAAGTCAGGATATATGTGAGAAGATTGTTATCCGTTCTCACCTCAAACTTGGCCCCGTATAGACAGTCGCTCAACTTGTCCACCACTGCCCATTCCAGCGCCAGGAACTCCAACTTGTGAGTGGGATAGTTTCTCTCAGATGATGACAAACTTTGGCTGACAAATGCCACTGGCCTCAATTCGTTGCCCTGTTCCTGGTACAGGACAGCCCCTAGACCCTCTTGGCTGGCATCAGTGTGCAGCACATACAGCTTCCGGGGATCGGCAAAAGCCAACACCAGGCCTGGGTCAGTGCCCTTTTCAGAGATTGGAACGCCTCCTCACATTGATCATCCCATCTTGATCCAAAAGGCTCTGCCAGGTTCCAATACCTTCCTGCTTCCTGCCCTCGGTCCCCCTTCCTTTTCTTCTCCACAGGTGAATAGCCACACAATAGCTGGTTCAGTGGGTGACTCATTTTCGCGTATCCTTTTACGAATCGCCGGTAATACCCACAGAACCCCAAAAATGAGCATAGGGCACGCACCTTCTGGGGTCTCGGCCAGGTGGTCACTGTGTCTATCTTAGCTGAATCAGTAGCCACCTCTTCTCATGAAATTATGTGGCCAACATAGCTGACCAACGGCTTACAGAACTGGCATTTGTCCAGGGAAAGTTTCAACCCTTCCTCTTTAAGCCGGCTTAACACCTTCAGCAGCCGCTCCTCATGTTCCTCCAAAGTAGCTCCAAACGCTATCAGATCATCCAGATACACCAACACCTCGAGCGGGTTCATATCCCCCACCGTCCTCTCCATCAGCCTTTGGAAGGTGGCTGGGGCCGCTGATATGCCTTGGCGCATTCGTTCAGACTGAAAGAATCCCAGTGGGCAGATAAAGGCTGTCTTCTCCTTGTTGGCCACACTCATCGGGATCTGGTAATATCCACTCCTCAAGTCCAGCACACTAAATCACTTCGCTCCACTCAGACAGGCCAATGCGTCTTTGACCCTCAGGACGGTATACTGGTCAGGGACAGTGCGCTGGTTCAAGGTCCTATAGTCCATACACATGCGTACCCTTCCATTCTTCTTCTGGGCCACTACTATTGGGGACTCATAGGGGCTTCGGGACTCAGTGATGATTCCAGTTTCCTTCAACTTACACAAGTGCTGCCGCACATCTTCCACATCTGCAGGGGCCAGTCGCTGTGATCTCTCTCTGAACAGGGTGTCCTCAGTCACTCGGATGGTATGGCGAGTGCTCTTGGAGCAACCCACATCAAACTCGCCAAGAGAAAAAACATCTTCCAGCTTCAACATCTTCTCCACCAGCCTGCGTTTCCACTCCAGCCGCACAGGAGAGTCCCCAAAGTTAAAGGCCTCAGCGGTCAGCTTTCCTCTGTTTTCCAATCCTTCCCCCTTAGTGGGCCTCACAGGGGTGCTAGACATTACCGTCACCAGGAACAAATACGCCAGCGGCATCCAAGGTGATTTTTCTCTTCGTAGTTTTCCTGACCCTCACGGCTATCCGCCTCGCATGTACCACCGAGGGCCTCTGCACTTCGGGCCTCACCAGCTCCCCAACTGGAAATCGTGTCTCTCTCTCGAGATCTTCCGGGGCGTCTACTAACAGCACTCCGGGGAATCTGGGGGTCCCCATCACTAGTGCCACCTCCCCTGGCCGTGTCACTTTAGGCCTCGCCTGAGTACACCACACCATCCCTCGTTTGCACTCAGGATCCAGCCCTTGGGGGTCACCCACTTCTTCGAACACCGCTCGAAACACTGGGTGTACCGAGAGGGTCTCCAGAAAGTTCTCCCCCGCCTTCTCCTTACAGGCTCCCAGGAGCCGTCGCACAAGAGGGGAGTTAGTCCCCACCAGAAGGGCAGCACCACCTGTTTCCACCGGGTCCAGACAAACCAACACCAATGTCTCAAGAGCTTCAGACACTCCCACATTGCACTCCGAGAATTCCAATCTCATTGACAGGTACCCATCGTGCGGATAATCACCCTCACTTACACCCCTAATCTCCAGTGCATTAAATGAGGTTACTGGCAAATGCTTTAGATATTTGTTGCAGAACAACCGGTATAATAAGGTAACCTGCGATCCTGTGTCGAGGATGGCTTTTGCATAAATTCCCTCTATCCATAGGCACACGCTGGTTTCGGTGGTCCCCTGGCTGATTTCTGGGAATGTGTTCCTCCAGAGACTCCAGTCCGTTCCCTCACTGAGTCTCTCCTAAGTTTCCTGACACCTCTCCCTTCTTATTCACCCAGGGGCTTGCCCCCTGTGGGGCACCTTGTCTCTCACAATCCCTCCAAAAGTGTCCCTCTTCCCCACAGCTGTAGCAAACCCCTGACCGCTCACATTCCCACCGGAAATGCCCCTCTTTCCCACAGTTATAGCACATGCTACCCGCACCCCTCCTCTCCCGGGACGCCCGCCACTCCCAGCCCACTGCACGGGTCGTCCCCCAAAGGGGGTACTCTCCCTGTCCATCCCCTCAAACGGGGGGGGGGGGGGTCCCTACTCCCCTGTGACCCCTTGGGTTTCTTGGTCCTCTACCTGACCACCACTTCCTGTACTGCTGAGGATTGCCCCCGGTCACCCGAGCCCCTTTTTCGGACCGACACTCTCTCTTCCTCCCGCACCTCTCTAAATCAGCTGCCCGAATGATGGAGGGGGGCTCTTTTTATAGGACTGCCGGAGACTCCAAGCCACCTTGTCCTCCTCCAGGGAACCACTAAATATCTGACTCATTCTCACCCTTGCCACTTTGTCCGCCTTCACTACCCCCGGGCGCCGCAACCCAGTGAGCATTCTCTCCAGCCGAAATATGTATTCTGAGAGCTTTTCCGCTCTACCCGGCTCCATGTGGTAAAACTCTGCTAAAAGCTCCCAGGGATCCCCTGACATTCCAAACGCTCCCTCCAAAGCTCCTAAATACTCCACCAGTGAAGCCGAGGGTTGTTCAGCTTCCAGCTCCCAGACGACTCCGGCCGCCCCGCCCCTCAAACTTCCGACCAATTGCTGTCTCCTTTCCTCATCCGAGCCTGGCCACACCTCTAACAACAGGGACGTGTTTTCGATCCAGGTATCATAGTCATCCTCCCCTTCTGGGGTAGGCGTGGCTCCTGAGAAAATTCTCAGCTTCGGCCATGGCGTCTTGGACCCTCTCACCAGGGAGGTAAGGGTGGCTGCTAGCTCGGATGTCTCACCTCTAGCTGGGGGGCGGGGCCTGGCCAAGCCTTCCCACTCTGACCCCCCCCCGATTGGTTACTGGCCCCTCCCCTGGGGTCTCATCTAGCTCCTCCTCTGGTGTCATCTCACTTTCGTCCTCTGGGAGGGTGTGGAGGCCCCACGGCCCCCCCTTTCCCCAGGATGCTGACTGTCACTGGCAGTTCCAATATCATGACGTCAACATTCGTACGAACCAACACCCAACTAGACTCCACTTCTTTACCACACCTTCTAGCTACCAGTTCTACCTGTCCCATACCTTTGACAAAACTCAACCCCTGCACTAATGCATCTCCCGAAATGTGGAAATCCACCCTACTTAACGTGCACGCATGATTCACCAGTACGTCCTCGAACACACACCAGTTTACAATCTTATCTCGATCCATCTCCACACTACTTAACGTGGCACTTACACAGCTTACCGAAAATTCAATCCCAGACAAACCCCCACAAATGTAACGCTCGTGCTATTGACTGATGTATGTCTAGGGGAAAAATCCGCCCACCTGCCAAATCGTGTCTCCCGTATGCGTGGATGCTGTGAAATGCACAGTTACCAACTCGCACACACAATATCAGATCACACACCATGTACAATTACAAAATACACTTTATAAATCTTACTAGAACTAGGTAATTAATAGTGATACAATATATACGAAAGGAAAGAAAGAAAAGGCGCCAAAACTTATCAGAGTTCAGTCAATTCGTTTACAACCATTGGAGCTCAACTATCGAAGTCTTCGGTCCACTATTCGATCTCCTCCGACCTCCTCAACCCGGCGCCTGGGACCAACCTCGGTGGTTGACCAGAGCGCATCCCGCACATCCTCCTTCCTCACGATCTCCTCCTCGACCTCCCCAAAAGCCCACACAACACTAGCTTACAGACCCACAAAAAAGAATAACATCTATCCCAATTGGTTAACAAATGAATACAATTCTCGTTATCAGTAATTATAACTCAAACAAGCTGCGAGAGAAAGCACTCTCACCAGTTACCCAACAAAGAAGCATTCTTACTTTAAACATAACAAGAAGCCATTTTGATCAACATACGCAGTAACATAAAGAAGAAACCCTTACAGGAGAATATACCACACATTCAGGTCCTCATCCTTCGAATCAATATCCCTCTCAGAGATGGGGGCTGGCCTAATCTCTCCTGCTGTGGGCCCTGCAGTTGCCCCAGGTTTTTGCAGAGTCTTCTTACTAGGTGTAGTCTCCAAGTCGGGCTCTCAGTCTGCCTGCACCTCTTGTCCCAGGGCAGCAGGTGGTTCCAAAGGAAAATCTTGACAGGCCCATTCCCATCCTCTGGTTTCACCCAGAAAACTGGTAGGTTTAGCATTTGACTCTCCACCCAATGGTCCGCCAACTTATGTTTCCGAGGTAGCCCCAAATTCCTTATGCGGACCTGGTGTCCCTGCAGGAGTTGGGAGAACCTCAGCTTTTGATTATACCTCCTCTTATTTCCTTGATTCTGCTTGGCAGCCATGACCCCAGCTAATTCATAAGCCCTTTTCAGCTCTGTTCTCATGTCAGACACATAGTTCAAATAAGTCTTCAGTGGTAAGTCGCCCTTGTCAGTCCCAAAACAAAGGTTAATTGGCAACCTTGCCTTGCGCCCAAACATCAGATAGTATGACGAGTACCTGGTTGCTTAATTTCGGGTACAGTTGCAACTGTTGACCAGATGTTGAATATGTTGACTCCACCTGCTCTTCTTGCTGATCTCCAAGGTCCCCAGCATGTCTAGCAAGGTCTGATTAAACTTCTCGGGCTGGGGATCACCCTGCGGGTGATACGACGTGGTCCTTGACTTTTTGACTCCAAGCATGCCCAGTAACTCACGGATGAGTCTGCTCTTGAAATTCCGTCCCTGATCACTGTGTATCCACCTGGAAAGGCGTAAATGAAGTACTTCTCCCATAACACTTTGGCCACCGTGGACGTCCTCTGGTCCTTAGTAGGGAAAGCTTGCACGTATTTGGTGTAGTGTTCTATGATGACTATGACATTCAACATGTTCTATTGACAGGAAATCCATACACACCAGGTCCAGGGGCACTGCACTCTGAAAGTGGGACAACGAAGCTGCCCGCGTAGGCAGCGTCTTCCACCATATGCATCAAATGCACAACTTGCAGTATTCTTCGACCTCTGCCTTCAAGGCCAATAGAACCGGTCTCTGAGCAATCCATAGGTCTTTTCAACCCCAAAATGTCCAGAATCATCATGAAGTGACTTCAACACAATCCTCTGATACTTCTCCAGCAGAGCCAGCTGGCAACGCCGAGGTCAGTCTGGGGGTGATGTGACCCAGTGTAAGATCTGGTTCCGCAACTCCAACCAAGGCCATTCTCTCAATATGGAGGCACCGCCGCTTATCTCCCTTTATGACCGCTGACCAAATGATACCAATGCCCAGATCATCTTGCTGAACAGCTGCCACTTCCCCAGAACTCAATTCTGGCAGCTGATCTGTCTTCAGAGCAGTCAGTTTACAGTAAACTTGGGGAATGGTGTCATCAGAAACTCCCCACTTGATCCTGCCCCTCCTTTCCCTCTGCCTTCATGGTGATGGCAAACTGACACATGGCCTTCACCCCTGGGGCAGGAACGCTCTTCCACTCCTTGTCCATGTCCAGTCCCTCATGCGCCCATTGGGACAAAGCATCAGCATCAATGTTCCTGCTCCCTGGCCAGTACTTCGGGCTAAAATCATAGGCAGACAACGCTACCAACCACTGATGGCCTGTGGCATCCAGTTTCGCTGAGGTCAGGATATAAGTTAGTGGGTTGTTGTCCGTTCTCACCTCAAGCTTGGCCCCATAGAGGTAGTCACTCAGCTTATCCACCACCACTCATTTCAACGCCAGAAATTCCAACTTGTGTGTGGGATAGTTTTTCTTGGAGGGTGACAGACTCCAGTTGACAAACGTAATGGTTCTTAACCCAGTGTCCTGATCCTGATACAGGACACACCCCCAAACCCTCTCAGTTGGCATGTATGTGCAGACATACGACAATCACAGGTCTGCAAAAGTCAGGAGCGGCACCTGGGTCAGCAGCTCCTTCAGTGACTGAAAGGCCTCCTCACATTTTGCATTCCAGCTCGGTCCAAAGGGCTCTGAGGGGCTAAGATACTCTCCACCCTCCTGTCCTTCCCCCCCCTTTCTTCCCCAAGGGAGGGTAACCACACAGAAGCTGATTCAATGGGTGACACACTTTCGCGTAGTCTTTCACGACCTCCGATAGCAACCACAGAACCAAAGGAACGAGTGCAGAGCACTCACAGTCTGGGGTCATGGCCAAGTGGTCACTAACTCTATCTTAGCTGGATCTGTAGCTACTCCATCCATGAGACTATGTGCCCAGCATAGCTAACAGACGTTTGGCAGAACTGGCACTTGTCCAGGGTAAGTTTTAACCCTTTAGCTTTCAGGCAGCCCAGTGCCATCAGCAGCCTTGCTTCATGTGCTTCCAAGGTGGATCCAAACACTATGAGGTCATCCAGATACACCAATACCTCAAGCAAGTTCATAGAAACATAGAAAACCTAAAACACAATACAGGCCCTTCAGCCCACAAAGTTGTGCTGAACATGTCTCTATCTTATTCATATCCCCCATCGTCTTCTCCATGACTTGCTGGAAGGTTGCAGGGGCTCCCGATATGCCCTAGGGCATCCTTTCGAACTAGGAATATCCCAGGGGACATATAAATGCCGTCTTCTCTTTGTCGGCCTCACTCATGGGAATCTAGTAATATCCACTCCTCAGGTCCATCACACTGAACCACTTCTCACCACTCTGGCAGGCCAGCAAGTCTTCAGTCCTCGAGACCGTATACTGGTCAGGGACGGTGCACCTGTTCAGAGTCCTATAGTCCACACACATCTGTACCTTCCCATTCTTTTTTCAGGCCACTACTACTGGGGACACATAGGGACTTCAGGACTCGGTGATGATCTCAGCTTCCTTCAACTTACACAAATATTGCCGAACATTCTCCACCTCTGCAGGGGCCAGTCGCTGCGACCTTTCTCTGAACGGGGTATAATCAGTCACCCAGATGGTGTGATGAGTGCTCTTGGAACAACCCACATCAAACTCGCCAGTGGAAAAGACACCTACCAGCTTCAACATCTTCTCTACCAACCTCCTCTTCCAACCCGCTGGAACTGGGGAGCCCCTGAAGTTGAATGACTCAGCAGTCAACTTTCCCCCTTTTTCCAATGTCTCACAGGGACACTAGACATTACCGTCACAGGGAACAGATGCGCCAGGGGCATCACCTGCTTGAAGGTGACCTCCCTCTTCGTAGTGTTCCTGACAATCACTGCCATCCTGCTCACCTGTACAACCGAGGGCTTCTGCAATTCGGGCCCCACCATTACCCCAGCAGGAAATCCCGAGTCCCCTTCATGGTCTTCCAGAGTGTCCACTAAAAGGGCCTTGCCCTCAGGCATTCTGGGAAATTGGTGGTCCCCATCTCTCTCGCTACTTCCCCAGGCCATACCACCATTGGCTTCGACTAGGTGAACCACACAATCCCTCGTCTAAATTCGGTATCCAGCCCAATGGAGCCACGCACTTCCTCAAAAGGAGCTCGAAATACCGGCTGCACAGACGATGTTCCCAGAAAGCTCTCGCCCCCCCCTCCTTGCAGGCCCCCATAGCCTCCTCACAAGCAGGGTGTTGGTCCGCACCAGAATTGAAACATCACCCTTCTCAACAGGATCCAGACAAACCAGCACTAATGTATCAAGGATCTCATAGACACTGCCACATCGGCCTGACAAATGAAGTTGTATGAATAATCACTAGCGCTAAGCCCCCAGATCACCAGTGCCCTGAATGGGGTCAATGGTAAATGCTTAAGGTACCGGATGTAAAACGAATGGTACAACAACTTGACCTGTGACCCAGTGTCGCATGCGGCTTTAGCATAAATACCCTATATCTGTAGCAAGACAATGGAGCATGGTCCCACTAAGCCTTCAGGAATAGGGCCTTTCGCTTTTGGGGGTTCCTTGGTATATTGCTGGGAATGTGTTCTGCCAAAGGCACCAACTGTTCCCTCACTGGGTCTCCTCTAAATTTTCCCAATGATTCTCTCTGCTTAGCTACCCGGGGGCTCACTCCTTCTAGCGTGACACCTGCTGCCAGCAGCCCTTCACGTTGTTCATCCCCTTGGGGAGGTGGGTCACACCCGCTGATAACAGCCGACATATCCCAGAGTAGACTATTTGTAGTCACTTCACTGCAGGGAACTACTACCAAGGTCTCCCGTGCCTCCAACACGTTCTCCTCTTCCCATAACTCTCCGATCAGCTCAACAAAAGATGGAGAGGGGTGTGTCTTATGAGATTGTCGGAGACCCCAAGCAATCAGGTCCTGGGACTGGGCGCACCTGGCTATTGGGTCCACTCTTAACTGATCCACCTCAGCTGCCTGAATGACCTCTCCACGCTGCAAGCAGCTTAGCTGCCACTCTAGCTCAAAAATGTAGGCCGAAACCTTCTCCCTCTTCTCCTGATGCATGTTCTGAAACCCTGTCATGAGCTCCATTGGGCTTCCTGTCAGGCCAAAAGCATTGTCCAGTGCTTGCATGTAATTGACAGCTGTCGCTAACAGGATACCGCAACCTGATGGCTCTCACAACGTCAGCAGCCCACACACTCAAACTCTTAACCAATCTCTGTCAATTTACATCATCAGAGCGCTGCCACTCACCTAACCACTCAGAGGTCTGCTCCACCCATGCCTACTACTCCTCTTCCCCTTTAGGGAAAGGCGTTATTCCAGAGAATAGGCGGAGCCTATCATAGCTGGTACTTTGAACCTGGGCATTTCTCCATATATTCGCCAGAGAGGTAAGGGCAGTAACTAACTCAGATTTCTCACTCTTCACTGGGAGGCGTGGACTAATTAGACATTCCAAATCCGACCACTCCTTCCCCTCACACCTCAGAAATGATAGAACCCTGTTATTGAAATCTCTGTCCCCAGCTAACGCTATGTCAGCGCTGGTCTGCATTAAAACGAAAGCTCCTCCCGCCATTTCATCAAACCTCTGCCCACAATCACAACTGATTTCCACAAGCTATTAGTGGTCGCTACTTGGAGTGCAGTGGAATCTTTGCCACTTGCTTGGATAAGTATGAGTCCAACAGCTTCAACAGCAATTCAAAACCATTCAAGTCAAAGCAGGATGTTTGGCTAGTATCCTATCTACTATGCTGAACATTCACCATTGGTGTACTAATGTACTGTTTGTACAATGAAATGCTTCAAATCAGATTTATTTATTGCATGTACATTAAAACATACAGTGAAATGCGTCATTTGAATTAACAACCAACACACCCAAGGAATAGGCAGCTCACAAGTGTCGCTACATATTCCAGCACAATTACAGCATACCCAATATTCAACACAGCAACAACACAAACAGTAATAGCAACAGAACAAAAAAAAAGACAACAGCAAAACAAGACAGCAAAACCTTCCGTCTCTGACCCAGACTCGACCTTCAGGCCTCTACCACTAACTTCAATATTTGACCATTCAAGGCATTCTACCATTTGCCTCAGCTATTCCAACAGCTGTCCTCATCTACTGCAATTACCCAAATGATACACAAGGCCTTCACATGTACAGAACACTACACCCTGCAAGCTTATGTCCTAGTCACATACATTTTGTATTACAACTACTGTATATCACCTGGAGGCCATCACCTTCTTTAGCTGTGGATCTGAATGACATAGTTCCCTTTTCAAAAACATTATCAGAGTATCTTCACTAGGTGGACCAGTTAAGCTAGCAATCAATCAGTATTTCTTAATGGCAATAAAGAGTGACCTTGCATTGATGACCACATCTGAAGCGAAGAAAGGAATTACACTGGACAGCAATTTTTTTTGTACGTGATGCTTCCTCATAATTTTTTGAGGTTATGACATATCACTTGAAGCTGAACACAAATATAATTTCAGCCTACTTATATTACATCGAATTTGGAGAATCAAGAAATTAACCTTCATTAAATGTATGCTTAATTGCGCATGGGTGCTGGTGCTTTGCAGTACAATTAAGCTAAAAATGTTCTGTTGATGATTTTCATTTATACTCAGTGTTTGAGGTTTCTCGCTTAAGTGTCCAATAATCAGCCAGCATTGATGGATTCCTGTTGTCCTGATACCATTTCTCCATGACTGCAACGTCCTGGTAAAATCTTTCACCATACATGTCACCGGCAGCACCAAGATTTGCTGGGAAGAAGTCTGAATGGGAATATAGGAAACGAATCTTTAGTGACGTGCTGCACTTTATGATTTTGCATGCTTGAAGTATGTTGTTAACCAGCTGCACGTAGTTTGGTGTTCTGTAATTACCAAGAAAATTTTCAACAACATCCTTGAATACCTTCCACGCAATTTTCTCCACTCCCACTAGAAGTTCTTCGAATTGCCTGTTATTGATGAATTGTTTGAGTTGTGGACCAACAAAATGCCCTCCTTAACCTTGGTATCAGTTATTCTGGGAAACATCTGCTCAAATATCGAAATCCTTCATGGAAATGTTTGTACCTGGTGACAGCAGATTCTATTCTTACAGTCTTGAACCCAGTAATTTTGCTTTTGACTTTGACAAACCCAAGTCTCTGAGCAGGTCATTTAACTCAAATTGAGTTATCAGATGAAGCTCACTCAACATAATGGGTTCAAAATCTATGTCAGTATCAGTGTTCTTTTCCATTCCTGGCTCACGCATCACGACATCTTCCGTCTGTCTCCTCCAGACTCCATGTCTCTGGTGGCTTCAGCAGTGGAAGAATATTGTCATGCAGCACAGGTCTCATGCTGAAGGGAGACTGGGGAATTCAATAGAATTCTTGTTTTTAGCAGAGAAACACTAGTCAGACTGAAGTAGCATTCTGCTACATAGTCCTTCTGCTTGTGCAATATCATCAGGACAGCAAATGGCATTGACTTCCAAGTACCTATAAGCCAAGCTCTAAGATTGACAGCATATGTTGTACAACAATTGTGAGGAACCCAGGCTTTGTATTGGACACCAATTATACAGCCAAAGTAGAGCTTATAGGCTTTCCTTTATAAGAGGAGTCACAATCTGTCTTTGAGATTTAAGCATATACCCACCACAAATATAACAGAAAGTATCATGGCATTTCCCTATCACAAATACTCCTAAAAATACAAATACGTTACTATGAGTACACACAATATGCTACATGTAGAGCATGCACATCTATATGATCATAAACATGTAAACATATTGCATAGAATGGTGTGTGTGTGATGCTTTCTAAAACCTGTCCTGCCACCTGCCCTTCCTAAGTATGCCTGGACAAGATAGAAAACTTTTCAGATTACATTGCGTGCAACATTTTAATTGACTTGAATAAGGAATTAAAATAACAAATATAAGCAGTTTTTTTAAAAAAAGGTGCATAATATGGATATTTCATGGTGATTTTCATGATCAGCAGCCCAAAATCCATAAGATACACCCAAAGGTATTTAGGAAATGAAATCTTTGTTGTCCAATATTAGTGTGTTAATTTTTTGTTTTACACATAGTGAGGAATCTCTGTGTTCCACAGATTGCAACAATTGATTTAATGTTTAGTTCCTGACACAGGATTCAATCTATGTTGGGTGCTCTGATGGTAATCTTACCTCAATCTATGTCCCCTATGGGGACAACTCACTTCATAGTGAAATAAGGTGAGTCCCTTAGAGTAAAGGGCCAACAGCAACACAAATTTTGTATAAGGACCCGTAACAACAGTGAATAATTACGTTGTGAGGTAAGATTTACTCCTACCTCCAAGTCTGCAGTCTGAAATATACTCCATTTTACATAATGAGTTTTGTGGTTTTGCTTCTGTGTGGAGTCTTGTTCTATTTGTTCTACTGCTTTTACATCCAAGTTATGCATGTGGACAATTCATGACCGTACATCACAATTTCACAATCTCTGGGCATGATGGCCACAGAAGAAAGGAGGTAATACTCTAGTCCCACCAAACTGCATTCTAATCAGAGGCACATTTCCCAGTCAGCATCAACCCAGTTTTTAGGGACCAAATTTCACACAAATGTGTATATTGTAAATCTATAGTTTGGGAAAATCAAACTGGCTCTGAGTAACAAGGGTGTCAGTGTTGGCAGAAACCAGACAGTGAGCATCAGATTCCATTTCATTTTTGTCTCAGGTCCACATGAGTACAGTAATCCATACTACAAATCAATAATCCATACTAGTGCAAACATTAGTTTCATTTCTTATAGACTTGGGTGAAGATAGCATATTCTCACATCAATTTAAATTAAATTGATACATATCCATCCTGAAATGTGTGAAAATATACTTGGTTGTAAAATGCAACACTTCAGTGCAAAATAACCTCAATATCTTCCATGAGAAAATCAACTGTTGTCTAAAAAACTAAGAATTTCTTTTACATATTACTATATGGTACAATCATGCTTGCATTCCTAAATCATGGAGTAGTGACATCATTGCTGTACTCCAGTTTCTATATTTGAAATGAAATATCTTTATTGTCATTGCTTAGTACAATTTGTCATATACCAATATAGCGAAAATGAGTTGCAACACTCATACTCAATGCTATAAAACAGCAAATAAAATAAATAAATAAAATCAAGTAACCAGCCAGTACAAGCATTGCCCAGCAGTACAAACGCGCACCCCAGAAGCATAACAGCCATAAAACCAGTATTAAAAGTAGCAATATAACAAATTTAGGGATGATGCTTGATTGATTGGTTCAGAGCAATTAGAGCTCTGGGGGAAAAGCTATTTTTCAGTCTGGAAGTGCGGGCATAGAAAATCTTATAACGTCTGCCAGATGGAAGAAGTTTTCTTCAGATGATTGAACAGGTGAACGATCTCAATAAGAACTAAAGATCATGTTACTGAAAAACTTAACTTCTACTTCAAAGAAAAACTAATAGCTACTGGCTGAATACATGAATCAGAATACAAAAACTTTTTAAAAAGTTAATTTAAGCATTCACCATAGATGGCATATGGCATGAATATATTTTTTAAATTCTCATAAATCTGTTTCAAACTTTATCCATTCATTTTTCTCCCAGCACTGAAAGACTATGGAGCTCTAACACCAGCAAATGCTGCCAGGACATTCTAGGGTTAGGACATCAGCAGTACATCTTCAGATGCCTTGACATGCCTCACCAAATGCTTTCAAGTGATAGAGCATCAGCTCATCCATTCATTCTCATCGCACTAAGACAGTGAGATTGGCAAGAACTGCAATAGGCAAGCTCAATCCTGTTTGCTGCAGTCTATTATTATTGGTGGCTGAAAGCAAGATCAAATAATGCTTGAATAAGCATCTTAAAGAAAGATAAAGGGAGAAAGATACCTAGGGCATTGGGTCTAGACAGTTGAAGACACTGCTGCCAAAGAAGAGGGAAAAAAAGATAGACCAGAAGCCAGAAAGACAGGTGTAACTGATGAAAGTCAAGAAGGAAATCCAGAGGAATACCAGAGGAAACAACACACTGGACCATTGCTACACTACCATCAAGAATGCCTACCATGCTATTCCACGCCCTCACTTCGGCAAGTCTAATCACCTAGCTGTACTTCCCGAGTATACGCAGAGACTAAAGACTGCGGCACCAGTAGTGAGGACCAAGAAGGTATGGACAAGGGAAGCACAGGAGTGCATCCAGGACTGCTTTGAATCAGTGGACTGGACTGTATTCAGGGATTCATCTTTGAATCTGGATGAGTATGCTGCAGTTGTTACCAACTTCATTAAAACCTGTGTGGATGAGTGTGTGCCTACAAAGACTTACCGTACATTCCCAAATCAAAAGCCATGGATGAACTAGGCGGAACATCATCTGCTGAAGGCTAGATCTGGTATTCAAGTCTGGCAACTGAGGCCTGTTCCAGAAAACCAGGTATCATTTGTGGAGGGCTACTTAAGGGCAAAGAGGCAATTTCAAATGAGGTTGGAGGTGACATCAGATGTACGGCAGCTCTGGCAAGGTCTGCAAAACATTACTTCCTACAAAGCAAAACCTAATAGTATGAATGGCAGTGATGCTTCACTATCAGATGTACTCAACACCTTCTATGCACGCTTTGAAAGGGAGAACACAACTACAGCTATGAAGATCCCTGCTGCACCTGATGACCCTGTGATCTTCGTCTCAGAGGCTGGTGTTAGACTGATTTTAAAGGGAGTGAACCCTCACAAGGCAGAAGGTCCCAATGGAGTACCTGGTAAGGCTCTGAAAATCTGTGCCAACCAGCTAGTAGGAGTATTCAAGGACATTTTCAATCTCTCATTCCTACAGGTGGAAGTTCCCACTTGCTTCAAAAAGGCAACAATTATACCAGTGGCTAAGAAGAATAATGTGGGCTGCCTTAATGACTATCACCCAGTAGCACTCACATTGACAGTGACGAAATGCTTTGAGAGACTGGTCATGACTAGACTGACAGCAATGACCTGGACCCATTGCAATTTGCCTATCACCACAATAGGTCACTGGCAGACACAATCTCAATGGCTCTCTACACAGCTCTAGACCACCTGGACAACACAAACACTTACGTCAGGATGCTGTTTATCGACTATAGCTTAGCATTTAATACCATCATTCGCACAAACCTCATTGAGAAGTTGCAGAACCTGGGCCTCTGTACCTCCCTCTGCAATTGGATCTTCGACTTCCTAACTGGAAGACCACATTCTGTGCGGATTGGTGATAACATATCCTCCTTGCTGACGATCAACACTGGCGCACCGCAGGGGTGTGTGCTTAGCCCACTGCTCTAATCTCTATATACACATGACTGTGTGGCTAGGCATAGCTCAAATACCATCTATAAATTTGCTGACGATACAACCATTGCTGGTAGAATCTCAGGTGATGACGAGAAGGCGTACAGGAGTGAGATATGCCAACTACTGGAATGGAGCCGCAGCAACAACCTGGTACTCAACATCAGTAAGATGAAAGAGCTGATTGTGGACTTCAGGAAGGGTAAGGTGAAGGAACATATGCAAATCCTCATAGAAGGATCAGAAGTGGAGAGAGTGAGCAGCTTCAAGTTCCTGGGTGTCAAGATCTCTGAGGATCTAACCTGGTCCCAACATATCGATGTAGTTATAAAGAAGACAAGACAGTGGCTATACTTTATTAGGAGTTTGAAGCGATTTGGTGTGTCAACAAATACACTCAAAATCTTCTATAGTTGTACTGTGGAGAGCATTCTGACAGGCTGCATCACTGTCTGGTATGGAGGGGCTACTGCACAGACCAAAAGAAGCTGCAGACGGTAAATCTAGTCAGCTCCATCTTGGGCACTAGCGTACAAAGTACAAAGTACCCAGGACATCTTTAGGGAGCGGTGTCTTGCAGCATCCATTATTAAGGACGTCCAGTACCCAGGGCATGCCCTTTTCTCACTCTTACCATCAGGTAGGAGGTACAGAAGCCTGAAGGCACACACTCAGCGATTCAAGAACAGCTTCTTCTCCTCTGCTATCCAATTCCTAAATGGATTTTGAAGCTTTGGACACTACCTCACTTTTTTAAAAATATACAGTATTTCTGTTTTTGCACATTTAAAAGAAATCTATTCAATATATGTAATTGATTTACTTGTTTATTTATTATTATTGTTTTATTTATTTTTTCCTCTCTGCTAGATTATGTATTGCATTGAACTGCTGCTGCTAAGTTAACAAATTTCACGTCACATGCCGGTGATAATAAACCTGATTCTGATAGAGAGAGAAACCACCATATTCGCATAACCTCCATGTTAGCCACAACAGCGTTCCTCACATTTGCATTCTCAACAGCATGCAATATAAACAGAATGTGTATTTAATATTCTGTGTTTCTCTGGGCTTACAAAAATAATTTTGAAACAGAAATTAATCTCCATTGTAAAAATACACTGTAAATCATTTTTAAAACTAGCAAACATTTACTGTAAAAAAGATAAAAAGCATTGAAGCTGCTTATTTAAATAAAAACAGGAAACACTCAAGTTGGTTAAGCAGCACGTGCATGTGAAATAATGTTATAATTCTCCTGTTAGTTTTACTATAATTCTATTCATTTTAAAAAAGGATATATTCAGGTTACAGGTTAAAGTCCAAAGTCCAGTACTGGGGCAGAGTAAATTTTGCAACCATTTAGTGGAATCATGCAGTGGTTGATTGCACAAAATTGTTTGCAGAGAAAGGAGTATCTGCAAAGTGGGAGGTTGTTAAAAGCGTGATCTCAAGAGTTCAGTATGTCCAAGTTAGGGTGAAGGGCAAGGCTGGCCAGGTTAGAAAACACTGGTTGACAAAAGATATTGAAGTTCTGGTTAAGAAAAGATGGAGGCATAACTGCACATAAGCAACTGTACTCTAGTGAATTTCTTGATGACTAAAAGTCATGTAAGAGTGCACAAGAGGGAAGTTAGGAGGGCAAAAAGTAGATACGAGAAGAATTTGCAGACATGTTGAAGCAAAATCAGACAGACATACTTTATAGATCCCAAGAGAATTTGGGTTTCGTTATAGTCGCACCAACCAAGAATAGTGTAGAAATATAGCAATATAAAACCATAAATAATTAAATAACCATAAGTAAATTATGCCAAGTGGAAATAAGTCCAGGACCAGCCTATTGACTCAGGGTGTCTGACACTCCGAGGGAGGAGTTGTAAAGTTTGATGGCCATAGGCAGGAATGACTTCCTATGACGCTCAGTGTTGCATCTCAGTGGAATGAGTCTCTGGCTGAATATACTCCTGTGTCTAACCAGTACATTATGGAGTGGATGGAAGACATTGTCTAAGACGGCATGCAACTTGGACAGCATCCTCTTTTCAGACACCACCATCAGAGAGTCCAGTTCCACCCTCACAACATCACTGGCCTTACAAATGAGCTTGTTGATTCTGTTGGTGTCTGCTATCCTCAGCCTGCTGCCCCAGCACATAACAGCAAACATGATAGCACTGGCCACCACAGACTCGTAGAACATCCTCAGCATCGTCTGGCAGATGTTAAAGGACCTCAGTCTCCTCAGGAAGTAGAGATGGCTCTGACCTTTCTTGTAGACAACCTCAGTGTTCTTTGACCAGGAAGGTTCTTTAGGTATGTAAAGAACAAAAGAGTAGAGAGGGAGAGAATGGGTCCCCTTAAAAACCACATGGTTGTCTGTGTATGAAACCAAAGAATATTGGCGAGATTTTTAATATTTCTCTTCAATTTTCACTATGGTGAAAAAGAAGCAAGTTGGGAAAATGAGCTGTGTTGTGTTCGGCTACACTAAATGTAAATATAACCTCTGGGTCTGACCTTCTGCCTTTTCAGACTGAGACACTAGAGAGAAGAAAAAAAAAAAATCGCAGAGGCCCTTTTCTTACAAAGATTTTTACTTCTTCTCTAGTCACAAGTGATGCGTACAGGAGTGGTTCATATAGTATCATGATTTAAAAATGGGGAGCAAAGTCAAGCCATCTAAGATGATTCTGACATTGGCAGTAGATAAATTGCTGGAGGATTTTGAGGGACAGGATCTACCAACATTTAGAGAGATGGTCTGATTCAGGGCAGTCAGCACAACTTAGAGTGCAGGAAATTGTCTCCAAAGAGTGTAGATGAGGGTAGAGCAGTAAATGTTGTCTATATGAACTTTAGGAAGGCCTACGACAAGCTCAGTAGCAGGCTATGTTGGAAGGTTAAATCACATCGGAAATCACGGATTACATTTATAATCAGCTCAGTGGTATGGAGCGGAGGGTGATGGTCAAGGGTAATGGAGCTCTGCGTCTAGTGGTGTTCCATAAGTGTTAGTGCTGGGACCTTTGTCGTTTGAAGTTTATACAAATGATTTGCATGTCAACGTACAAGGAATGCTTAGTACTTTTGTGTATGGTGTTACAATAGCTGGTATTATGGATAGTGTAGAAGGTATAAAAATTACAGGTTGATTTTTAATCCGCTATGTATGTGGACTGCAGATTGGTAAACCTTTTAAATCCAGATAAATGTGAGGTACTTCTCCTATAGATGCTGCCTGGCCTGCTGTGTTCCACCAGCATTTTGTGTGTGTTGTTGTTTGAATTTCCAGCATCTGCAGATTTCCTCGTGTTTGATAGATAGATAGATAGATAGATAGATAGATACTTTATTCATCCCCATGGGGAAATTCAACTTTTTTTCCAATGTCCCATACACTTGTTATAGCAAAACTAATTACATACAATACTTAACTCAGTAAAAAATATGATATGCATCTAAATCACTATCTCAAAAAGCATTAATAATAGCTTTTAAAAAGTTCTTAAGTCCTGGCGGTTGAATTGTAAGCCTAATGGCATTGGGGAGTATTGACCTCTTCATCCTGTCTGAGGAGCATTGCATCGATAGTAACCTGTCGCTGAAACTGCTTCTCTGTCTCTGGATGGTGCTATGTAGAGGATGTTCAGAGTTATCCATAATTGACCGTAGCCTACTCAGCGCCCTTCGCTCAGCTACCGATGTTAAACTCTCCAGTACTTTGCCCACGACAGAGCCCGCCTTCCTTACCAGCTTATTAAGACGTGAGGCGTCCCTCTTCTTAATGCTTCCTCCCCAACACGCCACCACAAAGAAGAGGGCACTCTCCACAACTGACCTATAGAACATCTTCAGCATCTCACTACAGACATTGAATGACGCCAACCTTCTTAGGAAGTACAGTCGACTCTGTGCCTTCCTGCACAAGGCATCTGTGTTGGCAGTCCAGTCTAGCTTCTCGTCTAACTGTACTCCCAGATACTTGTAGGTCTTAACCTGCTCTTTAAATGTGAGGTATTGTATTTTATGAGATCAAACCAGGGTAGGACTGATACAATGAATGGTAGGAATACAGTGAGTGTTATGAATCAAGGGGATCTAGGATTGCAAGTGTATAGTTTGCTGATAGCCGTGTCACAGATACATAGGGTATGGCAGACCAACCTTCATCAATCAGGGCACTGAGTATAGGAGTTGGGAGGTTATGTTGCAGTTATACAAAACATTGGTGAGGCGGCGCTTGGAGTGTTATGTACAGTTTTGGTCACCCTGTTACAGTAAAGATATCATTAAACTAGAAAGAGTGCAGAAAAGAGTTATCAGGATGTTGCTTGGACTTGGAGGGCCAAATTACAAGGAGAGATTGTGTAAACTATTCTCTGGAGCTTAGGAGATCGAGGGGTGATAGAGGCATATGAAATCATGTGGGGCATAGACAGGGTGAAGCACAGTCTTTTCTCAGAGGGAGGATGCTAGAAACATGATGGCATATAATTAAAAACACAATATATGATATATATGTACAATGTCTGAAGTACATCTTATGGAAATGTTTGTTTGATGATGAACTTCAATAAAAAAATAAATTACAAAAAAAAACACAAACACGAGGAAATCTGCAGATGCTGGAAATTCAAGCAACACACACAAAATGTTGGTGGAACGCAGCAGGCCAGGCAGCATCTATAGGAAGAAGTACAGTCGACATTTCGGGCCGAGACCCTTCGTCAGGACAGTGTTTAAAAGTGAAATCAGGAGCAATTTATTCATGCAAAGGGTGATGCATACTTGAAATGAGCTGCCAGAAATAGTGGACGAGGTGAGCTCATTTGCAACACTTAAAAGGGTTTAGAGGTCTATGGGCCATATGTAGGAAAAATGGGACTAGCTCACTGAATAACGCAGAGAGCATAGACAGGTTGAGCTGAATGCTGCTCATCTTGATTCTATTTCGTTCATAACTTTTCATTAGAACAGAAACAGTTAGAAAATAAGCATGTTCTGAGTTGCAGAAAAGGGGAGAGGGTTGAAGAGAACAGAAATAAGACTTCAAGAGACTTAAATTATACACAAGTCGTAGAGAAAAATAAAGTAATTTTAGAACTGCAGGATATAAATCATTGCAATTTCTGACAATACCCAAAAAGCCAGTTCTGACACAAACTGTAGAGGTTGGTAATCTGAAATTGTTAAATTCAATATTAAGCTAGTCTGTATGCTGTGGTTCTTGCTGCAAGCAATGCTTTAGCTCATCAGTTGTGTCTTCTGTTTGATTTAACATGGTCACCATTGTACCTCTGCACAAACAACTAAAAATGACATCTCCCTGCTCTTTTTGCTTCTTTTTTATTATTTACAGTTTTAGTTAATGACATCTGTACTGCTCCAGAAGTTGAGATTGAAATTCTAAATTTTACATGGGATGCCAGCATGGGTTCTGAAGTCTGAGAGGCAGTTCGTGAGTAACAACAGAAACTGCAACTTTGTAGTATTTAGACTATTTCAGCTTTCCTGTAATTATTCATTATTTTTGACATAATTGTGTGCACACGTTTTTTAATCAATTGTTCGTTTCCAGTCACACATTTATTCTTTCAACTGCTGTCACCACTAGAGGGCTGCTGCCCAATCCATTCTACTGACAAATGTAGTCTGTTGTCCACATGTGTATTTTGAAACCACACAGAGAATTATGAATTTTAAAGCAAGATATAAATTCTACGTGATTGACATTTATTGCCAGCATGGAATCTTAACTATTTAGCAAAAAAAATCAAATAGGTTTTTCATGTCTTTTTGTCTTTTTATTAGCTAGTGAATATAAATTCAGGAAATATAATAAATTTGGAATTGAAGTCAATTCTCAGGTTAAAGCTTACATTAGAGCTACCAGATTATTTGGTGAGTGGTTCACAACATAATATCCTTATTCAGTCTAGCCAATATGTAACTGCAGAATCACCACTGTGTCTTTCTAAAAACTATTGCCTCCAAATGGGGTAATTTAAGATTTACAGTACAATAAATGACAGTATTTCAAGCCACATTCATTTTCCATAAGGAAGTAAATAATGAAAAAAATAAAGCCTTCTTAAGCTCTAACTTATCATTCTAGATTAAAAGAAACACGAATTAAAATTCCCACTCTGCAGCAGTGGGATTCAAATTGATGTCTCTGTATGCTAGTCTTCTGGATAGAAGCCAGTATCTTAATCCTGTAGAACCACACTTAAATGGCATAATTTTGGTCAGAAATCTTCCTACGGAATATTTTAATTTCCCTCACTGCGAACATTTTGTCATTCCAGACTAAATACCACTGACCACATCCTCAAATAATTTGAGTTAGATTTCTAATTTACATTTAACTCTGCAGAATAAATATTAACAGAAGAAGAAATTGCTTTCCAGTAAGTTACTGGTGATGTTACCTTACAGTATTTCCTTCCAAAGACTAACAAACAAAATATTTAGCAATCTGTTGCAAAAGTACACTAGCATCTAATCCATAAAGCAGAAAACTATACAAGTATCCAAAAAAACAAGACAAGGGCATTGAGTATAAGAGTTGTGATGCTATGTTGCAGTTGTACAAGACATAATTAAGCTGGAAAGAATGCAGAGAAGATTTGTAAGAATGCTGTCAGGACTATATTACTGTACCATGCTGTATTACTCTTTGACTCAAGGGTCTGAGTTATGTTGAGAAATTAGATAAGCTAGGATACAGAGGTGACTTTATACAGGTATAAAATCACGAGGGGCATACAGAGGGAGTACGCACACAGTCTTTTTTTCCTGGAGAAGGAGAATCAAATATGTGAGATTTAGGTTTCAGGTGAGAAGGGAAAAATTTAAAAGGGTGGTGAGCATATTTAATGGGCTCCCAGAGAAAGTAATTGAGGCGGATACAATAACATTTATGACATCAGGAAAGGTTGAGGACGTTGGCTAAACATGGGCAAATGGGACTAGCTTTGAATGGGCATCTTAGCTGGCATGGACAAGTTGGACCAAAGGGCTATTTCTGTTCTGTGTGACTCTTAATCCAAACCTACCACTATATTAGTCTATCTTGAATCAGCATCATGCAAGCTGGTGTCAATAAATCTCCTCATCAATGCTCATTCTGGCTTCTCTCTAATACTTAGGCTACATCCTGCTTAAATATTGACTTCAATTTTGTGAATGTAGCAGATAGCCTGAAACAAATTTAAGCTGATATGAAATAAGGACAAATATCACCACAGACTAGAGCTAGCCTAGTGCAAATTAAGATAACTGTGAATAACCATGAGTATTGGAAAGCAATCATTCATAGTGCCTGACCCATGCTCCTCAGCATTATCATCATTGAATTCCATCATCATCAACTGCTGGATGTCATTATTTACCAGAAACTTGAACATAGCCACTGGTATGGTGGAGACAGCACATTCAATGCTAGGCATTCTACAGTGGGTGACCCATGATCCAAAATGACTTCTCACCACCTAAAAGACAGAAATCAGGTACATGAAGATATATTCTTCACACTTGCCTGAGAGTGCTCCTTCAATGACACAAGATACTCAGCATCATCTAAGACATCATTTCCTCTCAGATACTGCTCAACCCATTAGGTTCCTCCAGCACTTTGCTTGCTGTCTGTTATCATACAAGACACAGCAGCTTAATTAATCAACAGACTACCGTAGATTCCGGACTACAGAGCGCACCTGATTAAAAGCCGCTGGCTCTAATTTTAGAAATAAAATCAATTTTTTAATTGTAAAGGCCGCACCGGATTTTAGGCCGCACCGGATTTTCGGCCGCAGGTGTCCCACGTTGTAATATGAGATATTTACACAGAAAGATATTACACGTGAGGATTTTTTAACTTTTAATTAAATCCATATGGTAACAAAAACAAATACATATTGCAAATGCTTTTTTTCGAACCGTGCCCGTAACGCGGCTACTTTTAAATACGTTGCGTATACTTCTTTACTGAACAACATTCCAATATCTCCTAACGACTGGTAAAAAATATATATACTACAGCCTACCAGGAAAAGTTATTGATCACCTTTAACTTAAAAGCAGCGTTCGCTCAGATCCAAAGCCGCTCGCGTAATGCGCTCCCCCCCTCCTTTCCATTTATCGCAAACGGCATTTAAAAGCAGCGTTCGCTCAGATCCAAAGCCGCTCGCGTAATGCGCTCCCCCCCCTCCTTTCCGTTTATCGCAAACCGGCATTTTCCCACAAGACACCGCGAAACCGGGTGTGACGTCATAGCATCCCGCGATGTAGTACAGAAAACAAATATAGTTAAAACTCTTCTAACTTTAACTAGAAAATGAATTACTAAGCGAAAATATTATAAACTAAGTATGCCATAAGGCAGCACAATGCTTCGAGTGTTTTCCATGTTGATGAGGGTGAGTACAAATGACTGATTTACAATAATTTAATTGTGAAAGTGCGCTTGATTTATCGTACAATTTCATTGGACCTCTGTGAACTACTCATCAATTTTATTGGTCTACTGTTATGAGGCAAAATGTTTACGAGGCGGCATGAAAAAAAATCATGCATTAGCCGCTCCGGATTATAGGCCGCAAAGTTCAAAGCTGTTCAAAATGTGGGAAAAAAGTAGCGGCTTAAAATCCGGAATCTACGGTACATGCCATTTTAACATTCACTTCCATCACACTGAGTCTGTGGTAATGCACCAGTTACAGGAGGTTTCAAATCTTCAAAAGTACTTTGCAAATTTTCTTTGCTTGATGGAATGCTGGGAATTTGGCATCCATTTTCAATTCTCATGTAAAGGATTTTTCCTTCCATAAGAATACACAACAGACATAAAAGACAAAAGGTGTTGTGCACTATTTCTTGACAGCTCCACACATTCAATATTTCACTGACATGTTGAGAATAAAAACCTATACATCAGCACCTTAGGCTTTTTCTTTTCAATTGACTAATTTGATTTATTATAAATCAAAAATAATGGAAAAATCTGTGGAAAGAAAAAGTTAGTTATTTTAGGAATTTGATACCTTCATCAGACAAGAAAGAATGAAATGCTTGTTTCTCTTTCTACAGATTGGGCCTGACCTGAATTTTCCAGCATTTTCTATTTCTGCTTTGGTTTAAGGCAGATCTTTTTTTAAAAAATAATTTGTTTGGCACAAGTTTGTTGCCGCGTTTATAATGTGCACACTGAATTCTTCATTGAGAGAAATGTCTGAAACAATGGATCCAAGAGAGCAAAGTCAAAATCAAATGAATAAGAGTCCTTGTTCTATAGAGTCAGATAGCATAGAAACAGATTTATCAGAACAATGTGCCTGTGCTGTCCCTCAAAAGCTAATCTAAATTAATTTTTCTTCTTGCATTCCATCAACTCAATGCCCACTCATCCCCTCCTATTCTCTCCACACACCTCAACTAGGGACAATCAGCACATCTTAGGCATGTGGGAGGAAATCAGAGCATGATGGGATACTCATACTGTCACAAAGAGAAAGTGCTAACTCCATACATTCAGTACAGAGGTCAACATTGAACCCTGGTTTCTAAAGCCATAGAGCAGCAGGTTTAAATGTTTCTTAACTGTCATGTTAAAATGCACTGACCATTTCCAGTGAACTGTTGTTAGGTCTGATCATGTGTGAAGACACAATGCCTTGACATTAATGGTAAAGGCCAACAGACATTGCATGGTAAATACTAGTTGTAAAAAACTAAACTTGATCCAATTAATTGATTATGCCAACAGTTTTACCCATCATGGGTTAGTTCTCAAAGTGTGTTTTCTCAAAAATTTGACGGTTTAAATCTTGAGATGGTTTAAATGAGCAGAAACTGAGTTGAGAACAGAATAAATCTTAAACTGGCAAAGATTTATGTCAATATTTTTAAGAGAAATAAAAAGCAGACATAGAACATTCACATTAATGCACTCAACTTCACATTTTTATTCTGGCATAATATAGAAAGCATAGCCTTGCTGATCATTTTTCAAGTGACAATTCCATCTGCATATTATAATTTCTAAGTTATTGATGTTTCGTTCCATTCCAAAGTGCAAGCACACTTTAGAAAGACTAAACAGCAATTCATGGTTTTTTAAAATTGTGAAAGGAGTTAAATGAGAAAAGACAGACTCAGTAAATTTCAAATTTTGACAAAATTACAATCAAACCCTTCATATCGATACTTTGCCATTTAGTGGATCCAGTTCAAAATGAGGTTAAATCTCCTCAAGATCTGGATATTCCTTTATGATATGAGTAAACTCCTTGGTCAGCGAAAGAACTCCCACATTTTCCCACATTTCCTATCAATGGCAACCACAATTTGATATGGATTGGAAACCATGTGAACTAACTCTAATAGCTAAGAATCACTACCTTTATGAATATGTTACTCTGTAATGCTTTAACTAATATTTTTCTTGGATGTATACTCTGCAATTCTGTGTACTAAAACTAACAGTTAAAAAACAAGGAATAAAATATTAAGTCTGTGTATTTTTTTTCATGAAGTGAGTCAAGGTGTGCTGACATGCTGCTGGTTAAAGATACCAATTCTGAATTTAAGGCTAAAAAACAATCATTTTATATCCTTAAACAGCATGGAATACTTGTTCTCGCTGAGTAAACTGAGCAAAATACACTGATATAATTTTCAGATTGTAAGAAATGGAAAAGCTTACCCAGATATATGTAATTACTGGTCATTATCCCTTTACACAGGTCCATGGAAGGACTGCTACCATGTTCGACAGACTGGATATGCAAACAGCGGCATGTATTTAATCAAACCAGAAGGCACAGAGAAACTAATCCAAGTCTGGTGTGACCATAGCCACGATCAGGGGGGCTGGACAGTCATCCAGCGTAGGGTCGATGGGGCAGTCAATTTTTTCAGGAACTGGGATAACTACAAGGTAAATATTTTCAAATTTTTGTTCACATTTATCCTGGAAATACAAGCTCAAGGTGAGTGACAACACACTTGAGCATTCATGACACATTCATGCTAGATTTGGGCAAGGTATTGTACAATGCACAGTTTCCACATCAAAAGTAAGCCATTCTCCAGCTGCAGACAACCTTGCTTTTCTCAAATGGCAAAGGTTTTTTTAAAATTCTATGCATGCAGGATACCCTGCAAATATTGACATGCCAGTGGAAACTACATCAAAAGCTTCCGGAGGTACTCGAACAACCAAACGATGGAGAGCTCCACAGCCACAGACGAGTTTTTTTAAAAATATTTGTGCTGGCATCAGAGATGTTAAACTTTAAAAACCAATCCCTCCAAATTTCAGATGCACCAATTGAGATACAGATTTTTGTGTCGCATGCCCCTTGGAACCATTTTCAGGCTTCAGTTTGAAAACTCTGCTATGCAGCATTTTATTTTTGGAGGGATGGTAATCATAGTCCTGTAATTTAGGACAACTCTTTAAAGTGTGCTTGTCACATATTTTCAGATTTTGACATGTTCACACATTTCTCTGAAACTGCAATTAATATAATAGTCAAAAAGCTTTTCCTTTTAAAAGTTGTTCATAGGAATGTGGATATTGATGACATGGCTTATCAACCACAATTAATTACCTTTAAATAATTGAAGATGGCACCTGAGAATTGTCATCCTGAGCCACTTCAGTATGTGTAATGAAGGTGTTTCTACAATGGATTTAGCTAAATGGTCCAAGAATTTTGACTTAGCAAAGATGAAGGAGCAGACATACATTTAAAATTTTAGACTGGTGTGTGGCTTGGGGCAGAACTTGCAGGTGATGGCATTCCCTATGGCCAGGTAACAAAGGCTACTGTTGAGAGAGTTTGTTGAAGAGGCCTAGGCAAGTTTCATACTGAAGTTATGCTTAAAATTTGCCAAAAAGAACCGTGAATTCCTGTTTTCTCTGCAGTACGATAGCAGAAACTACAACAATACAGGGAATTATCCTCATTCAGATTCAATTTATCAAAGTAGCTGTAATCTCATTGATAACAGTAAAAAAAAAGGTTTAACTTCAGAACAAAGATTGTGTAGAATTCCAACTGAAATAATATAATTAGTGGAATGAACATCATGCGTGGGTCAAAAGGATACAACTCCATTATATCGCAGGTACATATAGGTCATACGACTACACAGAGTTCTACTAGATGTGGTTAGCTCAAAACCACCTGCTAAAATGTACAATGAGTTTTGGTCTTCTTAGCCAAACCACTTAAAAGTCAGACATCCCAAGTCCCGTATAAAAGGAGAATAATCAAACTGCTTGCCAACAACCATGAGTTCCAGTAATTCCTCAGCCAAGCCACTAGGTTCAAACATACTGTCATGAAAAATCAAAGTGCAAAGAACTTGTATGGCACACTCATGAAAGCAAATGCATGTTGAAGTACTGTTATTCAAGGCAAAGGATTTAAGTAAACAAAAAATGTAAAGCTAAAACTGTTCAGATAACCACACAAGATACTGCTGGCAGAAAGAACTGAGAGCTACTTGATGTGTTACTACATCAAGTCGTAATGGTAGAAAAAACAATTCGAAAGGATACTGTATTTTTCATGCTGACCATGTGATCTCTTAACACTAAATTTTCTTCTAATGAAAGCCCTGTTCAGGCACTGCAGATTACTGATTTTTCTGAATAAATTCCTTCATTGTTTATCCAAGTTATAAGTCTCCATATTATAGAAGTTAAAACTTCAAATTGGTACTGTCACATGTACTGAGGTACAGTTGAAAAACATGTCCTGAATACTGTTCATACAGATCAGTTCATTACAACAGTTCACTGATGTGGGACTGTTAAAAAATTAATAGATTGCAGAATAAAGTGTTACAGTTGGAAAGGAAGTGCAGTGCAAATAACCAATAAGGTCCAAATCTATAACAAAGTAGATTGTAAGGTCAAGAGCCCACCTTATCATATTACGGAACCATTCAATAACAAGATAGAAGTTGTTCCACTTGAGCCTGGTAAACATGCTTTCAAAGCTTTTATATCTCCTGACCATGGGAGTGGGGAAGGGGGAAGAGAATATGTCCAGGGTGGGTGACATTTATGATAATGCTCGCTGCTTTAACAAGCCAATGAGAAGTGTACAGAATCCAGAACCCATGGAGTAGAGGTAGGTTTCATGATATTCTGTGTCATGGCTACAACTCTCTGCAAGTTCTTGCAATCACAGGCAGGGAAGTTGCCATATCAAGCCATGATGCCCCCTTACAGGATGACTTCTATGATACATCAATAAAAGTAGTGGGGCAGGGTCAAAGGAGACATGGGAAATTTCTTTAGCTTCCGAAGGAAATAAAGGCACTGGTAAATGTTTTTGGCCATGGCATCAATGTGGCAATTGGTGACATTCAGTCTCAGGAACTGGAAGCTCTCAAGCCTCTTGTTCTCAGCACTGTTGATGTAAACAAGAGCATGTGGACCATCTCCATTCTTGAAGTCAATGACCAGCTCTTCTGTTTTCCTGACCCTCAGGAAAAAAGTTATTTCATGATACCATGTCACAAGGCTCTGCATTGCCTTCTTGTATGCTGTGTCATCATAAATTGAAATATGGCTAAGTTGGTATCATCTGCAAGCTAGTAGAATCTATAGTGTAGTTGGAGTTAGAGCAGAATCTGACCTGACCTTACAGTCTTGAGTATATAGGAATAGAGTAGGGGGCTGAGGGCACCAATGTTGAAAAGAATCATAGTGGAGCAGTTATCGCCTATCATTACTGACTGTGGTTTATTGATCAGTTGCAAAGGGAGATGTTGAGCTCCAACTCTACAAGTTTGGAGATGTGATGGCTTGGAACTGTAGAATTAAAGAGAGAGCTGAAGTCAATAAGCAAGTCTAGCATAGGCATTTTTACTCTCCAGATGCTCTAGAGATGAGTGCACAACCAGGGAGATGGTATCTGCTATAGACCTTTTCAGTAGTAGGCAAATTGTAGTGGATTGAGATTGTCCAGGAGGCCGCAGTTAATGCGTGACATAACCAGCCTCTCAATGCACTTCATGATGGTGGATATCAGAGTCATGAGACAGCAGTTATTAGGCATATCACCTTGTTGTTCTTAAGTAATGTGACAATATAGTGGTCTTCTTGAAGCAGGTGGAAACCTAAGACTGAAGTAGGGAGAGGTTAAAAATGACAGCAAATATTCCTACCACCAATTGATCAGTGTAGGATCTAATGACACAGCCAGGGACATCCTCCAGGCTAGATGCTCTTTATACGGATTCACTCTCTGGAAGAGTGATCATATCTCTGCAACAGTGACTGTGGTTTCTGGTGCTTAGGGAAGGGATGTGCTGTCATCAGCAATGCTGTCTGACTTCATTCTGTAGGCTGTTATAGCATGTAAGCCCTGCCCAACTGACAGTTGCTCTGGGACCTGACTTTGGATTGGTATCAGATCCTTCAGTCCAAACAATTCAGTTATTAACCTAATTTGAAATGTAACATAACATAGTTTACAAGAATTTCAGAATATCTATTGACAAGATTCTGCATAGTAGACTGGTCTAGAATGTTAAGGCACGAGGTATCTGAGGCAAGTTAGAGAGTCATAGAGCACTACAGCCAAACTATCTTGCTGCGTGGTTTAAGATCATACCCCTCCATATTCCTCCCAACCATACAAAATTTTTCACTATACCTTACCATTTGCAACAATACTCAACAAATTTACTAATGTTATTTTGCTAGTCCATGCTGGTTGTTTTGCACAAAACATGCCACCAAACGTTCATGCAGAGCGAAGTTGAAAACACTTTGTTGTTCATTAAAGATAAAATGCATTATTTGCAGTTTGTAATGCATGGATTTCAATAGTACAGCTGATGGTTACTTTCTTAACATTCTTTTTAAAAATTACATACCTCATTGACTTAATGCAAGTCCTTGTTAATGATGGCTCCATGAAGGTGATCATTGGACCAAAAGACTATAAGACATAGGAGCAGGTTTAGGCCATTTGACCATTGAGTCCACTCTGCCTTTCAATCATGGCTGATCCTTTTTCCCCCTCCTCAGCCCCAGCCCCAGCCCCCTGCCTTCTTCCTGTAAACTTTGATGCCGTGGCCAATCAAGAGCCTATCAACCTCCACCTTAAATACATCACAGCTAAGGTAACAAATGCCACAAATTCACCACCCTTTGGCTAAACAAATTTCTCCAATCTCTGTTTTAAATGGATGTCCCTCTATCATAAGGCTGTGCCCACTTTCCTAGACTCCTCCACAAGGGGAAACATCCTTTCCACATCTACACTGTCTAGGCCTTTCAACATTCAAAAGGTTTCAATAAGATCACCCCTTCATCCTTCTAAACTCCAGTGAGTACAGGCCCAGAGCCATCGAACATTCCTCATATGATAACCCTTTAATTCCCGGAATTATCCTTGTGAACCTCCTCTAAATCCCCTCCAATGCCAGCACATCTTTTCTTAGTTAAGGAGCCCAAAACTGTTCACAATACTCAAAGTGAGGCCTCAGCCGTGCCTTACATAGCCTCAGCATCACATCCCTGCTCTTATATTCTAGACCTCTTGAAATGAATGCAAACATTGCATTTGCCTTCCTCACCACCAAGTCAACCTGCAAGTTAACCTTTAGCATGTTTTGCACAAGGACTCCCAAGTCCCTTTGCATCTCAGATTTTTGGATTTTCTCCCCATATAGAAAAGAGTCTACACATTTATTTATTCTACCAAAGTGCATGACCATACATTTCCCAGCATTGTATTTCATTTGCCACTTCCTTGTCTGTTCTCCTAATCTAAGTCCTTCTGCAGCCTTCCTGTTTCTCAACACTACCTACCCCTCCATCTGCAAACTTGGCAACAAAGCCATCTATTCAGAATCAGAATCAGGTTTATCATCACCAGCATGTCCTGATGTTTATTAACTTAGAGCAGCAGTTCGGTGCAATACATAATATGGAAGAGGAAGAAAAAAATAATAATAGATAAGTAAATCAATTACAGCGTATGCATATTGAATAGATTAAAAATCATGCAAACAAATAATATATATTAAAAAAGAGAGAAAGTGTTCACGGGTTCAATGCCCATTTAGGAATCCGATGGTAGAGGGGAAGAAGCTGTTACTGAATCGCTGAGTATGTGCCTTCAGGCTTCTGTACTTCCTACCTGATAGTAACAGTGAGAAAAGAATCCTTGAGTATTGTGAACAATTTTGCTGGAGGTCCTCAATAATAGACACTACCTTTCTGAGATACCGCTCCTTGAAGATGTCTTGGGTACTTTCTAGGCTAGTACCCAAGATGGAGCCGACAAAACTTACAACCATCTACAGCTTCTTTCAGTCCTGTGTAGTAGCCCACACACCCCCATAACAGACAGTGAAGCAGCCTGTCAGAATGCTCTCCGCGGTACATCTATATAAGTTTTTGAGCATATTTGTTGACATACCAAATCTCTTCAAACTCAGAACTAAGTACAGACGCTGTCTTGCCTTCTTTATAACTGCATCGATATGTTGGGGCAAGGTTAGGTCCTCATAGATCTTAACACCCAGGAACTTCAAACTGCTCACTCTCTCCACTTCTGACCCCTCTATGAGGATTGGTATGTGTTCCTTCGTCTTACCCTTCCTGAAATCCACATTTAAATCACTGATATACTGCATAAGAAGCAGTCCCAACACCGACCCCTATGGAACACCACTAGTCACCAGCAGCCAACCAAAAAGGGGTTATTTTATTCCCACTCACTGTCTCCTACCAATCAGCCAATGCTCTAACCATGCCTGTAACTTTCCTGTAATACCATAGGCTCTTAACTTGGTAAGCAGGCTCATGTGTGGCACCTTGTCAAAGGCCTTCTGAAAATGCAAGTATACAACATCAACTGCATCCCCCTTATTTATCCTACTTGTAATCTCCTCAAAGAAGTCCAGCAGATTCGTCAGGCAAGATTTTTCCTTAAGAAAACCATTCTGACGCTGTCCTATCTTGTCCTGCGTCACCAAGTACTACATAACCTCATACTTAACAATTGACTCCAACATCTTCCCAAGCACTGAGGTCAAGCTAACTCGTCTATAATTTCCTTTCTGCTGCCTCCCTTCTTTCTTAAAGAGTGGAGTGACATTTGCAATTTTTCTGTCCTTTGGAACTATGCCAGAGTCCAATGATTCTTTAAAGAATATTACTTATGTCTCCACATTCTCTGCCTTTGCCTCTTTCAGAACCCTAAGGTGCAGTTCATTCGGTTCAGGTGAGTTATGCACCTTTACAGCTTTAAGCTTTTTGAGCATCTTCCCCTTTATAATTGTAACAGCACTCATTCCTCTTCCCTCACACCGTTCAACACCTGGCACACTGCTAGTGTCTTCCACAATGAAGAATGATGCAAAATATTCATTTAGTTTATCTGCCATCTCATTGTCCCCTATTATTATTTATCCGGTTTCAATTTCTAGCTGTCCTATATCCACTATCATCTCTCTTATTTTTTTATATACTTGAAAAGCTTTTCTATCCACCTTAATATTGTTTGCCAGCTTGTTTTCATATTTCATCTTTTCAGTCCTAATGATTTTTTAAGGTGCTTTCTGTAGATTTTTAAAAGCTTCCCAATCCTCTATCTTCCCACTTATTTTTGTTTTGTTGTGTGCCCTCCATTTTGGCTTTACTTTAGCTTTGACTTCCCTTATCAGCCACAGTTGTACTATTTTGCCATTTGAGTATTTTACTGTTTCTGGAATACATCCTTCCTCATTTTTCCAGAAACTCAAGACTTTAATTCTTATATTGATTTGATTTCTAGAGCACTTATTTAATTTTCTGCAGAGAGCAGACCACAGGATAATTGCTCATAGAGAGTAACAGTCCAGATTCAAAAGGTGAACAGGACCTGTAGGGACTTTCTACAGATCATTTGGGTCATTAGGCACTTGACAAAGACCAATATAAAAAAGTTCAGTTTAAGCAGAGTGGCCATTGTTGAAGTAGGCCACAGTTAGAGTGGGGATTTAAGGCTTTGCTTCAAGAAAGTTTGGCAAGGAGAAGAGGTTAAAGTAAGTTTCAGGTAAGTTTCTTTCTTTTGTATTGGACAGTTAAAGCGATAGTATTGATAGCCAGGACAGTGGAATGCTCTTCTTGTGTAATGAGGGGAGACAGGGTAACTACACCTGCAAAAAGTGCATCCAGCTGCAGCTTCTTACAGACTCTGTTAGGGAACTGGAGCTAGAGCTGTATGAACTCCAGATCAATCAAGGAGGTTGACTGATAGGAGATAGTTATACTTAAGTTGCAGGACACTGGTAACTGGGTGACTGTCTGGAGGAAATGGGTTAGGCAGCAACAATATTCCCTCTAACTTTTAGTAGTCAGTGTGCACAAAAATCTTATGTTGTGCAAATTTTTTTCCTGTGACAAAAGTATGTGCGCACTGAATGCACACATGGCACAGTTTATGTAGGTTTACAAGATACGACATAAAACTGCACAGAATAACAGGATACATTAGAGGAAATTTTAAAAAATTAGGAATGAAATTAATAGTTTGACTACACAAGAAATCAGAAAAATTTTAATGCTTCTGAAACAGAGACATTATGAAAGTGGATCTAAGTCTATAAAAATACTGGCGTGGAAACTGAAAAGTTAAGTCAAGTCAATTTTATTGTCATTTCGACCATAACTGCTGGTACAGTACATGGTAAAAATGAGACAATGTTTTTCAAGACTATGGTGTTACATGACACAGTACAAAAACGAGCCTGAACTACGTAAAAAAAACAACACAGAGAAAGCTACACTAGACTACAGACCTACATTGGGCTGTGTAAAGTGTACAAAAACAGTGCAGGCATTACAACAGATAATAAACAGGACAATAGGGCAAGGTGTCAGTCCAGGCTCTGGGTATTGAGGAGTCTGATAGCTTGGAGGAAGAAACTGTTACATAGTCTGGTCGTGAGAGCCCAAATGCTTCGGAGCCTTTTCCCAGACGGCAGGGAAAAATGATAGCAGAAAATACAATTTATTTAATTAGGAATTCAAGAACAAAAATGATAAAAGATAAGCTAAGTGAAATTCAGGAAGCTTTTGAAGTGTTTTACAAAACTCTATATTCCAAAGTTCCGGGGGAAGCATAACCCAAATTGACACCTTCCTAAATTCTCTAGAGTTACCCACTTTAAGCGAAGAACAAAATAGAACGATGACTGCTGACATAACTGAAGTTAAACTAAAAGCTGCAATTAGTAGGCTTAAATTAAGCAAGTCACCAGGATCAGATGGGTATATGGCAGAGTGGTACAAAGAACTTAAAAATTAGTTAATTCCTGTCTTACTCCCCACACTGAACTGGGCTCTAAAAAAGGCACAAATGCCATCCAGCTGGAAGGAAGTGATCATCCCAGCTATACCGAAAGAAGGCAAAGATAAAATGGAATGCGGGTCATTTAGACCAATATCCATTCTTAATGTAGATTATAGATTTTTTACCTCCATCATGGCCAAACGATTAGAAGAATTTCTACCCATACTGATACATAACGATCAGACAAGTTTTATACAACAACACAGGACAATATACGAAGGACATTTCACGTTATGGATCATATACAAAAAAATAAAGTCGAAGCAAAATAAAGCGTGGACGCTGAAAAGACATTTGATTCGGTTAATTGGAATTTTCTTTCAGAGTTTCCATGACATAATTATTTAAGCTATACAGGTACTATATGACAACCCTACTGCTAGGATTAAAATCAATGGATATTTATCAAATAGTCTTACCCTAGAAAGGGGCATGAGACAAGGTTGTGCTTGGTCACCACTACTCTTCACATTATATCTGGAACCATTAGCTCAATACATCAGACAAAATGAAGATATCAGGGGAATTACTATTAAAGGGACAGAGCATAAATTGGCTTGTTACGCAGATGACATTTTGATCTACCTAGGGCAACCAACATACTCTTTACCTAAATTGATGCAATCCTTTGAACAATATTGCCAATTATCAGGATACAAGATCAACATAGATAAAACTCAATTACTTTCATATAACTATAGCCCACCAAGAGAAATTGAAAGTAGATATTCCTGGGCATGGCAAACAGAGTCTTACAAATTTTTGGGCATCATTATGCCAAAAGATTTGGCAAAATGATCAGTCTATATATAAAAAAATTAAGGAAGATATAACAAGATGGAACCTAATTCCTTTTTTCAGTTTCAGTTCAAGGATTGAATCTGTTTAAATGAATATATTGCCCAGACTATTATATCTCTTTCAAACCCTACCAATAGCGATTAATCAAAATCAACTCAGTGAATGGAACAAGATGTTATCAAGATATATTTAGTAAGGTAAAAGGCCCAGAGTTTGTCTCAAAACTTCGCAATTAACCAAGGAGAAGGGGGGATGGGACCTACCTTCTCTTAGAGATTATTATTTTGCAGCACAGTTGAGAGCTGTGATGTGTTGGAGGAGCAGGTAATTCCCATCCCCATACAGGCAATTTTGGCTGATAACAACCTACAAAGGTACATAAATACTACTGATACCCCATGGGTGAAATGGACTCTTAAAATATGGAAAACTATTATAAAAGAATATAAACTAGTGGGAGATACTGCAATTCTTAAATGGTGTGCATATGACTCAGATTTTACGCTGAATAAACTGGATGCTAGATTTAAGGACTGAACAGCTAAAGGCATAACAGTCCTTTGCAGTATAATAAAAGAAGGAACGCTGTTCAGTTTTGAAATGCTAAAGAGAAACACTTATTAGAAAAACAAGACTTTTATCCGTATTTACAGATGCGACAATATGTTAATAGGATGGTTAAAAATGTAACCAAGGCAAGTACATGTTTGGTAGAGCCATTTAGAAAAGCATATAATTCAGATAACGGTAGTAGAATCATTTCAAGCTTGTATAAGGGTTTGTCAAATCTGAAAACACATTCGACTTCATACATTAAAACAAACTGGGAGAAGGAAGGAGGGATAATAATATGAGGAAGAGTGGACACGAATATGGAGGTGTGGCAACCCACTTTCTGCGCAGGCGAACCGGCTCACAAACAGCCCGCGCGCGGGGAGAGACTTTGGTAATGCACCCTGATGATATTTCCGCCCGGAGAGGGCGGGAACTAGGGATTAAAAGCCAGCGCCGCGAAGTTTGAATAAACTAGTCTCGAGACGACTTACCGACTGCGTGTCGTTGTTTCTAGCTCTGTATGTAGTACATCGCCACAGAGGTATCAATGGAAGTGTACCAGTTCACAGAAATGGAGGGAGTTCGGATGGAAAAACTTGATAAGATATTTTATTACACCCTCTCAGAAATCGCACTATGATAGTAACCTCCCTGATTGCTGGAGAAATTGTGGAATCAAAATGCAAACCATTATCATATATTCTGGGAATGCCCCATTAGCAAAGTCTATTGGAGTGGGATACACAATGCCCTACAAGACATCGTTAAATATGAAATGCCATATATAGAAAGTAAGACCATATATTTTGGGTATATACTGTACCTCAAGAATGGTTGAAAAGAGATAAATATTTAATGAATATACTGTTGGTGGCTGGTAAAAGGACTCTTACTAGGAAATGGTTATCACAGGAGAGCCCAACCTTAAATGCATGAATGAAAATTACTATGGACATTTACAAAATGGAGAAGATAACAGCATCTGTTAATCGTAAATTGGAACAATTTGATTCATACTGGGAAAAATGCTTTGACTACATAACACCTCATAGGCCTGATTTTATTCTCACTAATCAATGAATACCATTGTAAAAAAAATGATCACTCCCTACTTGTACATAGTTTTCTCCTTTTGCTTGTTCTTTCTTTCCTCTCTTTTCTATAAGTGTATACCTCAGATTAAATATTATGTGGAGACTTGTGGCATATATGACTATATGATATATATGTACAATATCCAAAATACATCTTATGGAAATGTTTGTTTGATGATGAACTTCAATAAAAATAAATTACAAAAAAAGCTGCACAGAATAACAACAAAATAACATACATATTTAAGTCACTCAGTTATTTTTTTCTCTCTCCTGTCTTTGGCATTTACCCATTCTTTGTAAACTCTATCTAGACTAATAGAACTTCCATCCAATTGATAGCTTTTGATTCTCATTAACATATCCAAATAACATTCACCTAAACTGTTCTCAGCTTGTTTTTACAGCTAACAATACACTGTCGATAAGAACTTTGATCTCCTCTGGGTTTGATCGTTTTCGCTCTCGCTCATCTACACTCAACCATAGCATGTTTAGCACTCCTGTAATGGGTGATGACAGGTTCTGCTGCCTGAACTTTTGTACACCATCCAAATGCAATTTACTTGCCAAATTTGCAATTCTTTTGCACTTCATACCCTTTGCTTCTTTTGAATTCGACATAGTGAATCAATATTTTTTTCAATAAAAACTTAGCAAGCTATCTACAGGATTTGAAACAGATCTTTGTAAACTTTACGATATGAACACTGTCTGCCAAACATGGCTGCTGCTGTAATGCAGCTGTGCAAACTGGAACAGGAAAGGTGTGATGTAAATTAGTGATGTGCAATGTGGTATTTGAAAAACCAACTAACTAGTTAACAGAAAAAGTTAGCTAAAAGATTATTTTCACAAGTATAATTATTAATTACTACATTATTTTAGGTAACTAACCTTTTGTGAGCACATTAATTAACTGTGCGCTGATTAAAAAACGTGTGTGCACATGCACACGTGCACAGCTTAGAGGGAACATAGGGCAGCAAGTGTAGGATGCCTGTGTGGCCATTCCCCTTAATAACAAATATATTGTTTTTTATAATATTGGATTTGGGGAGGGGGGGGCGGGGTTGCCAGCAGTGGAAAGTCATGGCAGTCATGTCTCAGCCACAGTCTGGCTGTGTGACTCAGAAGGGAAACAGAATCAGAATCAGATTTAATATCACTGGCATATGTCGTGAAATTTGTTGTTTTGTGGCAGTAGTACACTGCAATACATAATAATTTTAAAAACTATAAATTACAATAAATATATAATAATAAATTAAGTAAGTAGTGCAAACAGAAAGCAAACAAGTAGTGAGGTGGTGTTCATGGGCTCATTATCTATTTAGAAATCTGATGGCGAAGGGGAAGAATTGGTTGATGAAACATTGAGTGTGTGTCTTCAGGCTCCTGTACATCCTCCTTGATGGTAGCAATGAGAAGAGGCCATGTCCTGAGTGATATAAGATCCCTAATGATGGATACCACCCTCTTAAGGTATCATCTTTTGAAAGTGTCCTTGATGCTGGGGAGGTTAGTACCTACGCTGGATCTGGTTGAATATACAACTTTCTTCAGCTTTTTCCAATCTTGTGCAATGCCTCCCCCCCCCCATACCAGACAGTGATGCAACCAGTCAGAATGCACTTCAAGTTACACACGTAGAAATTTGCGAGTATTTGGTGACATTCCAAGTCTCCTCAAACTTCTATTGAAATATAGCCACTGTAGTGCCTTCTTTGTAATTCCATCAATATGTTGGACCCAGGATAGATCTTCAGAGATGTTGCCACCCAGGAACTTGAAATTGTCCATCCTTTCCACTGCTGATCCCCCAATGACGACTGGTGTGTGTTCCCTTGACTTCCCTTTCCTGAGACCAACAATCAATTCCTTGATCTTTCTAATGTTGAGTGCAAAGTTTTTGTCATGACACTACTCAACCAGCTGATCTGTCTGACTCCTGTATGCCTCTTCATCACAATCTGAAATTCTGCTATCCACAGACGTGTCATCAACAAATTTATAAATAATGTTAGAGCTGTGCCTAGCCACACAGTCATGGGAGTATAGAGAGTAGAGCAGTGGGCTAAGCATGCATACTTGAGATGCGTCAATGTTGGTTGTCAGCAAGAAGGAGATGTTTTTTCGGTCCAGACAAACTGTGGTCTCCCAGTGAGAAGTCAAGGATCCAGTTTGGTTAGGGCTATGGGTATGATTGTGTTTAACTCTGAGCTGTAATTAACAAACAGCAGCTGACGTTGGGATTGTTATTGACCCGGTCATCCAAAGCCAAGTGGAGAACCAATGAGATTGCATCCATGAGAGACACATTGTGGCGACAGGCAAATTGCAGTTGGTCCAAGTCCTTGCTCAGGTAGGAGTTGATTCTAACCATGACCAACCTCTTAAAACACTTCATTACAGTAGTTGTAAGTGAAACTCGGCAACAGTTGCTGAGGCAGCTCATCCTGCTCTTCTTGAGCACTTGTATGATTGTTGCTTATTTAAAGAAGTTGAGAACCTCCACCTACAGTAGTGATATTGAAGATATTCTTGAACACACCAGCCAGTTGGTTGCACGGGTTTTTAGTGCCCTACAAAGTACACCATCAGAATCTGACACCATATGAGGGTTCACCCTCTTGAAAAACATTCTGATGTCAGCCTCGGAGTCAGAGATCAGGGCTTTGGACTGGTAAAGTTTTGTCTCCTTTTCAAAGTGTGCATAAAAGGCGCTGAGCTCATCTGGGAGTGAAGCATCACGGCCATTCATAATGTTAGGTTTCGTCTTGTAGGAAGTACTGGCTTGCAAACCTTGCCAGAGCTGATGTGCATCTGATTCCATCTTTAACTTCAATTGGAATTGTTTTTTTCGTTTTGCAGCCTTCCACAGATCATATAGTTCTGGATTACGCCTTGAATGCCACAGAGCTAGCCCTCAACAGAATGCAAATCTCCTGGTTCATCCACAGTTTTTGGTTTGGCTATATTCTCAAAATCACATTAATCCATACATGTCTCAATCAAGTCGGAGATAGTTGTAGCATATTCATTGACTTTGTCCAGTCCATCAATTCAAAGCCGTCTTGTAAGTGCTTCTCTGCCTCCCTTGACCATACCTTCATGGTCATCATCAGTGGTGCTATGGTCCTCAGTCTCTGCCTGTACGCCAGAAACGTTAGAACAGAAGTACACCCAGGTGATCAGACGTTCCAAAATGCAGGCGTAGGATGACAAGGTAAGCATTCTTGATGGTGGTGTAACAGTGGTCATGTGGGTTGGCTCCTTGGTTCCACCATATCGGTGGCAGTTGAACATAGACTTCCTCAAGCTGGCAGGCCACAATGATGGAGAAGGCATCTGGGTTTTTCATGACTGCTGATCATGGTGTTCATCTCCTCCAGTTACTGTCTGACATCGTTTTCAGGATTACAGTGGAAACCTCACTTGGCAGATAAATTGGATGATGCTTGACCACTAGTTGTTTCAGGTCAGGTGAACAATACTGAGATAGAACTGCCATGTCTGTGCACCATGATGAGTTTATTGTGAAACAAACTCTGCCTCTTCTATCTTCAAAAGACTTAGCTGTTCTGTCTTTCTGATTGATGGTGAATCCCTCACAGTGCAGCACTGCACCTGAAATGGTAGGAATGAGTCATGTTTCTATGAAGTAAAGTACACAGCAGTCCCTGATATCCCTCTGGCACAACAATCTTGCTCTGAAGGCTTCAGTTTCATTTTTAAAGTTAAAGGACAGGACCTCCAGGGTGATGATCTCAGGATCTCATACTAGTGAGGCCAAAAATGAGAAGATCATATAGTTTAACACATGGTGCAGGAGATGGTATAGGAGGGAGCGCATCAGATTTATGGACAGCAGGGGATAAAATGGTTCACTTGAGGATCGGCTTGGTCATTTATGTATGGAGCCGAAAGAGATGGAGGACATCTTAAATGCATTTTTTGCATCTGTATTTACTCGGAAGATGGACACAGAGTCTATAGAACCAAGGCAAAACAGTTGTGGATCGTGAACTGTATCCAGATTATGGAGGTGCTTTCTGTGTTAAGGCAAAATAGGGTGGATGACCCTAGGGTCTAACAAGTTGTCCACTTGGATTCTGTGGGAAACTAATGCAGAAACTGCAGAGGCCCTGGCAGCAGTATTTCAAAACATCAGTAGCCAAGGAGAACGTACCAGAGTGCTAGGGGATAGTTAATATTGTTCCATTGTTCTATAAAGGCTCCAAGAATAAGCCAGGCAATTATAGGTCAGTGAGCCTGACATCAATAGTGGGTAAATTATTGGAAGGTATTCTAGGGGTCAGGAAAAAGAGCCTGATTAGGGCTATTAAACAAGGAAAGTTGAAGGAAAGGCAGTGGACACTGCTAGGACATAACCCCCTTTAATGTGACACATCAAATCATCATTGGTGCAGCCACCTGGTTTTAGAAGTCACATAATTAGTTAAATAGAAATCTGATTTTGGAGATTTGTGTGCAGTCAAGATGTTTCAATTGATTGTAGTAAAAATAAACCTGGAAGGTCCAACTGCCAGCGAGTCAGTACCCTGGCAAAAAGTACAACATGAAGTAGAAAGAACATTCCAAGCAACTTCAGATTCAGATTCAGTTTATTTTCATTTATAGACAATAGACAATAGGTGCAGAAGTAGACCATTCGGCCCTTTGAGCCTGCACCGCCATTCTGAGATCATGGCTGATCATCTACTATCAATACCCAGTTCCTGCCTTGTCCCCATATCCCTTGATTCCCTTATCCATAAGATACCTATCTAGCTCCTTCTTGAAAGCATCCAGAGAACTGGCCTCCACTGCCTTCCGAGGCAGTGCATTCCAGACCCCCACAACTCTCTGGGAGAAGAAGTTTTTCCTTAACTCTGTCCTAAATGACCTACCCCTTATTCTCAAACCATGCCCTCTGGTACTGGACTCTCCCAGCATCTGGAACATATTTCCTGCCTCTATCTTGTCCAATCCCTTAATAATCTTATATTTTGCAATCAGATCCCCTCTCAATCTCCTTAATTCCAGCGTGTACAAGCCCAGTCTCTCTAACCTCTCTGCGTAAGACAGTCTGGACATCCCAGGAATTAACCTTGTGAATCTACGCTGCACTTCTTCTATAGCCAGCATGTCCTTCCTTAACCCTGGAGACCAAAACTGTACACAATACTCCAGGTGTGGTCTCACCAGGGCCCTGTACAAATGCAAAAGGATTTCCTTGCTCTTGTACTCAATTCCCTTTATAATAAAGGCCAACATTCCATTAGCCTTCTTCACTGCCTGCTGCACTTGCTCATTCACCTTCAGTGACTGATGAACAAGGACTCCTAGATCTCTTTGTATTTCTCCCCTACCTAACTCTACACCACAAATGCAATGCAGTTAAAAAAATGAGACAACGTTCCTCCAGAATGATATCACAAAAGCACATGACAAAACAGACTACACCAGAAAATCCACATAACGTTTGGTAATCCCCAATCCAGAGTCCGGAGAGGCTGCTGTATATTAATATCGCGCTACCATCTTAGCGCATTCCCCGGAAAGGAGCTCCAAAGCCACCAGACAAAACAAGACCAAAAACTAAAGCTACAAGACCTGCACAAAACCACATAGTTACAACAGTGCAAACAATAGCATAATTGATTTTAAAAAACAGACCATGGGCACAGTAAAAATAACTTAAAATAACAGTAAAAAAAACTTCACAAAAAGGTTATTAAAAAGCACAAGTCAGGAGATGGATACAGGAAAATCTCCAAGTCACTTGGAGTACAATTAAGTTAATCATCAAGAAATGGAAAGAATATGGCACAGCTGTAAATCTGCCTATAGCAGGCTATCCTCAAGAAGGGGACTAGTGAGGGAGGCCACCAAGAGACCTATGACAACTAACAACTCTAGAGGAATTATAAGCCTCAGTGACTGAGGTGGGAGAGATTGTACATACAATAACTGTTGTCCAGATGCTTCACCAGACACAGCTTTATGGGGAAAGTGGCAAAGAGAAAGCCACTGTTGAATAAAACACATGAAATTATTGATGAAGTTTGCCAGAAGGCATGTGGGAGACTCTGAAGTCAGCTGGAAGAAGGTTCTGTGGTCTGATTAAACCAAATTTGAGCTTTCTGGCAATCAGACTAAATGTTATGTTTGGCATATGTCAAACACTGCACCTCAAAAATACACTATCCCTACTGTGAAGCATGGTGGGCTGTAGGGATGCTTCACTGCAGCAGGCCCTGGAAGACTTGTGAAGGTAGAAGGAAAAATGAATGCAGCAAAATACAGGGAAATCCTGGAGGAAAAACTGATGAAGTCTGCAAGAGAACTGTGACTTGGAAGACTATTTGTTTTCCAGCAAGACAATGATCCTAAGCATAAAGCCAAAACTACAAAGGAATGGCTTAAAACAACAAAGTTACTGTCCTGGAGTGGCCAAGTCAGAGTCCAGACCTTAATCCAATTGAGATTTTCTGGCTGGACTTGAAATGGGCTGTTTACTCATGATCCCCATGCAATCTGACAGAGCTTGAGCTTGTATAAAGAAAAATGGGGAAAATTTGCAGTGCAAAACTGATAGAAACCCATCCACACAGACTCAAAGCTCAATTTGTTGCTAAAGGCACATCTACTAAATACTGATGAAGGGGGTGAATACTTATGCAATCAATTATTTTGTCTTTTAATAATTGTAATTAAATTAGATCACTTTGCCGAGATATATTTTCACTTTGACACAGAGTCTTTTTCTATTGATAGAGTTAAAGCCAAATTAAATCCACTGTGATTCAATGTTGTAAAACTATAAAACATGAAAACTTCCGGGGGGGGGGGGGGGGCACAGTAAGGAATACTTTTTATAGGCACTGTATATGGACTTCAGCAAGGCAATTGACAAAGTCCCAAATGGGAGGCTGGTCAAGAAGATTCAATTGCTTGCCATTCAGAATGAAGTAGTAAACTGGATTCAACATTCGCTTAGCAGAAGCAACCAGAGAGATGTAATAGATAATAGCCTCTGACTGGAGAGCTGTGCCTAGTGATGTGCCATAACTATTCTTGTTTGTCATCTATATTAATGAATTAGATAATAATATAGCAAATAGGATTAGCAAATTTGCAAATGACACCAAGACTGGGGGCATAGTGAACAGCAAGAAAGGCTATCAAAGCTTACAGAAGGATTGGGCAGCTGGAAAATTGTGCTGATAAATGAAAGATGGAATTTAATGCAGACAACTATGAGGTGTGGCACTTTGGGAGTACAAACCAGCATAGGACTTGCACATTGAATTATAGGGCACTGTGGACTGTGGCAGAACAGAGGGATCTAGGAAAACAGACCAATAATCCCTTGGAAGTGGCATTACAGGAAGATTAAGTCACATCAGAGTACTGAGTACAGGAGTTGGGTGTTACAATATGTTTAAGTTATTTAAGACACAGAATCCTAATTTGAAGTATTGTGCACAGTTCTGATCACCCACCTACAGGAAAGAAATCATTAAGAGTTCAGAGAAATTTTACAACAATGCTGCTGGGAATTGAACACCTGAGTTATAGAAAAGGGTTGAATAGGTTAGGACTTTATTCCCTAAAGTGTAGGAGAATGAGGAAAGATTTGATTGAGGTATCGAAAATTATGAGGGGTACAGATAGGGTAAATACAAGTAGGCTTTTGCCACAAGGTTGAGTGAGAGAAGAACTAGAGGTCATGGGTTAAGGGTGAAAGGTGAAATATTTAAGGGGATTCTGAGAGGAACTTCTTCACTCAGGTGTTGCAAGTGTGGAACCAGCTGCTAGTGGAAGTGATGGATATGAGTTGAACTGTAACATTTAAGTGAAGTTTGAATAAATATATGGATGGGAGGGCTATGGCCCAGGTGTGGGTCAGTGGGACTAGGCAGAATAACAGTTCGGCATTGCCTAGGTGACCAAATTACCTGTACTTCTCTATGAACTATTTAAAGTAGTCTATACATGAGATCTCCTTCAAAAATTAGTTTAAGAACTTTGTATAATTTGAGCAATATTTTATTTCCATTCCAGCTTCACAGCAGAACAAAATCTTAAGGGGATCAGTAATACCATTTGACAGACAGACAGACATACTTTATTGATCCCGAGGGAAATTGGGTTTCATTACAGTCGCACCAACCAAGAATAGTGTAGAAATAGTGTAGAAATTTGACTGCTGCAAGTGAAAGAGCATTTTGTTCTATGTCCATTTACATATTACTTAATAATTATTCATTGTATTTTCATATTTTACTGTGAATATTCCTTAATTCTTTATATTGCTTCCTTCACCTTTCCTCCAATACTCTGAATTTCTGATTTAATTCATTGCACACTATTTGGCAATCTACAGGTAAACATACACATGTTAGATTTGCAAGTCAACACACTCTGAAATGCGTGTTTCTATGGCAAGTAGGAGGACAGATATAAATTAAAAGGCATAATGTCGAAAAGGGATACAGGAAAGGCAACACCTGGGATTAATATAAGCAAATATTTTAAGGAAGCAGGTAAAGTTGAAGAAGCTATTATATGTTATACACTGGTTTAAGACCGTGCTTTATTTTAATCTAGTTATGCTGTTGGGTATTTTATTTTCTGCATATTTTCTCAAAATGCAATTAAGTGTTCCTTTAATTACATTATACAATCAAGTATTTCATTTTTGCTGTTTAAAATAAAAATTCAGTTGCTTGATAAGTTTGGCTTGTTGTATTGGCCAATAGGATTTGTACTGTTAACATTTTTTTTCCCTGAGAGTGCGGGAAAGGAACAGGATAGCCTTTCTCAATGGGGAGCACGGGATTGAGAGAGGAGAAAGAAGAAAAATGGAAATGGACAAAGAACATAGCAGAAGAACATGGTGAAATATTCACAGAACCCATTTAGGACAGATACTGCTGTCAGAAAATCCTCTTGCAGACAATGGTCTCACAGAGAATGTGCAGATAACTTTTAGCTAGCTAGTTAGCACACGACATTGGAGAAAGTTCGACGCCTTTTCCTTCAACAGGTTCTTCAGCACAAAATCGTTTCAGTACTGTGAGTAAATGAAATGAAGCAAAATGCATTTATTACGCAACAATGCGTTCCAACGAATACATGCATGTTATGGACTGATATATATATGATGGGCACCTCTCTATTTTGTATTATATAGTATTATGGCTTGTTATAGTTTAAAATATTTTGTTAATACAATTTCAATTTAAGTTTATACAGGTGTGAGTTAAATTATTGCTTCCTGGTGAATAATAACAATGCATGGGTGTGTCAGTATCCATATTAGTAACAGTCCTACTTTCCCTTCAAGGGAAACATAAAAACATAGAAAACCTACAGCACAATACAGGCCCATCGGCCCACAAAGCTGTGCTGAACATGTCCTCACCTTACAACTACCTAGGCTTACCCATACCCTCTATTTTTCTAAGCTCCATGTATCCATCCAGGATTCTCTTGAAAGGCCCTTTTGTTCCACCACCGCCACTGGCAGCCCATTCCACACACTCACCACTCTCTGTGTAAAAAATTTACCCCTGACATCTCCGAAGTACCTACTTACAAGCACCTTAAAAAAATGCCCTCTCGTGCTAGTTATTTCAGCCTTGCGAAAAAGCCTTGGACTATCCACACGATGAATGCCTCTCATTATCTTGCACACCTCTATCAGGTCACCTCTCATCCTCTGTCACTTCAAGAAAAGGCCGAGTTCACTCAACCTATTCCCATAAGGCATGCTCCCCAATCCAGGCCACATCCTTGTAAATCTCCTCTGCACCCCTTCCATGGTTTCTACGTCCTTCCTGTAGAGAGGCGACCAGAATTGAGCACAGGACTCCAAGTGGGGTCTGACCAGGGTCCTATATAGCTGCAACATTACCTCTCGGCTCTTAAACTCAATCCCACAATTGATGAAGGTCAATACACCGTACGCCTTCTTAACCACAGAGTCAACCTGTTTTTGCAGCTTTGAGTGTCCTATGGACTTGGACCCCAAGATCCATCTGATCCTCCACACTGCCAAGAGTCTTACCATTAATACTATATTCTGCCATCATATTTGACCTAGCAAAATGAACCACCTCACACTTATCTGGGTTGAACTCCATCTGCCACTTCTCAGCCTAGTTTTGCGTCCTATCAATGTCCCGCTGTAACCTCTGACAGCCCTCCACACTATCTGCAACACCCCCAACCTTTGTGTCATCAGCAAATTTACTAACCCATCCCTCCACTTCCTCATCTAGGTCATTTATAAAAATCACAAAGAGTAGGAGTCCCAGAACAGATCCCTGAGGCACACCACTGGTCACTGACCTCCATGTAGAATATGACCCGTCTACAAACACTCTTTGCCTTCTGTGGGCAAGCCAGTTCTGGATCCACAAAGCAATATCCCCTTGGATCCCATGCCTCCTTACTTTCTCAATAAACCTTGCATGGAGTACCTTATCAAATGCCTTACTAAAATCCATATACACTACATTTACAGCTCTACCTTCATCAATGTGTTTAGTTACATCCACAAAAAGACTCGTAAGGCATGACCTACCTTTGACAAAGCCATGCTACCTATTCCTAATCATATTATGCCTCTCCAAATGTTCATAAATCCTGCCTTTCAGGATCTTCTCCATCAACATACCAACCACTGGAGTAAGACTCACTGGTCTATAATTTCCTGGGCTATCCCTACTCCCTTTATTGAATAAAGGAACAACATCCCCAGCCCTCCAATCCTCCACAACCTCTCCCATCCTCATTGATGATGCAAAGATCATCACCAGAGGCTCAGCAATCTCATCTCTTGCTTCCCACAGTAGCCTGGGGTACATCCCATCCAGTCCTGGTGATTTATCCAACGATGCTTTCCAACAGCTCCAGCACATCCTCTTTCTTAATATCTACATGCTCAAGTTTTTCAGTCTGCTGCAAGTCATCCCTACAATCACCAGGATCCTTTTCCATAGTGAATACTGAAGCAAAGTATTATTAACTACCTCTGCCATCTCCTCCGGTTCCATACACACTTTCCCATTGTCACACTTGATCGGTCCTGTTCTCTCACATCTTACTCTCTTGCTCTTCAAAAGGTCATTCAAATTTTTATGTGTTGTGTTACCCGAATCATATTTACCCTAGACGTGTTTATTTATTGGAAATGGCCCTCTCATCATTATTCCCCATGCATTGTAGAGTTATGTTGCTGTTAGTGAATTCACAGTACTAACTAACTCATTATGAGGCTATGGTGTTTGGGTTATGTACAAAAATAGAATATCCTTGATATTAATTTTTTTAAATATCCTTAATCGTTGAAATACAGCCACCTGGGAGGGGCATGGAGTTGAACTTCCCTTTTTTTTTACATCAAATGAAACAGAATGCTTGGTAGAATGCTGAGTCCAATTGCAGGTACTTCACTTTCTCTTCCCTATACACAAAATCTTCCTTCCTAAGTTTGTCCAGTTTTTTTCCGAACTGAATAAAATGAGGCCCAAAATATTTTCAGTCTCTAGTGACGCAAGACTTCAGATATGTAAAGAAACTAGAGAAGTTTAAGAATAAACACGAGATTCTGCAAAGCTGAAATCCAGAGCAACACAGACAAAATGCTGGAGGAACTCAGTATTTCAAGCAGCATCTACAGAAATGAATAAACAGTCGACATTTTGGGCGAGACATTGGTGGCATTTCCTGCGCTACATTGATGACTGTATTGGTACTGCCTCATGTACCCATGCTGAGCTAGTTAATTTTATCAACTCTGGCTCCAAACTTCCAGCCTGCCCTTAAATTCACTTGGTCCATTTCTGACATCTCCGCCCCCCCATTCTTGGTCTTGTTTTCTCCATCTCTGGAGAGAAACTGTCAACTGACATATTTTACAAACCTAATGATTCCCATGGCTATTTTAACTATACTGTACCTCTTCTCACCTTGTCTCCTGTAAAAGCGCTATTCCCTTCTCAGTTCCTTCATCTTTGCTACATATATTACCAGAATGAGATTTTCTTTTCCAAGACATCACAGATATCCCTCTTCTTCAAAGAACAGGGTTTCCCTTCCTCCATCATTGATGCTGCCTTCACCCACATCTCCATTTCCCAGATATCCACACTCACCTCACCTTCCCATTGCCTTAACAGGGATAGAGTTCCTCTTGGTTTTACCTACCACCCCATGAGGCTCTGCATCCAATACATCATTCTCCACAACTTCTGCCACCATTTTCAAAGGGATTGTATCACCAGATGCATTTTTACCTCCCCAGGGGTTGCTCCCTCTGTGACTCCCTTGTCCATTCATCCCCTTCCACTAATCACCCTCCTGGCACATATCCCTGCAAGCAACAGAAATGCTACAATGTCCATTCACCTCCATCCTTTCATTCAGGGTCCCAAACAGTCCTCCAGGTGAGGTAACATTACACCTGCGAATCCGTAAGGGTCATCTATTGTATCTGGTAATCCCGATTCAGCCTCCTCTACACTGTTACTGCTTTGACGAGTATCTTTGCTCCACCATCGCCAAAAGTGGGATTCCTGATAGCCAACCATTTTAATTCCTATCCCCATTCCTGGTCCAGCAGATTGGTCCATGGCCTCCTCTTTTGCCATGATGAGGCCACTCTCAGGGTGGAGGAGCAACATCTTATATTTTATTTAGGTAGCCTCCAACTGACGGCATGAACGTTGATGTCTTCTTCCAGTATTTTTTTTTGTTTTTCTCCCTCCCCTCTTCCATTCCCACTCCGACCTCTTACATCTGCTCACCTGCCTGTCACCTCCCTCTGGAGCCCTTCCTTCTTCCCTTTCTTCCATGGTCCACTTTCCTCTCCTAACAGATTCCTTCTCTAGCCCTGCACTCTTCCACCTACCTGGCTTCATATCACCTTCTAGCTTGACCTCCTTTACAACCCCCCCCCACTTTTTCATTCTGGCATCTTCCCCTTCCTTTCCAGTCCTGGAGAAGGTTCATGGCCCAAAATGTCGACTGTTTATTCATTTCCATAGATGCTGCCTGACCTGGTGAGTTCCTCCCTCATTTTGTGTGTGAAGTTTAAAAAGTGTTAATATGAAGCATCCAAAATCATGAAGACACTGAAGTAAATAAGAAAAAAATTCCCAGCATCAGAATTTGGATTTCTGAACTCACAGAGAACTAACAAGGTAAAGAGAATTTCTTACCATGTTTCAATGGGCAATTTGGTCCATTTGGATAAGTTGCGTTGAAGGGCCTTTTTCTCGTGCAGTATTAGTGTATACTCTATCTCAGTATGACTCTTTCTATGACTCTAGAAAGTTGTAATAACCTAAACCAGACTGTCCAATAGATGATACCATCTTAACTGAGAATTGCACTGTGCATACAGAGAAGGTCTCCTTCTGTGACTGAAACATTCAATGAGTCTATTTATAAGCATGTTTGCTTAAACTGCATTTACCGGTACTCATGGCCTCAGTGAAACAGATTGCTGACTTCTGCCAAACTGGTTTTCCATATAAACATTTGAATATTAACATCTTTACTAAGAATGCCCAAAGAAACTTCATGCAAGACAGTAAAACTAACTTTTTATCTAATTAATCTATCTCAATTGTCATTGATGAAAAGCCTGCATCTGATTAAGTGTTCACCGTATACATCATTTACAGTACTAACATTAACAGTGTGATATATGGAACTGGCAAACTAATTTTTTGCACTATATAGTGTGAAATACAGGGTAAAATATTTTGTAGCTGTAATGGGAAACTGCATCCAAAGTAAACAGAAGTTCAAGAAAAGCATCTATTTTCATATTCATTTCCTAGACTTACAAAAGAGCAGTCTTGTTAGGTTCCAACATGGTAACTAGGCAAGACCAGTATTCAATGTCTTACTGCCAAAATTTTTCAAGAGTTAACAACTCTGAAATTTTAAATTTGATAATTCTGTATCAAACCATCAGAAAGTAAATGCTGCAGCTCTTTGAAGATATAAAAAAATCACCTTTGCAACAAAACAACTTCCCATATACCAAACTTGAACTTCAGATTCAGCTAATGAAATAAATGCAACAGGAAGTATTTTCATTTAGTACAATGATCCAGTGTTTCCAAGCTTATCGCTATAAATTATCAACAATATATTTGCATCTCAACATGTTAGCATAAACTGTGATACCTTTTCACATCTTCCAAATTGCTGATTATCCTTTTGTTTCTCATAGAATGATGTTGAAAGCAAACTTTGCCAGGATATCCAACCACCGAAGCAAAACTATTGTACCATCCTCACCAGATGTACAGTGTGATTTGTTCATTATAGAGTGTACAGATTCTTTTACATTTTGTAATCATTTTGGTAAAACAAGTTTAAGCAATGATCAAGATCAACTTTATTTGCGATATACATTTACATGTAAAGAAACTCTCCACTTCTTTCTCAACAACAAGACCTGACCAGTTCTCTTCCACTGGCACCCATCTCCTCTTTGCTGAACTAGTCCTCACACTCAACAATTTCTCTTTAGGCTCCTCCCACTTTCTCCAAACTCAGGTGCAGTCATGGGCACTACATAGGCAGCAGTTATGGCTGCCTTTTCGTTACATGCAACAGTCCATGATCTAAGGAGTGGTGGTAGAGGCAGATTAGGGACATTTAAAGAGATCCTTGGACAGGCATATGTATTAAATAAAAGTGGAGGGCTACACAAGAGGGAAGTGTTAGACTGAACGTAAAGTAGGTTAAAAGCTTGGCACAACATTGTGAGCCGAAGACCAGTACCGTGTTGTACTATTCTATGTTCTATGTTACCTGGCAATGCTTCGCAACTCTTTCTCTACTACATTGATGACTGCATTAATGCTGCTTCATGCACTCATGCTGAGCTTGTCAATTTCATCAACTTTGAATCTGACTTCACCCTGGCCTTAAATTCACTTGGTCCATTTCTGACACATTTCTCTTTTTTTCTCGATCTTTCTGGATACATACAAGTAGAGCCTATAAGCACTTTCTAGAAAGGAGCTTTTGGAAAAGGCAGTTTGCTGGGTGAGTAGTATCCACAATGATTTTTTCCTGCCCATACAAGTCCTGCAGTGATGGTGCGTAGTGTAGGCCTCTGATTTGTGCCTTGGAAAGGTTCCAGGGCACAAGTCTGGGCAGGGTTTTTTTTAATGGAAGACTGGCAGTTGCCCAAGCTGCAAGTCTCCCCTCTCCATGCCACTAATGTTGTCCAAGGGAAGGGCATTGGGACCCATACAGTTTGGCACCGGTGTTGTCGCAGAGCAATGTGTGGTTAAGTGCCTCGCTGAAGGACACACACGCAGCCTCAGCCAAGGCTTGAACTAGCAACTTTCAGATCACTAGACAAACGCCTTAACCACTTGGCCACACGCCAACACGCAGTGATGGTAGACCACAGCCAAAGACTTTTTCTGCTGATTTAACAGTTCATTGTAGTTTTCGTATACTATGAGAGGATGCTGCATCAAACTAAACAGTAATGGCTGATGTGAGATTGCTCTCTATGATGGCAGTAGTAGAATTACACTGCCATCATAGTGTGTGGAATGATGTCACGCCCAGTTAGTATGTTGACCATGGGTGAAAAATGGAAATACACAATTCTACTGATCTAATTTTTTAAATTATTGTTTAATTAACCTGTAGGCAAAAATAGAATGTTGTTTATCCAAGTTGTAACTAAAGAGAGGTAACTGTACCAATGTTCATAACTACACCTTGAACTTATTTTATAAAAGCTGCAAAAAAGGCTTTGACCTGGTAATGGTGAAGTGATGTCTAAAATAATTTTAAATACACTTATCATATATGCAATGTACCACTTCTGAAATTGAGAATGTACTGAGTATTTTAATCCGTTAATAAATTAGTAAGTTATTAAAATATCTGAAAACATTGCAGATATTATATTCTAATTGAATTTATCTGATTTCAGAGAGGATTTGGCAACATCGATGGAGAGCACTGGCTTGGATTAGAGAATATTTACAGGCTGACTGCACAAGGAAACTACAAGCTATACATTAAACTGGAAGACTGGAATGATAAGATAGTCTATGCTGAGTACACTGACTTCAGAACAGAGGATGAAGATGATAACTATAGGTTACGCATTGGCAGCTATCAAGGGAATGCAGGAGACTCTTTAGCGTGGCACAATGGCAAACAGTTTACAACACTCGACAGAGACAGAGATTCATACTCAGGTACAGTTAAGTGATTATTCACAACGGTGCTTAAAAGACAATTAAAAATAAAAACACATATTACTGACAGTATTACTTGTTAACCATAATAACATTGGCTTAATGATGAAAATACTTTTGAGTTTATCACAAATTTTTCTTCATCTCACATAGATTTATTTGCAGCATTAAGACAGAATACCAAGTACTGAGAAATCTGACCCCATTTCAGTTCCAATTCCAAATTATGGAGTGCAATTGGAAAACAATCAGAGAGTTTGCTAACACTAGAAAAATGCTGGAGGTGGTTGCTTCTACTCCAACAGCAATCACAGTGCCTCATCTTATATTCAGAAGTTGCTGCCTGAGTTAAGGTTATCTCAGAAAACTGCTCTGATTGGAAATGAACAAAAGATACACCTTTATTATAAATGTCCAAAACTACTACAGCAAAGTTTAATACAATTGAAATTGACCACTAGTACCAGACCAAATTGCATTTAAATTGTTATAAATTGTCAGAATTAGTATCAGGTTTAATACCCGAAACCCCTTTTTACTGGGTGTATCTGGAAGTGTGGCTCGTTAGCCCCTTGCTAACAGCTACTGGATTCCATAGCAAGAAACCTACCTTTCTCAGACTTGGTATGTCTAGGGTGTATATGATTTTGGTCTCGCCAAATCATGAGATTGGGATGTCTTACCCACCCAAACCCTGGTTTGTAAGAATGCTGTGTGATTTACTGCCCCCTGGCAATAACCCGTTGGCAAGAAATAACAAATCATATACTGCACACAATTAATCAGAAGTATATTTAAGAATGTTAACTTTAGTTATTAAAGAAAGAAAAATAAAATAAAAAGGGCCCATTATATCTAAACAGTCATGCGCTGGACCCTCAGTCTGCGTGAAAGCACACACTACCTTCCGAAGGTTACTCGCTATCCATCTTGAACAAATGGGCCCTCCCACAAGGGTATTGGTCCTTCCTCTTCATCTGCACAAAGCACCTTGTGCAACAGGGACAACATCCTCCACCATCTTCCCTCCTGTCTTCTCTCAGCTCCTGCCAACAAAAGACCTCTCTGCCTAGCATTCTTTAAAAACTTCTACCAGTTCTACCATTCTGATTGGCTGACACCACATTCCTAAACTGAACAACAAGCTTTTCATCTCAGCTGACAACCAAACAAGCTGAAAGCAGAATAGACTGCTCTTACAGAACTGCTAAAATGAAATACTTACATTGCTGTAAAAATCTTAAACAGAGCATTACATATCATTGGCATATGTCGTGAAATCTGTTGCTTTGCGGCAGCAGTATACAGCAAAATATAGTAATTTTAAAAATTACAATAAGTATATATAAAAATAAATTAAATAAGTAGTGCAAAAAGAGAAGAAAAAATAGTGAGGCAGTGTTCATGGATTCATTGTCCATTCAGAAATCTGATGGCAGAAGGGAAGAAGCCATTCTTTACTCTGTACCACCTTCTTGATGGTAGCAAAGAGAAGAAGGCATGACCTAGGTAACAGGGGTCCTTAATGATGGATGCCACTTTTTTTGAGGCATCACCTTTTGAAGGTGTCCTTCATGCTGGGGAGGTTAGTGCCCATAATGGAATTTGCTGAGTTTACAACATTCTGCAGCTTTTCTGATTCCCTCCATACCAGAAAGTGATCTAACCAGTTAGAATGCTCTCCACGGTACATCAGTAGAAATTTGCAAATGTCTTAGGTGACATATCATGTCTTCTCAAACTCCTAATGAAATATAGCCACTATCAAGCCTTCTTTGTAATTGCATCAATATGTTGGGCCAGGATATATCTTCAGAGATGTTGACACTCAGGAACTTGAAATTGCTCATACTTTCCACTCCTGATCTCTCAATAAGGACTGGTATGTGTTCCCACACTTCCCCTTTCTGAAGTCCACAATCAATTCCTTGGTCTAACTGGCAGTGAGTGCAAGGTTCTGGTTGCAACGCCACTCAACAAGATGATCTATCTCACTCCTGTCCACCTCCACATCACCATCTGCAATTCTGCCAATGATAACTTTGCCATTGACCAATTCAAAGATGACATTTGAGCTGTGCCAAACCACACAATTGTGGGTGTAGAGAGTACAGCAGTGGGCCAAGCACGCATCCTTTAGTTGTCCTAGTGTTGATTGTCAGGGAGTAGGAGATGCTACCTCTGATCTGCACAGAATGTGGTCTCCTGATGAGGAGGACAAGGATCCAGTTGAAGAGGTTGGTAGAGGCCCAGGTTTTGGAGTTTGTTGATTAAAACTGAGGGTATGATTGTGCTCACTGCTGAGCTATAATCAATAAACAGCAGGCTCATGTAGGTATTACTATTGTGTAGGTGATCCAAGTCCAAGTGAGATTGCATCCACTGTGGCAATATGCAAATTGCAGTGGATCCAGGTCCCTGCTTGGGCAGGAGCTGATTCTAGCCATGACAAACCTCTCAAAGCACTTCATCACAGTAGATGTGAGTGTAACTGGGCAATAGTTGTTGAGGCAGGTCACCCTGCTCTTTTTGGGCACTGGTGTAACTGTCACCTTTTTGAAGCAGGTAAGAACTTCTGACTGCCACAGTGGAATATTGAAGATGTCCTTTAACATTCCTGCCAGTTAGTTGCCACAGGTTTTCAGAGCCCTTCCAGGTACACCATCAGGGCCTGACATCTTGTGAGGGTTTATCCACTTGAAAGACATTCTGAAGTTGGACTCAGAGACAGAGATAAGGTGCTGCAGGGGTTTGCACAGGTGGAGTTTTATTTTTCCTTTCAAAGCATGCATAAAAGGAATTGAGTTCACATAGGAGTGAAGTATCATAGCCATTCATGTTAGTTTTCACTTTGTAGGAAGTAATGGCCTACAAACCCTACCAGAACGGACATGCATCTGATTTTGTCTAACCTCAATCAGTATTGTTTTCTCATTCTTAAAATAGCCTTCCATAGGTCTTGCCTGGACTTCTTGTATAGTCCTGGATCACTGGTCTAGAATACCACAGATCTAGCTCTCATCAGACTACGAATGTCCTTGTTCATCCAGGGTTTTTGGTTTGGTTATGTCCAATATGTTCTTGATGGCACACACTTATCCACACAGGTCTTGAAAAAGTTGGTGAAAAACAACCATAGCATATTCATTCAGTTTCAAAGAAGAATCCCTAAATATTGTCTATTCCACTACCTCAAAGCAGTCCTATAACTGCTTCTCTGCCTCCTTTGACCTTCTTGATCCTCACTACTAGTGCTGTGGTTTTTAGTCAGTTGTTAGTCAGCACCTTTTAATGGTGAGCCTTGCATTTAAAGGCAACAGCGGATTTTTTAATCATTTTAAGAAAAGTGTAATTAAATGACATCTTATAACTTGTTTCATACAAAAATTCCTCTTCAACCAGGTGATTACAAAATACCATCATAATGCATAAATGAAATATATTCTGTACTTGTTTTACCTATTTCCCAGATGGACCTTTTGATAAGGACTGCTGAAGAAGTTATAGATAAACCACTGGAGTCTATGACAACATATATGCAAGTACAATTTGGGTTCAGAGTATATGGAAAAACATCATGTTCCACCAGGGGATCTTATGACTTCAACGTGGTTCATGGGAAATCAGTCTGGAAAGGCTATCGAAAGCATTTTTATTTTAAGAGTTGATAAAATTGCTACATAATCCTATGTGTTTACATGGTAATGATGGAAACAGATTAAGGAGGTGTGGTTTAGGCATAGTTTAATGAAGCCTAAATTGTGCTGACCTCTTATTATTAGAGTTGCCTTCATCCAGGCAACTGAAGAGTTATTCATCAGACTCCTGATTTGTGCTGGGTCAATCCTGGGTAGGTTTTGAGGAGTCAGAAAGTTAAGTACATATGCTACAGAATACTCTAAATTGGTTCTAAAACCAGTTTTGTGTAGGTGGACAAATTTCTGAACATGATGGAGGGTCTTGGGCTAAAACGTCAACTATACACTTTTCCATAGATGCTGCCTGGCCTGCTGAGTTCCTCCAGCATTTTGTGTGTGTTGCTTGGATTTCCAGCATCTGCAGATTTTCTCTTGCATGACATAAATGTTACTTCCTGCAATGTTCAGCTCAATCCTAAATACTTCAAGAGTTTTGATGCATTTGGATGCCAATTTTTCAAATTTTTGTTAAATTGTGATAAAACCAAACACAAAGTTTGTATTGTCTGAAATAAATAATAGTGACTTTATGCCAAAACATAAATAATTAAATTTCCATTCTTTCCTTAGGTAACTGTGCCCACTTCCATAAAGGTGGTTGGTGGTACAATGCCTGTGCTCACTGTAATTTGAATGGAGTATGGTATCGTGGAGGTCATTATCGCAGCAAGTATCAGGATGGAATTTACTGGGCTGAATTTCGGGGAGGTTCCTACTCTCTTAAAAGTGTAGTAATGATGGTCAAACCCGAATAACACACTGGTAAATAAGTCACATGTCCCCAATGAATACATTTAATAAAAATAAAAGTATAGGTTGTTTCAAATATAGGTGCTTTGTTAAAAAAGCATTATGTTTTACAATGTTAACAGAACATTTAATTTGTTACCTACATAAATGGATTTATTACCTTATAAAATACTACAAAAGCAAGGATCTTTAAAGTGTATTGCGCATCTGTGTTCAATGAACTATTTGCACTATAGAGGAAATACAACTTTTCCGATACAGGACAGCATTACACATGTGCCATGAATTTAAGCAGATTACTTTGTAATCCAATAAAACAACAATGTTATAACTAATCTTTAGATTATATTAATACTATATTTTATTAAAAGACTATTGCTTGTTTAATAATCTGCTGTCAAACACATCAACTTCATTCCAACAACATCTACAGAATCCTCACTATTTTTAGCAATGCTAAAAACAATGAAAGGCAATGTTGAAATATATACTTCACAATGCCTTTCATGTACAAAGGTTATTTTCAACAGAATTTTGGGGAACAATTATCTCCACAGATTATGAATGCTAATCCTTCTGAATTAGATGAAAAATAATTAAACTAGGGTTTAAAACAATGTCCCATGTATCCTTATAAACTTGGCAATTTGAAATGCTGACCATTGTTAGATATAGAATACTCACAAGAAGAAATGTTTACATCATATTTGAGTATTTGTTGGAGCAGCAATTTTTCCTTACAATGAAAATATATTGAAATCTTGTAGGTGTTATTAATCCTGAAAGCAGTCAGGTGGCCATAATTAACCAGAGACAAATAAAATGGTTGAACTACAGAGAAAACTATCATAATTTTACCAAATGCTCAATTCACCTGAAATGCTACAAACAATGTGTTCATGATGACCATCACTGAACTAGAAAATTAGACCAGTATATTAGAATACCATGAACATCTAATCAGGAAAGGTAGGAATAAACTCTCTCTCTCTTCAGGAATAAAGTAACATATTTACTCATTAAAAAATGAGTAATTTCTTGAAAATAATTTTATTACACTTGTACTTGATCAACACCTAGTGACTAATCACTGTTTTCCATAGCTGGGCTGTGGTGTGGAGACCATATCCCATGAGAGGCCTGCAATGAAAAGTTTGCTTTTTATAAGAACTTTTCCAAAATACCAGGTTGTTTGTAATACTAGGACTTCCCCATAATAGCTGATAACTGAACAATATGGTAATTTATGAATTATGTTATGTTATTGTTGGTTTGTTCACACAGCTGAACCAAGATTCCCAAAGTATTATAGGACAAAACTTGTATCATTTGAAGAATGTACAACAGCTGTATATCAACACCATACAAAAATATTTCCACTAAATCACATTATACATCTATTAGATTTATTTACCTGGGTTACAAGAAGGCACAATAAAGAATCTTTTAAAATGAACAATTTATTTATTTGTCTGAACTAAGCTTTGTTAAATTTCAACTATTAATCGTTGATGAAATATCACTACTTGTTTAATTTTTAGTTAGTCAAAACATGTTAGTTCAGTCAAACCATCCTTACATCTTTGCAGTCGGGTAGCTGTATGCAAATTAATGTCCAGTGACTTTTTGTCTATTTATTACAAATTATTGATTGAAATTTAGTGAAATTTTCAAATCCACAAATGTTTTGACTTGTGGTAGCATGCAAGCTAGATATTATAAGATAATCACTCATAAATCCAGTAAAAAAAAAGCACTAGACATGACTTAAAATGTGAAAGCTCCATCATTAGAAGAAACTTGGAGTTCTTAGCAAACACAATTATGGGGAAGCTAGATAAGATACAAATGAAATTAATGAAAAGATATGCTTGTGATGTAGGTGGCAGAAAAATAGGAAACCTGTGAGGAACCCATGCTGTTTTAGAAAGACTCCGTTCCCTTTGTAAATTCTCAAAAATACCATACAATTTCAAATGGTGAAAGATTATCACTTCAAGGAGAACATATTTAGATCTGTCAAGGGTGACAATGAAATTCAGTTAAATTGTACAATACAACCAAATATAGGGGAGGAAATATATTAACAAAACTGGGTTGTAGAATTTTAAGAATTGGTTCTAGTCAAAAATGGTTGCTTAACTATGACAATTAAGGGGAAAAAATCAGATGTTAATACAAGATTAATGTGAACACTTGTAAATACACAATCTTAAGTTTCCGGTAAAATTGTCTGGTTTTCTTACTGAGATTCAAATTCCAAAAGCGAGTATAAGCCATTAATAAAATATTAGATAGACTGCAATTTCTTACTCAAACTTGCTAACATCTTAATTTTTCATTACATCATTTCTTTTTTTTCCACATTATCCTCCAAAATCCTTGAACATGGTATCAATTCCAAAATTGCAAACCTTGCACCAAATTCCTTGCTTGAATCACTCTGTGGATTTCCAACCCTCGACATTCCAATTCCTTTAATTAATTCTGTCTCTAATGCAGTGTTCCAAGTCATTTTCTCTCTATATAAAACTATTTTCCTCATGTCTTTTGCCCAGTTTGTCTCCATGCTGCTTGCTGTGATAGGAACATCTTTCTTCTATGTAACCAGTTCAAGCCCATCATAATCTTCCAGACATCTGTTAAATCCTTTCTCAACTTCCTTGTTTTGAAGGAAACAATTTCTGATGACACAAAGGTTGGGGGTGTTGTGGATAATGTGGAGGGCTGTCAGAGGTTACAGTGGGACATTGATAGGATGCAAAACTGGGCTGAGAAGTAGCAGATGGAGTTCAACCCAGATAAGTGTGAGGTGGTGCATTTTGGTAGATCAAATATGATGGCAGAATATAGCATTAATGGTAAGACCACTGGCAGTGTGGAGGATCAGAGGGATCTTGGGGTCTGAGTCCATAGGACACTCAAAGCTGCTACGCAGGTTGACTCTGTGGTTAAGAAGGCATATGGTGCATTGGCCTTCATCAACCGTGGGATTGAGTTTAAGTGCCAAGGGGTAATGTTGCAGCTATTTAGGACCCTGGTCAGACCCCACTTGGAATATTGTGCTCAATTCTGGTCGCCTCACTACAGGAAGGATGTGGAAACCATAGAAAGGGTGCAGACGAGATTTACAAGGATGTTGCCTGGATTGGGGAGCATGCCTTATGAGAATAGGTTGAGTGAATGTGGCCTTTTCTCCTTGGAGCAACTGAGGATGAGAGGTGACCTGATAGAGGTGTACAAGATAATGAGAGGCATTGATCATGTGGATAGTCAGAGGCTTTTTACCAGGGCTGAAATGGCTAGCACAAGAGGGCATAGTTTTAAGATGCTTGTAAGTAGGTACAGAAGAGATGTCGGGGTAATTTTTTTTTAACGCAGAGAGTGGTGAGTGTGTGGAATGGGCTGCCGGCGGTGGCGGTGGAGGTAGAAACAATAGGGTCTTTTAAAAGACTTTGGATAGGTACATGGAGCTTAGAAAAATAGAGGGCTGTGAGTAAGCCTAGGTAGTTCTAAGGTAAGGACATGTTTGGCACAGCTTTGTGGGTCGAAGGGCCTGTACTGTGCTGTAGGTTTTCTATGTTTCTATGTTTCTTTAATCTCACACTGTATCTGAAATATCCCAAACTTGAATCCCTTCTAGTAAATTTCTCCCATAGATCAGGTCAAAGAATAAAGTTTTATATTCTTTGAATATAATGATAATATGTGATAAGTATTAGACAACTTGTTAAATGTAACCATCTTTCATTGCCTTCGTTGGTAGGGGTGTTGAATATAAGAGTAGAGAAGTCATGCAGCAGCTATCAAAAGCTTTAGTCACACCATGATTGCAGTATTGCATGCAGTTCTTGTCGCCCCATTATAGGAAGGCTGTGGAGAGGCTATGGAGAGAATGCAGAAGAGATTCACTGGAGTGCTGTCTCAATTAGAGGATATGCATTATAATGAAAGGTTGGAAAACTTGGGTTGTTCTCGCTAGAATGTCAGAGGCTGAGGGGAGTCCTGATAGAGGCATTTCAAATTAGGAGTTATATTGATAGGGTAGACAGCCAGAACCTACCAACAGGCTAGAAGTGTCAAACAGCAAGGAACATGAAACAAGGGAGAAGGGTTTAAAGGCAATATGAGGGGCAAGGTTTGTTTTAATACAGAGTGATAGATCCCTGGAATAGTTTACCAGGGGTAATAGTGGAAGCAGGCAGCTTGTTACGAGTTTAAGCAGCTTTTAGATAGACCCATGAATATGAAGGGAAAAAAAGAGGTATGGATGACACACAGAATGAAGTTTAGTGTAAAAGTGGTTTCAAGATTAGTACAAAATCATGGCTGAATAGGTTGTCCAATATTGTACTGTTCTATGCTCTATATAACAATGCTGTAATTTCCCTGCATTATGCTTCTTGGTAGCAAAAGTACAAAGTACCTTTCTTGCTTCTTAATTCCAATCCAAACAGTTTCTGTTCTTATTCTTTCAAGGACATTCTTTCACTCAAAACAGCCTCAAAACATCTCTGGGGACATAACCTGGTCCCAACATATCGATGTAGCTATAAAGAAGCCAAGACAGCAACTAGACTTCATTACAAGTTTGAAGAGATTTGGTATGTCAACAAATATCCTCAAAAACTTCTATAGATGTACTGTGACGAGCATTCTGACAGACTGCATCACTGTCTGCATGGGAGGGAGGGAGCTATTGCACAGGACCGAAAGTACCTGCAGAGGGTCGTAAATTTAGCCGGCTCCATCTTGGGTACTGGCCTACAAAGTACCTAGGATATCTTCAAGGAGCAGAGTCTCAGAAAGGCAGCATCCATTATTAAGGACCCCCAGCACCCAGGGCATGCCTTTTTCTCATTGTTACCATAAGTTAGGAGGTACAGAAGCCTGACAACACACACTCAGTGATTTAGGAACAGCTTCTTCCCCTCTGCCATCCAATTCCTAAATGAATATTGAACCCGTGGACACTACCTCACTTTTTAAATATGTATTATTTCTGTTTTTGCACAATTTTTAATCTATTCAATATACATATACTGTAATTTACTTATTTATTTTCCTCTATATTATGTATTGCATTGAACTGCTGCTGCGAAATTAACAAATTCCACGACACATGCCGATGATAATAAACCCGATTTTGATTCTAATAGAGTTTTTGTTTGAGACTAGAGTGCACTGTACACTTCCAAGAGATATTCACACAGTCCTAAATTCTGTCTTGCTATCTGACAGACAGCTCTTAAAACATATGATCCATAAAAATTTCAGTCTCCCAAAGCTCTGATGACTCCTGCTCTCTCCAAGCTAGGTCCTGTGCTTGAGCTTAATCACATTCCTTCACAAAGAGGTTGAATAATAAAGAAATCAGGTCTGTCAATAATGGAAGAACAATATAACAATGACCAAAGCCAAATCCAACCAAGTTCATCAATTCATTGATGCATTGATAAGTATATGATCCATCCTTGGCAACCCTGTGTGTGACACTTAACTAGCATTTTATTATCACCTTTAAAAATAGATGCAAAGGGAAGTTAGGAGAACATAAGTGATCCATTTCTGCCTTTAATGCTACTTTGTTAAATACTGAGGAGTATTCACTTTTAATAAACTTCTATTAAAATGATTACTGAGCAAAATCTCAAATCATATATGCAACCTGAAAACAAAATGGCAACTAGTCCAGGTTTTAGAATAAGCACTTCCAACCATTCTCTAAGCTGGAGAAAAGGTTCATTTGTTTAAACCTTTATATTCAACCAGCTATCTTTGTGATGCTCTCTTTGTTGTGACTTAGTTTCATATTTAGTTTACTCTTCTCTGATCACCCACCTCATTCTGCTTGTACACTCAATGACCACTTTATTACGAACATCTGTATACCTGCTTGTTAATGCAAATATCTAATCAGCCAATCATGTTGCAGCAATTCAATGCATAAAAGCATGCAGACATAGTCAAGATTTTCAGTTGTTGTTCAAGCTAAACAGAGTGGGGAAGAAATGTGCTCTAACTGACTTTGACCATGTAATGATTTTAGATGGCAGACAGGATGGTTTGAGTATCTCTTGAGATTTTCACAGACAACAGTCTCTAGAATACAGAGAACAGTGTGAAAAATAAAATAAATATCCAGCAACTGGTAGCTCTGTGAGCAAAAACACCTTGTTGATGAGAGAGGTCAGAGGAGAATGGCCAAACTGGTTCAAGCTGACAGGAAGCTGACAGTAACTCAAAAAACCATGAGTTACAACAGTGGTGTGCAGAAAAGGAGCTTTGAATGCATAACGCATCAAACCTTGAAAAAGATGGGCTACAACAGCAGAAGACCATGAACATACACTCAGTGGCTACTTTATTAGGTGCATCATACAAATATTGTTGTTCATTCTCCTTGAAATAGTAACAAACTTAATTTGGAATAACGAAAGACGTCATTATCAAGTACAAGATGTTAACATAATTTTCCTCAACTGAAATAAGATGAACAAACTTAATCTTCCTCTCAAATAAATGTCATAAAATTTTGAAAGAAGTTATAACAAACTTTCACTTAATTCAGTGCCATGTAAGAATGGGAAAAAAAACCCTATTTTAATATTCCTCAGATCTCAGTCCATAAATTACATACCTAGAGTATTTTCATTTGTTGTTGTGAGATTACTCTCACTGGATTATTTTTTAAATCAATCAAGTGAGAGTAATCTTAAAAATGTAAAAGAAAATAATAATATTGGTTCTGTCACTTTGTATTTTTGAGTTAGTCTATACAAAAGCCTAGCTAGTATTTGACTCTACAAAACTCTCCCAAGATCACAGTCTGACCAATAATTAAAAGCTTTCTTCACAAGGTATTGCATTTTTATTTAGAAAATTGTAATGCAGCCTGCCAAACATTTAACCTTAAATACCTCTTCTCAAAATCATGCTCAATTATTATTGATTGTATGGTAAAACAGTTCGAGAGCGGTTGAAAAGCTAGAAAATGAAAACCAGAAAAATCCCAATAAACTGAGGAAATATAACTGCCAGAGAAAGTATCTGTGCACAATTCTTCTGAAAAACAAAGGCACATTCAGAAATGTTAATTTCAGTGAAAGGGAGAAATGTTTTAAAAATTACTTTATTTGCTACTTTCTCCACAGATCCTGTATGGCCAGCTGAATATTGCAATAATAACGTGTATATAGCAGTGCCTTCAATGTATTTAAACATCACAAGTTCTTTAAAAGATAGTCAACAAGGACAAGTTACATTGAAGGGCTTGTTTCCATGCAGTTTGATTCTATAACTCCAAGACTTTATTTGTAACCAATGCACTTAATTAAGGAAACATGAGGAGAAATACCCAACACCTTAGTCAAAATAGGTGGACAGAAAACTGGCAAATGTATTCAGCTTGAAAGTGAAAAGTAATATACTTGAGTAAAAGGTAAGTACAACAAGGTTAAACCCAACTTTGGTAGAACTGAGAAATGCATAAGAACTACAAGAATAACTGTCCACCAATTCCTGGAAGTATGATATGTGAGCATAGGTGGAAATGTCCTATTACTACCAGCTGAGTTCAATGCTTTTTTTTTGCATGCCTTGATATGTAAACACACAAGTCCCTACATCTCCAGATGACCATGTAAACTCAGTATTGGAAGACTGACATCTAGGCATCCTGCAAGGTGAATCAACAAAAGAAGTCTGGTCCAGATGTCATATGTGGCCAAGTACTAAAGATCTGAGCAGATCAATTGGTTTAATTATTTATTGACAGATTCAATCTATTGCAGCTGCAGTTTAACATCCCTTGTGCTTTAAAAGCCATCTCTTGTACTGATGCCCAAGCATGGTGACCTGCCTCAATGATTACCATCCTGTCGTGCTTAAATGAACCTAAATGAAGTGCTTCTTGAGATTAATTATAGCACTAATCAACTCCTACTTCAGGGTTAATATGAATCAGCTCCAATTAGCCTACCATCACAACAGGTCAGTAACAACTGCCATTTCTCTGGCTCTGCACTCTGCTTAAGACAATCTGGACAACAGGAACTCATACATCAGGCTGCTGCAGAAAGAAGGCAAACACAGTACATTGGGGGACTGGTGCTGGAGAGTCAGCAGCTATCAATTTCTGTACACTAACTTATCACAGAATCTGTCCTGGGCTCAGCACATAGATCTAAGCACAAGGAAGGCTTGTAAGCTTTTTCAATTTCTTAAAAGGTTAAGAAGGTTAAATAAGTTCATCTTGTCACAAACACTCTAACAAATTTCTATAGATACATTTGAAAGTATCCTGACCGGTTGTGTCAGGATCTGATATACCAATTTGAATGTGCAGGAATACAAGAAGATGCAAAGAGTAGTGGATTTGGCCTAATACATCATGGGCACATCATTGCCCAACATTGATAATATCTACAAGAAGGTCTTGCCTCAAGAAAGCAACACCCATCCATCTAGATCCACCTTAAGAAGACTTTAAGTCCCACTCCACCATATTCAAGAACAGTAACTTCCCTTTAACCATTTGGTTTTTGAACCAATTGGTACCACCCTAATCATTAGAGTTTAGCTATATTTTTGTTCTGTTATTTCTTGCAAAAAAATTAATGTTAATTTGTTTCTCTTGTGAATCTTCTGTACCTGATGCCATGTACCTATGAAGCTGCAGCAAGTGAGTTTTTCATTGCACCTTTGCATATTACAATAAACGACCTTGACTTTAAAGTATGATGACATAGGTAAAGTGCATATTAAGGCTTTTAGAATATTGACCCTTAAATCGAGAGGAAATAAACTTTGAAATAGGTACATGCTACAAATGTGCAACCATTTGATAAGCCACATCTAAACATAAAGCACAGACATTGTCACAATATTAAAGTAAGAATTAGAAACAGGTTTATTAGATGATGTGAAAATTGTTTTGCAACAGTACAGTATAAACATAAAATTACTATAAATTACAAAATAAATAAATAGTGCAATAATGAAAAAATGAGGCAGTGTTCATAGGTTCTGGACTGTTCAGAATCTGATGGTGGAGAGAAAGGTGTTTCTGAATCATCGAGTGTGAGTCTTTAGGGCTCCTGTACCTCCTCCCTGATGGTAGTAATAAAAGGTCATGCCCTGTAAGGTGAACGTCTTCAATGATGGATGCTGCCTTCTTGAAGCACCAACTCTTGACATCCTTGATGATAGGGACGGTTGTGCCTATGATAGAGCTTGCTGAGTCTACAACATTCTGTAGCCTCTTACTATCCCTCTGCATTGGAGTTTCCAATCCAGCCTGTGATGCAACCAATCAGAATGCTCTCTGCCATACATCAAAAGAAAGTTTTAAAACTATTTTGTGACATACCAAATCTCCTTAAACATCTGTCCTTTTCATGATTGCATCAATACATTTTGTACAGGATGGACTCACAAGATGTTAATGCCCAGGAACTTAAAGATGCTTACCCTTTCTGCCACTGACACCTCAACAAGAGCTGGTGTGTGTTCTTCCAATTTCCCCTTATGAAGTTCACAATCACTTCCTTGCTGACATTGAGTGCAAGGTTGTGGTTGATCTCACTCCTGCATGCCCCCTCATCGCTGTCCAAGATTTTACCAGCAATAGTGCTGAGATCTGTGAATTTATAGATGCTGTGTTTAGCCACACAGCAGAGCAGTGGGCAAAGTACACATACAGTATTCAAAGTGCACCTGTGTTGATTGTCAGTGTGATGTTATTATCTATCTCTACAGTCTATACATTCCTGATGAGAAGTCAAGGATCCAAATGCAGGGAAGTACAGAGGTCCAGGTTTAGAAGCTTATGATGATTAATTCTGAGGGGTTGATGGCATTGAACGCAAGCTGTAATCGATAAACAGCAGTCTGGTCTATGTTTTGGTGTAGTACATGATAAGCCACTGTCCAGACGATGCTTATGGGTTTTGTTGTCATCACTGAGAAATCTATGAAGATAGACTGAATTGTTGGACAGGAATCAATGAAGGAGTTTTTTAAAAATTAATTTTTATGCATTTCTACAAACCAACCACAAACAAAAAACTCAACAACAAAGAAGATTAATACAGCGCAAAATAAGTGTATCAATTATATAATTCATAACAATAAGGAGACAGCACCCAGAATGAACTGCTATAAAGTTAGTATCCTCCCCACCCTCGCACTATGGAACTCCAGGCCAACCAGTACAATATGTAAAAAAAATTAATCGGCACGTTTGACCCCACACAGCTGTAAATATAAATTAAAAAAGAATAATGCCTACTACCAAAACTATAATGTAATTTCCATCAAAAAGAAACCATAAAACTTAGAGAGAAAAAAAGCTGAAAGGGATTAAAAAGAATAAACTTAATCTGAAGAGGAGTTATGAAAATACTCAAGAAAATGTCCCCACACCTTTTGAAATTTTATGTCCGAATTGAGAAGTAAATAATGAATTTTTTCAAGGTCTAAACAGGACATAATATCATTAAGCCATTGAGCATGAGTGGGTGGGGCAACATCTCTCCACATAAGGAGAACTAAGCATCTAGCCAAAAGAGAGGCAAAAGATAATGTTCGACATTTAGTCGGACTCAAATGCATGTTTGCCTCACCCAAGGTACCAAAAAGGGCAATCAGAGGATTAGGTTCTAAGTGGCAATTAAGAATATAGGATAAAGATAAAGAAAAAACTTCTCTCCAGAATTTCTCTAGACTAGGATAAGCCCAGCACATATGGATAAGAGAAGCCTCGTCCCTGTTACACTTCACACAAACAGGACTAATGTCAGGATAAAACGGCGACAATTTAGTTTTTGACATGTGAACCCTACGTACAACCTTAAACTGTAAAAGACAGTGGCGAGCTGTCTGAATTACCTGACTTAAGAATTGAATCCCAAACTGCATCAGATAAAGAAATATTTAAATCATGCTTCCAAGTAGTTCTAATTTTTATCAAAGGGGACACGTCTCAAGGTCACTAACTTATCACGAATAAAAGATATTAAGTCTTTATCCAATGGATTAATACAAAGAAACAGGTCCACAACGTTTTTCTGAGGCATCTCAGGAAAATTTGATAATAAAGGGTTAATGAAATGTCTAATTTGAAGGTATCAAGTATATTAAACTTTGCAGACAGTTGTTGAAAAGTTGCAAAACAATTATCTATGAAAAGATAATGCCCTTTCTATACCAATCATGAAATGTTGAGTCTTGCAAAGAAGGTAGGAAAAGATGATTACGTAAGAGGGGCCCATGGGAAGGGAGATTTAAGCGTGCGATTTTTAATCGGTAAAGGCATTCTGAGTTCAGCTCTCTCTGCCTCCGTGTGTTTCTTTAGTAGCGCTTTGCACGCAACTACATTGGTGACCCCGACGTTCCAGACGGCATCTGGAGCCGGCGACTCAGCGACCAGCCATGTGTTCAAGCAACTCGCACAGCTGAAGCTCCCGACTTTCTGGGCCACTCAGGCCCGCATTTAGTTCAAGCAGGCTGAGGCCCAGTTCAGTATCAGAGACATTACAGCCAACGCCACGCGGTACTACTACGTGGTCAGCACGCTCGACCAGGAGATGGCAGGCCAGATCATCGACTTCCTATGCCAGCCACCAACAGAGGACAGGTACACTAAGCCTTAAGGCGCTCCTGATCCGTACCTTCGGACTCTCCCGCATGGCTCCTACACATGGACGGCCTGGGCGACTGCATGCCATTTGAGCTCATGAACGATATGCTGGCTCTCATGGACGGCCATAAGCCGTGCCTTTTATTTAAACAGTTGTACCTCGAGCAAATGCCGGAGCACAATCGCCTCCTCCTCGCGAGTGAGGATTTCAGCGACCCACGCAGGGCCGCGGCTAAAGCAGATGTCCTTTGGCAGAGCAAGCAACATGGAGCAGCCTCCACTGGCCTAGTCACGATCGCGTGCCCCAAAGCCCAGGCCCCGCAACCGAAGCCATCCAGACCCACTGGGGAAAAAGGCGTAAATTCAGAACAATGGTGTTTCTATCACCAAAGAATGGGCTCAGGCGCGCGCCGCTGCCGTCCACCAAGTGCTTTTCCAGGAAATGCCGGGGCCAGCCGTCGCTAATGGCTACAACAGCTGGCAACCAAGACAGCCTCCTGTACCTCTGGGACCAACACTCCAGGCGGCACTTCCTGGTAGACACCGGGGCCGAAGTCAGCGTACTCCCCCCCTTGAACATGGACACTCATAATGCAGTCCCAGGTCCCGAACTCACTGCTGCAAATGGCACCAGCATTCGGACGTATGGCCCGCGAGCTATCTCACTGCATTTCAGGTCCAGCCGTTTCACTTGGACTTTCACGTTGGCAGCGGTGTCACAGCCACTACTAGGGGCAGATTTCCTACGAGCCAACTGCCTCCTGGTCGACCTAAAAGGCTGGTGTTTGGTCCATGCCTAGACGTTCCAGACTTTCCAGCTCAGGGAAGCCAAGCTACCAGCCCTCCACCTGGATTCTGTAACCCTCTCGGGTAATGAATTTGCCAGGGTGTTGGTGGAATTCCCCTCCATAGTCACCCCGCAGTTCTCCACTGCCAACCCCAAGCATGGTGTGCAGCACCACATCCCCAAGCAAGGATCGTCGCTGCACGCCCGAGCTTGCAGGCTCCCACCTGACAAGCTCCACCTCACCAAGGAGGAGTTCCATAAGATGAAACAGATGGGAATCATACGCCGCTCAGACAGCCCGTGGGCATCTCCGCTGTACATGGTGCCCAAGTCTGCAGGAGGATGAAGGCCCTGCGGAGACTACAGAAGGCTCAACGATGCCACAACTGCCACATCCAGGACTTCACGGCAAACCTGTATGGAGCGACCATCTTCTCGAAAATCGACCTGGTCAGGGGATACCATCAGATCCCAGTGCACTCCGACGACGTGCCCAAGACAGCCCTCATCACCCCGTTCAGCTTGTTCGAATTCCTGAGGACTTGGTGGGACACGGCCTGGATTTCGTTTCCATTTACTTGGACGATATTCTGGTGGCCAGCAGTTCGCACCAAGAGCACGTGGCACATTTGCGCCAGCTCTGCCAGCGTCTGAGCGACCACGGACTGGCAATCAATCCAGCGAAGTGCCAGTTCGGGCTGACGGAGATCGACTTCTTAGGCCACAGAGTCAACCGACATGGCGCAGTTCCCCTACCGGACAAGGTCCAGGCCATTCGCCAGTTCCCTAAGCCCAGCACGGTCAAGGGCCTGCAGGAGTTCGTAGGGATGGTCAACTTTTATCATCGTTTCGTGCCGGCGGCGGCACGCATCACAAGACCCTTATTCAGCCTGATGGCCGGCAAGGACAAAGAAGTGGAATGGGACGTGGAGTCCACGGAGGTGTTCGAGCAGGCCAAAGAGGCGCTGGCAAAGACGGCCCTCCTAGTGCACCCAAGAGTCGATGTACCCACGGCACTCACAGTCGACGCTTCCGACACGGCAGTCAGTGGAGTCCTGGAGCAGCTCGTCGAGGACCAGTGGCAACCACTCGCTTTCTTCAGTCGGCACCTATGGCCACCGGAGGTGAAGTACAGCACTTTCGACAGAGAGTTGCTAGCGCTCTACCTGGCTGTCCGGCATTTCCGGTACTTCCTCGAGGGAAGGGAGTTCACCGTGTATACGGACCACAAGCCCTCACCTTCGCACTGGCCAAGGTATCGGACCCATGGTCGGCTCAGCAGCAGAGGCACCTGTCCTTTATTTCAGAATTCACCACGGACGTCCGCCACATCGCAGGGAAGAACAACATCATGGCTGACACACTGTCTCGCCCCTGCCTCCACTCAGTAGGCATATCATCCTCAGGAACAGACTACACAGCACTGGCGGAAGCACAACGATCGGACACCGAGATCCTGGCTTACCACACCATCGTTTTGGTGCTCCAGTTGGAGGACGTCTCCATTGGCCCAGCAGTGGATCGACTCCTGTGTGATGTGTCTACCAACAAACCCCAACCCGTGGTACCAGCAGTACAGGGGCGCCAGGTGTTCGATACGCTGCACGACCTGGCCTACCCGTCCATCCATCAAGCTGGTAGCGGACAGATTCGTCTGGCACAGTTTGTGCAAACAGGTCGGACACTGGGTCAGGACCTGCATACACTGCCAGACTGCCAAAATCCAGCGGCACATGAAGGCTCCCCTCCAGCAGTTCCAGCCGATGCACAGGAGGTTCCAACACATCCACGTGGACATCGTCGGCCCCCTGCCAGTCTCCCAGGGCACCAGATATATCTTTACCATGGTAGACAGGTTCACCAGATGGCCGGAAGCCGTACCGCTCGCATACACGTCCACTGAGTCCTGCGCCAGGACTATCATTGCAAACTGGATTGCCAGGTTCAGCCTCCCAACGGACATCGCCTCCGACAGAGGGGCGCAGTTCATGTCTGGTTTGTGGACAGCACTGGCACAGCTCCTGGGCACCCAGATGCATCACACCACAGTGTACCATCCCCAGACCAACGGTTTGGTAGAGCGATTCCACCGGCATCTCAAGTCGGCCCTGATGGCGCGCTTCAGGGGCCCCAACTGGACAGATGAGCTTCCCTCGGTCCTACTGGGCATCTGCACAGCCCCCAAGGAGGACCTCCTCGATGGAATTGGTCTATGGCGCCCCCCGACGGTCCCAGGCGAGTTCGTACCAGAGGCCCGAGGTTTGGAAGAAACTCCAGCAGCGGTGCTAACGAGGCTACGGGACAAGGTAGGGACCCTGGCACCGGTCCCAACCTCCAGGCATGGTCCTGTGCCATCCTTCACCCCTAAAGACCTCCAAGACTGTGAGTATGTTTTTACTCGCAGGGGTATGCACAGGTCACCTCTACAGTGGCTGTACGAGGGACCCTTCAAGGTGATCCAGCACAACGGAACCACGTGTCGTGGAGGTGGGTGGCCGGGAAGAGACTTTTACAATGGACCGCCTCAAACTGGCACACTTGGACATTGAGCAACCAGTGAGGGTACCCGCACTGCGCCAGCAAGGCCGGCCACTCAGGCAAGCCACACAGAATGGGGGCTCCACTCCCCAGATGGACACACTGGGGACACACGGGACTCGAACTGCCATCAGGAGCCACAGGCAGACACGCGGTAGAGCGTTTGGAACTACCCACTCGGGGCGGACCTTCCGGGGACAGTCAGACGTCATGTCCGCCCCGCGGGTCACAGGGGCCCATGGGAGGGGAGATTTAAGGGGCGATTTTGAATCAGTAAAGGCATTCTGAGTTTGGCTTTCTCTGCCTCCATGTGTTTCTTTAGTAGTGCGTTGCGCGCGACTACAGTATCATTAATTTCAGAATGATTTGAAGTACTATTCCCATTTCCCATTCGAATTTTTGTTATATGTTGTTTAACTTTAGAGCGTCTCAATTGGTTAACAAAAACTTGCCAGATTTATCACCATGAGTATAAAATCAGCTCTTGCTTTCAAGAAGTTGACATTCAACTGGTTGAGAGGAGATAAGGTCAAAATTAGTTTGAAGTTGTACTCACTTCTTGTACAGTTCAGGATTTTTAGTCTGGGCATATAGTTGGTCTATTACTTTGATCTGACTGATCAAATCTAATTGCTCTAAATGGGTCTTTCTTTTGAGATTCACAATATATGAAATTATTTGACCCCTCAAATATGCTTTCATAGCATCCAAGACAATCTCGGATGAAATTTCAGATGACGTATTAGTGTTTAAAAAAGAAGTTATCTGGTCCTTCATAAATTTTACAAAATCATTATCTGATAACAAAGTCGGATTAAAACACCAATGTTTATTCATTTGAGGAAGACCAGGAAAATTTATAGACAAAGTAACTGGAGCATGATCTGAAATCAATATACTCTGATAATCACAAGAGCGAACAGATGGAATCAGCTGGTTATCCATTAAAAAATAATCAATTCTAGTAAAAGTATGGTGGATATGTGAAAAAAAAGGAGTAATCTCTCTCAGTAGGATGGAAAAATTGCCACACATCAGAGATACCATAGTTAGAAAGGAATGAATGAATAGATAAAGCAGATTTACTAAGTAATCTGGGAACAGAGGACAATCGATCCAAAACTGGATCTAACCAACAATTAAAGTCACCGCCCAATATAAGAGAATATAAATTCAAATCAGGTAATAAAGAGAAAAAATGTTCAAAAAAAGTTCACATCATCCGAATTAGGAGCATACAGGTTAGCCAATACTTCCCTAGAGACAATAATAAAACGACCTTTTGTATCAGATACCTTACTGTGGAGCTCGAAAGGAACATTTTGGTTAATAAGGATAGAAAACCCCCTGGCTTTAGCCAGAAAGGAAGAATGTAAGTGCTGGCCCACCCACCTTGACATAAGACGAGAATTGTCAAAGCTTCGAATATGAGTTTCTTGAAAAAAGCAATGTCAGCTTTGAGTAGCTTAAGATGTGAAAACACCTTCCTTGTTTTAACAGGATGGTTCAATCCCTTTACATTCCAGCTTATAAAATTCAACGAACTAACCAATGTCATTTAAAAGAACATAGAGAGTAGTAGGCATAAACAAGATCAAACATACTGGGGCAAAAGAATAAGTTGAGAATCAGGACATGAAAATGTTCTGAATAACAAAAAATAACCAAAAAATTCAATGAATAATGTTGGCACTAGAGAACCCACCCCTCCCTCAAAACCCAAAACAAGACAGCTACCAAAAAAAGCAGCAAGTTCTTCCAAAAAAAAGACACCCCAAAATCCACCTTCCAGTTTCATAACATTATCATAAGCTCCATTTAACTAATAATACAGAAACTAGAGAACTTATGCACTATGAATCAAAGTTATAAAGAGAAACAATACCATCAAAAATATTAAATTTAATTCAAAATAATAATCCAGAATAGTCTACCTGCGAGAAACTATGAAAAAATACTGTAATTTTAAAAGAAAACAGAGAGAAAAAAAATGGAAAGGAGGAATTTTTTTTGTAAAAAAGTACTTATCTGCCATTTTAAATAATCTGACCGAGTCTGATGGAGTCAAAATGGCTGGGAGACCTTCGATAAATTTCTGAGCCTCCATAACTGACTTAAACCATTTTTTGTCCCCAGTATTAAGTTATTTGGAGATGGGCTGGGTTACGCAAAGAGGGTCTGAATCCACAATTGTAAAACTCCTTCATTACATCTTTATACCCGGCGCGCAACTTGAAAACTTGAGCATAATCTTCAACGATACGGATGGAGTGAACCCGGAAATACAGTTTTCCCCTCCGGTGTGCTTCCATGATCAGAGGTTTTTCGATGAAAACAGAGAATAACTGGACGTGGCCAGGAGCCCAGCTTGGACTTGGCCAGAAATGTACGGTATGCTCTGTCTAATTCAGGTGAAGTTGAAAGGATTTCCTTCCCAAAAACCTCACAGATTAAAGAAGAAAAACATTCAACAGGAGATCCCCTTTTGATAGCCTCCAACAAACCAAGAATTCGTAGATTATAACGCCTACTCCGATTTTTGACATCAGTTACCTTGGAAGTTAACTTGGTGTTTTGCTCAGACAAATTGGAACAGACAGCTTCCAGCTGCTGAACGCGGTGTTTTAAATTTTCGGAATTTAACTTGTTATGAGATAGACGTTCGGCATGATCATCCACTCTAGCGTTAATTTGATTTAATTTTGACTCCAACGAACTGAAAGAAGACTTATATTCAGACTTATGTTCAGATACAATCTTTTGTCAATGCTGTTCCAAAACAGAGGCAATCTCAGCAATCGCGGACATAGAGAATTCCTTTTCCCCAGATTTAGGAAACTTTGCGGCCATTGTAGGATAGGTGTATTCGCAGGCAAGTAAGAAAGCAAAACAAAAATTAACAAACTAGAGTAAAAAAAAAGAGATAAAGAGTGTGGAGGTAAGAAATAAAAAGGAGCGGAAGTTTTAAGCGACTAAACTATCACCACCTTACTGAAGTCCAATAAAGGAGTTAAAAACAAATATCTGAAGTTCCTGGATTTATTTAACTGATAACAGGAAACACGAGAGGTTGAGAAAAAGTTCTATGGAAAGAGAACCATAGAGAATGTTTCAAGGTGATGACCTTTCATCAGAACATTTTGTTTTATAATCAGGCCAAAGACAGATGTCAAAATGGAATATTACAATACCAAGAACTAGAGGCTTGGGGTCATCCAAACGAGATTTCAGGGGCTCTCTGCACAGCATTCACACATTCGGCATTTGGATTCTCCAATGAAGGAGGCTCACTGAACCACTAGTAAATCAGTGCTTCATTTGGAAGGAGTATTTAGGTATCATAAAAAAAAAATCCAGCAAGCAGTAGTTCTGTGGGCAATAACACCTTGTTAATAAGGGAGACCAGAGATGAATGGCCAGACTGGTTCAAGCTGACAGGAAGGCAGCAGTAACTCAAATAACTTTACATTACAACAGTGATGTGCAGAAGAGCATCACTGAATGCACAATACATTGAGCCTTGAAGTTGATAGGCTACAGCAGCAGAAGACCATGAATATGCACTCAGTGGCCACTTTATTTGGTACAGTAGGTACCTAACTAAGTTTCCAATGAATGTAGATAGAAAGGACAACTGTTATATCACCTACACCTGAATAGGGAAGGCAATTGGAGGGAATTGAAGAGTAGAGTCAGTGGCAACTGACTCTTTAGACTGTTGAAACAAATTTAACTCAAGAAATAAACATGATCTCTTCCATTCCCTAGTCCAAGAATCCCATTGAAATGAATGAGTTCTCTGTTCCTATACCATATGCTACTTAAATTGCAAACTAATCTGCTACAGTCCAGGATTAATTTGCATACAAATGGCTGAACAACATAAGTTCTTTCCAGAGTTAATTGTTGGCATTTATGGTTCACACTAATTATTAAATACAAGAATATGAAAACATTTAAAAACATTGAAATCAACACAAATGAAAAAAAAATTGTCTTTAATTTGCTCTTCCATTTTTAAATGATTATCTGCATTAAAATCAATAGATTTACGGAACAATGGTTTAGTTGGCAGGTTACTCGGCCCAGGTACTGGGAACATAGAACATAGAACATAGAATAGTACAGCACATTACAGGCCCTTTGGCCCACAATGTTGTGCCAACCTTCAAACCCTGCTTCCCATATAACCCCCACCTTAAGTTCCTCCATATACCTGTCTAGTAGTCTCTTAAACTTCACTAGTGTATCTGCCTCCACCACTGACTCAGGTAGTGCATTCCACGCACCAACCACTCTCTGAGTGAAAAACCATCCTCTAATATCCCCCTTGAACTTCCCTCCCCTTCCTTTAAAGCCATGTCCTCTTGCACTGAGCAGTGGTGCCCTGGGGAAGAGGCGCTGGCTGTCCACTCTGTCTATTCCTCTTAATATCATGTCTCCTCTCATCCTCCTTCTTTCCAAAGAGTAAAGCCCTAGCTCCCTTAATCTCTGATCATAATCCATACTCTCCAAACCAGGCAGCATCCTGGTAAATCTCCTCTGTACCCTTTCCAATGCTTCCACATCCTTCCTATAGTGAGGCGACTAGAACTGGACAGAGTACTCCAAGTGTGGCCTAACTAGAGTTTTATACAGCTGCATCATTACATTGTGACTCTTAAACTCTATCCCTCGACTTATGAAAGCTAACACCCCATAAGCTTTCTTAACTACCCTATCTACCTGTGAGGCAACTTTCAGGGATCTGTGGACATGTACCCCCAGATCCCTCTGCTCCTCCACACTACCAAGTATCCTGCCATTTACTTTGTACTCTGCCTTGGAGTTTGTCCTTCCAAAGTGTACCACCTCACACTTCTCCAGGTTGAACTCCATCTGCCACTTCTCAGCCCACTTCTGCATCCTATCAATGTCCCTCTGCAATCTTCGACAATCCTCTACACTATCTACAACACCATCAACCTTTGTGTCATCTGCAAACTTGCCAACCCACCCTTCCACCCCCACATCCAGGTCGTTAATAAAAATCACAAAAAGTAGAGGTCCCAGAACAGATCCTTGTGGGACACCACTAGTCACAACCCTCCAATCCGAATGTACTCCCTCCACCATGACCCTCTGCCTTCTGCAGGCAAGCCAATTCTGAATCCACCTGGCCAAACTTCCCTGGATCCCATGCCTTCTGACTTTCTGAATAAGCCTACCATGTGGAACCTTGTCAAATGCCTTACTGAAATCCATGTAGATCACATCCACTGCACTACCCTCATCTATATGCCTGGTCACCTCCTCAAAGAACTCTATCAGGCTTGTTAGGCACGATTCGCCCTTCACAAAGCCATGCTGACTGTCCCTGATCAGACCATGATTCTCTAAATGCCCAAAGATCCTATCTCTAAGAATCTTTTCCAACAACTTTCCCACCACAGACGTAAGGCTCACTGGTCTATAATTACCTGGACTATCCCTACTACCTTTTTTGAATAAGGGGACAACATTTGCCTCCCTCCAATCCTCCGGTACCATTCCCGTGGACAACGAGGACATAGAGATACTAGCCAGAGGTTCAGCAATCTCTTCCCTTGCCTCGTGGAACAGCCTGGGGAATATTCCGTCAGGCCCCGGGGACTTATCCGTCCTAATGTATTTTAACAACTCCAACACCTCTCTTCCCTTAATATCAACATGCTCCAGAACATCAACCTCACTCATATTGTCCTCACCATCATCAAGTTCCCTCTCAGTGGTGAATACCAAAGAGAAGTATTCATTGAGGACCTTGCTCACTTCCACAGCCTCCAGGCACAACTTCCCACTTTTATCTCTAATCAGTCCTACCTTCACTCCTGCCATTCTTTTGTTCTTCACATAATTGAAGAATGCCTTGGGGTTTTCCTTTACCCTACTCGCCAAGGCCTTCTCATGCCCCCTTCTTGCTCTTCTCAGCCCCTTCTTAAGCTCCTTTCTTGCTACCCTATATTCCTTAATAGACCCATCTGATCCTTGCTTCCTAAACCTCATGTATGTTGCCTTCTTCCACCTGACTAGATTTTCCACTTCACTTGTCACCCATGTTTCCTTCACCCTACCATTCTTTATCTTCCTCACCAGGACAAATTTATCCCTAACATCCTGCAAGATATCCCTAAACATCGACCACATGTCCATAGTACATTTATAAAAACATCATCCCAATTCACACCCGCAAGTTCTAGCCTTATGGCCTCATAATTTGCCCTTCCCCAATTAAAAATTTTCCTGTCCTCCCTGATTCTATCTTTTTCCATGATAATGCTGAAGATCAGGGAGCGGTGATCACTGTCCCCCAGATGCTCACCGACTGACAGATCTGTGAGCTGACCCGGTTTGTTACCTAATACTAGATCTAGTATGGCATTCCCCCAGTTGGCCTGTCAACATACTGTGACAGGAATCCATCCTGGACACACTTAACAAACTCTGCCCCATCTAAACCCTTGGAACTAATCAAGTGCCAATCAATATTAGGGAAGTTAAAGTCATCCATGATAACAACCCTGTTATTTTTGCACCTTTCCAAAATCTGCCTCCCAATCTGCTCCTCGGTATCTCTGCTGCTACCAGGAGGCCTATAGAATACCCCCAGTAGAGTAACTGCTCCCTTCCTGTTCCTGACTTCCACCCATACTGACTCAAAAGAGGATCCTGCTACATTACCCACCCTTTCTGCAGCTGTAATAGTATCCCTGACCAGTAATGCCACCCCTCCTCCCCTCCCCCCCCCATCCCTTTTAAAGCACTGAAATACAGGAATATTGAGAATCCTTTCCTGCCCTGGTGCCAGCCAAGTCTCCGTAATGGCCACTATATCATAATTCCATGTATGTATCCAAGCTCTCAGTTCATCACCTTTGTTCCCGATGCTTCTTGCATTGAAGTACATGCACTTTAGCCTTTCTACCTTTACACCCTTTATTCTGCTTCTCTTTCCTCAAAGCCTCTCTATTTATTGGATCTGGCTTTACTCCATGCACTTCTTTCACTGCTCTATTGCTCCGGGTCCCATCCCCTCCGGGTCCCATCCCCCTTGCAAATTAGTTTAAACCCTCCCGAACCATAAGTGCTCTGTTCCTGAGAAACATCAACAAACCAATTTCTCCTCAAGTCAAAACATGTATGTTTTATTTTGTTACCCACATTATATTGTTCCACCTACATTTGCTATAAAACTTTAACTTCACCAAAGTTGGATATTACCTTGTTTTATTTACTTTCACCCTAACACTACTCATAATTAAACTAATGAAATTTTTACTATACCCAGTCATAATTATCAAAACATTTTATTATTATTGCTACTACTATCACTACCATCTTGAAAATGCTTTAAAAATGTATGGAGAATTTGTGAGAAACCAGATTTCCACAGTTCAGCTGATCCATAACCATGTAAAGGAACATTATTACAATGGGATGTTAGAAGTCTAGAGTGTTTGCTTTTGCTCATTTCCTCCATTTAAACATACTGTATGTATGCAGATTTAATACATAGTTCACAACTAAAATGTGAACTCCATCAGAATTTTTGGCCAATATCATTCTTTACTTTGCATGTTGTTCAAGAACTTCAGGTCAATTCTCAATTAATGTGTTTTGGTTATCAAAACATTATCTCAACCAGCATACCAGTCACCACAATCACCTTGTGAGACTACTCCTTTACTTCTCCTGCTATTGGGGAGCATTATACAAACTGTTACTGTCAGTGTTTTCTATTGTCACAAGTAACATTGGGAAATAGGAGGAACAAACTTGAAGCACCAGCTGGACAGAAGAGATAAGTTTATTAACATAATTAATATTACTGAAAATTATATTGAACTTAATCAGATTAAAAAGGACTGAAATGATAACTGACAAATAAAATATAATTAGTTGTCTAATGACATGCTGAAATTTGTAATTGGCAAAAAGACTATTGATGTTAAAACTATTTTATCATAAATTCAAACAAATTGGATGAGCTCATCCTGTAATTAAGTTATTTTGCTCTTTACCTGCCAGAATTTGTCTCATAGTTGCACAATACACCATTGCTGAGAAAAGCAAAACAATAATTCCTACCTAGATATGGAATACATGGAGTCATCTTCAAACTATTAATGTAATCCCTGAGCCTCTTGTAATTATCTTCTTTAGACACCAGATACTCTAATTTTTCAAAAGTTGTTTTATCTTTTCTGCTCAAAAGCTGTGAAAAGAAAATTATGAAAAATGAACACTTGTAACAATATTTAACAGTGATTACCTGTAGAACAAACATAAACAATCACAGTATTATGGATAAACCTGCATGTATCCAATAGCCAGTTACTTTTTTATCAACATAAATTTTGAGGATCATAGGAGGCTATGATGTTACTTACTACCTACTCATAATTCCTTTCAAGATGCCTCTCAAAATGCATATGTCTGTGTATAACTACAGGGAATGGAGTTTCCATATTTACTACCTGTAAGAACATACAGTGATATAGTTCCTAGTTAGAATTGTATACAACTTGGAGAGGAACACATATTAGTGGAAATATTCCCACGCATCTGTCATTCTTGTTCTTCTAGGTGGTAGAGGTCACAGTTTTAGAAAGTGATTTGAAAGATGGTTTGACAAACTGCTGCTACGCTATACATCTTAAAGATGATGCATAATGTCACCTTGCCATTCTCTTAATTGGAGCAGTCTATAATTAAGGTGGAGGACTAGACAGAAATTCAAAAGATTGCTGTGCCCAAAATAGTGCTGTACTTTTTGGGTATTGTTCGAGCTGCACTCCAGAAAATGAAAACTTTGGTCACACTCCAGACTTATGCCTAGCGATACACTGCAGATATCCAAAAGTGAATGGCCATATGAGCTACGAGGTAAATTTAGAGAGGCTTCAGAGGATACAGGAAATGAAGTGAATTCATAAAAATATAGCAGATAAAATATAATAGAAATAATCAAAAATGGTGACAAAAAAATAGAAAGGTGGAATACTTTTCAAATGATGTCAGAAGTGTGGTGTTCAAACAGACCTGGGTACCCTCACACATGAATCACTGACAATTAACTGTAGATACAAGGAACAATTAGGAAGCAAACTAGATTTTGACCTGCATAAAGTACAAAATAGAGATGCATTTGTGAGAAGGCATGTGGAACTTAGTAAACAGGTCCAATTTCACAATCTTAAAAAAGACAAATGTACTTTCAATTGGGGGGTGTGCTTAAGTCAATTCCATGAAATGACTTTCAGTGACATCAGTCCGATGTATCTGCCATCCTTGTTCTTCTAGGTGGTTTGCTTTGGGAAGAAAGATTTAGCAGATTAAATCTATAAGATAGATACAGTGGCATGCAAAAGTTTGGACACCCCGGTCACAATTTCTGTTGCTGTGAATAGTTAAGCAAGTAAAAGATAACCTGATTTCCAAAAGGCATAAAGTTAAAGATGACACATTTCTTTAATATTTTAAGATTACTTTTTTATTTCCATCTTTTATGGTTTCAAAACAACAAAAAAGGAAAAGGGCCCGAAGCAAAAGTTTAGGCACCCTGCATGGTCAGTACTCAGTAACACCTCCTTTGGCAAATATCACAGCTTGTAAACACTTTCTGTACCCAGCTAAGGGTCTTTCAATTCTTGTTTGGGGGATTTTCACCCATTCTTCCTTGCAAAAGGCTTCTAGTTCTGTGAGATTCTTGAGCCGTCTTGTATGCACTGCTCTTTTGAGGTCTATCCACAGATTTTCAATGATGTTTATTTCGGGGGACTGTGAGGGCCACGGCAAAACCTTCAGCTTGCGCCTGAAGGTAGTCCATTGTGGATTTTGAAGTGTGTTTGGAATCATTATTCTGTTGTAGAAGCCATCCTTTTTTCATCTTCAGCCTTTTTACAGACAGTCTGATGTTTGCTTCCAGAATTTGCTGGTATTTAATTGAATTCATTCTTCCCTCTACCAATGAAATGTTCCCCGTGCCACTGGCTGCAACACACCCCAAAGCATGATCCACCCACTCCTGTGCTTAAGAGTTTGAGAGGTGTTCTTTTCATGAAATTCTGCATCCTTTTTTCTCCAAACATACCTTTGCTCATGGCAGCCAAAAAGTTCTAGTTTAACTTCGTCAGTCCACAGGACTTGTTTCCAAAATGCATCAGGCTTGTTTAGATGTTCCTTTGCAAACTTCTGACTCCTAATTTTGTGGTGAGGACGCAGGAAAGGTTTTCTTCTGATGACTCTTTCATGAAGGTCATATTTGTGCAGGTGTCACTGCACAGTAGAACAGTGCACCTCCACTCCAGAGCCTGCTAAATCTTCCTGAAGGTCTTTTGCAGTCAAATGGCAGTTTAGATTCGCCTTTCTAGCAATCCTATGAGCAGTTCTCTCAGAAAGTTTTCTTGGTCTTCCAGACCTCAAATTGACCCCCACCATTCCTGTTAACTGCCATTTCTTAATTACATTACGAACTGAGGAAACGGCTACCTGAAAACGCTTTGCTATCTTCTGCTTGCCTTCTCCTGCTTTGTGGGCATCATTTATTTTAATTTTCAGAGTGCTAGGCAGCTGCTTAGAGGAGCCCATGGCTGCTGATTGTTGGGACAAGGTTTGAGGAGTCAGGGTATTTATAAAGCTTTGAAATTTGCATTACCTGACCTTTCCTTCAGATGACTGTGAACAGGCCATAGCCCTAACAAGTTAATTAAGGTCTGAGACCTTGGTAAAAGTTATCTGAGAACTCAAATCTCTTGGGGTGCCCAAAGTTTTGCATGGTGCTCTCTTTCCTTTTTTTCCACTCTAAAATTGTACAAAACAAAAATAATATGCTAATCTTGCTTAAAATGTTGAAAAGAATGTTCCATCTTTAACTTTATGACTTTTGGAGATCAGTTCATCTTCTACTCACTTAACTACTCACAGTTACAGAAATTTAGACCAGGCGTGCCTAAAATTTTGCATGCCACTGTAGAGTTGATGTTTTCCCCACTGGGATGTTTAAAACCAGGGTTCAAAGTCTCAGAACAAGGGGTCGACCATTTGGGGCTGAGATAAGAAATTAATTCAGCCAGAGGATAGCAATCTCATGATTCACAACCCAGAAAAACTGTAGATTTGTAATCGCTTTGCATATTGAAGACAGAGATCAATAGAATTTTACTTATTCAGGGAATCAAGGGATATAAAAATCAAGTTTGTTGTCATATGCACAAGTACATGTGCGCACAGGTGAAATGAAAAACTTCCTTGAAGCAGCATCACAGACACATAAGCATCATATAAATAGCATTCACAAGAAAAACAAATTAAACACAATTATACCCAATTTTTAAAAGAAGGAACATAATTAGAAGTAAGAAGTCAATTTTAGTGCAAAATGATCAAAATGTTCAAAGTGTTGTTAAATTCTAGGGTTGTGTCAGTTGGTTCAAGAATTGAACAGTTGAAGGGAAATGGATGTTCTTGAACCAGGTGGTGTGGATATGCAGAGGGATCTGTGTACTCTCCCATATGTTTTGATAAAAGGTTATGCATTTACCGGTACTGAAAATAAATACAAGAATTTAATACAAACATATGCAGGTTATGCTTCAGTAATGCAGAGCACTAATGAGACCATACCTGGAGTACCATGCACGGTTTTGAGCTTCTTAGTTAAGGAAAGACATTAAAACATTGGAACTTCAGAAGAGATTTATCAGACTAATACCTGGAAAAGACAGATTGCCTTGAGGTCATGAAGAGGGAGAAGGGACTTGAGTAAAACATAACAGATCCAGGAGACTGGACCAGGTGATGTAGACAGTATGATTCCTCTTAGTGGAACTCAAAGCAAGGATCACTATTTTAAAACATCAGTTCCCTCATTTAAGACATATCAGGTGATTTTTTTTCTTCCCCACATAGAAAAATAGGAGTCTTTAGAACTCTTATGTAAAGAATAGTGGAAGCAGAATCTTAAATAAAGAAGTAGGTAGGTATTTCAAAGTAAATTTTATTATTAAAATACGCATGTCACCATGTAGTAGCATGAAATTCAGTTTCCTGTAAGCCTTCATAGTGGAACAAAGAAATGCAATAGAATCAAATGAAAATCTACACAAAAAGACTGACAAACAAGCAATCTAGGGGGCTGGAAGGGGGAAGGTGGAGGGTGTGTGGGAGTGTGGTTGTGGGGGAGGGTCTGGAGGTGGGGAAGGGGGAGGGGAGGAAAAGGAAGGGAGGGAAAGGAGGGAGGGGAAGGGGAGAAAAGGAGGGAGGGGAAGGGGAGAGGAGAAGGGAGGGGAAGGGGAGAGGAGGAGGGAGGGGAAGGGGAGAGGAGGAGGGAGGGGAAGGGGAGAGAAGGAGGGAGGGGAAGGGGAGAGGAGAAGGGAGGGGAAGGGGAGAGGAAGAGGGAGGGGAAGGGGAGAGAAGGAGGGAGGGGAAGGGGAGAGGAAGAGGGAGGGGAAGGGGAGAGAAGGAGGGAGGGGAAGGGGAGAGAAGGAGGGAGGGGAAGGGGAGAGAAGGAGGGAGGGGAAGGGGAGAGGAGAAGGGAGGGGAAGAGAGGGATAGATGGCTAGGTAATACTGAGAGCATGAATGTTCTGAATGGATTTCAACTTGTATACAAATATACAGTACTACGTATATATTAGGTACTTAGGCACCCTAGATTTTTTAATATAAATTTGTTTTAAATGTTTATTTTGTCTTCTGTATTAGTGTCAGCAGAAAAGAGCAAAATTTTGATTTATAAACATTATTTTTCCAAAAAATTAAATGCTAGAGATTTTTTTCTATTTTGTTAAAGAAAGTAACATATTAAGTAATAGACCATTTTTCAAAAAAAATCTTGTAGGTAGATAGCCCAGTGCATGATTAAACAAAGATAACAAACAGGTGTTAACAATCAATAACATTATGAGCTGAATGAACTAAACTTATTAACTGAAACTGTAACATGTGTAGAAGGAATCAAACTGGGCAAAGGACAACTAAACTAAAAGGTGAGGCGTTTGGCAGGAGTGACAGTTTAACCTTCAAATGATCAATTCTTAAACATTCAAGAGCAAGCACAGCAACAAGACACAAGGTGGTCGTCCTGCATCAGCAAGGCCTCTCCCAAGTTGAAATTTCACAACAGACAGGAATTTCAAGATGTGCTGTCCAAGTTCTTCTAAAGAAGCACAAAGATTTGGGAAAGTTTGAGGACCAGAAATACAGTGGTCAGCCAAGGAAACTGAATGCAGCTGATGAGAGATATATCAAAATAACCACCCTTCAAAATCCGAAGAAGTCCAGCACTGCTATCAGCTCTGAACTCACAGTAATCACTGGAACCCAAGTACACCCCTCTACAGTCCAGAGTAGTCTTGACAGAAGTGGTCTTCATGGAAGAGATACTGCCAAAAAGCCATTTGTACAAAATGGAAACAAAGCCAAATAACCCACCTACACACAAAATCACAGGGACTGGGGGGCTGACCAATGACAGCAAGTGCTCCAGAATGATGAATCAAAATTTGAAATTCTTGGCTCAAACAGGAAGCAGTTTGCCTGCAGAAGAGCAAGAGAGCATTACGTGGATGAGTGTCTGCAGTCAACAGTGAAACATAGCAGAGGTTCCCTGAAAGTTTGGGGACTGCATTTCCTCAAGTGGATCTGGTGATCTAGACAGAATTAATGGGATCCTCAATGCTGAGAAGTACAAGCAGATTGTCATCCATCATGCAATACCATCAGGGAGGCACCTGATCGGTCTCAACTTTATTCTGCAGCAGGACAATGACTCCCAACACACAGCCAAGGTCAAACAGCTACCTCCAGTGAATAGCGGAACAAGGAGTTCTGCACAGATGGTATGGCCTCCTCAAGCCCTGATCTCTACATCATTGAACTGTCTGCAATTAATGGAGAGACAGAAGCAAGCGAGACAGCCACAGTCTACAGACAAGCTATGGCAAACTCTCCAAGATGCTTGGAACAACCTATGAGCCAATTTTTTTATAAACTGCATGACATTATAGCTAAGAGAATGATGCACTTTTAAAGGCAAAGGGTGGTCACACCAAATAAAGTTTTGATTTAGCTTTTTACTGTTTACAGTTCTTTAGTGATTTTTTTGATAGGAAAACTTTTAATTTAATTATTTTCTTCACTTTTACCAGATTTTTTTTTTTTACATACGCCTAAGACTTCTGCCCCATTCATATGCCTAAGATTTCTTACTCTTGTGTGATAAGGTCTTTGCTGACTGGCTGTGGGGGAGAGGCAGGATGTCACTCTGCTTGGCAGAAGAGACTTGTGGCTGTGAAACAATCTCGAGGTTCTGGGGTTTCTTCTGTGGTTGTCGTAGGAGTTGACTCTGGGATTGCAGGAAGTGGTTCTGACAGCTCTGAACCCCTTTTTTCTCTAACAATTGACTCTGCTCTCAACTGATGAATATGTTGTCTGCAGATGACCTCAGATGCTATCTCCACTGTGTAAGACAGCGATTCAGTTATGTTCTTAAGCTTTCCAAGTACCCACTTTTGATCACCTCTGTAGTCCCCTGCAAGGACTGCTTCTCCTGGAGTGAAACATCCAACCTACTTGTTTGAGGAACTGTCAATTTGTCTCAGCTGTTTGTCCTGCATATTCTTTCTGAGAGTGGGTTTAAGCAGATTCAAGTGTGAGTACAACGGACAACCCAAGAACAGCATAGCATAGGAGTTGTTTGTTGTGCAGTGTGCTGCATTGTGATATGCAAGGTGCAAATTGGTGAGCTTCTAACAAAATGTCACTGTAGTGTGCTCTGCAGATATTGCTCGCTATGTTCTTTAAACTCTGGACAAACCTTTCTGTTATGCTATTTGTAGCTGGGTGCTATTGGCACAGATATAACTTATTCCATTCATTTTCAGGAATGACTGAAACTGTTCCACAACAAACTGTTGTCCATTGTCACTAACGAAGGGTTCTGTTTGATAAGAGGATTCACAACACATGAACACTGTGCAAGACTGCAGTGGAGGCTATTGGGAACACTTCTGGCCACTTTGTAGCTGCATCCATTACTACCAAGAAATCTGTGCCTATGAATGGTCTGGGAAAATCCACATGAATCCTTTGCCAGGGTAATGCTAGTTATTCCCAAGGATAGAAAGGTGCTGCTCTCGGCATCCTCCGGATGTGATGGCATCCTGAACAGTGCATGGCAAACTACATGATCTGTTGATATGTCCCAGGGCATCTGACAAAGCTTCAAGCCAACTTTAATTTTAACCTTGCCTAGATGATTGACATGTAGCCCCTCCAACACTTTAGCTCTCAGCCTGTATGGCACCAAAACTCTCAATCCCTACACAAGGCAACCCCTGTCAAGGTAAAAATGGGGGAACTGGAATTTCTGCTGTACATTCCAGCCATCTTGGGTGGTCATATAGACTTCAGAATCAGAATCAGGATTATTATCACTGGCATGTGGCATGAAATTTGTTAACTTAGCAGCAGCAGTTCAATGCATCTTCAATGGCTACGTGATATTATGTCTTATTTAAATTTGGAGAAGATCTGCTGCTCAGTTTTAAATTTAAAACAATCTTTTTATGATATCTGGGGACCTTTCCTAAATTACTTTTCCAATTTATAAAGTTTAACAGTGCACAGACTTTTATGTATATTTCTATCTTCTCTTCTTAAGCGAATATGGTTTTTTTCCTAATTATCCATCAGCTTTTTTCTTTGGTAGTTGGTAAGGGGTTGACTTTTTTTATATAAAAAATTTCTTTTATGATGTATGACCTATCTTTAAATTTTTGATTACAGAGTGGTATACCTTTATGTGATATGCTATAACATTTTGATCAATTTTATTACAATATGAATGTACACAATTTATGTTGAGATGTATCTATGTGTTCAATGCAATACATAATCTAGCAGAAAGAAAAAAATAATAAATAAACAAATCAATTATGTATATTGAACAGATTACAAAAAAGTGTGCAAAAGCAAAAATACTTAGGTATTATTATTTATTTAGCAATACAGCTCTGAATGGGCTCTTCCAGCCTTTCATGCCACACCAGTCCAACAACCCCTGCCTGACAAACTGGATTAACCCTAACTCAATCATGAGACAATTTACAATGGCCAATTAACATACCCAATGCATCTTTGGACTTTGAGAGGAAATCAGAGGACTTGGGAAAAACCTTCCATGGGGAGGAGGTAGAAAACAATGCCAGAATTGAACTTCAAAATCCAAAATGCCCCAAGGTGCAATAGTGTCGCACTAACTACTACACTACCATGGTGCCCCAAACTGCAGGCTTTAGTTCAGTATCTTTGAAATACTGTTTCAACTTATTTTGTGGAATTACTGAAACAGCCAAGCTAATGTTCAGTTCCATTTTAATTAATTTGCTGTTCACTTCCAGTGCAAGTCATATTGCTAGTCTGTTAGATTTCACATTGTAAATCTCAAGGCTACTCACAATTAACAGATTTCATTGACAATTGTGTTACTCACAATTAACAGATTTTTCATCAACAGCATGCAGATTAGTGAAACTGCAACTTGATTTTCTATGCAGTTCCATTTATCTTTGCTCGACATGCTCTTTGTATGTGTCCTACTTTGTTGATTTTCTGTACGTTTTGCCTTTACACCTGCATTGGTCTATTTGGTCTAGTATACATAAGCCCCTGCTACAATGGTAACACAATTTATTCGACCAGGCAGGTTTCTGTTTAGACACTGCAATTTTGTTCACACCTACTTTCATTCCTGATTGCAGCTCAACTGCATCTGTCCGCTGTTTCCATTCCAGTTTCAACCGCTCTTTCAAATGTGAGTTGTGCTTCAGTTAGGAGCCATTTCTCGTAAGAGTTCACAAACTAAATGATCTCTCAGTGCATCATTAAGCTCATCACTGAACTGACGATGCTCAGACAATTTCTTCAATTCAGCCACATGCACTGAAATGGACTCCCCTTTCTTTTGATTCCACTTATGAAACCTTAAACATTCTTCAATCAACAACAGTTTTGGTTCTAAATATTACTGCATTACTTTTATATTAGCAAAGATCACTTAGGCTGGTTTGTTTGGAGCAGTTAAACTTCTAAGCAAACTGAATGCCTTTCTGCCTACTGCACTCAGTAACATTGGCACTCGCTTTTCATTGGTTATTTCATTTGCTTCAAAATACAGCTCAATTTGTTCACTTTAAATCATCCAATTATCTGTTGTGCAATCAAACTCGTTTATCTTTGCAATGCAGCCAACCATTTCTGCTTTTAAAAAAAAATTACTATTATCACCACTTTTTATTATCCCATGAATTTTGACTGTTTTCTGCCTTATTTTTAAAAAACTCTACCATCCGTCCCCTTCTGAGGAACATGTGCTGCACTTTTTTTTATATAAACTCTAACATCTCGCTGCACTTCAATAGGTGAGTGTTCGTCTCAGGTATCTTTGAAAACTTAATTATCATCACTGTTGTTTTGCAATTCTAGAAGCTAATTGAAAGAAAAACAGCACCCCATGAAAACGTGTCTACTCCATTTTTTATTTTAGATTGGCGCACATTTACGACGAGGTGGCATAATGACATATGCTATTTATGCATTCTTGCATATACAGGTGGCCCGTTTTTCGAACTTTCGCTTTACAACTCGCTAAGACCTACATTAGTTACCTGTTTTCGCTAATAGAAAGGGTTTTCACTGTTATGGAAAAGTCAGCGCATGCCCCAAGTAGCCAAGCTCCTCCCCCAGAACATAATTAAGCATTTCGATCATGCTGAACGAAGTAAGGACATTGTCCATGCGTTGAACCATTCGCACTATTTATACACAGAGAGAAAGAATCTTGAAAACTGCTGATGTTACTGTTGGTTCTGCTCATAGAAAAGTGGTCTCTCTTAGTTGGCATCCAATAATGGATAAAATTGGAAGTCTACTGCTTGAGTGGACTGATGGGTGTACAAAGCTTGGTGTTCCATTAAGTTCTCTTATACTTAAGGAGAAATCAGTCAGTCTTTTTAATAAGCTGAAACAGAAAGCACTGGACGATGGTGATGAAAGTGTTGCGAAAGTGGAATTTAAAGGTAGTCATGGGTGGTTTGATCAGCTTCTGTGGCGAGGGCAGCTTCATAGCTTAAAGCTTACTGGAGAGAGTGCTTCAGCTGATACTGAAGCTGCCGAAAAGTTCCCAGAACTGAAGAAAATAATTACAGAAGGTGGTTATTCGTATAAGCAAGTGCTTAACTGTGACAAAACTGCAATTTATTGTAAAAAATTGCCAGGCACCCTAACCTCCGACAACTCAGCCTAACACACCATCATCAGTGTGCTCACTGTCTTCCCCGATTCCGGTAAGTGAAACTACATTGTACATACATTATTTGTACTTTATATAGGCTAGTGTATTTTTATGTGTTATATGGTATGATTTGGCAGTTTCACAGCTTAAAGGTTACTGGAGAGACTGCTTCCAGTGAGACTGCTTCCGCTACGTAGTGAGATTTTCGCTACGCTAGACAGTGATGCAATGATTACAGAAAAGTATTTCTACCTTATATAGGCTGTGAATTTATCATATCATTCCTGATTTTACTATATGTTACTGTTACTTTAGGTTTATGTGTTATTTGGCATGATTTTGTAGGTTATTTTTTGGGTCTGGGAACACTCAGAAATTTTTCCCATATAAATAAAGTGAATAAGCATTTACCATTTACAACATTCCAGCTTACGAACCGTTTCATAGGAACGCTCTACCTTCAGATAGCGGGGGAAACCTGTAACCAGTAATGAATTATGTAAACAATGAATGCTTAATCAAGCAATATATTTACAATATTACTCAAATATTACTGAAATACACAACAGTTATGCTATTCCTGGGCACCAGTTTAATTGAAGCCTGCATGAAGCAGTTACCCTAGGCTGCCAAAGTAAGAGGTTAAAGCTGTCAGTAGACACTCAAGGTAGTCTTCAGTCCTCAGCTAGGAACGCTGCCTGGACCAGTTGCTTTCAGTGGACTCACCCTCCTGAAAGATACTCTCACTTCCTCCTCAGAACTGAAATCACAGGGTCATTGGGGGCTGTAGGAATCCATGAATGTGCCTGCATGTTCTGTTGGCCAACCTTCAAGATGCCATACCTGCATTCCTGAGAGTCAAGTTCACCAAATCCTTCAGGAGATTGTAAAGTTGCTATTTCATTTACACTGTTCAAAAGGCTGTTTCTTAAAAAGAAATTAAGACTGCAGATTACAGAAATAGTAGCTCAGAAGAAGTATATCTTAAAGTTTTGTGAGCTACCAAGAAAATGTCACCAGCTCCACCTTGACGAGAACCTTAAAATTTATCATAAGTAGATGGATGGAAATTTTCAACAATTATCCAGTCCATCAATTTAAAACTTCTTTGCCACCTGTCCAGTGCAATCACACCTTGCTCTGGAGTTTGACAAAGGCAGCACTCTCATAAGATGATTAAGACTAGGGGGAAAATTCAAATATGAAGACATTGCAACATAATTGTGCAGCAATAAAGAACAATTAAATTCTGATGACAAATGTATTGTTATGGAGGAGGAACTTCTCAAGACACATCATTCTCACAAGCGACTAGCAAAGAAAAGGCCGAAGCACTTTCAACCATATTTATCCAGCTGTTAAATCTCATCTTCCTCCTGAAGGTCAATCAAGGTAACTGAATTCACCCTGTGTTATAATAATAGAGAATAGGGTGGAAAAGTGGCACAGTGGGTAGCACTGCTGCCTGTCATCTGCAGGGCAGCTGGTTTAATCCTCTCCTCAGGTGTTGTGCGTGTGGAGTTTGTACATCCTCCTGGTGATGGCAATGGTACCCTAAGGTACACCGGTTTCTTCCCAAATCTCAAAAATGTGCTGATCGATTGATTAGGTACTGCAAATTATCCCTTGATGTAGGCAAGTGTTAGAAGTTTCAAAGGGGAATCAATAGTCATAGAGCAATACATTACAAATACAGGTCTTTCAGCCCAGCAAGTCCATGTTGAGCATGGTACAAATCTAACTAGTCACAATTTCCTCTGTTCAATGAGTACAAGAAGAGAAAAGTTGTACAGGTATAGTGATATAAGGGAGGAAGTGAGACTGAGTCTAATGGAAATCCCCTGTTGTAGCTAGGATACATCAACTGTTCTGACATGTTCTGACTTTAAAATGTAAGAGACTACTACACATCAGTTGACAGCATGAACTAATGCTAATGTGCTCAATACAGCCATTGACAGTTCAGATCAGCTATACTGTCACAACTGAATGCAGCAAAGATTATGAGATCAGGCGAAATTCTGGTGGTAATATCAACCACTTGAGTTCAGGGCTATCTACGAGATCCAGCACTTTGGCTTCAGGTTTCATTAAAGTTTTTGTGCAAACAGGACCAGAAATCACTGGTTGAAATGGAATAATTGCCCTTGACATTGAGGCCATTCCAGACTGAGCACAGCATCAGGAAGCCAGGCATCCAGGTTGTAAGCTGTTGAATTAAATAACTAACCAAAAGAGCATTGATGTTGTACTCATTATCATTGGTTATCCCTGAAGTCTGCTGCATGATATTCCTTTGCATTCCTGACATTACTAAGTAATGGAAAACTTGAGAGTCAGACAGCAAGTTGTTCACCACAAAATATTCAATGTCTTTCATGCTACTAGAAAATACAGCACTTATGTACCTGGTGTCATTATATGCACTTTGAGAATGACCAACATCCACTGCTAGAAGAATTTCAAACAAGAGGAAATAATTAAATATTAAGGAATGGTCATTTAAAACTGGAACATTAAAGTCTATTCAATCAGAATATGATAAATTACTGGAATTTTCTACCTCAGAGATATGTACAGACTAAATTATCGTGGGTAAGTAAAAGTTGAAGAGAAAGTACAACTCAGAGAAAGTTGATAAATTTTTGTAAGTGCAGGTAATTGAGGGTTATGGGAAACTAGCATGGGGGAGGACATAAGGCTGGGGACAGATTTGCCATGATGAATGCGGAGCTTAGGATGGTTAATGGTGCCTAAAGACGACTTCTTTGCTTGCATCTTCAGGAAAAAGCTCAATTTCCATCTTTAATATCTCTATTTTTCCCTTTCAGGGTTCCTTTGAAGACCCTGACCTAGAGTTACACGCTGATGGTCCTTTGCGGGAATGGGACCTGCTCTTGGGGTTTTGTAACTGGCTGGTTGTTCGGCATGCCAAGGGCTCGGCCTAAGAGCTCCACGCACCCTTGGAGGACCGAGTTTTTGTAGCTGTGGAGACAGGGCGATTTGAGTTTGGTGTCTGAGCAGAAGACTGTTGTGTCGTGGGAGATGGAAGATCTAAGATCTTTGGGCACAGTGCTCAGAAAATGTGATGCAACGGACTTTTAACATCATAAACCAGCGAGTTGTTTGTTATGTCTCCCCTCTCGCTGTAAAACGGAGACATCCCTTTCTCCCTTATTAGGGAGAGAGAAAGCCTGTGGTATGTCAAATGCCAGGTGAACAATGTAGTCTTTGGAGTAACTGCAAGTCAGTGTCCTTGCTGTTGCCTTGCTCACGCTTGAGTGCTCGGTGGCGTGTGCCAATGCTTTTTTTTGCCGGTGGTGGGAGGGGGACTGTTGCTTGCTGCCACTTATGTGCAGGAGGGAGGGGAGCTGGGGTGGGGTAATTTTGGGGTTCAAACATTTAACAGTCATTCATTCTTTGGGGGGCACTCCTCTGTTTGTGAAGAAAAAGCATTTCAAAATATACATTGTATACATTTCTCTGACGTTAAATGTACCTTTGAAACTTTTGATATTGAATGGCAGGGAAAGCTCAGGGAACCTAGTGGCATATACCTGCTACTATTTTCTTATATGCTATACCTCCCCATTAAGTTAATTTACAAGAAATTTGATTCTTTCACAAAACTATGATCAGAAATAAAAAGGGAAGGTGAAAAACAATAAACCATATTGGCATGGGGAAGGATTGCCTGCCTTTTTCTTTGATAAGAAAAATAAAGTTGCTTGAAGTCAAAAAAACTGTATTGCTAACGTGTATAGATCTGATTAGATTGTTATATCTGGATAAAAATAATGAGCAGCTGAACAGATTCATGCTTTATTCTTTAGATGAAAGAGAGAAATACTCAAGAATGTATGATTGAGGATCTGCAACAGCTTTAAATTTTATCAAAAGTACCAAGAGCTTAAAGAGTGGTATTGGATACAGGTGATATCTCAAATACTTTGAAGATACAAGTAAAACAACTGGGTTATTTCAATTTGATAAGTTACACCTGGAAGTATTAAGTATGGTGCAGGTTCAAAAGTCTATTTTCAATTGTCGGCACTGTGTGAAACGAAGACCACAGTGAACATGCTATGTTTCTGGAAGTGCAAATACTCCTGGATCTCAGGTGCTCAATATAACTGAAGAGCCCTAAAAGCCTTTTTGCAAAGCCAATGAAAATCATAAAACTTGCTGGAAACGTAAAAAAAAGAAACACTGTTAACATTGAATAGGTTAGGCAGTAGTACTGGTTGCTGATAACACATTCTTAAATAATGGTATAGGAAGATCAGGATGAAATTATACTTTAAAGAGAATAGCATCATTGAGGAAGTAAAAAAAAAATCAAACTCCATGCATCAATTAATGATTTTATTTTAGTCAATGGGCCAGAATCTTTTTCCAAATAAACATTTTGAATATACCATTTCAGCTACAATGTAGAATCAGACAATAAAACAGAAAATGCCAAAAACACTGAGCAGTGCTGTGGTGAACAACAGACTTAACATTAATGATCCTTCATCAGAAAAGGAAAGGTAGAAAAAGCAGCATACTTTAAGTTACAGAAATGAAAGGGTTGGAGAGAAGGCATGTCATGGATAGGTTGGAGATCAAAGTTATCCAGGCAATGTTTATTTGCTTTGGGATATCTAAAATAGAAGAATGAAAGTAACTGAATTATAACTGATTCATCTGGATGCATGTGAATAAAGGAAGCATAATGATCAAAGATACTGCATGATTCATCTATGGCCAATATGCTAGAAAGCAAGTCTACCATTTTGGATACTATAAGGGGAGGGGCTGTGGGGTGGTGGGGGGGGGGGAGAGAATGATGTTCTTGAGAAAGCAGCAACATCAGCCACCAGCTTTGTAGCATGAGGCCTGAGGCTCAGCAGGGAAGAGGGATGGTGGAAAGGTCTAGTGATCAAAAGACTCAATAGTCAAGGGGCAAAGAGGAGATCTTGTGGCCATAAAAAGGACTCTAAGGTGGTGTTTTTTCTCCCTGGTGCCAGACTCAAGTACATCTCTGGAATGTTGCCAAAAATTCTCAGAGGAGTGTGGGGGGGGGGGGGGGGTCTGAGCGTCAATAACTCATTGTGCCCATTGGCACAAAATGGCATAGAAAGAAAAGGGGATGAATGCAGAGATTGAATACAAAGAGTTAGGAAAAGGGTTAAATAGCAGAACCTCAAGAACAGTAATCTCTGAATTATTGCTTGTGCCACATACCAGTAAGGGTAAGAATAGGAGGATAAGGCAATTGAATGAGTGACAAAAGTTGTTGTAGGGGGCAAGTTTCAATTTTTTGGATCACTGGTATCACTTGTGGGATAGAGGTGACCTGTAGAAAGGGACAGTTTCCATCTGAATACCTTGGGGCAGGCAAATTTGCTAGTGCTGATCAAGAAGATTTAAACCAGGCTTGCAGGGGTGTGGAATCCAAAGCAGAACTGGGGCAGATGGGAGGCTGAAAGTTGAGGCGGAATTCATTGACACTGTGGTCAAAAGACAGGACAGGTAGCAGCATGACAGGGAGCAATGACAGACAGCTGGATTAAAGATGGTGATCGGTTGGAGCTTAAAAGAGTTCAGAAGGAACTCAAGAGTACAGATAAGGGGGGCAAAGGAGCAGTATAGGAGGAAGCTAGAACAAAAGCTGCAAGAAAAAAAGCATGAGGGAGGTGTGTGATGGGATGAAGATCATCACCGGATGCGGTGCAAAGCGGGGGGCAAACATAAGTGGAGATGTGGAGAAAGCGAACCAGCTGAACAACTTCTTCAACAAGTTCGACAGCTCAATCTCATCCTCACCGCAGAAATCCACACCAGACTTACTTCCCTCACAGGAAAATAGCCACTCACAGGAGACCTTGCTCACGCCCAGGATTACGGCTGCACAGGTGGAAGGTCAACTGAGGAAGATCTGTACCAGCAAGGCGGCTGGACCGGATGGAGTTTCCCCACGATTACTGAGGGCCTGTGCGACTGAGCTGGGAGAACCACTACAGCGCATCTTCAACATGAGCCTGGAGCAGAGAAGAGTACCCAGACAGTGGAAAACATCCTGTATTGTCCTGGTACCCAAGAAACCACAACCAAAGGAGTTGAATGACTTCAGACCTGTTGCCTCGATGTCGCATGTGATGAAGACCATGGAGCGGCTGATAATACAGAATCTGAGGCCACAAACCAGGCATGCCCAGGATCCTCTTCAGTTTGCGTATAAGGAGAAGGTGGGAGTGGAGGATGCTATCACGTATTTGCTGCACAAATCACTCTCTCACCTAGATGGGGTCAGTTGTGCTGTGAGGATTACATTCCTTGACTTCTCTAGTGCCTTTAACACCATACAGCCCAAGATCTTAAGGCACAAACTAACGGAGATGGGAGTAGACTCTCACATGGTGGATTGGATAGTGGACTACTTGACAGATAGACCTCAGTATGTGCGGTTGGGAGACTGTAGGTCTGACACGGTGGTAAGCAGCACAGGGGCGCCGCAGGGAACCGTACTCTCTCCGGTCCTGTTCACCCTGTACACATCAGACTTCCAATATAACTCGGAGTCCTGCCATGTGCAGAAGTTTGCTGATGACACGGCCATAGTGGGGTGTGTCAGGAATGGACAGGAGGAGGAGTATAGGAAACTGATACAGGACTTTGTGATATGGTGCAACTCAAACTACCTGCGTCTCAATATCACCAAGACCAAGGAGATGGTGGTGGACTTTAGGAGATCTAGGCCTCATATGGAGCCAGTGATCATTAATGGAGAACGTGTGGAGCAGGTTAAGACCTACAAGTATCTGGGAGTACAGTCAGACGAGAAGCTAGACTGGACTGCCAACACAGATGCCTTGTGCAGGAAGGCACAGAGTCGACTATACTTCCTTAGAAGGTTGGCGTCATTCAATGTCTGTAGTGAGATGCTGAAGATGTTCTATAGGTCAGTTGTGGAGAGCGCCCTCTTCTTTGTGGTGGCGTGTTGGGGAGGAAGCATTAAGAAGAGGGACGCCTCACGTCTTAATAAGCTGGTAAGGAAGGCGGGCTCTGTCGTGGGCAAAGTGCTGGAGAGTTTAACATCGGTAGCTGAGCGAAGGGCGCTGAGTAGGCTACGGTTAATTATGGAAAACTCTGAACATCCTCTACATAGCACCATCCAGAGACAGAGAAGCAGTTTCAGCGACAGGTTACTATCGATGCAATGCTCCTCAGACAGGATGAAGAGGTCAATACTCCCCAATGCCATTAGGCTTTACAATTCAACCGCCAGGACTTAAGAACTTTTTAAAAGCTATTATTAATGCTTTTTGAGATAGTGATTTAGATGCATATCATATTTTTTTTTACTGAGTTAAGTATTGTATGTAATTAGTTTTGCTACAACAAGTGTATGGGACATTGGAAAAAAAGTTGAATTTCCCCATGGGGATGAATAAAGTATCTATCTATCTATCTATCATTTCATTTCTTTCAATGCATGAGGTCTGACAGGTAAAGCATGGAAGCTGTGTGAAACTGAAATATTACAGCCATAACAATAACATGACCTCAGGAGAGTCAGGATTGGAAGCTTAATGTTGAGAGAAAAAAGAAATACAGCAGCTCTGGCTGAGAATATATGCATCATTGTTAGCAATGGATGAGATGTCGTAAGATTGGAGGGTGGTAATTTTGTGCCTTTAAGAAGGGCTGCAAATAAAATAAACTGGAAAGTATAGATCAGTAAATATAACATAGAACCATAGAACATTACAGCACAGAAACAGGCCTTTTGGACCTTCTTGGCTGTGCTGAACCATTTTTCTGCCTAGTCCCACTGACCTGCACCTGGGCCATATCCCTCCAAACCCCTCTCATCCATATACCTGCCCAAGTTTTTCTTAAATGTCAAAAGTGAGCCCGCATTGACTTCATCTGGCAGCTCATTACACATTCCCACCACTCTCTGCGTGAAGAAGCCTCCCTAATGTTCCCTTTAAACTTTTCCCCCTTCACCCTTAACCCATGACCTCTGGTTTTTTTTCTCCCCTGGCCTCAATGGAAAAAGATAGATTATTTACCAGAGGAGATTCTGAAGGATATGATATAGAAGCATTTGGAAAGACAAAGATTGATTAGGGATTGTCTTCATAGCATTGCGCACAGAAGATCATGTGTCATTAAACTCACTGAGTTTTTAAAGAAGTCACAAAGGAGGTCAATGAGGGAAGTTAGGTCAATATGGACTTTAGAAAGGCCTTAACAAGGTTCAGCATAGTAGGTGCAGTGGAAGGATACACTCAATGGCATTATATTAGTGTCAGTACCTCCAGTTGAACTTTGTCTTTTTGTGTGTTTTCCCCCTAGCTGTTATTGGAGTATAAAAGTATAAATTTTAAACTTGCTATTTGCTATGCATGTACCCAATTTAGTAGGAGAATGAAATCCTAAAAATGTAGAAGACAATGATGTGTTAATGAGAGGTAGCTAAGAGATGTAGATTAGAACATGATTAAGTCACAAAATCCTAAGACTACTATTTGCTATGCATGTACCCAATTTCGTAGGAGATTGAAATCCTAAAAATGTAGAAGACAATGGTGTGTTAATGAGAGGTAGCTAAGAGATGTAGATTAGAACATGATTAAGTCAATGGGTAGAAACAATAGTGGCAGGATGTATGTGTGATACGCAACTATAGACCAATTACATATGCTAATGCAACTGGACCAGGAGATTGCTATAAAAAATGCTGTGTCCAAAGGATTGGGGGGGGGGGGGGGGGGCGCAATCAGTGACTTGTTCAATGACTGTCTCAGCTTCGATTTGCAAATTAAAGTTTAACCCTTCTTGAAGAATTTTCTGCGTCTCCTGGTCATTTGTGGGGCACGAGAAACCACGACACTGTCAGTCTGTGGTTTTGTATTGCCATGTGCTGTTGTTTGTTTTCAAGCCCCATGTGCTCCTGTCCCCACTCCTGTTCTACTCTGGCCCCTGTATTACTCAGTACTCCGCCTCTCACCTGATTCTCATTATTACCTGTTTTGCTGCCACTTCTGTCTCATTGTGCTCCACCTATCATCTGCCTCTCTGTTTATTGCTCAGCATATTTTAGTCCTGTGTTTTCACCTGTTTGTTGTCAGATTGTGCCAGTGAACTTTCCTGAGCCTTTGTATCTGTACTCT